>NC_138026.1:31157814-31815298 GCF_964106645.2 Podarcis pityusensis
CCAAAACACCTGGAGTTTGCCCATGCCTGCATCAGAGTAATCCCAGTGCAATAGCTACAGATTTGAATGTTTGGTTGTTTTAATTAGCTGTCGTTACTGATAATTTTGTTGTTTTATTCTTTTTATGCATTTATTTTTATCCGGACACCCCAGGATTTGATGCCGATATTTCAAGTGGGCATCTCTCCATCTTGTACATGGACTTCCAAAGCCCAGAGGACTCAGCTGAATCAATTGTGTTGAGTTTGGCTGTTCAGTTAAGACTTGACAGACAATTAAGACTGGAGATGATAATATGATCCTAAGCCATATATCAGTTATATGGGGTTTGACGGGTGCTAAATGTAGATGGGCTCTTGGTGTCCTTACTTCTGCCAACAAAAAAAACCTGTTATTGATTCACAGGAAAGATAGTACCCCTTTGATCGATGGATAGAAGATATGACAACTCTCGCAACATATGAATGGATTGCTTTTTTGGGACAAATACTTGGAATGCATTTATAACAGTTACAATGATTTGTTATAATTGTATACTCATTGGAATAATAGCATTACTTATCTTACAGTTTAAAGCACCTTTTTCTTTTTTCTTTCCCCCTCATTTCTTTCACTTTATTTGCCCACCAAAAATTTTCAATAAAATATAATTTTTTGTTTTTTTAAAAAGGCTGGAGATTCTCACCACCAAGAGAAAATTGCTGTTATCATTTGATTTTATCAATTGATTCTCACGAGGCATCTCAGAGTGATTTTCAATATGACGGAAAAGGCTACACATATAAAAACTGTTTAAAACAATTGCATGTAAAAGCATTTTAAAAACAACAACAACAACCAAACCCTCTAAATATAAAAACTGTTGAAAACTCAACAATGCATACCTAAAATACTTTCGCATTCAGGACAGATACGAACTGGAATAAAGATGTCAGGAGCCTTGTTGAAAGAGGAAAGTATTTTGCAGGTGCTGAAAAGGTGGGAGAGAAGGTCCCTGTCTGATATGCGGTGGGAGGGAGTTCTAAAAGGCAGATGCTGCCACACTAAATGGTAAGCAGGCATTTGGCATGGGCATTTGAATCTACCTGTATCAAGGTCAGCCTTCCCCAAACAGGTGTTCTCTAGGTGTTATTAGACTACAACTCCCATCAGCTCCAACCAGGATAGCCAAGAGCTAGGGATGGTGGGAGTTCTACTCCAGCAATATCCAAAGTCCATCTGGTTGGTGGAGGAGGGTGTTCTAGGTCAGGCATAGGCAAACTCAGCCTTCCAGATGTTTTTGGACTACAATTCCCATCATCCCTGACCACTGGTCCTGTTACCTAGGGATGATGGGAGTTGTAGTTCCAAAACATCTGGAGGGCCAAGTTTGCCTATGCCTGTTCTAGGTACCCAACTCAGCACAGGATTATGGCCTCACCATTTTTCTTCTCCTTCCGGAATCATAGACAAGTTACTATTAACTCTTCAGATCAAATGCTGGAGAATCCGGGCTCTTCTGGGTTGTACTTGAGATCCACACCTGGAAGTGCTTACCTTTCTGATTTTATCCTTTGAGGCTCAAAACTTGGATCAAGCAGCTGTGACTCAAATGACCCCAGAGTCGTTTGAGAGTCCACATTTTCTTTGGAGAAGCAGTTTAATAGCATCATTAAAAACCTCTGATGGCCACCCCTGGAACATATTTCAGCCCGGGCCTGTGCTTTGGTCTCTTATTACTCTGGACGTAATTTGCTAATGAATAGCATTTCTTCTGCTTGGCAGGCAGAGTTCAAGTGTCGCAGCGATGGGTGGCCAGTGTAGATTTTGTGAATTAATCCCATTTCATCCTCAGATAGCAGCGTGCTTTGCGAATGACATTTTTAATTTATTTTTAAAATGGCAAAATGAAAATGAACGACGGGCTCTGCCCTGCATTAGGAGGAACGCACAGCTTAGTATTAAAACAGAACAAAACAATTCTTCTGTTTTAAAGAGGGCACCTTAAGTTACCAGCAGCAGCGAACCACTTTCATCCTCTTTGGTGACTCAATTTGGGTTCTTTTTGGCACATAATATAATCAAACAAGCCACTTTAAGGCAGAGGTCTCTCTCCCCCCCCCCCAAATTGTTGCCTGTTTATGTGTGTCTGCACTTTTATCTTTGCAAAGATAGGATGCTCGCACAGCTATGTTTTGAAATCTCTTTTCCCCATCAGGAAGTTTTGATAGTGCTAAAAGTTTCTGCAGGGGAGAGCCGGGTAGGGTGGGGGAGTGAAAAAACTGCTTGCAAGAAGCATGACATCATTAAAAAGCAATGAATGTGAGGAATATTCCTGTCTTCTACTCCAGGCCACACATCCTGCTGCCCTGGAAGGCGGCCAAACCCAACATCCTTTTTAGGGTTACACAGGGCAGGCTCTGGCCTTTCACAGCTTGCTTTAGTAATCTCTGCATGTGGAATATCCACTGTCAGGCATTACAATAAAATCTAAAATTACTCCAGCAGAAAGCTGCAGTTCCACCCTTCCTGCATTCTTTGCCGACGCTGGAATTGCCCAAACACGGTTTTATTGCGTTTCGTGGGCTTGTACAAAGAAACGCTTGCAGAAGTCTTTATAACACTTTTAAAAAAGAGGAAAAAACCTGGCACCTCAGTTTTGCAACGAGCTTCACTGCACATAGAAAAATGTAAAGATGGATTACATTAAAAAAAATAAATACCATCATTAAAAAGCGGCCCCCGATCCAGAAAAACCAGAGCTGGTTATGATGCGATGCATGTAGTTATGGCCCTAGGCAACAGTCCTGGATCATAATCACTCCCCCTCTTTTCCGCTGTCTAGCGGTGCTAGAAGTGTGATGTGATGTCACTGCCCTTGGATTCCCTGTTCCCACACCTCGCCCCAAAGGACAGCTAGTGAAACTCACAGCACGTCGGAAGAGAGACAAGAAAGAGATGCTTTGCTTTTGGTGGAAGCCATGTATCTCCCAGAAAGTTTGGTTTTATTTAAGTCTTAAGGCTTGTTCAGACATTAAACTGAATACAAGTACAATGCCTCCTCATCTGATATGGATTTGGACCCTGAATCAATTTGGGGACCTTCTACACTCATGCAGTTAGAAGTGGCTGAGAAGATGTGCTGTCCTTCAACCACCTGTTTAGTCAGTGCGTGTGAAAAGGTGATTCACAATGACCACCTGGGCCTTGTCTCTCCCTCCTTCTGCACGCCTCCAGACACACTCCCCGATTCTGGTAGCTCCAGATGGAACTAATAAACCCAGTCCCATTGGATTCAGGTCAACCTGAATCCACCTGATTTGGTTTGGGATGCAGGATCTGGCCCGATCCAATGTACCTAGGTACAGGCTGTCTCCACAAATGTATAAGTGTTTGTGGCAATGAGTGTACACTTGTTGATTCACCACAGCTCAGCTCTTGAGACTGTGCAGCCACTGAATGTTACCATACATGTGAAGAGCACTTGGGTTGGAGAATCATCATCTTGGGATGAATGAATAGCTTATTTCTGAGAAGTGGACCCGAGGGAAGCCTGCTGGCTCGGTTGGGCCTGTCAGGAGCTCGTCCTACACTCAAGTAGGACCCTGGGATAGACACATGCCAGACTGGCATGTTCTCTCCCTCCTGGCCATTCGTTTGGGAGCTTCAAAAGCTTTCTTCAGCCCGAACGTCACAGCGACCGATGCCAACAGACATTGGCACACTCTGGGATCCGCAGAGTCTTTACAGTTCGCGTGACAGAACTCAGCATTTTGGCTAATCTACTTTATTTACATATAAACACACACGGAGCACTGCAACATGGCTCCCTCTCTCTCTAGCATCAGACAGCAAACAGAGAGAACAAAGGACAATAGTCCCACTTCACGGAACACAGTAACAGAAGCATCCTGTCTCCGTCACTTCCCACTCTGTGGAGTCAAAACATATACCGTCATGTGATAGACAACAATCACATGACTGCAATCACGGAGCAGGAATTCTAACAGGGCCCACCCCACAGGAAGAGCCCGCCCCTCAGCCTCCCTGCAATTGGCAAGTTTGCAGGAAGGCTTGTATTCAAAGTCCCAGTCAACAGGCAGGACCCTTTGGCTCCCCACTGGCTGGGCATCTCCACCAACAGCTGTGTGCCAACAGATTGTGCCAGGTGAGGTGGTGCTGGCCCACAACTCCGCCACACCGGTGAATCGTAAGCGGACCTGCTTAAGGCATAAATTCATAGCAAAGTGGTTAGGGGACAACATGAATTGTGTAGGAGATGATGCACTGATCTTTCTGCTGACAAACCAGGACCATGAGATCATATCCGATAGAGCTAGCTCCCTAGCTTCCATTCTCTCTATTAAAAAGGAATGGACTGGATCCCATACGGTTGACTGCCAGCTTTGATTCAGAACAATGGAAGCAGATGAAGAATGCCAGATAAGAAGGGTTACTAATTTTGTGTCAAATTATTGTGTTAAATTATAAATGGTAGCATTTCACCTCTTTTGTAATGTGCTGCAGTTTATTATTACAGTTGTAGTGAGGAATGTTGGGCTGCTGTTTTGTTTTAATCGTGTTCTGAATGATCTCCCTTTTTTCGTACAATGGATGGCCTTTGGCTATACAATAAAGATTTGGGTATAACATTTTTAAAATGGTGTTAACACACGAGAACATACTTGGACAGAAATTTGCATGCCTCCTGGGAATGTTTCGAATTCCTCCGACTCAGAATTAAGCACCAAACATCAAACTTAACTGCCTAAATCTGCTATTAGCTGCTGTGGGGCGAGAGAGACAGGTGCCAAAATTGCATTTGCCCCTTCCCCTCTTCTGTAGTTAATAGCAGCTTGGCAGAGAGTGATTTAAGGCAGAGAAATTGGGGGGGGGGGAGAGAAAGTGGTACAGCCCCTACCTGGTGCTACAGCCTCTACCAAAATCTCTCTCTATCACAAACACTTGACAATCTTACAAGGCAAACCTATCCAGACATGTAGAAGTTTTATTTGTTTTGTAGCTAGTGCTGATTTTAATCATATTTTTAATTCCTATTTAAACATCATTTAAATGCTTTATTCTGTATTGTCGTAAAGCGCTCAGAGTTGTTTAATAAACGAGCCATATAGACACTGAGGTCTAGCTCTGAAGGCCTTCTGACAGTTCCCTCACTGTGAGAAGTCAAGCTACAGGGAACCGGTCAGAGGGCCTTCTCAGTCATGGCCCCCTCTCTGTGGAACACCCCCCCCCATCAGATGCTGAGTAATTATGTGACCTTTAGAAAACACCTGAAGGCAGCCCTGTATTGAGAAGTTTTAAATGTTTTATGTTTTATTATATTTTTGTATGTGTTGGAAGCCACCCAGAATAGCTGGGGCAAACCAGCTAAATGGGTGGGGTATTATTATTATTATTATTATTATTATTATTATCTCTATAAAAATGCACCATGACTGCTTGGGATTCTACATTGCAAGAGAAAGGATAAAACCCAATAGAACAGGCTCCCTATGGCAGTCACTCTATACTTGTGGAAGGTGATGGGGACTGCAGCTTGTCACCCATCTTCTCCTCACTCGCATGATCTTACTTACTAGTCCAAGGGCAGCTAGCCTCCCTGATTTATAGACTACAATTCCCATCAGTCTCAGCAGGCATGGCCAATGGTGAGGTGTGGTCAGAGTTGCGGTCAGCGAAGTCCTATTCAGAATAGACTCATTGAAATTAATGGACCTTAAGTTACTCGGTCCATTAATGTCAATGGGTCTATTCTGAGTAAAGCTGAATGCCACTACGTAACTTCTGGAAAGTACTAAGCTGGCTACCCGTGTATTAGTCAGTATCACAGCTGAACAGGGCTAATTGCATTGGGAAATCTGTGCATGGATCTGCCACAGTTTAAGCTCTACAGAACCGACTTCCGGGTTGGCGCCATCGCCGAATGGCGGACTCCCTCCGAGCTCCGGAGGGAGTCGGCTCGGCAGGGGCTGGGTCCTACCGCGCCGGCGACGCGGGGACCCTTAAAAACCACGGGCACGGGGCCCGTGGACATGGGGACTCGGCTGGTACCGTCAGCGCCCTCCCGACTCGTGAAGGAGCCTTTTTAAAGGCTACGGATCGGGTGCCTGGGAGTGGCGTGGTACTTTGAGTCTATCGCTTCCCCTGCCGAGTGCAGCCGCATGCCATTCGTCGGAGAGCGCTGGCTTCTTCCATTTGAAATTCGGACATTTAACAAAAACCCGTGAGTAATTGGGTAACCGGGTACAAAAGGAGGAAAAAAAAAAGGAATTTTTTTTTTTCGGATTCGGCACGAGCGGGGGGGATCTAAAAAGGAAGTCAGTCCCCTCCCTGATTGTAAACATGCTAAAACAAGGACTGAGAAACCAAGATCAATTCAGAAGTTTATTGCTGACTAAAAATACCAAATTCCACGATGGAATCATTACAAGAATTGTGCTGGAGGAGAGTCGAGGGTGAGAGGGAAAAGGCAACCCCCCCCCGGGAACCGGGGCGATTCAGAGAACCTGGCGGAGAGAGATGGAGAGTTTGACAGCTGTCAAAGTAGCTGTCAAATCTTGAGAATATAAAGAGGACTTTGCTACAAGTACTTTGCTGGTTAATTTTGATACAATTGGATATAAATATGGATACAAAATGTCGGGTGGAAAAAGAAACAACAATTTGACTTTTGGATGAGAGGACACAAAGTTATTGCAATCCCTCTAGAGGGGCTTTGGGACATTACAAGCGGCGTATATGGAAAACTACTCTGGGATGTGTACTACTGGTCTTAGCTCCTGGGAAAGTAGCAAAACTGAAATATTTGTTTTGTCTACAGAGGTGACAACACAATAGAATCTTTCTATTTAAGTAAGCTCCTGAATAACAAACCTCTGTAGAGATACTAGATTTCAGAATAAGAATGGTTTTGCAGCTGAACAAGACAGAAACCTGAGAAAGTAAGAAACAAAAGAGTAAAGGACCAACTACGCCACGGCAAGAACAATGGGAGGAGTAACAATGATCAAGGGAAATTAAAGGCCTCGATTAGACTGGACTTTTGAAATTAAACATTATCAAAACAAGTAAATTTAAAGAAAACCGGCAAGATGAATTGAGAAAGTTTGGCTGTGGACTTAAGACCTCCAGGCCGACAACATACAGACTGATGGACATAGGGAATCTAAACCGGGGAAGGGAGGGGGAATTCTAGAATCCAAAGGCTATGTAATCAACTTCTGGAACCTTCTTCTATTTTCTATCTTTTAAATTTTTTTTTTTTTTATATATAACTTTGGTATTTTGATTTAACAAGTTTTGGAAAAAAGAAAAGAAAAGGGGGAATTCGTGGAAGGAAACGGGGTAGATTTTGGGGAAAAAAATCTTTGTTCTATTTTGTTAAAGGTGAGGAGTGATGTTAAGATTGTAATTTAAATTGGCTATTAGGCATAACATATTAGGTTAAATTGGGAATGAGAACTTGTGGAACCAACGTAGGGAAAGGGGAATACAGTCGGGAGGGGAAGGAGGGAGTCCCAGAAAGAAGGTTATGAAAATAAGGGTTTAAAATTGGTCTCTTTTCTTTCTTTTTTTTCTTTATCTTTTCTATCTTCTTTATTCTGTTATTATTGGAAATTTTAATAAATATGATCAAAAAAAAAAAAAAAGCTCTACAGAACCATGACTTATCCTTTCATTGTAAGTATTGTAATATGTTAGAAATGTGAAGCCAGAGCAATGAGTGGAAGAGTGGCAGATCTTGGGACCATGCGTTGCAAACCAAGTACCTAAAAGCAACTCAGAAGAGGTTGTTGCAGCTATGCTGATACGATAGACCTCTTTGTAGGTCATAGAAATTCTTTGAGGTGTCTTTTTTTTTTTACAGTCAAGCAGTGTATAAATTTTATTAAATAAATATATATTTATTCAAAGTATACACACAGCCTTGGCCTGCAGTATACAGCCCTTGCTTCTAAAATGATCTATTAAATTACCGTATATACTCAAGTATAAGCTGACTTTTTCAGCATATTTTTTATGCTGAAAAAGCCCCCCTCGGCTTATACTCGAGTGAGGTGAGAGGGGGAGGAGGAGGGATGAGCAGCCCAAAAGCAGCCCTTTGGGGCTGCTCCTTCCTCCTCCACCACCTTTGCCGCTGGCGGCAGTGGCGGCGGTGGCGGAACGAGCAGCCCAAAAGCAGCCCTTTGGGCTGCTTGTTCTTCTGCCACCACCACCAGGTTTGTGGTGTGGTGAACCGGCTTATACTCAAGTCAATAAGTTTTCCCAGTTTTTTGTGCTAAAATTAGGTGCCTTGGCTTATATTCGGGTCAGCTAATACTTGAGTATATACGGTATATGGCAAGCTGATTAGCTAAACGCACTTAGTCTGGGACCCTCAAATGAGTAAATGTTTAAGAAAAAATAATTAAGAAAATAATTATTACTACTAATAATTAATCAATATGCCACTTAATTCCCAGATGGACATCTCATGTAAAGTGTTCCACGCTTTCCGGGCATAACTACTATTGTCATGAAGGTCCATTGTGCTCTTGTTATTTTCCCCAACATCCTTTTCCAACAAACCTTTTAAGGTGCACATTTTTATCCTGGCAATTGAAATTGTAGGAACGTACGACATTGCTTGAATCATTCTTATACATCAAAATGTTTTATATCAGTTTGTATTGTTGGGTGTTTTTCTGTGATGTTTCATATGAAGCAATGCCTACAGCAGGAAGTAAATTAAAACGTTCCCTTTTTGTCTCCTGATGTGGAGGGTCTGGCACTGCGTGGTAGACGAGAAGGATTGTTCAGTCGCTTTTGTGTGAGAGTGTGTTTGTGTGCCAGTGTGTTGAAGTTGACTTGTGCCAACTTTAAACCACATGCTTTCTGTGTCTTCAGGTTTTTCTCGGCCACGCCCAATAAATTACTGGAGGATTAGCGCCCCCCCCCCAAATGCCAGCTAGCTAGAGCAGGTATCATGCAGTGCAATGAACAAGAATGCTGTTAAGGGGGATGACGATGATTAATATCTTTGAGAAAAGTGAGGTTTGTGGGACATTGCCAAGGAGTGGCAGGGGATTCCTCGCATTCCGGGAAAGGGCAAGGGGGAAGGAATCCTGACAGAAAATTGGCATGAACATCAGGCTCACTATAATCAAGTCATTCAAAGAACAATGGCTATATATACACAGGTAACTACGTGGTCACGGAACTAGACTTATAGGATGATGGAAATGGTCTTAGGGCAGGAAATTGTTTTAGACGCTTTTTAAAGAATCTTCTAAACTGTATAGATGGAAGCGTTAATCATTCGCACGAAGAAATTGCATCCAGTCTACGGTAACTCTAGCCAAAATATTTTTTCAAAGAAGAAATTGCAAACAGCACCTTCACTTTAAGAATGTACCCTTCTTGGCAAAAAAAAATTACAATATCTAAGAAGGAAAACCAAGATGGGAGAATCTTAGGGGAAATATGTTTTATTGATTGTTGTAGAAGTAATCTGAGAAGGAAGGTATTATGTACTTCCAAATAATGAATACAAACAGAGAGAATTGCCTATGTCTCCTTGAATATGGTAGACATATGGGAATATATTTAAATGCTGAATACTTGAAATAATTGATTGCTTTTTTTAATGATTGTGACTATGCTGTAAGAAGTGACTGCATCCTTTTATATGGTTTGTGTAATCCTCTGCTTCACCATGAAAAATGAGAGGGAAAATCGATAGATAGATGATAGATAGATATAGATAGATAGATAGATAGATAGATAGATAGATGATAGATAGATAGATAGATAGATAGATAGATAGATGATAGATAGATAGATAGATAGACAGATAGATATAGATAGATGTAGATAGATGATAGAAGATGATAGATAGATAGATGATAGAGATAGATAGATAGATAGATAGATAGATAGATAGATGATAGATAGATGATAGATAGATAGATGATAGATAGATAATAGATAGATGATAGATAGATAGATAGATGATAGATAGATAGATAGATATAGATAGATGATAGATGATAGATGATAGATGATAGATGATAGATGATAGATAGATAGATAGATGATAGATAGATAGATAGATAGATAGATAGATAGATAGATAGATAGATAGATATAGATTGATAGATGATAGATGATAGATGATAGATGATAGATGATAGATAGATAGATAGATAGATGATAGATAGATAGATAGATAGATAGATAGATATAGATAGATGATAGATGATAGATGATAGATAGATAGATAGATAGATGATAGATAGATACCACCTTCATTCTTGTTGATGAAATGTATTAGCAATAGTGTATATCAGCACAGGGCATTTCAAGGATCAACTGTGTTCATTTGCCTAATCTAACCCTAAAGCTCTGGTGATAAGTGCAGGTTCATCAGGCAAAGACAACAACGTTCTCTGTGGATTTGTATATCAGCGATCAAACAGACAGCAGAGATTTTGTATCACTCCAATCACAATATTAAAAAAAAAAATTCAACAAAGGCAGCTCACTCACATTCATCAGCCTGTTGCCAAGGAAGACCAAGCTAGCATAGTGATTATGGGAGGAACTGTATGAAACCCTTAGTTTAGATTTCATCTCAGCCATGAAATTGCTCAGTGGCCTTAGGCAAGGTACTTTCTCTCAGCTTTAGCGCTTCCTCCATCTTCAGTATTGTTGGTGGAGGGGGCGGGGGAACAATATTGGCTTGCCTTCAAAGCAGAGCTGGTGTGGGATAATGGCCAACCAAGATTGAGCTGTGAATCAGGAAGTCTCCAGTTTGAAATTGTTCTCTGCCATAAACTTGCTATTTGGGCTTAAGTAAGGTATTCTCTCTCTCAGTGGCTAATCTGAAATATAAGGGTCACAATACTGACCTACCTTCCAAGGTTGCTGTAAGGATTAGAACGTTGAACATAGAAAGCAAATCATTAACATATAATGTCATAGCAATCCTTGAGTTCATGTGCCCCATAATCTTTTTGTAAACCACTTGGAGGTGTTTTCTATAATCAAGCAGTATAGAGATTTCATGAAATAAAAAATAAAATACATGAATAGTGGCAATGCCTTTGCAGCTCTTTAATGTGGACATCCACAAAGAGATCTGGCCATGTGATGAAATGCACATTTGCCCCCTGCTCCATTGAGAACACCAGCTACAAAAATTAGCCATGCTTGGTTTAATGCAAGAGAAGCTCTTTCAAATTAGTCAGGATCAGAGCAAATATGGGACAGGAGAAAAGCTTCCAATTACATGTTATCATGCTACTAATCATAAATGTCCTTGTGGTTTTTGTAGCATCCTTCTGAGAATGCATAATATCCCCAGACCATCTGGCGTAAGGAATTCTCAGTTGTGGATATGGTATGTGAGTGAGGGCAATGGGGATGAGATGGAGATAATGAAGCATGTGCAAAAACCTGATTCATTGGCAAAGGAGAAGAACATGATAAATATTTGCGAATGAAGACAATAAAAGAAAAAGGGATCTGGATCAATAAGAACTCTCCTGCTTTGGGTCCAAGCAGCATGAAGGTGGGTGATTTTCACTGGGACTGTGAAGGGGAGGGAGGGGTTAAGACTCCCCTCCTGACGTTCTGCAATCCTGATGGAAATCAGGGGTGTGTGCCTGATTTTCAAAGGTATATGTGAAAAACACAAACAAGGTGGCTAATATCATATTGAGCCTGTGATCCTCTCTGGGAGGGTGTCTTGGAAGCCATCAAAGACATCTCTGTCTGATGTAAGAGACAGAGCTTCTTTGTTGAATCCAACCCCAGATTGCCCCTTCCCCACCACTGCCAATGTCTCCAACACCCTGGGCCAATTGACGTGAGAATTCTGACGTCATAAGGGTTGTGCCAGGGGAGGAATTAGAAATGGCTTGGAGCCAAAGGACTGAAATCTTTGCCCGTCCCCTGACACGCCCCCCAGACATTCCTGAGTGCGTCTAAATCTCTCCCTCCCAATTCTTTCTCATTGTTTCCAACAAAAGGGGAAATTGGGGGTTGGGGAGGCGGGGAGGTTTAAAAACAAAGGAATAAGTCTGGAAAAAATTGGAGGCATGCAAGATCATTTCTCTGCCCTCATATCCACGCTGCCAGCTCAAGCTCAGCAGGGTGTTGGACATGTAGGTTGGTTTTCCCTAACTTAGGGATGGAGAAAGATTTCAGTCTTACTTTCCCCCAGTTTCTCATTTCTCCAATCTCAAGTTCTCCACATTTTCATATGAGTTGGCCAGCTTTTACACACATGAGAAACACTTTCCTCAAGAACATTCATCAGAACTTTTGCGCAAATTCCTTCTAATATACACACTTTTGTCTAATCTATACATATACATTTGCAATCCAATTTTCCTGAGCATAATGCATTTTTGTATGTTGTTTCCTCCAATATATACATATATACATTAATTTGTGCATTTGTGTAGGCATTTCTTAGTCGCAGAAGTGCATTGCAAAATTCAGATACGTGCAAATTTTCAAGGATGTTTTGGTAAGTAAGAATGAAATTAGTTCACCTTTCGGGGGGAACTGAATCTGACGTCCCTATCCCCACTGCTTCCTTAGAATTTCATAGGACCATAAGAATCCTGTTGGATCATATCAAAGACCCATTCTAATCTGTCATCCTGTATTCACAGTGGCTAACCAAGTGCCTGTGAGAAGTCCACAAACAGGGTATGAGTACAAGAGCACTCTTCTTGTGATTCCCCAGAACTGGCATATATATTGCCTTGGACAGTATAGGAAGAGCACAAGCATCCCAGCTAGTACCCACTGAAAGACTTATCTTCCATGCGTTTGTCCAATCTTCTTTTCAAACTATCCAAGTTGGTGACCATCGCTACATCTTGGAGCGAATTCCATAGTGCTTTAGGATTATTCCATGGCATCATTGTAGACGTTTGGACCTCAGATACCAAATTTGCTATGGGATTTGCGTAGTTTGTCCTCTCTGTTTAACACCTCAAGTTGCAATTGTCTTTTTAGAACCCCCCTCTATCTTTGAAAGAAAACCACCATAATATTTGTAAATAATTGTTCAAATGATTACCAATAATATACTTATGTGCGACATGCACAACTCATTTCTTCAGGGTTGAAAGTGGTATCATTTTTTTTCTTGAAATGTCTGTAATTTTCCTAACAGGAAGTGTTGACCTAGCACTTTAACTCTGATTCAAACAAAGTGGGTAATGTTTTGAAGTCACTTAAAGATATAATGAACTATTCTTAGTATTCTGTTCTTTAAAAACCAAAAATTGTACACGATTTGTAGCTCCAGACTTTGGGAGTCCTTAATGTTGTTGAGAATTAAGCTCCTTTTTAAAGGCTTTATCTAGGCAGAATTCTGTATTTGGCAGCTTCTAAGAGCACTCTGTGTAAGTACAACATCTGGATGGACTGCCATCCTGTAATTATCTTTCAGAAGTGTTGCAACGAAAGAAAAGGTAGTCATAATTATTATTATTCACCAAAATCTATTTCAGAATGGAAGATTAGCACATAATTTAAAGTTATACAATAGCAGACTAGTAGCACTCCAGTTGCAAATCATGACAGGAGGATTTGATTGAAAAGTTAACCTCTTTTTTTCTTATAAGTTTTAAATACGGGGGGGCGGCTATCATTTATTTCCCTCAACAGAATCTAGAGGAAAATAAGAAACTATTAAGCAATTTGGGGGATTTAAGATTGGCTAAGGATTTGAAGGGTCTGTTGGCAAAGTTTCCTATGAGGGTACCCCCGCCTACAATGAGGGAAGGCCTCATAATGGAGGGAAGGCCTCATAATGGGGAGCGTACCTCACTTTTCTTTTAAGGCAGAAATAGGCAACATGGTACCCTTCAGATATTGCTGGCCTTCAAGTCATGGGAGTCCCAGCCATGGATGACAGAAGTCCAACAATACCTGAAGTCCAACAACTCTGCTCTAAGGAGTAGCAGAGCTCTTCTGGACAATGGCTGCCCAAAGTTCTGCCATCTTGGTTTTTCCACATGGCCTTGGCGTGAGATTTTGTGCAGAAACACAACGGTAGCTGCCACAAAAAACATTATGCTCCATTTTGTTCTTCAGCAATGCCCAGTCTAATATGCAGGACATTGGGAAACGCCCAGTTCTCTGTGAGGGGGGTGGAGGGCAGGCTGGCATCATCATCGGGGGGGGGCCTGCCAGGCCCTGGAAGATGTCCCCGTGTGCCACATGCTGACACGATGGGGGTAAATAAGGGAATCTGTAGCTTATTGATTGAGAGCAGCTTTGAGACTGGGAAGTTCTTTTCCAAACCCCCAACTATGAACTTCACCCCAACATTATATTCAAGTAGAGATGAACTATCCCCCATACATTCCATTCTCATTCCAATTAGCTGTCCTTTGTCAGGCAAGGGATTTTGTTTTGTGGCCAGAAAGGTTTTATTTCTTTTTTATAATGTATATCGTAGCCTGCCTTAGCACCTTATGGTAAAGGGTGAGTAAGAAATCTGATAAACGAGCAAACAAACAAACTTAGTCTGAATTTAATCCATTGTTGTTTCATTTTCTGTAAAATTCTGGGCAGCTTCTTTCTTTGCAAGATGACTCCTTGAGTAGTTACGATCCCGACTTGCTCCTTCAGGAAGATTTTCCTCAAGCAGGATAGGAAAGATACGCCTAATTCTCAAGTGTTCCTTCTGTTTTCACACCTCATGCTATAATTTAGAGCTTGACTGACTCTGAAAAAAGGAAATATCTTCAGCTGGCTAAATGGCGGAGCGGTAAGCCCTCTGCTAATATTCCTTGAGTTGTTTATTGACTTATCTTCGGAGAACGGAGGAAGAAAATGAAAATAAAACAGAGTGTGATTATGCTAATTTGATGTGTGCACATAGCAAGAGGATCACACTTATTTCCCCTCCGTTTCAAGGGAGCTGAGCGTCCGAGTGAAAACAAACAGAGAAAAACTGGTAGCTCGATAGAGAGGCTTGAATAAACAGCGGCTGCCAAATGACTTGCAGGTGTCAAGAGCGTCCGGCATCTGCCAGAAGCTCTGTGGCCTGACCTTGCTGTTTGTGGGTACAATTTAGCAGGAAGGTCACCCAGGCGTTCCCCTATTGAAACGAATTGGGGCAGCTCCCACACATATCAATAGGCCCTGTGTGGGACAATTTCTCACTGGGCTATGTGCCCTGTGGCTCCGTTTTGGCAGAACGTAACTGGATCAGCTGGTAATACTCTAATCTATAGCTTCATATTTCATGGTTTATAAAGCTGTGGGGACTTCCTTTGATCTCCTGTTCTTTTTATTTTAAATATATCTGGTTAGATTGCGAAAAGTCGTGTGTCCCCCCCCCCCCTTTTGCCGCCTTCTGAGAAAGGCAAGTCAAGGCAGCTGTTTCTAATTAATATTTTTTCCCCTCCTTTTGAGGACTAGTGACGTTCTCTTTTCCTTTTCAGTTAAGCTGGCTCCATGAGACAGAAGGGGAACCAAATCCTCTTGCACTTCAGTGGAACGTGAAGTTATACTGTCAAAGTGAAGCATAGCAAATTGTGGTGGAGGAAGCCTGAGCTTACATCAGTGGGGCAATGCCAGTAGGGGGAAGGGGGGAGAAGGAGGGGACTGGTGGAGAAGGAATGAAGTTTAGCATAGATAGAGATAGCAGAGAAAATCAATTCAGTCAGGGCCACCAACCGACAGGAAGAAGGGTTAGGAAAAGCCAGCCAGGTCTCTAGACTCCATTTATATTCTGCTTCATATTTCAATGGAAATCCCAAAGCAGTTTACAAATCCCAACAAAGAAACAGATTACGTGCTTATGCACATTGTTTAAAGATACTTATTTAATTGTGAGACAATGATTTAATTGTTAGAGATAATTATTTAATTGTGTTATTTAAATATGGAATGTTGGCGGTGATGATTGGTGGCATCATTTTGCTTCTGAGTATGTTATGTTCAAAACACAACGTAAACACAATACCTCATAAAAATGTATAAATATTCCAAAAAATGCAAAATACAATCATCAGAATAATTCGCATTCACACAGCACAAAACTAATCTTACGTACCCACTTAGCAATTTCCTTAGCCCTGCTATGTCACTCTACCCACTCAATTCTACCTTCAATAAAATACTTCAATGTCATAGTAAGGAATAACTAACCAATAACGGTGTACAGAAAAATAAATTTGACAGACAACATGGTGCATTGGTTAGATTCTCAGAGTAGGACATGGACGAGTTCTGGACTCAAATCTTGACTTGGCTGCGGTGATTATAGCTTGACCTTGGGCCAGGTATGCTCTTTTGCAGGGTGCCTCACAGGCCTGTTGTCATAATAGTATGTTGAGAAACATGTATGCCTCCTTGAATTTGACAAAGTAATGAAGGAATTAAGACAATCATTTATGAATCCTCACAGCAGCTCTGACTTTGCAAAGTAAGCTGGGCTGAGAAAGAGTGAGTTATTCCAACTTCATGGCTGAACCCCTATTATGCACATTAAACCCCTGTTCACTGCTTTTCCTGATTTGAAACTCCAGGGAAACAAAACATACATCCCAAAACAGATACAAGCTTCCATTTAAGGTTAAAGATGGAGCGCTTTCTGAGCATCCACACACATTCTGTCAGAAAGCTTTATAACAGGCCCATCAAGTAGATTAGAATTCTTTCAGTTAGGTAGTTAAATTCAGTGATTTATTTTTTTCTTAAAAGAAATGTTTAGGGATACTCTCATTTTCCTACTTGTATTGAAATACTGCCCCTCAATGAGGCCAAACTTAGATTCACAAAATGTTTAGGGATATGCGTCCCCCCAGAAAAGAAGCACTGGCTAAATTTATATCCCTCCTGGAACCCCAGGTGGCATGAGTGTGGTTCTCAGGCAGACACCCATTGAGGCAATGACCAGACCTAGACTTGCTTAGCTTCAGCATGTTTGTGGCCTCCTAGGACCCCTAGGACCACGATTGCAAGTTTGAGCAAATAGGGGAAGCCATCGCAGAGCAGGTTGCCTGGAATGTCCAGGGCTGAGATGAGATTTAAAGTGGAGCCAGATCACATTCTTAGAAACTATTCCACATTTCCCACCTAGAAATCCTGCCTTAATGTATCATAGGCCAGAATCCAAAGACTGGCTTCTCTCATATAATTGTGCGGTGTATCTTAATGTGCAAGCAGGCTCATAGAATCGTAGAGTTGGAAGGGACCCAAGGAACATCTAGTCCAACCCCCTGCAATGCAGGAATCTCAACCAAAGCATCCATGATAGATGGCCAACCAACATCTGCTTAGAAACCTCCAAGGAAGGAGAGTCCACAACTTCCCAAGGGACACCATTGCACAGTCAAACATCTCTTACTGTCAGAAATTTTTTCCAGAATCTCCTTTCTTGTAACTTGAGGTCATTGAGTCCTAGCCCTCCAGAGCAGGAGAAAACAAGCTTGCTCCATCTTCCATGTGACAGCCCTTAAGGTTAAATTAGGCAAGGGGCATAGCTCAGTGGAAGAGCACCTGCTCAATGGTAGTGTATAGACCAAACTTGGGTTCCCAGCTGTTTTCGGACTATGATTCCTATCGCCCCCTGATCACTGGTTCTGCTAGTTAGGGATGATGGGAGTTGTAGTCCAAAAACAGATGGGAACCCAAGTTTGAGAAACCTTGTTATCGACAATACTGAGCTAGATGGGACCAGTGGTCTGAGTTAGTATAAATCAACTGCGTATGTTCTTGCTGTAAAGTCAAACCTTTCCTTTGTGTGTTTATGAGTGTGTGTTTGGTGGGATACTCATATTTTCTGCACCCGTTCTTCCTGGTTCCAGCAATTTGCTCTAGTATTGCCCCAAACACAGGCAAATCTTGCCCTAGGACTGAGCCTGCATAGCTGTGCTTGTTAGCAGCGAGTATTTTTTTTTTTAATAACCGGGCCCACTCCCGCTCAAAGGTCAGAGGGCACATTCTCATGTTAAGAAAACTACCAGAGTGTCTTGCTCTATGGTCAACAACAGGTGGGAAAGATTAACCCTTTGAAAGTTATGCTCCTTGGAAGCACAGAGGTCATGGCGTTAAGGTGGAGCGAGCTGTCGCTGGTGAACAGTGGAGCCCATTCATAACCTTGTGATGGATTTATGCTCTACATCAGAAAGCACTCAGTGGAACAACTCTCTCTCTCCCCCTTTCCAGATTCTCTTCCCTCCCATTAGCGAAAGCTTCCTAAAATCAGTGCTGGAAGGTGAGGGTTTGTAGACAATGCAGCTGAAACGTGCAAACTTCCTTTCTATCAAGCTACTTTCGTAAAGTCTTCCTTAAAAAGCTACTGTCTGTGAGAAAGGTCTCAGGTCTTTCCTCCAGACAGCCATAGCTTAGCTTCCTGGTGCCCCAGAGCTATGGATTGGCTTAAACAGCATCAGTACAAGCATCCTGACCTGTGATCCATTGGCAGGCCTTCATCTCATTGCTCTGCAGAAGCCACCCACAGGAAGCTCAGACCCTCCAAGTGTCCCTATTTTCCAGGGACAGTCCCGGATATACAGAAGCCATCCCTGTTTCTGATTTAATCCAGGAATGTCCCAATTTTCCTTAGGACATCGCTATTTTCATCAGGGGAAATGTTGGAGGGTATTGAAGCTGTGTATGGATCGCCGAAGAATTGATGCTTTTGAATTATGGTGCTGGAGGAGACTCTTGAGAGTCCCATGGTCTGCAAGAAGATCAAACCTCTCCATTCTTAAGGAAATCAGCCCTGAGTGATCACTGGAAGGACAGATCCTGAAGCTGAGACTCCAATACTTTGGCCACCTCATGAGAAGAGAAGACTCCCTGGAAAATACCCTGATGTTGGGGAAAGATGGAGGGCACAAGGAGAAGGGGACAACAGAGGACGAGATGGTTGGACAGTGTTCTCGAAGCTACCAGCATGAGTTTGACTAAACTGCGGGAGGCAGTGGAAGACAGGAGTGCCTGGCGTGCTCTGGTCCATGGGGTCACAAACAGGACATGACTAAATGACTAAACAACAACAACAATGGAAGCTGTGTGAGGAAAGTCTCCATGCTGCTCTGCTTTCACTGAAGAAGTCACTGTGAAAGTCACGGGGGGGGGGGAGCCTATGCTGCCAGATAAATGTCAGGGCAATAAAGACTCACCCAAAATGCAATGCTGCATGTGTGCACATGTGTCTCATTGGTACAGCCAACTTTCTTCTTTCTGTGGTGATCACTCATAGCCGAATAAGATTGTCTTCCATGAACATGGTCTTAACAGCGTGTCCATAGGTGACTAGAGCTGTACATTCTTCCACAGTGGGGACATAGGTTTCCGTGAGGGAGTTGATCATGGTGAGGATTTGCCAAATGCGCCTTCCTCTTAGCTCGTTTCTCCCTTTTGTCCTGAGTTCTTGCTTCTTCAAAGACCATGACACCATTGGTAGAGGCTATTCTCCAATTGGAGCACTTGCAGGCCAGTGTTTCCCAGTTGTTGGCATTTATACTACATGTTTTTAAGATTTGCCCTTGACAGCGTCTTTAAACCTCTTTTGTTGTCCACCGGTATTTTGCTTTCCATTCTTAAGTTGGGAGTAAAGTAGTTGCTTTGGAAGACGATAATCAGGTATCCGAACAACATGACCAGTCCAACAAAGTGTATGTTGAAGAATCGTTGCTTCAACTGATGGGAGACAGTTGGTACCAGCCTCTCTAGCACCTGGTGGCCCTTGCTGGACTCCAACTCCCATCAGCCTCAGCAAGAATGACCAATAGTCAGGGGTGGTGGGAGTTGTAGTCCAAAACAGCTGGAAGACACCCAACATGTTCTATACTGTTGGACAGTAGTTCTCCAAAATTTCTTATGTGTTTTTCCCCCCACCCCAAAACCAAAAACTTATTCAAACAAACCAAAGACTTGTGCAAAGGTCCAACACCATGACCTACAAGAAAGCAAACAGGGTATGTGGTGGTCTGAAGAGTTTTCCAAAGTGAATACGGAAATAGATGTTGATTTTGAATATGTGTGGCTGAACTGCATTTGAAAGATGGCACCTTGGCACACTGACAGCACCTTGTGGCTCCTTCTCCTTTCTTATTTGACAGAATAGTCAGGGGTCCCTTGACAAGCTGGGTGGATTTTACGACTCTCCAGTTTCCAACTTCTAAAGACGGATTCTCTCTCCCTGCCTGCTTTTTGTGTGAAAGACTGGGGGGGGGGGGGAGAGGGAAATGACTAAATGATTGGCCGACAACAAAAGAGACCCATAAAGTGGGGAACAAAAAGAGGGACTGACTAACTCAAACTCAGACACAGATAATAAACATGAAGTTTTTTACTTTTTTTAACGGGTGCTAGTAGTCATTTCCCTCAGCCTTTTCCAGTAAAAGATCTTGGTTCTGTGCCCAGTGGATCCAGTAGCTTAAATGTTCAATGAGCCAATTCCAGCATAATCAAATGACTTATTTAGGGGGTAGCTTTGTGCTAGACTGGGGTACAAATGTGCGCCTGAGAAGCTATCCGAGTTGGACTCCAAAAGTGTTTTCCTTTGCTTTGCCATTGTAGCCATACCATCCAATATCCAGTTTCTTTGGATACCCTTTGTATAATATAAATTATTTGAAAGGGTTCCTTTGGGAGGAAGGCCGGTATATTAAACAAACAAACAAGATCCATTTTGTATAATTATGACTCTCTCTCCCTTTTTTCCACTCTCTGTACATACCTACGAGATGAGCACCGCAACCCCAGAGTTGGCCACAACTGGACCTAATGGTCAGGGGTTCCTTTACCTTTTATACATACATACTACTGCCGCTGCTCCTTTCACCTGCCAATCCCCAGCTACACCAGACCCTGCAAGTGCCCCTATTTTCCAGGGACAGTCCCAGATTTACAGAAGCCAACCTTGTTTCTGATTTGATCCTGTAATGTCCCGTTTTTACTTAAAGGTAAAGGTAAAGGGACCCGTGACCGTTAGGTCTAGTCATGGACAACTCTGGGGTTGCGGTGCTCATCTTGCTTTACTGGCCGAGGGAGCTGGCATGCAGCTTCTGGGTCATGTGGCCAGCATGACTAAGCTGCTTCTGGCGAACCAGTGCAGCGCATGGAAACACCATTTGCCTTTCCGCCAGAGTGGTACCTATTTATCTACTTGCACTTTGATGTGCTTTTGAACTGCTAGGTTGGCAGGAGCAGGGACCGAGCAACAGGAGCTCACCCCGTCGCGGGGATTTGAACCGCTGACCTTCTGATTGGCAAGTCCTAGGCTCTATGGTTTAACCCACAGCGCCACCCACTCCCTTAGGAAGTCCCTATTTTCATCGGAGAAATGTTGGAGGGTATGGAGTTATGCGACACCTGAGCCAAGGAGATCTGAAGGCAGCCCTGTATACGGAAGTTTTTAAAATGTTTAATGTTTTGTTTTATTTTTATATATGTTGGAAGCAGCTCGGAGTGGCTGGGGCAACACAGTCAGGTGGGTATGGTATTATTATTATTATTATTAGTCCCTATTTTCGTTGGAGAAATGTTGGAGGGCATGCTACACATTTTTTTTCTTCGGTGCTGGCATCATCATCATCAAAACTAGTGTTGTATTATGAAAATCAGGGATAATTGGTGAGGTACTGGAAAACTTCTAAATTTTAACTCCTAAATTTTAAGGGTGAAATTAACAGATGGTACCAATTGTTCTAGGCCAGGGCCTAGTCAGCCTGTTTGACAGTCTGGGCATATCCAGAGTGGGGTCTCTATGATGGCACCTTGTATGCCTCCTTCCAGCAACTCCTGCCACCAAGCTGCTGCCAAACATAATGCTCTATTTTCCTTTGGACCACATCAGCAAGGCTGAGAGAGGAGTCTTGTTCTTGAGGCAGCCCAGGAACTCCAGCCACACTGCCCAGGCTTGTGCCCCAGGTGGTAGAATTCACTGGGGCAGCAGATTCTTATTTTCATCTTTCTCCCCCCGGCCTTTGATGTACATCCCTCACCCCTCCTTCCCTGGTGGGGAGGCAGGCGCCATTTTGAAGTCCGCCTCTAGTGCTGAAATAGTTTGGTTCAGCACTAATCTCTGCCCTACTGCTATTGTAACTATAGTGGGAAAGACCATAGATCAGCAGCAGAGCTTTGGATCTGGATGCAGAAGATTTGAGGTTCCATCCCTGACATACCCGGGTAGAATCATGAATGTATCCTGTCTGAAATCCTGGAGTTTCGCTGCTAGTCGCTGCAGTGTGTGGACAATACTGAGGTAGACTAGTGGACTGATTGAGTATAATGCAGATTCCTATGTTCCTATGGATACTGGGTACGGTTGTTATCCAATAATCACTTAATTGGAAGTAAACCCCATTGAATTCAATGGAACTTAATTTTGAGTTGTCATGTATAGGATTGCACAGTTAGGCAGCCATAATATCCGCTTACTTGGGAATACTACCAAGTTAAACACTCACAGGTTCTGGTTATCACATTCCGTACACAATTATTTCTTTACCAGGCATTTTTCACTTAAAAATAAACACAAATTATGATCTAGTGGGACATTAATTCCTAGTCAATTAACAGCGCATTCAACAGCATGTTAAATGGTATGATTAACACTCATCGTTGTATTCTGCTGTTGTTTATGAGCTGTCACTCTGCTTTCCCCAAAATGCATAATAACTCCATGAAAACAGTGATCTTCGCGGAACAGAATTTACGGCATATTTTCTTTATAGCAAGCAACACAGAATGTCTTTATTAAAGATGGAAGAAGGGAAAAGGTTATGGGGAATTAAGATAAAACCAAAAGGCCATCTCAGTTTACTAGATATTATCTAAGATGTAAGAAAATGGGTCCCCCCCCCTCAGAACAGGATCTGTTTAGCTGCCATTCAGTTGGGGGGGCAGGGGGCGGTGGAATTAGCATTGCAGATAGAGAAGGGAGAATGGTGACTTCTTTGTCTTGTGCATTCATTGTCTTGAATCAGCCTATTGTTTGTAGCTATGACTCTGATGCACATGTGGGAGTGCAGTTCAGCGCAGTTGGCTGCATTCTAGCCTCAGTTCTTTCTGAAATTCCAGTGGTTGTTTTTTTTCCAGACACCCATTTCCTATATTTTAGAGTGTCACTCAAAATGCAGCAGATATTCTAGGACCGCGTGACCCGGATTTTTGGCGTGGCTGAACTTTCTGCAGAAGCACCGCATGCCTAAGAGGGCAGAATGACATGGTTTGCCTCCATGACACATATTCCATGCACAGCCACAAGTTCCTCTTTGATAAGGGCATGATTTTCAGTGAATTCATGGCAAGTGGGAGTGCTTCATCCTTCCCTTGACCGCAGGCTGTCGCCTTTAGTTTTTGTATTTTGGTTAAAAGGGAAAATAAATAAAAGGGAGAGTTCCCTCGATGCCTAGATCCAGGTTTAGGGCAAGTACTCTTTGGTGAGAAAATCACAGAACATGCATCAAAGTAAAATGTTGAAATATAGGCTGTTGGACCTTTAAAATATCCCCTTCTAAGTTGCTTCCAAAGTTCTCCACTCCCCTCAGCAAAGAAAGAGACCACACGCTTTGTAAGTGAACCAGATTCATGTGCTTTTCCATACAGCAGCAATAAATTAGGTTCCAAAATGGTAAACGTTATTTGTCTAGAAACACAAAAATGGCTTGCTAAAGCCACACGGTCCAAGCTTGGAGCATCTAGCTTAGACCTCCTTACTGGTAGGGTTCACATGGTGGAATAGAAGAGAACTTGGCTGGAAATGATCCCTGCTGAACCCCTGTAGTCCTACTGCCTGTCAGTCTAGCCAGTATTGAGCTAGATGGACCAAGGGTCTGATTCAGTAGAAAGCAGCTCCCTATGTTCCCAGTGTTCCAACCTAGACAGCATCTTAAAAAGCAAAGACATCACCTTGCCAACAAAGGTCCGTATAGTTAAAGCTATGGTTTTCCCCATGGTGATGTATGGAAGTGAGAGCTGGACCATAAAGAAGGCTGATCGCCAAATAATCGATGCTTTTGAATTATGGTGCTGGAGGAGACTCTTGAGAGTCCCATGGACTGCAAGAAGATCAAACCTACCCATTCTTAAGGAAATCAGCCCTGAGTGCTCACTGGAAGGACAGATCCTGAAGCTGAGGCGCCAATACTTTGGCCACCTCATGAGAAGAGAAGACTCCGTGGAAAAGACCCTGATGTTGGGAAAGATGGAGGGCGCAAGGAGAAGGGGACGACAGAGGACAAGATGGTTGGACAGTGTTCTCGAAGCTACCAGCATGAGTTTGACCAAACTGCGGGAGGCAGTAGAAGACAGGAGTGCCTGGCGTGCTCTGGCCCATGGGGTCACGAAGAGTCGGACACGACTAAACGACTAAACAACAAATGTTCCCAGTGCACTTTCTCAGACTTACATTGGCCGGGATGGCAACCATAATAATAACATTGGTTCTTTGTGGGAAGCAAGGCAAGATGTTCAAGGATGTGCCCAACTCCATAGCAAATGGGCTTTAGTAGTGGGTGATGTTTTCCATACAGCCATGCCTAGGAAACCCAAAGCGATAACTCAGCAAGCACATAATTGGCACCAGGCTCCGAAAACCATATATTTTGAAACTTTTTTTTTCTCTTTTGCTGCCTGAATGTATCTCAGTTCGCACACGTTTCAGTTCTCCTTTTTACAAGAACAACAGAAGTTGCGGCCTTGAGACTTTCATTCCCCATGGAAGGCAAAGGAATGTGTCTGATAGCGGTGCATTTAATAGATCCGAGAGGATAGTGGAGAATAAAAGGCTTCTTTCTCTTCCGAGAACCGACTTCTTTTCAAGGTTTGGGGGGGGGGGAAAGAGGCCAGAATTCAGCCACACCAGTCAGCTGTAGAGAATTCGTCTGGTGTTTTAGAATAAAAGGTAAATGGTAATGCACATACGGAGGCAGGGGCAATTGTTGTATTTGCTGCTCCATATCTTACTGATACTAGTATTTTCTGCATTATTTACATAATCTTCTGCATTATTTTACAATTTCAAGTAAGAAGAGGCAAATGACTAAGGTCATAGCTGAAGGTCATAGTGACACCCAGTGATTTGAGTGACTGGAGACATGAGCAGTCATTTTAAAGAGGGTTTTAAAAAAAATTCTATTAGGATGTGAACTACTGTTTAACATGCTAAAAGAAAACTTATTCTCTGAGTGTAGTTACTTATGTGGACAAAATGGAGCCATTCGTGAACAACAGGTTTACAGAAGTACAAGAAATCCTTGTATGTTTCCCAAACTTGGGTCACCAGCTGTTTTGGGACTATAACTCCCATCATCCCTAGCTAGAAAGACCAGTGGTCAGGGATGGTGGGAATTGTAGTCCAAAAACATCTGGTGACCCAAGTTTGGGACTCGAGTAGCTGTGGAATGATTGGCTGATTAGAGAAAACCAGAGAATCATGGTAGTGGCCATGGGTGGAATGCAATATCCCAGATATTGCCTAGAACCTTGAATAAATAAATAAACAAACAAACTCATAAATATTCATAGGTCCCTAAACCCCATGCATTCAATGGGCTCAACTGCCCATATCTGGTAGCAGTACTGCAGACAGAAGGGTAAAAAAAAAAAAAAGAACAGGATGGACTATGTAAGACAAAAAGGACTGCAAAGGTCATCTCAGGACAGCTCGCTGATTCAAACTGCAAATAAATAAATAAATCATGCAATCAAACCCAATTGTCTGTATCAAGTCCTTATAGCTACTTTTCCTTTTAGAATTTTCGCCCGCAGAGAAAATGTGGTCAGGGCAGATGTCCAGCAGGTGGGGCTGGGGGAGGACAGGACTTCTTTCATATCCAATTCCAAGTTACTGAATAGAAGTTGTTTCTGGGAGCGCTTTCAAGCATATTGGTTTCTGATATGAGACAGGCCTTCCCCTACATAATTGTAAAAACACTGCCTCCTTTTTAAATTTAGCCTGTTATTGAATTCATCACAATCTCCTAGATCTTTGGAGAACAACCTCTTAATTATTCTAACGGCATGCATACAGCAATAATTTCAATGGCTACTCAAGCAACGGTGGAACGCCATCATCTCACAGAGGATACCTCAGTCGGTTTCATTTTGGATTAGTTTCTGGTGAAGAAGTCCACTTGTACTTGGGGCAGCGTGTACAGAAAATATGTATTTATTCCCAGGTACGAATTGCTTCCCATAAAATACCTTGAAGCAATTTCACAGCAAAGACACCAGTAATTAAAAACAACAACAACAATTACACAGTTTCAAATATATAACAATTTTTAAAACCTATTAAAAACTCTTTCATATGTAAATACAATTTCAAATCCAACGCAGCTATAGACTGGAATAAAGATGAAGGGGGGGGGATTGTAATGAAGGAGGGGAGTTATAAAATCATAATTATAAAATGATTCATCCACTATGAAGGTAATGTGAATGTAAAATTGAGCACGTTCATTTAAATTATTCAGGAACAATGTTCTGGAAAGCACTGGAAGAAAGTCCTGTTGAACTCAATGGGACTTACTTCTGAGTAGACATATACAGGATTCTGGTTTTAGTAATAGGCACCAAATTTGACATGCCTGCACCCTTTGGATCTGATGAGTAGCAAGTATACTTTGTGCTTAATATCCAAAATGGTTCTGAAGATGAGCCACACAGAGTGTGATTTTGATACAGTGGTACTTCGGTTTTCAAACGCAATCCGTTCTGGAAGTCCGTTCAAGTTCCAAAACGTTCGAAAAATGAAAACTGAAAGCAGAAGCCTCAATACGGAAAACTAAAAATGGAAGCCATGTTTCCTGTTTGACATCCGAAGCTCATTCGAAAACCAAGGCATTTTCTTCTGGGTTTTTGGCGTTCGAGTTCCTAAAAAATTTGACTATGGAGGCATTCAAAAACTGAGGTACCACTGTATTGAGGATTGCATCACCTTAAGTCACAGTTAAGAGGTAGTCCATTAATTTCGGTGGGTCTTCTCTAAGTATGATTTAGTTGGATTCAGCCATAAAACCTGTTCGGAGGCCTAATGACCCAGGTTAGGTATTATGGGCAGAATTCAGTGAGGGAGTCCTGTCGGCAGAAACTTTGTTTTCCAGGAACAGTCCTGGATTTACAGAACTTCTGCTTGTGCAATTCGGCTGAATCATGCTTTGTACAAACCTACATTGCTGAGGCAGACCTAAGCATATATGGCAAGGGTGTGGAACACGTGGTCTTCCAGATATTGGGTGCCAAATCTCACCAGGAATGGGAATGATGAGAACGGTGGTCCAACAACATCTGCAGGGCTACTGGCTCTCCATCTCTGATCTACAGTGAACATCTCTTTGGGAGAAGAGGGGAACCCCAATCTAATCTTCTTCCTCTTTATGCTCCTGCACAGTAACCGCCTGGATATCCACAAAATAATTGGGAAGCAGCATAGCTCAGTGGCTGGGAAGGGCCATAGTTGAGTGGTAGAGCATTTGCTTTTCATACAGAAGGTCTCAAGTTCAATCCTTGGCAGCTCAAGGTAGGGTGGGGGAAAACCTCTGCCTGAAACTCTGGAGTGTCACTGGTAGTCAGAGTAGACAATACTGAGCCATATGAACCAGGGGTCTGACTCGATATCAAACAGTTTCCTATGTTCCAAATTGGTGCTGACCTTTAAAGCCCTAAACGGCCTCGGTCCAGTATATCTGAAGGAGTGCTATTTAGGTGCGAGTATTAAGTAGCAGATACGTTGAAAGCAGCTGTGAGAACAGATAACACTGCCAAAGTCCAGAGGTGGAAGCACACCAATTCAGGCAATGGCTCAGGGAAGTGTCTGCAACTAATTTACACACAGGGATAAAACCACTTTAGAGGTGAAATCCTACCATTCAACAGTGCACCCTTATTTTATGGCATTGAGGGCGGGGAAGCAGTGTATTTGCCTTAATAGCATGTTAAATCCAACCTCACATAAACAGAGAGTGGCTTTAGCAGTCATGTGCAGGTAGCCTTTGTAATCTACATCAAGGGTGTTCAGCCAGGTGGCCCAGAGGAGAATGCAGATGTCGTTGCACATCCAGATGTAACCAGCTGTGCACTGCCATCCATATCAGCTGCTTTCAGAAGCCAAATTCCATATCTGGACCAAATGCTACCCAAGATACGATCACTTAGCAATAGGTTCCATTAAACTCAATGGGGCCTAACGTTTGTTTGTTATTTCAATTTGTATGCTGTTTTTCCAGATAAATATACCCAAAGCAGCACTCAATGCAGCCAATGCAACATTAGTTGCTAAATCTATGTGTTACAGGACCATACAAAACCACACCGGTAAACAATTGGATTCAAGCCATGCTGGTTTTGGTGCCGTGTTGGGGGGGGGGGCGGGAATCAATCATGGCTTCCCCCAAGGAATCCTTGGAACTGTAGTTTGTTAAGGCAATGGTTCCAACCATATCTAGGTATGGTGTATCTTTGTATCTCAGACCCAGTCCAGCAAAAAACGAAAACCAAAGGTCAACCAGCCCCTCTGCTGATTATTCTGAGGCCTTCTCAAAGGTCCAGGACACTTCAAGCTTTTGAGACCCCTAACCATAATAATAATTTAAAAAATGATGGCCCATGAAAGCAGAATAAAGCATCAAAAGGAAGGAAGGATGGAAGGAAGGAAGGGTGAAAAAATATTTGATTTTTTAATTCTTTAACAAAAAGTTTTCTAGCCTTTTTCTGGGCAAAAGCACGAATAATTGAGATGGGGGGGACTGTGTCCTTTTGCTAAACCACATCTCAGATATGCTTAGTTTTGCAGCTCAGAGCTGTGAGATCCTGTCACTTTTTGGTCGGATGCATACAAAAACAAGTTGCAAAACACATCAAATGCCAAGAAATTAACAAGTGTCTAAATTTGATAAGGGGGTGGCAGCCTTTGAGCTTCAGGCCCCAGACTAAATACCGTAGTTCTCTGTCCCAGCCCCAATTGGCCTGGCTGCTCAGTAAGTTTTATTACATCCTATGTGGCACTGTGGGTTAAACCACAGAGCCTAGGGCTTGCTGATCAGAAGGTCAGCGGTTCAAATCCCCACAACGGGGTGAGCTCCCATTGATCAGTCCCAGCTCCTGCCAACCTAGCAGTTTGAAAGTACGTCAAAGTGCAAGTAGATAAATAGGTACCGCTCTGGCGGAAAGGTAAACGGTGTTTCCATGTGCTGCTCTGGTTCACCAGAAGCGGCTTAGTCATGCTGGCCACATGACCCGGAAGCTGTACGCCGGCTCCCTCGGCCAATAAAGCGAGATGAGTGCTGCAACCCCAGAGTCATCCGCGACTGGACCTAATGGCCGGGGTCCCTTTACCTTTACCTACGTGGGAGATCATAGGCAATTGCACCTTAGCATGGGTTGTTTGTCTGCCCCATACTTAACATTAGGGCCAATCTGGCTTCCGAGTCAAACCCTGTTCCCTAACCCTTACCCATTTCTTGCCCATTGATAGATGTGTTGCAACAGTCTGCTGAGCCAGTAAGAAATTTGTGGCTTCAATGGGGTTCCAGGGTGAAGGGATAATAACATCAAGGAAAGATGAAGTGATCACAGAAAACCGGAAAGATGAAAGGGAGGATAGCAAAATGTGCAGACATTTGGGATGGCACTGCTGGATACGCACAAGTAGATAAAGAACAAAGCATCACATAAATCAGACCCTCCTGGGAGGACACGAAAAAATGGCATTTATCCAACCAAAAGCTACTCGCCCTTATGATTTGATAGGGCTGCAGTGACCAGCCTGCTGAACTTTGCACAGACCAGTGCTTAAAAAATATATTAAATCTGCTGCTCAGATGCGACGTTGTATATAGGAGAATGCCATTGTCCGGTTTAATCACCCTTCATTGCTAGCTTGGCTGACCTTTGACTGAAAAGTGCTGACATGGTCCTGTGAACCCTGGAAATGATAGCAGCATGTTATGTTACAGACAAGGTGCAAACAGACACAGACCAAAGTATAGCAGCAGAGGCAGAAGCATCCGTTAGATTACAAGTAAACACTGGGAGATGCAGCAGGGGGAAAGTGTTTGTTATGAGCATCGTCTGGAGTTGCAACCGGCCTCACTTAACTATTTACTATCAGCAGATTTAAACTATCGGTAAATTCAACTCCATTAAAACTATCCAGGCACAAAGGCGTTACAAAACATGCACACAAAGCTGCATCTCAAATACAGTATACGAATTCAGATTTTGTAGGGGATTGAATACCACACCAAAGCAGTGCTTCTTTAAGTGCTTGGGGTGAGGTGGGGTTATTAGCAGTGTGGTTAATTTTTCACCTTCCAAGAGGAGACTGCCATACTTTTCAAGCTGTCTTGCGGCAATCAACAATTCACAAAGAAATGCCTTTCGTTTTGGATGCTGCTGCAAAATTGACTTCCACTCATGCACCTACTCATCTGAAGCCCAATGGACTACAGTGCTAGGTCTAGGTAAAGGTAAAGGGACACCTGACCATTAGGTCCAGTCGTGACCGACTCTGGGGTTGTGGTGCTCATCTCACTTTATTGGCCAAGGGAGCCAGCATACAGCTTCCGGGTCATGTGGCCAGCATGACTAAGCTGATTCTGGTGAACCAGTGCAGCACACAGAAACACCGTTTACCTTCCTGCTGGAGTGGTACCTATTTATTTACTTGCACTTTGACGTGCTTTCGAACTGCTAGGTTGGCAGGAGCAGGGACTGAGCTATGGGAGCTCATCCCGTTGCAGAGGTTCGAACCACCAACCTTCTGATCGGCAAGTCCTACGCTCTGTGGTTTAACCCACAGCGCCACCCGCGTGGTGGGTCTACATAACAGTATATTACAGAAACCCTGTGAGCAAGATTAAAATGTCAGGAAAGCTTATAGCTGTGGTTCCCAATTAGGGACCTGGGGACTCCTGGGGGTCCATGGGATGCACCCAGGGGGTCCGCGGCCCCATCCCTTGCCGCCTCCCAACAATTTTTGGTCATTTTTCCATGGTAATATCACAAGTTTTATGGTCTGTTTTAGTACTGTGCTATTTTCATTTTCTTTTTTCATAATAATTTTGTTAGTTTTCAATTACAACAATCCAGTCCAGTAACAGCCTCGTTATAACAATGCCAAATTATAATAAAATTAATAATACCAATCATTGAGATGCCAAATTATATAATTTAGGTGGCCCCCCGCGTGCTAGAATTAGTGGTCTGATGCTTTCCTTTGTTTCTGCGTTCCAAAGTCTTATAAATTTCAATTACGCTCCAGTCTAGATACCAATCCCTTATATCGCAGCTGCAATTTTAATGACTTCCATTCGTACTGACACATTGAATAATTTCTGCACCTACAGATGAAGCATTCAAACTCTCTCCTTCCTGTGTGCCCATAATATTTCTTCCTGTCCTTGTATTTTACAATATATTGGCCAAAATCAGTTTTGAAAGCACACCGCGATAGCCTGGCAATACGCAGCAATATATCGCTCCTCCCGTGAAGAAGAGCAAGGCAGCCAATTTCAAGGCACTGCCAATATCGCACAATGATCTCAGCCAATAACACTGCTGATCTAAGTGACCTTCCCTCACGCTGAGGGAAAACAGGGCAGCCGATTGTGAGGTCCTGCCTTCCTCTCACGCTGATGGAGAACAGGGCAGCTGATCACCTTCACTTGAAGGCACCGTGACAATACCGTCCCCTGGCACCAAAGCAAAGCTGCTTTTCTCAGTCAGCAGGAAAGCATAGAAACACACATAGAATCATAGAGTTGGAAGAGACCACAAGGGCCATCGAGTCCAACCCCCTGCCAAGCAGGAAACACCATCAGAGCACTCCTGACATATGGTTGTCAAGCCTCTGCTTAAAGACCTCCAAAGAAGGAGACTCCACCACACTCCTTGGCAGCAAATTCCACTGTCGAACAGCTCTTACTGTCAGGAAGTTCTTCCTAATGTTTAGGTGGAATCTTCTTTCTTGTAGTTTGGATCCATTGCTCCGTGTCCGCTTCTCTGGAGCAGCAGAAAACAACCTTTCTCCCTCCTCTATGTGACATCCTTTTATATATTTGAACATGGCTATCATATCACCCCTTAACCTCCTCTTCTCCAGGCTAAACATGCCCAGCTCTCTTAGCCGTTCCTCATAAGGCATCGTTTCCAGGCCTTTGACCATTTTGGTTGCCCTCCTCTGGACACGTTCCAGTTTGTCAATGTCCTTCTTGAACTGTGGTGCCCAAGCAGCAGCAGCCACAGTGGATGTGTATCTTTGCTGGCTGCCACCACTGGCTGCCCCGCTGGTGGATGTACCCCCCATCCCCTCCCACTCAAACAATGGGGTGGAGGTGACTCCACTTCTTCTCCTTCCCCCACCCCCCTGATCTCCGTGTCTTCTCCTTCCCTCATCCCCATGCCTGATCTCCAATTTCAGACATTGTGATATATCAGAATATCACAATGCTTAGCTGCTCATACATCATGATGTTGAAAACCAGACATCGCTCAGCCCTGGTCTGTTTTTTTAGTATACCTAAAATCCTTTGCTTATTAGGGGCTACCCCACATTTTGTTCAAAAAATTGCTTTGCAGAGGTAACTACCATAGAGTTATCAAAGTTTTCAAAAGTAGGGAGTCCATGGCTTGGCTTTTGGAAAATAGGGGGTCCTCAGTAATTAGTTAATTGGGAACCATTGACTTATTTAGACCGCACACCTATTTGGGAGCCAGGCCCATTGAACTGAATGGCACTTGCTTCTGAGGAGACAAATTTAGGATTGCGGACCCTCCAAGTGTCCCCATTTTCCAGGGACAGTTCTGGATTTACTGAAGCCATCCCAGTTTCTGATTTGATCCTGGAATGTCCCACTTTTCCTTAGAACGTCCTTATTTTCATTGGAGAAATGTTGGAGGGCCTTCTTGGCAGTAGCGCCCTCCCATCAGAAGCCAAGGAGATAACGAACTACACAACTGTCTGCATTTAGTCATTTAGTGATTGTCACCCATGACACTTCCTCAAAATTCCAAATGTGCACACTGACCTCAAAGGGTTGATGACCTATGGTATAAACACTCTTGCGGAGCCAAAATCAAGCGATATAAAGCAGGTGCTCTGTTAGGTGGTGGGTTGACATAGCAGCCGGCACAGCGATTTCTTCAAGTAGCTCTTTATTATGGTAAGCTGGAATAGAACTAACTGCGAACAGCTCAGCCGGCCTGTATTTATAGGCAGCCGGCTGTCAACATTGTAACCACAACAGCCCAGAGTTCCCGCCTAAAATAACTGCCGCGGACCTGAGTGAAAACTATCTACAGACCTGAGTGAAAACTATATACAGTATCCCCCTGTTGGCCCAGGGTGAAACTACACTACATAACACCCCTCCCCACCGAGATAAGGCGTTAGTTACAATCGTAATGGTTTCCTTATATACAGCACTACGCGTAATGGTTCAATTAAGCACAAAAGCATATCGGTTACATTTCCCATACTTAGACCAACAGTGATACCTGTCCAACAACATAGTCCTTTAAATAAGTTGGGCGCTTGGAAACTCTGCCAGACCGCTGGGGACTGGTAGCCAAGTCCGGAGGGCCACACAGTTCTCGCTGAGGCTGTGGTGCGACCCTAGGTGGCGTTGGAACCAACTCCCCTGGATCCGCTGCTGTGGGTGGAGCCTCCGCAAGTGGAGTGGTCTGAGTCTGTTCTGAAACGGCTTGGTTCGGCTCCACGCTGGCAGTTTGTGAGGGAGGTGTAGGTGGGGCCTCGCCATCTGTACGTGTCTCTTCTGGAGCCGCAAGCGCAGTTGGGGGCACCTCGGTAGTGTCCAAGTCCCCAACCCTGCGCCTAAGCTGGTCTATGTGCCGTCGCCACAAGCGTCCGTCTTCGAGTGCCACCTGGTACGAGCGAGGTCCAGTGACTCCCACTACTGTGGCTGGCACCCAAGGGATGTCCCCCACATAGTTCCGGGCAAAGACCTGGTTTCCTGGGACAAATGACCGTGGTGCGTTGGCACAGCCTGGGGGTTCAGCCACGGCAAAGTCTGGGTGTAGCCGGTCGAGCGGTGACCTGAGGCGGCGGCCCATAAGCAGTTCAGCAGGACTCCTCCCTGTGGCCGCATGAGGGGTGATGTGTTGCACGAACAAGTATTCGGCGACCCGCTCATGCCAGTCTCCCCGGTCCAGGCGCGCCAGTGCCTCTTTTGTCGAGCGCACCATTCTTTCCGCTTGCCCGTTGCTGGATGGATGAAAAGGTGCCGTTAGGGCATGGCGGATGCCCAGTCCCAAAAGATACCGCTCAAACGTGCCTGACGTGAACTGCGGTCCGTTGTCAGAGACAAGGACATCAGGACACCCATGCGTTGCAAACAGGCCTCGCAGCACCCGGATGACAGCTTCGGTAGTGGTGGAGGGCATCAGGGCGACCTCCAGCCATTTGGAATAGGCGTCCACCACTACCATAAAGGTCCGGCCGTGAAAGGGGCCAGCCAGATCGATGTGCACCCTCGACCAGGGTGTCTTTGGCGTCTCCCAGGTGTGTCCCTTAGCTGCCGGTGGTGCAGGCCTCGACTCCTGGCACGCTTGACAGGCGGACACCCAGGCAGTGATGGCATCGTCCATATTAGGCCACCAGACGTAACACCGAGCCAACGCCTTCATTTTGACAATTCCCGGGTGGCCAACGTGCAGAGCCTCCAGGACGCGCTGACGGAGTCCCTGGGGAATCACGACGCGGTCTCCCCACAGCAGGCAGCCACGATGAGCTGAGAGTTCATGTTGTCTGGTTGCGAAGGGCTGGAACTCCGATGCAAAAGGCCCTTGTGGCCACCCCCTCCACACCCAGTTGAGCACCCGGCTGATGGTGCGATCCTGGGCAGATGCGGAGGCCACAGTGGCAGCCGATACAGGCGCTGCCGGAAGATCCTCAATCAGAAGGAGCGATGAAGCTGGAGCCGGGTCTTCCACAAATGCTGGAAGAGGGCAACGGCTGAGGGCGTCGGCATGGCCCATCGATTTCCCCGGGCGATGGATGAGCCGGTAGTGGTAGGCAGCCAGGAAAACAGTCCATCGCAGCATGCGTGGTGAGAGGACCGGTGGAGTTGGACGATCACCGGCGAGGAGGCCCAGGAGTGGCTTGTGGTCAGTGATGAGGTCAAAAGTCCTGCCATAGAGGTATTCATGGAACCTCTTCACTCCAGCCACAAGTGCCAATGCCTCCTTGTCGAGCTGGCTGTAATTCCGTTCCGTCGGAGATAGTGTCCTGGAAAAGTAGGCGAGCGGTGCTTCTCTTCCATCTGGAAAACGGTGACTAAGGACAGCACCGATGCCAAAAGGTGAGGCGTCGCAGGCAAGGACCAGCGGCCTGGATTCACTGTACTGTACCAGCACACTGTCTGAAGAAAGGAGAGCCTTGACCGCGTTGAAGGCCGCCGTCTCCCGATGACCCCAGGCCCAAGGCGTCTTAGTGCTAAGGAGTCGGTGAAGAGGCTCAGCCACTGTGGCTTTGTGGGGCAGGAACATGTTATAAAAGTTCAGCAGCCCCAGGAATGCCTGCAACTCCGTTTTGTTCTTTGGGGTGGGGGCCTGCTGGATAGCGCGGATCTTGGATGTGGTTGGATGAAGACCGGAGGCATCGATAAGATAGCCCAGGAACTCTACCTGTGGAACGGCGATCTGGCACTTCTCCCTCTTTACCTTGAGCCCGGCCTCCTGGAACCTGGTCAGCACGGCACGGAGGCGCTCGAACAGCTGCTGGTGTGAGTCTGCAGACACCAAGACGTCATCAAAATATGGTACCACGCCCGGAAGCCCTTGCAGGAGACGCTCCATAAGGCTTTGGAAGATGCCAGGAGCCACACTCACCCCGAACTGCAACCGGCGGCAACGGAAAGCCCCCCGGTGGGTGACGATCGTCTGGGCTTCAGCAGTGGCATCATCGACTGGCAGTTGTTGATAGGCTTGGGCAAGGTCCAGCTTAGCGAAGACCTTACCCTCACCCAGGGAATGCAGCAGGTGTTGGACAACAGGAACCGGATAAGCGTGCTGCTGAAGTGCCTTGTTGATCGTGCACTTGTAGTCAGCGCAGATTCTCACCGACCCATATGGCTTGACAGGCGTGACGATGGGGGTTTCCCACTTTGCGTGGTCAGCCGGCTCCAAAACTCCTTGGGCGATCAGTTTGTCCAGTTGTTCATCCACCTTAGCCTTGAGAGCAAAGGGAACCCGGCGTGGCTTTAGCTTGATGGGGGCGACTTGTGGATCAAGGCTAAAGGAGATGGGCGTACCTGTATATTGGCCCAAGGTGCCGTCAAAAACCTCGGCAAAGTCTTTGACCAGACCCTCAGTCTCTGCGTTAGAGATGCAGTTGATGCCGGTGACTTCCAGGCCGAGGGCATCAAACCAGTCTAGCCCTAGGAGGCTTGGCCGCTGACCTTCGACCACCACCAACCGGAGCAGGCCCGAAAAATCCTTGAAGGCGATCCGGAACCGGCCAACGCCTACCACGGGAATGTCGTTTCCCTGGTAGTCTCTCAGGTGTACGCGGTGAGAGTCGAGTTGCCTTTTGGACACTCTGGGTACCAGTCTTTTGATGGTGCTCCATGACACGATGGACAGGGCAGACCCGGTGTCGATCTCCATGTCACATGGAGCTCCTTCAATGAGCACCGTGACGTTCAGCTTGCGTCGTGTAGGCGAGTCGGTTTGGCCAATCGTGGTTCCAGACGGGCAGCGGCAGTTGGTGAGAGCGAAACAACTTTCCTTGGCAGACTGGAGTGAAGACTTGGACTTGCGAATCGATGAAGGGGGGGTGTCAGACGGAGCCGATCGGCAGACCTTAGCGATGTGGCCCCTTCTGGAACACTTCCTACAGATGGCGTCTCTGAATCGACACTTGGCACGGGAATGGTTGCCTCCGCAGCCAGCACATTCCGGTTGGCCCTTGGACTTCTGTTGGAACTTCCTGCGCTCCCGCTTTGTCTGGTGCACGTCATCGTCTTCACTGGAGGATGCCTCCTCACTGCTGGCCTTTTCATGATGCACCGGAACTGGCTCCCTAGCAAGACGCGGGCTGCTGGACTTGCGGATCTCCTGGGCGGAGCGTTCAGCAGCTTCTGAGGCCACAGCCTCCTCAATGGCTTTCTGTAGCGTGAGGTCTGGCTTGGCTAGGAGGCGCCGTTGCAGATGGATGTCCCGGACCCCGCAGACGATTCGATCCATCAGGGCATCGTCTAAGTCTCGGAACTCACAGTGCATTGCAGCCTGTCGCAGGGCGGTGGTGTAGTTGTTGATTGACTCCCCCTCTGCCTGGTTCCGGTGGTAGAACGCATGGCGGGCAGCAATCTTGGACGGCTTTGGTGCGTAGTGGTTGCGGAGCTTCTCTTGGATCGTGTCCCATGGTGTTGCCTGGACTGCTTCAGGCGCAACCAACGCTCGGGCCGTCTCAAACACCTCAGGCCCACAGAGGCTGAGGAATAGGCCCCGCTTCCGCTCCTGTGATACTTCTGTCAGCTCGTTGGCTTGGAGGTAGCAGTCGAACCGAGCGAGGTAGGAGTCCCATGATTCAGAGGCTGGCGCAAACGGCGGTAGAGGCACAAGTGAAGCCATGATTCCGATGCCGGCGTGAAGGGCGATGGATGGAACACAGTGCTCTAGCCAGAACAGTCAGCTCTGAATTGGTTCTGCCCAGTGATTTCGCTCAGTGATTTCGCTCTGTGATTCAGCTCAGTGATTCAGCTCAGTTCAGAGGCTGGCCGCATCTGGCTGTGCTCTGATGTCCATCAATCCCATCCTCGTCGCCAGTGTTAGGTGGTGGGTTGACATAGCAGCCGGCACAGCGATTTCTTCAAGTAGCTCTTTATTATGGTAAGCTGGAATAGAACTAACTGCGAACAGCTCAGCCGGCCTGTATTTATAGGCAGCCGGCTGTCAACATTGTAACCACAACAGCCCAGAGTTCCCGCCTAAAATAACTGCCGCGGACCTGAGTGAAAACTATCTACAGACCTGAGTGAAAACTATATACAGTATCCCCCTGTTGGCCCAGGGTGAAACTACACTACATAACACCCCTCCCCACCGAGATAAGGCGTTAGTTACAATCGTAATGGTTTCCTTATATACAGCACTACGCGTAATGGTTCAATTAAGCACAATGGTCTGTTTTTTTAGTATACCTAAAATCCTTTGCTTATTAGGGGCTACCCCACATTTTGTTCAAAAAATTGCTTTGCAGAGGTAACTACCATAGAGTTATCAAAGTTTTCAAAAGTAGGGAGTCCATGGCTTGGCTTTTGGAAAATAGGGGGTCCTCAGTAATTAGTTAATTGGGAACCATTGACTTATTTAGACCGCACACCTATTTGGGAGCCAGGCCCATTGAACTGAATGGCACTTGCTTCTGAGGAGACAAATTTAGGATTGCGGACCCTCCAAGTGTCCCCATTTTCCAGGGACAGTTCTGGATTTACTGAAGCCATCCCAGTTTCTGATTTGATCCTGGAATGTCCCACTTTTCCTTAGAACGTCCTTATTTTCATTGGAGAAATGTTGGAGGGCCTTCTTGGCAGTAGCGCCCTCCCATCAGAAGCCAAGGAGATAACGAACTACACAACTGTCTGCAATTAGTCATTTAGTGATTGTCACCCATGACACTTCCTCAAAATTCCAAATGTGCACACTGACCTCAAAGGGTTGATGACCTATGGTATAAACACTCTTGCGGAGCCAAAATCAAGCTATATAAAGCAGGTTCTCCATGCAGTTGGGTCCAAACAGGCTGCCATTTTCCTGCCTCTAATCCTAACAAGCAAGCAAAGAAGAATTGCTTCAGTCCAGAGTAGCGTAGGTAATTTTTTGATACAGATCCAAAAATCTACTCCAGTACATGTGAACTTCCCTGAATAATGTATATAGAAGAGACTGATGTTTTTCACCCTTGGGCATCTGAAAACAAACAGCTGTTAAGTTAGGCTTTTAGCTGTGTTAACTGTCACCTTATATGAGCTTTGGGACGCATGTTCTGAGCTCCGAGGCTGTAAAACCGTTACTTCATTTATTGTTTCTGGGAACCTGAAAGATAAAAGATACTATTTCTATGCACAACGCTCAGAGATACGCTTTCCTAGAAAGAGCCTATAAATACAATGTGTCGGGAGTACCCTTTATACGTTGAGGCAAGCAGATGAGAGAGTAAGAACATAAAAATACACCATTCTTCCCCACCCAAAAAAATACCTCCATGAAAACAGCAGATGTGCAGTTTGGCCAACAGAGGTTAATCTAATAAAAGGCATTAATTTACCTACTTAGTCCATATAAATATGTCAGCCCTGGACTGCAGGCAGCCCTAGGAGAGACAAACTAGTTTTGATAGTGGCAAGTCCATCACTTTAAATCTGGGTCTTTCCCAGTCACATGTGAAGCATGGAGAAGGAGCCTGGTGTTTCAAGAAGGTGCAAAGAGAGAGATAAATCCTCCCTCCAAAAATTAAATCTGCAGCCTCCCTGGGTGCCCATGTTTCGTGAAAATCCAATGACCTCTTTGGAAGGCTGCCTACTGTGTGTCTGATGGATTTTTTGTTTGAAATCTTTTGGTTCAAGAAGTGCATTATAGAACACTGATGTATCATGTTATATTTATTCTAAGTGTGATGGCCTGGGATTCCGATTCTGAGAGTGAACCGGAGGAATCCCAGCCGGCACAGGAGTCCCCGCCTCCAGGGCCGGCTGAACTGGGGCAAGGCCTAGATTCTGAGGAGCCTGCACCTGTGCCAGATCCTCAGGAGCAGGCACCAGGTGAAACCATTCTGGCCCCAGAGGTGCTTGAGGACTCAGTGTCTACAGGTGAGCCTTCCCCGGGGCCCAGTAACCCTTCGGCCTCTCCTGAACTGCAGAGGCTTAGGGCAGAGAGGCGAAGGGAACTGGTTTCTCCCAGGAGGAGTGCTCGCCTTAAGGCCAGGAGAGGCGGGGCTCCTGGGGGCCGGGACCGCCCCTGGCCTTAGAGAAGATAAAGGGCAGTCAGCCCGGTCCCAGGTTGCGGGAGCAACGTCGTCATTGAAGAGCTGTTTTGGCCAGCATCCAGTCCTGTTCCTCCAGTGTTCCTGTTCCCCGCCCGGCTACCTGCTTCTGATCTTCGAGTGTTCCTGTCCCCGCCCGGCTCCCTGTTTCGGACCTCACCTCGCACTTTGTGGACTATCTCCAGGCTAGTGACTTAGGACTGAACTTTGACTACGGTAACAGTAACCTTCCCCCCGGGACCAGCACACTAAGGTTGCCATCTTTCAAAAAGTGAGAATCTTGAATCAAAACTTGTTGATCTTTTTCCGGTTTTGTCCAAAGTTGTTGAGCTATTTTTAAGGAAATCCACTGTTTCCAACAGCAGAATCACAGCTATGTCCGGGAAGTTCTGGGCGTACTGTACGGCAACCCTAATTTATTCATTTATCCATTTAGGCCATTTATATACCACTTATATTCTAGAGCAGGATGAAATATCTAAGTGGTTTGTGGCAAATTTCAAAGCATCATAAATAAAGATGAAATACAAAAACAAAACAAAAAATACTAGGAAAAAATCCACATTATAAAACTCCACAATTAACAACTAAATAGTGCATTCTCTTAAGCATCACAATAAAACACTACTCATGAAAATGAACTGCAGAATAGTCACAGTTTTAAATAATGTAATTAACAACTACATAAAAAAGAAAGAAAAGAAACTCTTTTCAATCCACCATATGCACAACCATATAATTAAACAAACCAATCCAATTAAATCCCCATCCCACCATGAACACAACTTAATCTAACTGCAGCTAAAAATACATTCTACCCAGTTCCACACAAGCATACTATTACGGTATCAGCACACTCACAACATGCACTAAAAATGAATATAGTCAACTGTCACTCTTCCAGCACCCCCTCCAATCACACTATCTCCACCAGGGGTCTTCACCTTTGCGGGGGGTTGTGGGAACATCTGGAATTTTGAGAAAGTACAATGGACGCTATTCACAAAATGGCTCCCATGAAGAACAGCATATCATAGAATGCTATGCTAGAGTGCATGGCATGACACAAAATGGCCGCCACATCTATAGGCGTAGGAAACGAATGGAGCACAACATTGTGTGGGCATTTCTCCGCACCCGATCAATGTGAGAAAAGGCACCAGCTGATGGCATCTTTGCTCATCGAGAGAAGTACCAAGCACTCCCTCTAACTTATTGAGGGGGGGATCTATGCCCAATAGAAGACTCTATCACAGAGGTTTATAGCAAAGACAACACCAGTGGGGGGCAGGGGGCAAGCACCCCCCCAAAAAACAAGAAGCTCAAGCTCCAATTGCCCTCTTCCATGTCATTAGCACATGCTGTTATTTGTCTCTCACCCACCTAGAAACACACTTTGCCCCTTCTGTACCCAAAGGAAGTTTTTTTTCCCTGGAGCTGCCAGTGGTCTACAGAAACCACTTTCTCCAACTCTCTGACAACCAGACAATAACACGTCATATAGTCCACCCTCTAAAAGAAACGGAAATAAACACTACTGTAAAAATGAGTGCCTCATATAAATACTACCTGCTTCCCTTTTCTCTCTCCTGAGGGATCAAAAGCTACCCCAATATCAGGTTGTCACCCTACAGATGTGTAGAAATCAATACCTCCAAGAAAGAAAGCCAGGAGCCAGCAAAACACAATATTTGGGGGACAACTTTGTCCTTGTGGCAATTCTGAGGTTGTACCCAGTGCTATTTTTCTTGTTCATTTATAATGGCAATGGTGCCCACCTGAGAGGTGCCAGAACTGAGTTCTGGCTGGAAAAAAATGCCCTGGTTGTACCACAGGTAGATAATCCACTGACCACAGCAGGTCTGGCTATAAAACTTCAGTCCCAGAATTAGGACGGGTCAGAACACATTGTTCTGTTGTTCTTCAGGCTGTCCTGGCTACTTGCAATGGTTTGTCAATGTATTTAACTCAAGGGCTGGCAGAGATACTGGGAGCTGTAGATGCCATTCCCCGAAAATAAGAATCACCTGTATTGTGCAGGAAGTCATACCTTCAGAGGTTATGAATCATCCCATACTTCCTTAATAACAGCACACTAGCTTTACACAGATGTCAGGCTTAAAATCTGTAATCGCAGATTTAGTCATGTCAAGCATTTTGAGTTGCTCCCTGTCCTGTGATATTTCTGCACCTGCCGAGTGATGATGTGGTTCTTCCCCAAACTCCTGTCAACATGAGCAAACACTAACGTCCACAGTATTGTTCACTCGTGCATTCATCATCGTCTCTGTTGGGTCAAAGGGAGATGCAGGAAAACAGAACTGTACAAGTTAGGAGGAAACCAGATTTTGTGCTGAAGTGGTTGGTCTCGCACTCCTGTGCAATTCAGCAAAAAAACAACAACCCTACAATAATGAGCAAAACATTTTTAAAAAATATAATGTAAGCTATTCCTGTCCATAAATTAACTGAGGTAATAAATCATCACATCTGAATCAGATATTACAGGTGGAATGGGATAACACCCTGATGAGGTTTTTTTTTTTAAAAAAAAACCTAAACACTCTAGAATTAGAACAATGAATTTTATGACATGTCAGAATTGGGAGAATGATGAGAGAATATTATCTAATGCTGCAACTGAAATAGAACACTTATCTGATTAGAGTGAATGCAAATAGGATGTTGTGGTTTCTAAACGGATAAATTAAAGCAGATTTTCTATGGGGAAAGATTTACTAAAACATAAACTAAAATGTAAAATGCAGACAATCATATACACTGCATGGAAAGCTTTCCCCTGGATAATTTACACTCACTGGAAAGCACTGATACGTACTCTGCTAGGCTTTTTCTGTTTTCATCGTGTGTATACAATTTCCCCCCAAAGGCTGCCAAATAAGGAAAATATGGCAATTGTCCCATGAAAAGGCATTCATGAAATGCCCATGCACTGACTAATTATTTTACATGACGTGAAATCGAAACATAGCTATACTACAGAACCATAAGAAGCTGCTTTAAAACACACTATTGGTCCATCAAGTTACACTGACTGGCAGTGGCGTTCCGGACATTAAGGCAGGGAACACTCCCAGACCTGCTTTGAGATGCTCTACCACTGAGTCCAGCCCTTCCAAGCAAGGTATTGTAATGCTTTTGCCAGTAGAAAGGGAGGAGCGGGCAATGTTTCACCCTAGCGCTCATACCTCAATTGGGCATTGCATTGTTGCATACCCTCCAAGTGTCCCAAGTTATGCTGGTCATCCTGGATTGCTTCTGATCCCAATCTGGGATGTCCCACTTTGACTCCTGTGCTCTGACCACATCTTTTGAGCACATCTTTTGGCGTGGGGCCAAAAGATGGGCATTTTTTGGTTCCGTGGTGTGGCGTGAGTCAGTTTTTGGGTTTTTTAAAAATCATTTTTATTAAGTTTTCCATTTTAACAATCCAGTCAAATCACATTAAATATTCCACAATATACATATACATATCGAATAATCAAAATATTCTGCCGAATTATCATTTGGGGGGGGGCTTCCCATGCTTCAAGTTTGGGGGGCCTCTGATCATCTCATATCTCTACTGCTTTTGATAGTCATTTCTAATAGTTCCTTTAAATCTTCCTGTTGTTTTCCTTCTTTCACTGCCTCTGAGTTGTTTCCACAAGTGAGTTGAAGTAAAATTATTTGACGTGAGTCAGTTGGCTCACACTGGAGCGCGGGACCAAAAAAGGCCCCCAGAACTTACCTTGACCCCACCATTCTTCTTCCTCCTTCCGTCATGGCACTGCTTCTGGAAGTACATCAGCAATGCAGGCTAAGGAGGAGGAGACCATGTCTTCCCCTAGGTCATGCCAGCCAGTGTAGCACTTCCCGATGTGTCATTGGTGGCGGATGCAGAGGAGGAGGAGGCCAGTGGACAAAGGAAGGAGAGGAGAAGGAAGGGGCAAGCAGGCAAGCGACAGGGTTGGGGGTTGGGGCATGCCCCGATTTGCCTTCTTGAAATGTTGAGGGTTGTTGTTGCACAATTTCTGACAGCAGGCTAAATGGAGAGGAACAATGGTGTATAATATCCAGTTGAACAACTAGGCCTCAGGGCTCTAAAAGCTGTATTTCCGGTCTGTACAACAAGGCTTATTCCACACACACACTTATATATTATACACATTTTGTTCTGCATCTATTCTGATTCTTTTCCATGATGCCCCCACAAATCCTATGAATACATTGCCATTTGTAGGGTCCCTTCCATCTTTACATTTCTGGGATTTTATTATCTTGAACCTGCAGGGGCCTATATTGGGCAAAACATGTAGAAGCTATGTCCAAAAATTCTTACACGGACTGGATGTAAAATCTGAACTTACAGCTGTTCCATCTACTGCATCCCATGACAAACTGTAGGATTTTTTTTTGCAGAGAACTATTAACCAAAGTCAATGAGGCAGTATTGTTTCCTTCCCTCCAATATGCAGATATTGTATTGCCACGAAGTGATTTAATAGTGGGACTTGCCTGGGGGCTTAAAAGCCCAGATGTGAAGGGTAGTCAGAAAGGCTACTTCCAAGAACTCAGAAATGATGAAAAAGAATCTCTTGCCTGTCCTCCTGGATGACCCCCTATTTGAGCTGTCAGGTTATCACTGTCCCATCTGTAAACAAAGGAATAGGCAGGTTCCCTGGGCAGTGTCATGATCACACTCAGCGTGACACCATGTTTGGATGTTCAAAGATGCCTCCTCCCCTTGCCTTCGTTTTCCGGGCTTAACAAAGGAACTGCTTAAAACCATGTAGCGCGATAAGATGACAGAGAAGACTTTTAGTGTTATTGATTGTATACAATAGGTGGAATGATGAATTGTTTCCTACAATGTCCTCTGAGTGGGCTGTGTGTTTTTCAAGAGGTGCACTTACAAAAATTCTAGGACCGCGGCCTCCATAAATGAGAAACGCAGACCTCAAGTGGGTCAGGCAAGCCCTCCCCCACCCACAACACTTCTTTCAAGGCTGTCGTTTATTTAGAAGTGGAGAAGACCGGGTTGTGCGAAATAAATACACAGATAAAAGGCATCTGAAGTAAGAGCAGCTGCAATCACAAATGTTGATCCCACTAGGTCCATGTGAAGGAGGGCGGGTTCTGCCAACTACCCTCTCCATCTGCTGCTCTCTACCCTATGCCACCCACTAAGGTTTTGCAACCCCCGGGAGCAGGTTTTGGGGGAGCACATGGGACAGCACAGAGAAATGGGGCTGGGAAGTCCCGTTCTAGGACCATTCTCACTGTTTCAGTCTTGGAAGGAAAATTAAGGTCGCACTCACACAATCTATTTAAAGCACTCGTGCTATTTTAACAATCGTGGAAAACTCTTGGGAACTGTAGTTCATTTAGATGCTGAGAACTGTTGCTCTGAATTCAGCACCCTTAACAAACTATACTTTGGAGGAAGCCATGACTGTTGAAGTGGGATAGGAGTGCTTCAAATGCTCATGCAACTACAGTGGTACTTCGGGTTAAGTACTTAATTCGTTCCGGAGGTCCATTCTTAACCTGAAACTGTTCTTAACCTGAAGCATCACTTTAGCTAATGGGGCCTCCTGCTGCCGCCGTGCTGCCGGAGCACGATTTCTCTTCTCATCCTGAAGCAGAATTCTTAACCTGAAGCACTATTTCTGGATTAACGGAGGCTGTATCCTGAAGCATATGTAACCTGAAGCGTATGTAACCTGAGGTACCACGGTATAAAGGTCACTATTTTGCATAGAACAGACACACAAGTCAATCTTGGATTTCTATTGTTTTATTATTTATTTTATTTACTGGGTTTCTAGCCCACTTTTCAGGGTGTGCTGCTGATCTGGAACTCCTTAAAAAACACACTGTGGAACCCAAGTGATAAAATGCTCCATCAAATCCACTGGTTTATAAGCAGCAGCAATGACATTTTTCAAACCACGGTGCGTTAAAATTAATGTGGATAAATGGTTTTAGAATTATTGAGCCTCCATGAACTTATATTTATTGTTTAACTTTTGCAGGCTTCCATTCTTCCACAGAGTTCACATTCAGTCCATTCCACTATCACTGAAAACAAAGCAAAAATTCAATGTGAGATGGGTTATCCTGAGTGATACCGCCTGGCCCCAGGCCACCCAGTTTGTTCTATGGTTGAGATAGGTTTCAGAATCAGAATATAATTTATTGAATTAGCCCACAGACCATTTTGTTACATGCACCTCAATATTTGAGTTGTAAGTGGTTTCAGGGATCCCAAACACATACCTTGAATTTTCTTTCCTTGCAGTGAAGGTAACTAGAGACTGATGGCATATTCTGCAATGTCCGGTTTATTTGCACATATATCAGCTGAGCATGTGATGGGCAGCTCACAGCATTAACTCTCCAACAGATCCTGCTGCTGTGTTAGACTTTGGAGGAAGGAGCTCACTCAAGCCATAGCTTTGGCTTTTTTGTAATTTTTTATTGGGTTTTGATAATTTTATACATATAAAACATAACCATTTCCAACACTAAAATACAAGGTTCTTTTGAACCTTCGGACCTCCTTCCCTCCCTCCATGTGTTCCATATTTAAGTTTAAGTTTGCTGCATTTTTTACCATTATCCATCTATTATATAACCATAATTACCACAAATAATTCCACATTACAAGTGTCATTACATCCCTGTCAAAGATTTTAACTGTTTACTTTTAAATAAATTACAATTTTTCTCCAGTCTTTCGAAAATACTGGATCTTCCTGGTTCCGGATCTTTCCTGTCAGTTTCTCCATCTCTGCATACTCCATCAGTTTCATCTGCCATTCTTCTTTTGTTGCTAATTCTCCTTCCTTCCATCTTTGGGCTAGTAGCATTCTAACTCAAGTTATAGCTTTGGATTCTCACAGAGAGTAAGTCAGGCCTTTCTCTCTTTCCAACTGAAGACCCAAGACTGCCTGGTGGCATCTCATCAAGCCATGGGAGGTGTATGAAAGAGAGACATGCCTTCTTCAGCTCATCTCCCAGAAGGATCTTCATCTAGTTTCTATGGCCACACTTAGGTCCAAGGCAGATACTTTACAGGACCGGCTAAGCTATTTACCTATCAAAGAAACACCTGTTGGCCATTTTATCACCCATCTTTTTTTCTGTAGAATCTCCTTTTACAGCTGTAAAAATACAGGCTTGGGAAACTGTGCTTCCAGGTTCTTTAGGCAATTTAACTGATCCACCAATCATAGTTTGAACATCTTGTTACAAAAGTTGGGTTGCAGCCCTACTCTCTGCAGGATTCCTGGAGGTTCCTGGGTTTGTGTTCTTTTGGAGAATTGAGACACGGCAGAGAGTGTTGTAGCTTTAAGAAATATGGTTTACTCACCTATTTTACACCTTCTGTCTGTAGGGAGGGAATCCAGATCTTTCAGCATGGTCATTTCAAAAGGAGCTTGTACCCCCACATCATGGAGTCCAAGGCATCTCTCCCAGCCAGCCTGCCCAAGATGGATCCCAGCCTTTTTTTCCTCCCCTGTCTTCTTCCCAGAACACCTTGCTAAAAAAACTGTCTTTTCCTACCACTTCAAACACTCACCCTATCACCTTGGCAACATCTGTCTCCCCAGGCCAAAGGATCCCTCTCAGATGGCCCACTAACCCCTTTTGTCATGTTAACACAGGCTTCCTCAGCCCTCCAGATGTTTTGAGACTACAATTCCCATCATCCCTGACCACTGGTGCTGCTAGCTAGGGATCATGGGAGTTGTAGGCCACAAACATCTGGAGGGCCGAGGTTGAGGAAGCCTGTGTTAACATATTTGCTCTTCACTAGGCTATCCAGGCTGGTTTGCCTGTCAGTCCGGGGTTCCTTGTCTGGCAAAGTTCTGCAGCTTGTATTTCATCCATATCCCAATTAATCAAAATCCTACCATTTATTAATTTCTAGAGTTTAGAGGGGTCCACCCCCAAATCTATTACAGCTTCTACTGATGTACCAATCGTATTGTAGAAATTTTGAACTACCATGTCAGAGGCAAAATAAGCTGGAAGGGAGTATTAGGGGGAAGCTGCAGGCAAGGGAAAAGTTAAGCACCCCTTTTCAGTGGCGTAGCATGGGGGTGCAGGCCGCACCGGGCGCAACATCTGGGGGGGCGCGCTCGCACTCGCAGCTCTCTGCCCCTACCTGGCTCACTCACTCTCTCTCACTGCAGTGCTGGCTGTGCGAATCCGATCCGAGCCGCTGGGTCGCCGCCCACTGTGGAGGGGGTGGGTGCCAGGCGTGCGGTGCGGAGAGAGAGCGAGGGACTATCTGGGGGAGGGACAGTGCAGCGGCCGCCCAGCGCAGCGCTGCGCGCGGGAGAGAACCACACCAGACCAGCCCAGGCAGCAGCAAGAAGAAGCTGGCAGCGGCGGCAGGTTAGGGGTTAGGGGGCGCAAATTACTTGCCTTGCCCCGGGTGCTGACAACCCACGCTACGCCGCTGCCCCTTTTGCCCCAGAAGTTTTGCTCTGGAGAAGACATCATTGGGCTAATATTTCACATGGCTGCAGCAGTGTTACTTGTAGCTTGATGCTCACTCATCTCACCACGAATGGTCTCATGGCTTTCCTGATTCCTGCACAAATTGGATTTGCTCAAACACCCTCCACATACCCATCTCCAGATCTTCTTAAAACATAGATTGACTTTGAACTTCTTTCAATCCTTAGCCTGCCTCAAAGATTTGGGATCTAATGATAAAGCATCTTGAATGCACTTAACCCACTTCTTGAAGAAGGTTATCCAAACAAAAAGCAGAACATTTCGTGTGGATACAGTTTCCGTGGCTGGGGGATATGAAAGGTTTGACATGCTTCATAAGCAGAAGCAGGACACAAGAATGAAAAAGGGGACCAAGGACAATACCTGCTTTGGTCTGTTCATTTTAAAACAACAACAACAATGGTTCTACGTTTCACACCTCAGGTAACAGATACTTAATAGTTAGGGTGCTGGTTATTGCAACAGTAGCCAATCAATATTTTGTCTGGAAAAATCTCGGGAACCTAAAAAATGTTGGGCAATGTGTGTGTGTGTTTTAAGTCAAAGAGATCCGATAGTGTTTCCTCTGATAAGATGTCATTGGCTTAACCCGCCTTTCTTCTACTTAATCACTTTCAGAGGCTCATTAGGCCAAGAGGAAATAAGCTTTAAAATTCAAACCACATGCCATGTTTTAAAGGACCAACAAGTTAGACTGCGTCTCCATTTACAATGTCAAACAGCATTTAATTCCGCACACACACATGGGGGAAAAGTGTTAATCAGTTCTTGAAAAGGTGTTGGGAAATGTATACAATTGTGAAGTCAGGACTCCCATTGAATCTATAAGTATTTGTGGTTTTTAAAATGGGGTTTACTTCGAGGTAAGTGGTTATAGAATTGCAGCCTAGCTTCTCTACTTATGGTAACTTGTCTGTAGAACTGATATGACAACAAGCCCTTCTTCGGGATAATAGGCAATGATGAAGCAACAAATATCAACACACACTCTTGCCTCCTTTCAGAATGGAAGGGAGGAAGACAGGAACTTTGGGATAACAAAAAATCATACTTGAAAATGCATATGTACTTTCCACCATTTAACTTCCCCACTCTCATTGACAGCATCCAAAACCTTTGAGCCAACACTGTTACAACGGTAGCTTCGTGACAGATCCAGGGTTACTTGGTGATCTTCATGGCTATGTTATCTCCCTGGTCCAAGTCCATTTAATTCAATGAAAAGTATTCCCAAGTTAGTGTGCATAAGATTATAGTTTTTGGTTGCTGCCTTATGTCCACTTCCTGGTAGTAGACATGGGGGTTATTTGATTCAGTTGGCATTTGAATTCAAAGTTATCAAATTCACACTTATGGAAACAATGTGAGAACAGGAACAGTCATCCTTCAAAATTCATTCTTATCCGAAATTTTTAGAGCAGTTCTCCAAGCAAGCAGTGTTTGTAAAAAAAGAAGTGTATATTAGGTAAAAGCATGTGTATTGTTGAAAATAACATACAAAATGCATTATAGTAGCAGAAATTACTTGCAAAAAATGGGTACATCAGGGAAAACTAGACACAAAAGTGTTTGTTGGGAGAAAGTCACACTAAAATGCTGAAGAATTTTTTAAAAAGCAAATCCACAAACTGCTGCAGAAATATTGTGAAATGGATTTAGGAGTGTCGCTGAATTCACAAGAATCAACATCTGAGTAGACATGGCCAGTTGATGCCAAAATTCATTATGAGCATTTGACGTGTGTATTTGCTTTGGAAGGACATTCCACAGATGCAGTGCCTTTACAGAAAAGGTCCTTTCTCCAGTCACTGCATACCCTTTCTAAAGTTAGTTTTTAATCCATTCATACCTAAGGTCAGTGCTTTTTTCCTATAAAATGTTTAGGGGTACTCTCATTCCATCTGAGACTCAGGAAACACCGTGATAGGAAATGAGGCCTCCATCAGGGGTAGCAACGGAACTGATGATTCACCCTGCTAGAAAACAAACTTTTAAATAAATAAATAAATAAATAGTTTCTTCTCCCGTTAGATTCACAAAATGTTTACGTGTATGTGTACCCCTGTGTCCCCGTCCCCCTGCAGAAAAAAGCACTGCCTGAGGTAATGGACTAGTCTGTTGCTTGCATCCCACATCTCACGGGTCTAGATTGAAGGAATTCTCTGGAATCTGGATTATTGAAATCTGGGTTCTGGACAATAAAATGGCTTTGGCCAATGTGGTTGAAAAATTTCACTAGCAGCATTCGGTGTTGATTGGCAAAATGTACAACGGCGCCTTTACTGAATTCTCATCAGTCTGCCAAAAAAAATAAATCAAGCCATACACTCGTGTAATGGGCACAATTCAACAGGAAGTCACAAACAGGCCTTTAAATTTTTGAATATATTTTTTTAAAAAAACATAGAGAACGTGTGGCACTGCAGATGTTGTTGGAGCCCAACACCCACCAGTCTCAGCCAGCTTGGCCAATGTTCGGGGGTGATGGGAGTTGTAGTCCAACAACATCTGAAGGGCCAAATGTAACGATAGCATCTATTCTGAGTGTGGTTTCCCCTTAGCTTAGAATCCAGGAATGCAGTTTCAGTAGCATACCAAGGAGGAGGAAGAGGAGAGACTGGCCCCACATTTCACACGGGCAGCATTTCTGCGGCACTGACTAGGGCAGCCACCTCTTCCAATCCAAGTGTCAAGAGGAGCACATTATTATGCCACATTACACAGGAGATCTAAGAGGTTTAGTGCCCGAGAATGTTTGACATCCCTTTTAAACCCACAGCTCCCCCCCGCCACCCCCCCCCCCGCTGCTCAAGAAAGGTCTAAATCCCTTGTGTTTATTTGAATAGATGTTGGCAGGATAATTAAATGCCCTGTTCAAACATCCTGTTTGAAATATTAAACAGTAATTAGCTTCCTAAACTTTGCTTTGCTTTGCTTTGCTTAGGAATGAGGCCCCCTGACAGCTTGCCTGGCCTGCTGGCAACAGACTTCTGTAGGTATCTGGTGCGTTCATGCTTGTGTGTTTTTCTTTCCCATGAGAAAGTAGAGGGCTGCCCTGTGAGGCAAGGTATTTCTCCTGCTTTTGCACACAGCAACTGCTTGTTTTGCACAAACAGCAACTAATTTGAGCAACCCCTCCGAATGATGGTTCAAACAGAAATGCCTTTCATAAGCATCCGGGTCAACAGCCCTCAGTAACCCAGGATGACTATTCTAGGATGAGAGGCATCAAAATAGCCCTGTATAAATAGAAACAGTTTCTTTCTATTATCCTGCTGTCGCCTGGGGCAGAACGCTCCACACCTCCTTTCCCACTGAAATATTCCACTATGACACAACTTTGAACAAAGAAGAGGGTCTTTTCTCCACAGACTTTTTCATTTATTGATTGTCCTTAATCTGATTTACAACCTGTCTATGTACTTCCCCTTCTCTTTTAGCTCCAAACGGCCAGTCCTAATGCCCATAGAAAATGGAAGGCCTCTCTTCGTTCCTGAGGGCTTCTATTAATTGTCAGTAATTGGAGGCACCTGAGTTCAAACTGCCTCCATCTCCACTCCCCAGACCCCCTGAGGAATGCCAGCTGTTCCTCCAGTTGCCAGAACAATATGTAGAAGGACTGGTGCCTGCGACAACAGGGGTTAGAAGGATGGGGATGTGACCAACATCATCCACCCAAAATGGCCTCCCCATAAATCTAGTTGCTGACCAGGGGCCTAAGTCCGCCAGAGACAAGAAGATGGTATTAGTAGAATGGATGGTTATGAAAATACCCAAGGCATCGTTCCCCAAATGGGATTACAGTGGTACCTCAGGTTAAGTACTTAATTCGTTCCGGAGGTCTGTTCTTAACCTGAAACTGTTCTTAACCTGAAGCACCACTTTAGCTAACGGGGCCTCCTGCTGCCGCCGCACCACCGGAGCACGATTTCTGTTCTCATCCCAAAGCAAAGTTCTTAACCTGAGGTAATATTTCTGGGTTAGTGGAGTCTGTAACCTGAAGCGTATGTAACCTGAGGTACCACTGTACTGAAGTTGTTCATGACACTATCTCGTCTTCTGAAAAACATATCACAATTTTCTCTATTTCCAATGTTCAGACCATGAGAGCCATTTCTTATCACCCACCAACAAGCGGGTGGTATCAGCCAGCTTGGAGAAACTCTGAAGTTTGAAAAAAAAATGAGTGGGGGGGGGGGGGAGCAAAGAGAGAAAGCTTCCAAAACCAGTCCAATGGGAACTGAGCATGCTCAATTGGTGTGTTGATTGATAGGGGCCGGTGGGATGGGACCAGAAAACAGAGAGGGGATGAGAATGGAATGGAGTGTCCAGAAAATGGGTGTGAGGGCCAAGCAAGTGTTTGAACCTGAGCTACAGAATTATGTCAGACATTAATGTGCAAACCAAGTTCCACGGTAACCTCTCATTCTTCACCAGCTGTCACTTTGCAGCTTGTTGTACGTTTTCCCAGACCCGCTTCAAAACTGATATGGGAGGCAAGCTACGGCTCATACATCAATGTCCTCAATGTGTGTGCCAACTCTTGCTCCAAAGTCTTGGCGCGCAAGGGGAGCTATTGTGGTACTCTCTGGAGCTAAAGCAAAAATCCTCAGAAGACCTTTTTCTTCTTGTTTTTTTAGGGGAAACCTTGTGATGTTCTTTTTCTCAGCATACGCAAACCCTCTCATAAAAAAGAATGCCACTTTGCAGAACCTCCTTCAAAATATCTGAGCCTAACTTACCTCACAGGGCTGTTGTGGGCATAAAATGGCGAGAGGGAGAACCATGTTTGCTACCTTGAGGAAAGAGGGGCTGTACATGTAATAAATAAACAAACTGAGTAGACCTGGGGGGGGGGCACAGTTTGTGCATGCGCTCCCCACCACTTTGCAGGCAACAGTATAGAAAGGAGACAGTGGTGACAGGGAACTTCATGGCTTATGACGGTCACCCTGTTGAACTGAAAACACTTTGGCACCCCAAAATTATTTATGGGATTTGCATTTGGGATTAGTACAGAAGGTCATAATCGAGAAAGGGTCACCAGACTTTGCTGTCAGAAAAGCAAAGCCAGATTCCCCCACCCCCACCCCTCAGCCAGTTTTTTGTTTTTTGAATGGGCACCTTACGTAAATTGATTTTTCTTTTCCTTTTTAATCCCATAACTCAGTGTCGGAGTGTCTGCTTCATATGCAGAAGGCTCCGGGTTCAATTCCTTTGCTTCTCCAGATGGAACTAAGAAAAGACTGTTCTCCGAAACCCTGGAGAGCTGGCTCAGGGTAAAGTAGCTTCCTGTTTTCTTTTGAACTATCAAAACCACTCAGCTAATTTCAAGAGTTACCAATCATAGCATGAGATTGCCTTCAACGACAGCATCAGGAACGAGGAGAGCGAGAATTAATATCCAATGTCACTGAAAAAATTAATTGTGGCATTAGTCTGCCACTGTATTGACTTCTAAAAGCTTTCTTTCTTTCTTTCTTTCTTTCTTTCTTTCTTTCTTTCTTTCTTTCTTTTGCAAAGTTAAGCTTCATCAGACTTAAAAACCTGGTTACTGGTCATTATTTTACAATAAAATGTGCAACATGGCTCATGTCTTTAAGACAATGTTTAAGAATCCCATTCTCAGCCAGAACCAGGTCTTTAAATAATATTTTACCCCTCCCTATCTTGACAAGAGGGAGGGTGAGTATAAACAGGCATGGAAATGTTTGCAAAGGAATAAAATAAAGAATGATGATGTCATAATGCCTGATAACCAAATTTGATTGGCTTTGTGGGCTATGATGTCAGCACACTCACTACATGTTCACCGATTGGCTAGCATCTCATAGACAAAAAGAAGGAAACTGTTGTGTGTGTGCTTTTTAAAAACAGGTCTGAAGTGAAGGAACAGCAGTTAAGTACAAAAATAGAGAAGGTCATTGGGGGAGATACATTTTGGGGGGAATTGGAAGCCCCCCTTTTTACTCCTGAAAATTCAGGGTATCTATCATTGAACCACCAAGACTATGACTTTTATTTCACCAGCAAAGTGGGGGAAGATCTGTCATAAAGTCAACAAGGGAACAGTAAGAACTCATGGTTCAGCCATCTGCCAGTGACGAAAAGATCAGAAACGATGACATTTAGCTGAAATTTGATGACCTTCAGGTCACACTAAAAGAGCTTCCTTTTCATGAAGCCCCTCTGTTAGCACTATTACCAGAAAAGCATTCCTTAAACTGCTCTGCAGACACTAGTCTCCTGTTGGCTAATACTGGTTTGATCCCTTTGCTGAGTGGTAGCAGATGTCAGAGGACTTGCAGGTTGGCCTCTAGGAGGAAGAGAAAATCTGTGGCATGAAGTTCTTGGTGGCTTTTGCTCTAAGTGTAACTAGGTTTGTTCACACAAAACTGCACAAAGTCTCCTACCTCTCTCCCAGTCAAGAAGCTCAACTCAATTCTAAAAGTAGAAGTAGCAGAACTTTTGCATCACCAAGCAAACAACATTGGAAACAGAGTGAATGTGCTTGCTTCTTTGTCACTTTGCTCAGCAGAGCCTTTCTTAAATTAAGTTCAGGTCAAACAGAGAATATACACGAAGGATACCTTGATGAATCTAGAAATATTGTTCATTTAGTAAAGGTAAAGGGACCCCTGACCATTAGGTCCAGTTGTGACCGACTCTGGGGTCACGGCGCTCATCTCGCTTTATTGGCCGAGGGAGCCGGCGTACAGCTTCCGGGTCATGTGGCCAGCATGACTAAGCCGCTTCTGGCGAACCAGAGCAGCGCACGGAAACACCATTTACCTTCCCGCTGGAGTGGTACCTATTTATCTACTTGCACTTTGACGTGCTTTTGAACTGTTAAGTAGGCAGGAGCAGGGACGGAGCAACGGGAGCTCACCCCGTCGCAGGGATTCGAACTGCCGACCTTCTGATCGGCAAGTCCTAGGCTCTGTGGTTTAATCCACAGTGCCACCTGCATTACATCAATGCAAAACAACTGTTCTGCCCACTTGACTGTAGCTATCCAATTAGGAACTAGCCTAAGGTGTGCTCAGGTGTTTTCCTGTATGTGCAAGTACTCAAAGTATGCACACCATCCCGCTTGCTCAGTCACCAACTTTCCCCATGTTGAGCAGTGAAGCCATGCAGGCAGCGTTAACTTGCCTTTGCTTGAACATGAGTAGAACCATTCACATAATCAGGGATGCTGATAAAGTCAGGTGCCCTGTTATGCAGAGGGTTCTACTCAGACTGAAGCAAACCGGAAACTGCCCTGTGACCCTGAGATGAAGGGCAGTACAGTGGTACCTTGGTTTATGAACTTAATCCGTTCCAGAAGTCCATTCTTAAGCCAAAACCATTCTTAAACTGAGGCGTGCTTTCCCTAATTAGGCCTTCCACCAGTGCCCTCTCACCGTTCAGCTTCCGTTCTTAGACCAAGGTAAAGTTCTTAAACCGGGACACTATTTCTGGTTTTGCGGAGTTCGTAAACCAAATCATTCTTAAACAGGATTGTTCTTAAATCGAGGTACCATTGTATATAAATTTAATCAATAAAATAAATAAAAATGAAAACATGAGAAATGCCCCTTTCAGGCCTTCCCTGCTCAACTGGAGAAGGCTATAGACTGAGCAGGCAGAGCTAAGAGTACTGGGGGTGAGGCCATGACAGCCAGCTCCACAGGTCCTACGAATTTTATTTATTTAACAACATTTATATGTTGTTATATGTTATAAATATATAATATTTATATTTACTAGAGCAAAAGACCTCTAAGCGGTTTACGAGACAGTCTGAAATAGTCTTTCAAAATACCAACAAAAAACAAATGTTAAAAATGAGTGACATAAAAATGTTTAAAATGTAAAATAAACAGGAAATACCTTTACCTACTGAAAAGGCTTGCAGGAACAAAAAAGTTTTCGATGGGAACCAAAAACAATACAGTGCCTGATAAAAATGGGAAAGGAATTTAAAGTCTAGGTGTCGTCAGAGTAAAAGATCCACTTCTTGCAAGGGTAGATGAACATTGGTAACAGGAAGAAAGCTTGAGAACATGCAATGTCTTTTAAGAGGTGGAAATTAACAAATGAGGCAGACATGACACCTACTCAATCTGATGAGGTGGAAAGGACTTGTTTTCTTTCTTGATCACTGCTTCTTCTCTCACGAGGCAGATCTTGGTATCAATGCCGGATCATTTACATTCAGAACACGCATTTCCTGCTGCATTCCTCACCCGCAACAATGGAGCCATTTGTATCTGATACATTTTAAACACGCATATAGTGAACTGTGACTCTGACCTCTGCTCACTAAGTCTGACCTGTAGGCTTCCATATTGCTCTGTCAACAGTGGGGGGAACTGAGGACCAAAACTAGGATAAGGAGGTACTTGGCAGCATACATCCCTCCCAGTCTGAGGACCCCTTTGAGGGTGGGCCAGACCCTGAACCTTTGAGCATGTGCAGTGTGCCTTTTCTTTGGGGCAGCCACAGGTTTTCCTCACAGGCCTGGGGGAAGAAAACAGGATTCCGAGTTCAAAGGTGAGATTGCAAGGCAGGCTTAAGCATGTCTCATTTTTGGAATTTAAGCGCCAGTTCCTGTCATTTTTTACCCCCCCCCCCCCCCGCTTTAAATGCACAGGCATTTGCTGGTAGGAATAAAACAAAGGAAATGAGCCCCTCAAAAAAAAAAAGGAGGTAAGCAATCAAGGAACATAAATAAACAGAAGGGTAATGCTGGAGAGTGTTTGACTCTTATATGAAATATAGACTGCTTCCTCTCAGAACGTCTGCAGGTGGAAGAAACTTTGCAATGTCCTGTACATGAGGAGGAAAGAGGAAGGGAGAGCTTCACTCTGCGCACAAGGGGTCCTCCCAGCCACTCAGTCTTTGTAATGCACATAGTTCAGCACTTTGATCTGGCAATTTAAAGGTTCCCGTTCTTCTTTATGTGCACTTCGTGAAACATTTTCTCTTCTTGCACACAAGAAAATCACAGCATTCTTTTGCTACGTTCAAGGACGTTATGTAAGCTTTGTCAATCTGACTTTTAGATGGAAAGGATGTTCAGTTATATCTAAGCTCCCTGATGACTGTACAGTATAGTCTAACTTTATGCTTCCTCTTTCATTTTAAAAGCCAAATGTTTGGTTCTTCAAATAGTGGGGACACCGGCGAATTGGGTTTCAACTTAGAGTTGCCATATTTTAAAACTCAGCATTTTTTCAGTGTTTTCCACCCAAATTCTGTTTATGAGGGCTGAGTACTGACAATTTTAAGTATATTATATTATATTATATTATATTATATTATATTATATTATATTATTTATTATATTTTATATTATATGGTAGAACCTTGATTCTCGAACGGTTTAGTTGATGAACAAATCGGCTCCTGAAAGCCAAAAACCCAGAAGTAAGTGTTCCGATTTTCAAACATTTTTCAGAGGCTGAACGTCTGACACGGCTTCTGCTTGAGTGCAGGAAGCTGCGCCTTGGTTTTCGAATGTTTTGGAAGTCGAACGGACTTCTGGAAGGGATTGTGTTCGCAAACAAGGTACCTCTGTACAGTGGTACCTCCGGTTACATACGCTCCAGGTAACATACGCTTCAGATTACAGACTCCGCTAACCCAGAAATAGTACCTCAGGTTAAGAACTTTGCTTCAGGATAAGAACAGAAATCGAGCTCCGGCGGTGTGGCAGCAGTGGGAGGCCCCATTAGCTAAAGTGATGCTTCAGGTTAAGAACAGTTTCAGGTTAAGAACGGACCTCCGGAACGAATTAAGTACTTAACCCGAGGTACCACTGTAATATGTAATTTATTATATTTACCATATTATACTATATCTTTTTCTGTCCCTCTTTTTTATTTGTTCTTTCACCACCTTATCTTTTATAACTGACATTCTTTCAATAAAATATTAACAATAATTCAAAAATGATTCGGATGGCTAGGGCAGGATGTGGGGGTGACTCTCCTCACCCATTGCCCCACCCATCAAAACGCATGTTCTCCTCAGTCTACCGGACGCGGCCTGCCAGGCATTTCACACCCACCTGCTTCACACCTGATGTCATACATAATGTCAGGTGTGAGGTGCAAACAGTCACGGGTTCAAAGATACAATCAGGAGCTGTTGATTAAGGTGTGCCCTTCTTGGCACCAGCTGATTGGCGGTGATTTTTTGCCTTGCTCTAGGAGCTGGAAACTTTTTCACTGAAACCACCGCTAAAATGGTTTCCATGGAAACTACTGGAGCAAGGTACACACCCATCAGCTGATGAGTGGTGAGGATGCACCTTGTTTTGGGAGCATTTTCTAGTGAATGGGGAATGCAGAGCTCCATTTCATACAGAGTGGCTTTGAACCCAGAGTACCGATTGAAGCAGAAAGATCACAGAGCAATTCAGAAACGGATCAGGGGGTGTATGTGTGTTTGTGTTTAAGGCACAGTTTCAAGTTGAATATTGGGTCCTGTGTGCACACCCATTCAGCCAGCGTAGCCAATGGTCAGGAAAGATGGGAGTTGTATGCCAACGAGATTCCAAGGAATGTGTAAACAGAGTCTCTATCAGTCAATGTTTCAGCTGTTGACTCCTAGAAAACAGATTTTCCCCTATGCATATGGGGCATCCAAAAACAGATTAGCAGAACAGCCTCCTCTTGAGACAGTCTTATTATAGGATTTTCCAGTGAATTTATCACAGCATATTATGAGCATCCCGATTTGATTCTTTTGCCAATGAATTGACTTCCTAGAATGGAGTTCAGACACAACCCTGCAGAAATGGACCACTTTCGTTTCCTGTTGATTTGAATGGAAGAAATTTTTTAAGCGAAGAAATTAGACATATACACAACCTGAGCATAGGATGGGCGCCCCCACAGCCAGTGGCGGAGCTTCATGCTCCGGCACTGGGGTGCGGAGAGCAGATGGGGGCATGGCTGGCGTGCATCCCGGAGGCGTGGCACGCACCCTGGGGTGTGGCGTGTCACCTGTGGGGGGGGTGGCATGCGTCCTGGGGGTGTGGCGCACTGCCTGTAGGGGTGTGGTGCCCAGCATGGGCAGGGAGGCAGCTGCGATGGCACCCCACTGGGATTGTGCTGCCGGGGGCGGTGCACTCCCCCCCATGCCTCTTCCTCCACCAGTGCCCACAGCATGAAAACCCCCAACAGAGCTTGCTTCCCCATTACATTTCCAGAGAAGCCCCACTGTTCAGCACAGAGCAAGACGTGTCTCTGTGTCTCCAGCTTCCAGCCTTCTTTCAGCTCATTCACAGCTTTGGCTATTGTCCTCCTACCCAAGATCACATGGCCACCAGCCAGGTGAGGGGAGTAGGAGGGAATGACTACCCCATTTCCTGGAGGGCACCGTCACTCGGCTCATTTTTGAGATGCTGATGAGCATGGCCAGCTAAAGCCATAAAGCTCAGCAAAAGGGCTAGTTTGGCAGGATTCCCTTTCTGCATTCACAGGAACAGTACTGAAGGCTTGGAAGAGGACCCTGGGTTCTATCCAGACTGACACCCCCCAAAAAAGAAACTCATAAAAAGTTTATCGTTATTTCTTTTGAAACCTACCGTGAGATCATGGACAAAGTCTATAAATGTAAATAATAATAATAATAATAATAATAATAATAATAATAGGTGTGTTACAAACCATTGTTGGCATCCATCTGTCTTGGGAGACAATTCAAGACTTTACCCATTGGGGGTAAAGTCAAATTGTTGGAGAGTTACAGTACCTGATGTGGCTATAGAGAGAAATATGGATGTGTTTTATTGCACTTGGGGCAGATGAAGGCATCTGGCTTTGCTATTACATATACAAATCATATTTATCGTGCTGCTGCCGGAACTTGCATTAAGCCTGTTTCACAAGTATGGGGAGTCTAGAACCCCATACTTTTTGTTCCCATCATCCATTGACCATGCTAGCTGGGGCTGATGAGAGCTGGAAGACTGCAGTTTCCCATCCCTGATGCAGAAAACATGTGGCAACAAAAGGTGGTGGCAGAAAACCAGAATATGAGAAAGAAAAACACGAAAACCAATATTAAGTGGTTACTGAAATTAAATATAAATAAATCGGAGATAAAGCCAGTTTGGTACAAAACTGGGGTATCAAAGGAGCAGGGGCTAAGTGCACCTTTGCACTTGTCTTATCACAAGTGGTTATGTTTGTATAAGAGAGAAGTCTTGACTGATCCCTGTGATAAGCATCACTGTTGACACCAGGAACAACTAACTGTTTGCAAATGTGGCTCCAGAAACATGAGAACTGTTGGGAGACCCACCATAAGATGTTTTGTGTGGTGCAATGCAGTCATGAGTTGAAAACTAACAACCACCCAATTGTGCAACTCACAAACAAAACAAGACCATTTAGGGACATCCAACCTCGGAAAGAGCACCAAATATCAGCCTCATGCCCCTTGTGTCTTTCCCAGATAATAAATTTCTTCCTTTTTTTGGTCCCTCGTGGCTGAAAATGGCTTGGTGAAGAAAAGGAGTTAATTTAAGGCTCATTAGTTTATTTTTAGTCACTCGAGATCTGAAGGCTTTGAGCAGACTTCCCTTTTCTAATAGGACATGCCTTCCTGTGTAGCGAGGCTGTCCGCTGACCTCACTCCCGGCTGGAAGGTGGTACTGATCCATGACAGAGATCCTGTGAGGGCTTTGAAAGCTAAATAGGAACCAGAAGAAAGTGGTATCATGCTTAGCTGGTGATTAGCCCTGGAAGCAAAGTTCAACTGTGACTTTTTAGGGAGGAAGGAGGAAGGAGGAAGGCCGTCGTAACAAACAAGCACTTCCTGCATTTGCCTGGAAGAATCCAATCATCCCACTTTTGGTATAATAAGGACATTACTGCTAATTTGCCGGTAGCTGGGAGGGAATTTCTGCTCTTAGCTGTGACGGCTCTGTGGCAACTGTTTCGTTTTAAATAGAAATTTAGCCATGAACGTGCAGCTTTTTTAAAGGGGGAAAAAAAGAATAAAGGAAAAGAAAGAAAGTTGAGCCGTAATTGAAGTGCATTAATGGTAATTACTTCTTTCTTTCACTCATCATTCTGTCAGAGGAATCCATTATCCTGCCATCTTGATGTTTCTGCAAAATTGCTCTTCCCTGTGGATGTGCAGAGACATAAGGAAATCACAGCTTTATTCTATAAAATGTCCCTAATGCTTGCCCATTCTGTCCGTACTTGTTTTCCCTCCCATGGGAAACAACAGCACATACCCCAAAAATGCACAATGCTGGGGGGGGGGGTGTTTCTTTTTCTATCCTACTCTGTTAAGTAATCGGAGAACAAAAGTGTGAGCTGTTACAGAAGTGTAATTGTGCCTCAGCTCTTCTGTGAGGGTGGCAACAGGTATTGTCTTCCGCCTAGGTCATATGACAAGTAGTAATATTCTCTGCCGTCATCGTGATCTGAAGGAGCTTCATTAACATGTGACCTCAAAATTCTGCATCATCCCCCTCCCACTGACGCCAAAGTTTAGTGCTAGCTTTGTGCCACAAACCCCATGTTTTGTGCCACCCCAAAAACTGAGTAATTTGAAATCTGGGTCACACGGTAATACCAAATCGCATCCCCGCATTGCTTAAATGTGCAGCTCCAAGCAGAGTGTGTGTGTGCCACGTTTTGGACCAATGTGCATGAAAGCCAGTTGTGAAATTTACCAGATAACCCAGTTAACAAGTAACTACATTTGAGATCGCCTTTGAGCTTGAGGTCCAGGCAAATTGGTTCTTCTGCTTCCCCCAGTCTGGCCTGGATGGGAGATTGTTGTAGGATCATCCATCTGCCATCTCTAATTGCATCATAGAAGGAAGGCGAGGATATACTGTACATGTCATAAATGAATATAATCACTATCTGCAGTTGCATTAAGGCAACAGAAAGATGACCAATAAAAACCCACACGCCAGCATCAAAAGGATAATAGAAATTAAAGTGAAGTAGAATAATGAGTCAGGTTCACTTAGAAAGGGGGAGGATTGCCTGACAAAAATGAAGACATTATCAAAAGAAAAGAACACAAGCCACGCAGCAAATTAGGCTACATTACAGAGACATGGAAATTTAGCTGCTGTGAGAATTTGATTGAAGGGTGAGGAACAAATCCCCATAATACATAATATGATAAAATAAATAAACCTTGGAAGAAGAACAGGTATTTAAAGAGGAGTGGAAAATTTTCACCAAGTATGTAGAAAATAATTGTACACAGTTGAAAACGCTGGCAGTATTAAGGTAAATTAAACATTATAACACATTTAAAAGGGATGTAAGATGGGAGAACTGAATTAGATGGACATACAAGAAAATGCAGGAAATGTGGGACCGTGGAAAGAACCTGGGAAAGGGAGGGAGGGGAGTTGTTGAATGTATGGGTATAATGACAGATGATTATTTGGAAATGTAAAAGTTGAATTATTATTTTTAAGTAAAATAAATAAACCTTGCATGCTTACAAATACTTGAACTTTAAAAAACAAAGAAGCAGAAATGACATTCAACTGTGACAGCACTAGCAAATATTTCTCAGCTGTGCTGACTTCCGAGAAAGGTATACAGTGGTACCTCAGGTTACATACCCTTCAGGTTACATATGCTTCAGGTTACAGACTCCGCTAACCCAGAAATAGTGCTTCAGGTTAAGAACTTTGCTTCAGGATGAAAACAGAAATTGTGCTCTGGCAGCGCAGCAGCAGCAGGAGGCCCCATTAGCTAAAGTGGTGCTTCAGGTTAAGAACAGTTTCAGGTTAAGAACGGACCTCCGGAACGAATTAAGTACTTAACCCGAGGTACCACTGTATGGGGCATAGTGATTTCCTTTGCATGCTTGCATGGTGTCGGAGACCTGTAAGGTGGGGGCCAATTTAACATGACATCCTATTATTAAGCATTTGTAATTTTGTGGCGGCTGTTCAGGAAGTACTGCAATCTATGGGCCTTAGCAATATGTCAGGTGCGTAGTTGCATTCTTGTCTTGTTAGTGGAGATCTCTGGAGGAAGCATCTGCTTTTCAAGGAGTGGGGGGAAAGGCACAGTTGGCTCATCAGCCAAAACTGAGGGAAATGTGCTGCTTCTAGCTCCAGACACCACTTGGATAACCAGAAGCAGTGAGGGTTCAAGAAGCACTCCTAAACTGCAAGCCGGATTCTGCAAGGGGAGTATGCAACCACAACTAAACCAGGCTGAAGTCTTATTTTCTGTTGGACATTACTGCTCAGGAAGGTCAACAGGGTTTTCTGGGCCTGGTTTGAAGCCCTCTGCTACACTCACCAAAGAAGACACAGATTTGCACCTACTTTAAGCCAAATGGAAGTTTGCACCCTCCTTTGCAGGTGGAGAGATGGACCAAAAAATAAAGCTTGTCTCGAGCATGGTCGTTTTGTACAACTGTCTAATGACAGAAGCTTGCCATTTTCCTGGCTCAAGAAAAGAAGAGCTGGCCACCTCTCAATTAAAATAATGAAAGCCAGTTGATAATATCAATAAGATCTTAAAGCTTGCGCCATCTCGGTTTCTCTCCAGCTGCATCCTCTTATGACAAAATAGCCTGTTATTGCAAACGTATATGACATAATATGGAATGTCATGCAATTGTAGATCTGAGATCATGTGTCACAGATGATATATTGACACTGTCTTTTCAGTTTGTGATATGCACATTTCTTTTCCACACCTTCTGCAGATCCTGCAGGAAACAAAGTTCCTCCCACAGTCACCCACACACCTTCTGTCTCTATTTAAAAAATAAGAACAACAACAGATAGTTCAATTATTGCACTGAGGGAGCTGCTGGCATTTTTAGTGTTTGGTTAAGGAATAAAAGAAGAATTGCATGGATGCCTAGATCTAGGTTTGGGGCAAGTATTCTGGGGAGAGATTCCCAGCAGAGATTTAGAGTCACAAAACATGGAAGCGTGGAAATATAGGCTGTTACACCTTTAAAATACCCCATTTTAAGTTTCTCCCAAGTTCCCCATTACTTCCTATTAGCATAGAAAGGTAAAGGTAAAGGACCCCTGGACAGCTAAGTCCAGTAAAACTCAACTATAGGGTGAAGCACTCATCTCACTTATGGACGTAGGTGGCGCTGTGGTCTAAACCACCAAGCCTCTTGGGCTTGCCAATCGTAAGGTCGGCGGTTCGAATCCCCGCGACAGGGTGAGCTCCCGTTGCTCTGTCCCAGCTCCTGCCAACCTAGCAGTTTGAAAGCACACCAGTGCAAGTAGGTAAATAGGTACTACTGCGGCAGGAAGGTAAACACCATTTCCATACACTCTGGCCTCTGTCACGGTGTTCGGTTGTGCCAGAAGCAGTTTAGTCATGCAGGCCACATGACCTGGAAAAGCTTCTGTGGACAAACACCAGCTCCCTTAGCCTGAAAGCGGAGATGAGTGCTGCACTCCGTTATCAATTTCAACTGGACTCAACCGTCCAGTGGTCCTTTACCTTTTTACCTTTAGCAAAGGAAAAGAGACCACACATTTGATAAGTTGAGAAATGGTTTATTTACAAATTCTTCGAAGGTCAGATTCATGTGCTTTTCCGTACAGCAGCAAGAAAACACAGGCAGCAACACTTAGGTTGCAAAAATGATGAGGGGGGAATCCTAAATTATTGGTTTAGAAACACAACAAATGGTCTATAAGCAATGCAGATAGTCTGATCCTGGAACAACCAGGTCCAAAAACTCCATCATAGAAACACAAAGATGGCTTTGCTAAAGCCATGTGGCCATCTGAGCTTGGAGAAATCAGCCCGGATGTCCTTCCTCATTGGTTACATGGTGGAAAAGAGAATGAACGAAGACTTTGCTAACCACAATTTAAGAAGGATGTTGAGAAGTTGAAACGTATGCAGAGAAGGGCAACTACAATGGACAAGGGTCTGGAAACCAAGCTCTATGAGGAACGGTTGAGGGAGTTGGGTATGTTTACCCTGGAAAAGAGATCAAGAGGATATGATAGCCATCTTGAAATATCTAAAGGGCTGTCACATGGAAGATGAAGCAAGACCCGAACCAATAGCTTCAAGTTACAAGAAAGGAGATGCTAACTAAACATCAGGAAGAACTCTCTAATGGAAAGAGCTGTTCAATAGTGGAACGGACTCCTTCAGAAGGTGGTGGACTGTTTTATGGGAGTTTTTAAAGCAGAGGTTGGATGGCCCACCTGTCATGGATGCTTTAGCTGAGATTCCCACATAGCAGAGAGTTGGACTAGATAGCCCTCGGGGTCCCTTCCAACTCGTCAATTCTATGATTTTGTGATTAATTAATCCAAATGAGGGCCCAACACACTTGGTTGGCCTTGCAGTTGATATCAATTTCCTCATAATCTAAAACGCTTAACTTCAACATTTAACTCAAAATAGGAACAAAATTAATTTAATGATTTGAGCCCGTTGTATTCCACAGCACAACAAGAGAACAAATTTTACAGTTCCTGCTTGTCAGAACCCACCAATTCCAGCAGACTTTCTTGTAAATCTTTGAGGTAAGTTTAGGATGGTTGCAGTTATTTTTGTAACCTTTCCCTGAACCATAACTTCCTCATGAGGCACTTCATAATCTACCTTTGAGACGTCAAGTCCCCAGAAGCTAAACTATTTCTTTCAGCTCTTCTGCTGCACAAAGCAGCCGCCCAATAACCCCCCGGGTCTTTCGCTATTGCAGCCAGTTAGTGTTGGCTCTTCAGAGAGCAGAAATCATCCTTTATCTTTCTTTGTACTGAATGGAGATATAACCTTCCCTCAAGAGCAAACGACATCCTCTGCTTCATGGGGGCCTGAGGATATACAAAGGGATTTGACTGCTCTACCCAGTTAAAACTTTCAAAGCAGAGCAACCTTATAACAAAGCTCATCCTTTAGCATGGGTTAGGATTCAAGCGCAAAAATCCAGTTTTAAAATGACAAATGTGACTTTCAGAGCTAAACAAATAAACAGGAAATACCTCCTCCAAAGAAAACAGTCTTTGAATCTTATTGTGCTGTTAGGCAGACACCCAAAATGTGTACGCCCCCAAATGCAAACATTTCTGCAAACACTGTAATACATGGGGTAGGATTTGTCCTTTTTGTAGTGTTAATGGACAAGCGCTTTTTAAAAATAATAATAATAGTAGTAATAATAATAATAATACCTTTATTGTCAATGTACAACCGGTGTACAATGAAATTAACTGATTAATTTTAGGAATTAATTAATTTTAGGAATTTTGTCTATCCTATTTAAGTTTTAAACTGGTTTTAACCGTTTTGTGTTTTAGGGTGTTTTGAGGCATTTCTTGTACAAAGTGACAAATAAATGTAATAGATAATAAATCGATCGTAAATAATTACACATGAAAACTTGCCACCGAAATTAGAAAACATAAATAAATCTAAGTTTGAATTTTCAAAGGAAATTTCAGCGAAGAAGTTGTTTTCTCCAAAATGCTTCCAGCGAACACTCAGAGGAAGCACAAAAACAAACAACTTTCCCATCACTTGGTCACCAAATATGCATGGACAGCTTTAGGAGACAATTCCTATTTCAGCTTTATGTTGCTATGTTCTACTAAAAGTAGTAAAAAAAAGAAGGAGAAGGAGAAGAACCCCTTTCTATTCAAAACATTAGTTGCACCTTGCCATTAGAAACAGGATACTGAGGACTGCCTCAAAACTTACATTTGCTGTGGAAACTGTGTAGCTTTACAGTGGTGGCTCCTGCAGCACAACTGAAGTCCTGTTCAGATGTTTACATCCAGAACATAATGATCACAGCAGTAAGATGGCAAGCTTTACCCATGCATTCACTGAACACCTGAACAGACATAGCCCATAAAAAAAGGCCATGCAATTGGGAACCCTTTCCCCTGACCAGGTTGTGAACTGGGGTGCCCGCTGCATACAGTTGTACGTGTGGTATTTGTTCAGCTCTTCCAAACACACAGGAGGTGAAAGCACAGAACTTCCTTTCGAGCCAGTGTGGTGTAGTGGTTAAGAGCGGTAGACTCGTAATCTGGTGAACCAAGTTTGCGTCTCCGCTCCTCCACATGCAGCTGCTGGGTGACCTTGGGATAGTCATACTTCTCTGAAGTCTCTCAACCCCACTCACCTCACAGAGTGTTTGTTGTGGGGGAGGAAGGGAAAGGAGAATGTTAGCCGCTTTGAGACTCCTTAGGGTAGTGATAAAGTGGGATCTCAAATCCAAACTCCTCCTCCTTCTCTTCTTCTTCTTCCTAGTGTCTCCCTCCAGACTTTGGCTGAATGTGTAAGCTGAGGGCTTGTCCACATTTCCCACAGGTGCAAGCAGTTTTCTGAGCCTGGGTTCCAGCAGTTTCGCATTTGTCTCAGTTTCCCCATAGAAAGCACACCTTTTACTGCTGAATTTGGGGGGCAGGGAGCAGCAATTCATGGGAAAGCTGATTGACGTTTAGTCTGATTCAGCAGTAAACCGCAGGCTTCCACAACTGGAGATGTAGCTGAGCGCTGAATGCTTCAATTAGGCTATTACCAGGGGCGTGGAACATTTTTAAAGTCCCACAAAGTGGACCTTCATAGTGGTGTTTAAAGGTGTGGGATCACTCCATGTGTGATGTCCAGTACAATAGCCTGAGGTTGTGCTGGATTGTTCTGATCAAGCAAGAAACTATGCAACAAATCCATTTCAATGACTTAGGCCGGTGCTGCAATCACTAGCCTAATTCGTCCTTGATCGGTGACATAACAGTGCTGTTTCGTTGAAGTCTCCTCGTCTGCTGTGCAGCTTTTATCTCGAGTTAGCAATTCTTAGCGAATAACTCTCTCCCTGTCAAGAGAGCGGTTCCTTAGGCCAAAGAAAGGTGCGTCATCCCTTCCATATAGCAACTGCAAGGATGAGTTGAGTTGGTTGCAGCGGGGAAGTGGGGGGAGTTGCGCAAGGCGAGCCCACACACAATTATGCCTCTGGAAATGAGGGAGCCATAAAAACGAGATTTATTTTTTCATTATGAAATTAGAGTAGCTGATGAAAGAGAAAGAAAAGTGGCGGCGGGGGTTTGGTGGGGAGAGATGGGCTTTAAAAACCCAGTCTGCTCTCAGTTATAACCCAAGACACCAGCAAAAATTGTTTCCTGTTATCTAAAGAAGGACTGAAAGGACTATTCTCTGTGACTTTTGCAGATTACCACCGACACCCATTCTCACATGCACAAATACCCCTTCTCCAACATCTACTCCACCGTCTCCAACCCAGGCCACAGGTGTTGTAGGGCAGGCGTCCCCAAACTTGGCCCTCCAGATGTTTTGGGACTACAAATCCCATCATCCCTAGCTAACAGGACCAGTGGTCAGGGATGATGGGAGTTGTAGTCCCAAAACATCTGGAGGGCCGAGTTTGGAGATGCCTGCTGTAGGGTATCGAAATGAGGTGATGGCAGCAGCAACATGAAAACAGAAGCATCTAAGACCCCACCACCACCCAAAGAACAAACAAACAAACAAGCAGGGGAAGGGCTGTACCTCAGCGGCAGAGCATCTGCATGCAGAAGGACCCAGGTTCAATCCCTGACAGAGAGATTTTTAAAGCGCTATTCGGCTTATAAATGTTTTTCACTGAAATAAAAGGAAACCTGCAGATAGGATAGGATGGGAATGTCCCATCTGAAACCCCCGAGAGCCCATGCCATTCCGGGTAGACAATACTGAGTGAGGTGAACCAATGGCCTGATTTGGTACAAGTCAACTTTTTGTGCTCCTAGAACCTCTCCCGCTCCCTCCCAATTCTTCCCAGAAGCCAACCTTTCCCTCAAACCCTTCCGATTAACTCCTCAGTTCTCGTTGCCAGCTAAAACTAGGGACTCGGCTACATTAGTGAAGAAAAAGCATTTTATAAGCGTTAGAACACTGTGGCACCAGATGGCGCTGCGGAGTCCTGTCTTTCGCCAGTGTGATTTCTCACTTTGAGGTTTGCAATGCTGTTTTGCCAAAACGCTTTTTGGGTGTGCCTAGATCCCGCCTAGAACCTTCTTCAGGCATTTGGCCTGGATGTGCGAGAGCAAAAGCACTCAGAGGGGGGCGCATAGGTAAGGCCCTGCTTCCAGCGTCACCAGGTGTTTGTTCTGTTCCATTCCCAAGCCTTGTGTGTCTGAAGGGATTGTGTAAGCATATTTGCATGAATGCACTTACAAGTTTCCTTAAAACCAGGAACCAGGACAAAGTGAGGAAGGCTTGGAAGTTGAAGCACACTCAACAAGACCACTTTAAACCCCTGACTCGCAAAGTGACGCCCTTGGAGGCAACGGGGTAGAGCTAACATACATAGAATCACAGAAGAGATCCCAAGGGGCATCTATTCCAACCTTTTGCCTAACACGGGGCTCGAACCCACAACCCTGAGCTTAAGAGTCTCAGCCTCTACCAACTGAACTATCCCCCTGGTCATCTACCCATTTCAGCCCTTGTGTGTCCAGACTGAAGGCCTGAAGAAGACATATTCCTTGAAGTATATGTAAATGTTTCTACCAATGTAGCACACTTTATGAGGGCATGTATCAAGGCCGGACCAAGATATTTTGGCACCTGAGACAACCCAAAAAATGGGAAGAAAGAGTAAGGAAAGATCTACATCAGGAACAAACTGGAAAGATCTACATTGGGATTTGCTGCTCCTGTGGATCCTGCCGCCCGAGGCAGTTGCCTCACCTTGCCTCATGTGTGGGCTGGCACTGGCATGCATACCAAATGCACAAGGTCACCAAAACCCTGGAAGGTCCATAAGGAGCTGCCTTATGGCAAGCAGTGGTACAGTTAGGTAACTATAGATGATGGGCCTTTAGATGGTGAATTTCACTTACTTCAAAATGTGAGCCAGCCGAGCTGCATTTGGGGGCTCTCCAGCTCATTCTCCTATGAGGGCACCTGGCACCTGCCACAGTGTCCTGCCTTAATGGCACCACTGATGCATTTTTGTTCCTCTAGCCTGATTTTGTCTGCTCTGACTGCCAGCAGCTCTCCAGGGTCTCAGACAGTCTTTCTTCGCCAGTTGACTGATGCTTTGAACTGGCATTAACAGAACTTGTCTGAAGGCAACAAAAAAACTGTAATAACCTAAACTTAACTTCTGAGAAAGCTACCGCAATGTGTTCGTTTTTATACCCCACAGCTACAGCTCACTAAACCCGCTAGATATTTGTTTCCTCACAAATAAGCACCATTTCTATTACTATATGATACATTATTGTTGACATTTGGGCAAAGTGAAGGAAACAACATTGTTTGGTGTAAAGCAAAACAGATATTATTTTAAGCCGAATGAGTGTTTTGGAACAGAAATCTCTATTATGATGATTGATGTGTTCCCCTAGGGAGTTATATTCTAGGGATGTGGAAGCAAATGTGTAACTGATGGTTTGTTGGAGTGACACCTTCTGAAAGGAAAATATTGTGTTATTTGAGTGTTTCAAAGGTTTCTTCCGTATCCCTGTGGACAATATCCTTTGATTCTCAGCAGCTCTTGTTCTTGGTATCTTATTCCCAAGCCCTCCCAGACAATCCAGAGGGATTTTTGCACATGGTCTAAACGTCCATTTTTCAGAGCTGCTACTGTAAATTCAAACTCTTTTCAAGGTAGTCATTTTGTCATGTTGAACCCCTGTGCTCCTACCTACATCATTACCCGCTGATTTTGTCCCATTCTCCACAACCTCTTTCCTTAACAATATATTTATTTGATTATATATGCATTTTTGTAGCTTACAATAGAATAACAACAACAAAAAGAGAGTCATATTAACTAAGGCTGTTTGCTTGCATCGATTTACTCACGAATAAGCCCTGGTTAAGTCAATGGAGCCCTCTTCTGATATCTATAAAGGTAAAGGGACCCCTGACCATTAGGTCCAGTCGTGACTGACTCTGGGGTTGCTGCGTTCATCTCACTTCATTGGCCGAGGGAGCCGGCATACAGTTTCCGGGTCATGTGGCCAGCATGACTAAGATGCTTCTGGCGAACCAGAGCACTGCACGGCAGTGGCGTAGCGTGGGGGGTGCAGGGGGGGCCGGCCGCACCGGGCGCAACATCTGGGGGTTAGGGTTAGGGTGCGCAAATCCACGGGTTAGGGGGCGCAAATCCACGGGTTAGGGGGCGCAAATTACTTGCCTTGCCCCGGGTGCTGACAACCCACGCTACACCACTGCTGCACGGAAACGCCGTTTACCTTCCTGCTGGAGCGGTACCTATTTATCTACTTGCACTTTGACGTGCTTTCGAACTGCTAGGTTGGCAGGAGCAGGGACCGAGCAACGGGAGCTCACCCTGTTGCGAGGATTCGAACAGCTGACCTTCTGATCAGCAAGTCCTAGGCTCTGTGGTTTAACCCACAGCGCCACCCACGTCCCTTCTGATATCTATAGCATGGTACTATAAATAAGTTGCTACCTGCAGACTAAAATACTCACTTACCTGAGAGTTGATTCCACTGAATTTTGTGGGATTCACTTCTGAGCAGACATTGTACTGTATCCTCTGTTAAGTAGTTCATTGCTTATCCTAATGCAGAACACACACAGCCATTCTAAATCATTTTAATGAGTGGGGGGTGGTTATCTATCTGTTAAAATACCTACAAAAGTACTTTCTTAATACAGACACTTGTTCATACACTGCTATCATTGCAGATGCTTAATGGTGGTAATCTTAAAATGGATGGAAAAACCAAAAATTAATGCAATCTAAGATACCATTATAGACATTGTTGCTACTACAGATTTATAAGGAGACTGGCTTAAATTTGTGGGCCATTTTTTTTAATGAACTCACCTAATTTGCCAGTCCTGAACTTATATGCAGTTTCAGATGAAGAACGGACCTCCGGAACGAATTAAGTTCGTAACCAGAGGTACCACTGTACTACATTTTTTAAAGATTTGCCTTGAGAGTGTCTCTGTAGCTTACTGCCATGCCAAAGCCAGCCTCTATCGGGAATCTTTGTCAGTGGCATATGGTAAGGATCAATTCGTATGACAAACCAGAACATATGAACACTGCAGTTGGTTAGAGTATGGTGCTGATAATGCAGGGATCCTTTGGGTCCCTTCCAACCCTCTGATTCTACGAAAAACCTTGCAGAAAGTGGCCTACATGTCTTGGAGGTTGAAGGGGTGAACAGACCCTAAATCCCATCAGAGTCCTCAAGACTTCATCCTTAGCTAGCAGTCACAACTGTGGTTACCATTCTGGTGGTAGGACTTCCTTGACTCTAGAATCTGCATGCATGTCAGTCACAAAGTCAAGAAGAGAGGCTTGAGGACAGCAACAGTAGAAGCATCACCAAAACCTTTCAAGCATATGGCCAGAAAAATTCTGACAGTGCAACCCTTGTCATCATGGACATGTCAGAAATCCCCCCCACCCCAATGGCAGGAATCAATCCAAAAGGGATGGAACGAGAAGAGAGTTCAGGGACAAGCTATTCTAGGGAGAGAACGAAAGCAGCCACTCTCCTGACTTGCAGTTAAGTATAAAATATTTTGTTGCTAATTGTGCTTGTGAATAGCACATAAATAAGCAAGGACATGCATTGTTTAGCAGGCAGGCAGTCCTCTAGGAAGGACAAATGCTTTGCTAAATGAAGCTGTATCTTCAGTTCAGGGTGACATTTATAAACACTGCTTGCCTTGTCCTCACATTCAGCTATTAGTGATCATTGAAATTCACAGGTAAATGGGAGCTGCTACATATAGCTTAGGTATTAGGGTGCTGCACCATTCATATAGGGGCTCTCCAAAAACTGCTCAGTCAGATGCACACCGCAGTCAAGACAACCACTAAAGAAAGTTCAACTGCATAATCACAACCTCTGAAGATTAACGGTGACAAGTTGAGAGCTAAGACTCCTAGCTGGTCTAAGAGATATGACAACATTCAGATGGAAAGAGAGAGCAGTACCAATGAAGGAGGTGTGGCAGTCGAAGTTGATGGAATATGCAGAATTGGAGAGTCTAACCAGCAGAATCAGCGAACCAGAGGAAAGAATATACAAGGAGGATTGGAAAATGTTTGTAGAATATATGAAGAATTACTGTAAACAGGTCAAAACGTGAGCAGGTTTAGAGTCAATTCAGCAGTACAAGTTGTGTTGAGATAAAAAGAAATCGAGAAGATCTGGATTAATGAGAAGCTTGGATGAATGGAAGCTTGGAGGAGACCATGGAACGGGGGGAAGGGAAGTTGCAGTTTAATGGATTGTCAAAAAAACTGTAACAGTGAAAATTAAATAAAATTTTAAAAAGAGAGAGATGACGATATTCAGGTATACTGCTGCTGCTTCAGTAACAGACCCCCTCCAGGAAGATACTCAAAGTACCTCTAAGGATCAACCAGAAAACACACATGTTCAAACACCTGTGAACAATAATAAGGTGAACAGTGCCTTGCTCACCTCAATTCTTTGAATGCCTCCAAACTAGTGCCACTGCCCCCTGCCTCAAAGTGCCAGTAATTTACTTTGGAGCAAAGGAAGGTGGTAGTGCAAGCAGCTGCAAGGATGCAGGACACCTCTGCAGAACATCTTTCCAAACTAGCAATGGGACTGGACTTCCAGTCCCATCAAATGAAAAAAATGATGGCATTTGCAGAATTTCTGTTTGGGAGAAGGCCACTTTAAAGACAGCCCGTACTCCAGTGGCATTAAACCAGTTCAAGTGACCTCCACCACCCCTCCAAGCTGAAAGGCTTAGTGACTGACTCTTTTCATCCTTCTTCTACAAACAGCCTGGCTAAATGTGATGTTTTCAGCATGTGGGATCTGAAGAGTGTGGAGTGCACATTTTTAAGAACTTTCCCCAACTCTGGGGTGACGTCATAGGCAGGTTAAGCAAACAGCCAGGATTTCTGTCTAGCAGAGAGGACTCAAACTGATTCAATAAACACGCAGGGGGAGATAAAAGGAGGGCTTCAAATTGGCTTCATTAAACGACAATTATGATTTCTACTACCGAGTGGTCTCCATCAGTCTTTTGCAGGGTTTGTTTACGTAAGGTTCGCCATCTGAATTGCACAAAGGAGAGTGGGGAGGGTCTCTCTCTCTTTCCCTCCGAGACACAGGATTTTTGCCATGACCTTTTCCTCTGTTTTGATCCCATGCCCTGCCATAGGCATGTTTAGAAACCTCTGACCTTTTCTAAAACTTTCACAAATACCTACAGACAGGCATGGAACCAACTCACGGCAGAGCTAGACATGACACTGGGATTTCTGGGAAATGTAGTGCAGCAGAGAGTTCATAATGGGACTTTCTTTGGACTGTATCCAAACACATATTGGCAGCCCACAGTTGGTGTTCAGTGCTCGGAATTTATACAATTACAATAAAGTAAGGTAAAGGGTAAAGGGACCCCTGACCATTAGGTCCAGTCGTGGCCGACTCTGGGGTTGCGGCGCTCATCTTGCTTTATTGGCCGAGGGAGCCGGCGTACAGCTTCCGGGTCATGTGGCCAGCATGACTAAGCCGCTTCTGGCGAACTAGAGCAGTGCACGGAAACGCCGTTTACCTTCCCACCGGAGCGGTACCTATTTATTTACTTGCACTTTGATGTGCTTTTGAACTGGTAGGTTGGCAGGAGCAGGGACCGAGCAACAGGAGCTCACCCCGTCGCGGGGATTCGAACCGCCAACCTTCTGATCGGCAAGCCCTAGGCTCTGTGGCTTAACTCACAGTGCCACCCACGTCCCTACAATAAAGTAGACTGTCTCTGAAATGCATTCCCACACCATGGAACCACAGTCTGCTCCTAGATGCTCTTGATTGGTTTCTTGGTTAATAGACAGGAACTCATGGCAAACTTGAGATCTAGCGCTTCCTTTTCTTTTCCCTTTGTGGAAGCAAATGAAGATATGGCACAATTTCCTATAGGTGCATTTTGATTCAGGCTGCATTCTGTGTTTCAGATAGCTGGCTTGTTTTTCTTGTTGCCTTTCCTCACTAGTCATGCTGTTGTCAGTTGCACAGCCTTGTGGAAGACGTATCTTAAGAGGTGTCCGAATCAGCACAGTTTGGCAAGCTTCAGTCCTCCATACTGATTCAAAAACAGACAAAGTCCTGTTCAGGAACCACCTTGACAAATCTGGTGACAACATTGTCTTGCAACATTGTTGGTGACAACTTTCAAAATTGGAAATACAGTCCTTGGTTCTCAAACGGAATCCGTTCCGGAAGTCCATTCGACTTCCAAAAACGTTCAAAAACCAAGGTGCAGCTTCTGATTGGCTCCAGCTGAGGAGTGGGAGTGGTATTGTTAGATCGCTGTGTTTCCATTTTGTACATATTCAATGACACTAAGCAATATCAGATACTCGAAGGCTAGGAACACACTCTTATGCACACTTACATACTGAACTCGGTCCAAGTCAACGCGCACAGGATCAAACTAATGACATTGGCAGGGGAAGGCGGGTGGGGGGTGCAGTGTGCACCGGGTATCAGTTGTGAGGGTGGGTGACATCGCTGTGCCACCCCTCACCCGCTCGCTGTGTGGGTGGCGCCCCCGAACACTTTCTGCATGGGTGGCAGGCTGCTAGGGATGATGCTGCTGCAGGTGGCTAGTGGCACCCCTCCCGACATTCGCCGTGTGGCTGGCAGGCGGCTAGGGAAGCTCACCACACAGGTGGCAAGCGGTGTGTACACTCCCATGCTTTCCACGCAGGCAGCAGGTGACAGGTGGCTAGAGAAGCTCCCCACGCAGGTGGCTAGCAGCGCCTCCCCCACGCTCACTGCACAGGTGGCAGGCAGCTAAGGACGCTTGCCATGCAGGCAGCTAGCCCTGCCCCTGCAGGCCGGCTAGCCCCACCCCCGCAGGTAGCTCCGCCCCTGACTAAAGAAGCCCATACTTATTCAAAAGCAAAGGACAGTAGTTATCATTCAGAACATCAGATGATACCCAGTGTTAGTCTACTCAGAGCAAGACCCATTATGTTACTAAAGTCTCTTGGTTTCAATTGATCTATCCTGAGTATGACTAACAAAGCATAGTGCCTACCGCTTGTCAAATGAGCTAGAAAGAAAACATACATGCTGTTTGGGTGGTGCTGTGGTCCTCAGTTCACACAGAGTCCAAGCCAAGCTGCTGTGTGGACCTCATAGGGAACTGAGTATGTCTACAAAACACCTGATTCGAAACAAGAAGCTTTTCATCGCAGGAGAAATTGGGGTAAGAGCAACAGCAACAAAAATCATCCTGACGCTCATGCTGAGCTGGCTTGCAGCACCACGGAGAACAGCTCAATCTGTTCCCAGCAAGAACAAAATGTTCACAGAATCCGTCTGATTAAAGACGGCATACACTGTTAATACAACAGCACACATTTCTCAAAACAAAGGTTTCTTTTCCATCCTCACCCAGGAAATTTCACTTCTTTGTGTAAAAAGAGGCAGCCACACCATTAGGTGCTATTTAATTTTCCTACAAGGCTTGCTAGTGAAGACGGTCCTCTTGCCGTATTTTTTATCTACACAGCAACCCTCTTGGAGCCCTTTCCAGGATGCTTTTCTGTCACAGAGCTGCCCCACCTCAGAACGGTATGTGAGTTGTAACTTATCTGTAAGCACCACGTGCCACAATCTTTTTCAAACAAAGAAATGAAATGCCGTAGGGAACAGGTTTCTAGCCTTGTCTTTTTCCTTGCCCAGGGCCGACCACCCCTCACATGATGTGAGGTGAGACGGTTGCCTCAGGTGGCAGATCTGGGCTCTTCTGCTGCCACTTGCTGCCATGGCCTCCTCCTTTGCACCCAGCCACCCACTTTCCCTCAGCACCTGGAATTCTGAGATGGCACAGTTGCATTATGGGACACAGGTGGTGCTGTGGGTTAAACCTCAGAGCCTAGGGCTTGCCAATCAGAAGGTCGGTGGTTTGAACCCCCGCGACGGGGTGAGCTCCCGTTGCTCGGTCCTTGCTCCTGCCAACCTATAAGTTCGAAAGCACATCAAAGTGCAAGTAGATAAATAGGTACCGCTCCGGCGGGAAGGTAAACGGCATTTCCGTGTGCTGCTCTGCTTCGCCAGAAGCGGCTTAGTCATGCTGGCCACATGACCCGGAAGCTGTACGCCGGCTCCCTCGGCCAATAAAGCAAGATGAGCGCCGCAACCCCAGAGTCGGCCACGACTGGACCTAATGGTCAGGGGTCCCTTTACCTTTACAGTTGAATTATGTCTCAGTGAAACTTTGTGCGGCATCAGACAAGGACCATGAAGCTCAGTCAAATCTACCTCACAGGTTTGTTGTAAGGATCAAATTGAGAGGGGGGGGGGGAGACTACCTTGTTACTCTACCTTGAACTCCTGAGAGGAAAGGTGGGGTAGCAATGCAATAACAAATAAATGAAATAAAGATGGAAGAGCACACAAATAGATAAGGAAACAAGATCCATTTATACAGGCACTGGAAGTTCCTGTTGGAGAAGGAGCACTCATGTTCAGTGGGGCAATAGCCTCTCTCTCAGGCCCAGAGATGATGAAGTTTGTCCTCCAACAACATATAGAGACTGCCATGTTGGACATCCATGTTCTAGATATAGCTCCATTATTTGATAAGCAGTATAAAACTAACCCCCCAAACACACACACACACACACACACACACACACACACACACGAGGTGCAGCCTCATTTCTTTAAATTCCATCACAGACCTTGTTCGGTTAACCTTTTCTAATGGTGCCATGGATTCCAAGGTTTGGCTCCTTGGTAGAATTATTATCTAAGATTTGGACAGCAGCAGATCAATTTGCACTAGGACAGGCACAGGGCTGCTGGTTGCAATTTAACTGCAAACTGCATTTGCATTTATCATCTCTATAGTTATGCTTCAAAGCATCCCAAGCAGAGGGCATGAGCTAGTGATATCCAACATGCCCTTCAGCATGAATGGAAGGAGAGAGAAAAATGAGAATGGGACACTAAAACGACCAATTTGCAAGTCAATTGCACTCATCCTGCGGTTGCTGCCTAGGTAAATTGCCGAAACGTTCTTCCTGTTCTATAACTCTTAAATTCACAATTGCTACTTTGGCCACTGGGAAAACATGACTATGTCACAAATAATATATATATATATATATATATATATATATATATATATATACATACACACACACAGTGGTATCTCTGGTTACATACTTAATTCGTTCCGGAGGTCCCCGTTCTTAACCAGAAACTGTTCTTAACCTGAAGCACCACTTTAGCTAATGGGGCCTCCTGTTGCTGCCGTGCCACTGGAGCACGATTTCTGTTCTCACCCTGAAGCAAAATTCTTAACCTGAAGCACTATTTCTGGGTTAGCGGAGTCTGTAATCTGAAGCGTATGTAACCTGAAGCATATGTAACCCGAGGTACCACTATACATATATAGATATAGATATAGATATAGATATAGATATAGATATAGATATAGATATAGATATAGATATAGATATAGATTAGATATAGATATAGATATAGATATAGATATAGATATAGATATAGATATAGATATAGATATAGATATAGATATAGATATAGATATAGATATAGATATAAAGAAAGAAAAGGAAACGGGGGGAATACCACAAGATTATTTATATGTTTCTTATTTTCAATGAGTTTGGCTAACCCCATCTTATTGGAAACATTTAGGTGTTTTGATAACGGGGAATCTGCTCTTTATGGGCCCATTTTGTTGCGCTCAGCATGCCCTCTGTGTTAGGTTTCCTTCCAGAGCCATCTAAAAAAACACCCCAAACCTTGCATCCCTTTTCTTCATCACTGTCGCAGCGATGCTCAAGGCATTCCCTGGACTTTGCAGACGTGGCCCCAGGAGACCCATAGATGAAACTGATGTATTGTGAAATGGGGCACCATTACATTTTAACTGTTTACTTTGAGCACAGGAGACCAGCTAGTAAAGGACAGCATCGCTTCATGCTCAACCTACAAAACCACTATTACAGCAGGCTTATTTGAACAGCAATTGTTCGCATATGTGCGGGTTTATGAGGATTATGTTTCTTTAGCCTGTTGCTTAGCATATAATATATACCAGGAAGAAATCTCGCCTAAATCAGGAGCGGGAGAACTGGAGTACTGAATGTGGCCCTCGGACTGCGTCCTTGAACTCTGATAGTGTCTCTTGCTTCCCTTGATGCAGGGTAAAAAGACGTAGATGAATGAGTATAAAATGGCCCCGCCCACTTCTGCCACTGGCCCCGCCCACCACTGGCATGTGTGCGTCATTGTCTGCACTAACCTGAATTTTGCGATTCAGCTATCCAACCAAGCAGTGTTTACAAAAATGCAGATATGAGAGGGAAGTGAAGATATTAGTAAAAATGACATACAAAAACGTATTATATTAGGAGTAGTCACCTACTGCAACCCATAAGTCATATATTAGTAGGATGACTTGTATATATATGAACAAATCTACACATGAGTTATAACAGATCATGATCCTAGCACAAAACTCTGAAAAATCCTAGCAGAACTTCAAAGAGATCTGGTTAAAGGTAACGTTACAGGTAAGGAATGCTAGACTGAGAGATTATGGTTTAATGCAACACCAGCTATATGGCAATAAAATAAAATAATTAGATTAACTTGCTGATCTGCATAAAATAAAACCACGCAGAGATTTACCGGTAGATCTTGATGTCTCTTCTGCCTGTTGACAAAGGCACATGCAGAGTTCTGCATGCATTCACTACATGCATTCCCTTGTGCGGGTGGCGCTGTGGTCTAAACCACCGAGCCTCTTGGGCTTTCTGATCAGAAGGTTGGCGGTTTGAATTCCCACGACAGTGTGAGCTCCTGTTGCTCTGTCCCAGCTCCTGCCAACCTAGCAGTTCAAAAGAACACCAGTGCAAGTAGATAAATAGGTGCCGCTGCAGTGGGAAGGTAAACGGTGTTTCTATGTGTTCTGCTTTCTGTCACAGTGTTCCATTGCGCCAGAAGCAGTTTAGTCATGCTGGCCACATGACCCAGAAAGCTGTCTGTAGACAAACGCCGGCTTCCTCGGCCTGAAAGCAAGGTGAGTGCCACAACACCATAGTCGCCTTTGACTGGACTTAACCGTCCAAGGGTTCTTTTACTTTTACTTTCCCCTACTCAAGCATGCACAGAGGAACATTTAAGGTCAATATGTTCAAAGATCTTCACATGCTGTCAGGCTGCATTTGACTGCCTTTGCACACAGCACAGGCCAAGAGAAATCAGGAGAAGCAATGGCTGCCACACCATAGCAGTCCTGAAAAGCAGCCTTCATGCCGTACGTCTATTGGAGAAAGTCTTGCACTGTTTTCCCCCCCTGAGGGTTTCTTTCATGAAACATTAAAGTACATTTACAGTACAAGAATTACACGCCACAATGCACTTACGCCTCAGGCAGTTCAGGGTGGGGGATTATCTCGCATGAACTAAATTCAGAGATAGTGGCTAGGCCATGTGCAGAAATTTGAACCCAGGTCTCAACTGCAGACCCTCCAAGTCTAGGGACTTCCATGATTGATAGAAGACATCCCTTTTTCTGATTTGATCCTGGGGTGCCCTGCTTTTCCTTAAGATGTCCCTGTTTCCATTGGAGAAATGTTGGAGGGTATGGACCCCCAAGCCACCTGAAGGCAATCCTGTATAGGGAAGTTTTATTTAATGTTTAATTTTTTATTATGTTTTTATATATGTTGGAAGCTACCCAGAGTGGCTGTGGCAACCCAGTAAGATGTGTGAGGTATAAATAGTAAAAGTATCATTATGGAAGGTGACGTCCCTATTTACATCAGAGAAATGTTGGAGGGTATACAATGGCCTATGCCCAACATGTTGTCTAGCACAAAGTGTCTTGTCTGATGTGTTGATAATGAAAAGAATAACTTTTAACAGATCAAAACGCAGGACCTGCAGGTAACATCTTGGGTTTGTTCCTTGCCTTCTTCACTTTAGGTACATAGAATGCTTTCTAATACTGAGTCGTGTCACCGGTGCATTGAACTTCCTTACTCAGATTCCCTTTCAAGGATGCTCTTTTATAAACTTCCTATCCTGCAAAATTCACAGCTACCGAATTCAATCCAAAGTATTTAAGTTCCTGGCAGTAGCTGCTTTATAAGTGGACAGGCTTCATTCCTGTTCTGTGAGTGTGTGCAGACTGGTAATTTCATTCTGGGTACACGCAGCAGAGATTTAATGAAATTTGGGTTTCAGAGCCAGATCCTTAGCTGGTTACATCACGGAAGCGCAAAGGAAATATTCAAAATTTAACAAGCTGGAGATAAAGGTCTTTGCTTTCAGATCTCTGATTATCCATGCTAGTTCGGTCATGAGTATTTGCAGGAATGCAGTTCTTCATAATGGAATTGCTGGCACCGTTTTAAACCCAAGCGGTGCTAACTGGTGTCAGTCCACTGGTAGTAAAAATAATAATATAATGACATTGTGTTGTGTTTTCATCTTCAAAGAGCTTAATAAACATTAACTATGTTATCTATTTAGCCTGGGAAAGCTCAGTTCCTCTAGCTCCCTAATCTACCCATCCAAGCATTTAATAAAATAGAATGACAAGTCTGTGTGTTCACAGAGGTGATGTGCTTTGAAGTGGGGATATTTCTTGCTTCAGTCACAGAGCAGGTTTCACAGCCTGCATGTGAGAATTGTCATGAATGAACAAACCTTTGGTTGCCTTCCTGCCATCCCAGGTTGTAAGAACCAAGCAGCTTTAGTGATAGTTTATAACTGAGCGGCATCTCAGTCTTTCTTGTAAGGTAAAGGGACCCCTGACCATTAGGTCCAGTCATGACCGACTCTGGGGTTGCAGCGCTCATCTCGCTTTACTGGCTGAGGGAGCCAGCGTACAGCTTCCGGGTCATGTGGCCAGCATGACTAAGCTGCTTCTGGTGAAGCAGAGCAGCGCACAGAAACGCCGTTTACCTTCCCGCCAGAGTGGTACCTATTTATCTACTTGCACTTTGACGTGCTTTCGAACTGCTAGGTTGGCAGGAGCAGGGACCGAGCAACGGGAGCTCACCCCGTTGCGGGGATTTGAAACACCAACCTTCTGATTGGCAAGTCCTAGGCTCTGTGGTTTAACCCACAGCGCCACCCATGTCCCTCTCAGTCTTACTTAGATATTTGTAATTTGTGCATTTGCCCTAATATTGCACGGGGAACCCTTCATTTTGCCCGGTGCTTTTCTGCTCAGATTTACATGCCGCATTGTAAATACAACATTTCATAAATGATGTCATCAGAACACACAAAGAAAGATAACAACCCCCCAAATAGCAGCAGCAGGATGCTTCTTCCTGTTTCCCAAGTTAAAATTATCTGGATATTGTGGCATCTTCGTCAACTTGGGCAGGTGTCTGAACAGACAGCATTGTTCTTCAATGAGAACAATGCAGAAGCAGGTCTATAGTTAGATGTTTTCTCATAGAGGACTGGCCTCTTTCTCAAAGGCCAAGTTCATCTTAACAAAAATAGCCATGTTTTTTGGTTGCTGAAGGAAATGAATATTGTAAGTCCGGTGCTCAGCTAAGACAGTGCAGTTATCAATCTGTTTATGTAGATTAATATCAGCTAAAGTTTATGCTGAGAAATGGCATCGCCACAAGAACAATGTCATAACTTATGGGTGATGGGCTTATGGTTCTAAAATATAAAAAGTTGCAGTCTTTCATCCATTTGCTTGTGAGTAAATTACTGAACTCAAAGAGACCGACTGCTGAGTAAGCATATAAGGATATTTGCACTTATATGTGCATAATAGTAATTAAAGATCATCAACACAGGGGCTTCTGTAATCATCCGTGTTAAAGATAATGGTTTGGTTCCCTGAAATGGGAATGTTTGCTTATGCTGAATTGATGTTCATTTTTAGCATGGGTTTTTTCCTTTGGCAGTAGCTCTCTCATGTGATTGGCTGACTGTGAGTCACGTGACAGAGGCGTTCCATTCTGTTGTGACTGATATTCAAGTCACTGTCATTTTTAACTGTTTTCTCTTCTGCTTTGTGAGGAAGAATGGCTGCTGAGATTTCTCTGGATGTTGCTGAGGACGGTGTGTGTCAAAGTGGTCCATCTGGGCTGAAGCAGACAGAGGAAGATCCCCAAATGCTAACAGGGAGAAACCTATGCTCTCTATAAGGAACAAAGTGAATAAGCATGAGATTGTAAATATGTTCTTCTCACTTATTTGTTAATGAAAGTAAAGTTCTTTGGAATATAAAGAGTCTGGAAATTGCATATCATCTCAATGTATTTATATACGCAACATGCCCTACTCAATGTACACGGAATGTGCACATGATAAAGGAATTGCTTGAGCGCTTCTCCACAGGTTTTTGCTGTGATTTACCTTAGCTCCTTCCATGGAATGGGAGCAGGTTCCTGAATCCATGATGGAGAACCCTGCACATACCTTTCATGCCTCCCACTGAACCTACATTCCGTATCTCTGCTGCACATTCAATATATGTGTCATTTGGGAAGCATGAAAACAGTCTGTGCTTCTTGCAAATGGTAGTTTTGAGGTGTTCCTGGTAAACTGTGATCTGAGCATGTGGCAGAGCATAAAACGACCACTTCAGGTTGAAAAGAAAGTCCCCGCGGGAACGATGTGTGAACCAGCCCTTTCCTTGGAAACAGGAAGCAATATATTCTGACTGTGCTTGAATTAACCTTCAGTGTGCCATGAAAACATGCGAATACCGTTCCTCTGTTTTGCAGCAATGAATGATCAGCATAAAAGAAACCTTCCCATTTTGAGAGGGGCCAAATCTAAGTGAATTAAGCCTGAATTTGGAAGACAGTACCGCAGACCAAAGCTCTTCTGTTTCTTCAAAGCCCCCATAATGGGGCCAATAAAGGAAAACATGATAAGATTTTAATTCACTCACCTCATGGGTGCCTCTAAAATCCTGTTATTTGGAGTTCTGTCCATTAATTATCTGTATGAGTTGATTCTTTCTGTTTCTCTTCCCTTGGCGAATTTCAAAGATTTGCTCCACATGGGATTCTTTAAATCTACTTGACCTTTATAACCAGCACCATCCATGTCTCACCCACTTCAGTCCAGTACAGATTAGGGTCATTAGAACTTAATTTCCAAAAAGAGTCAGGCTGGTAAATGACTGCACTACACCCAGTTGAAAGTCACATCTGAGCTGAAAGAATCCCTTCCCAATCCAAAGCGTGAAGGGAACACTCTGATTAACGCATTCTGCAAATGTATAGAAGCAATCACTTTTTTATTATTTATTAGGTCTCAGCTAAACGTTCTCCTGGTTTGCTGTTTTCCCTTTACTCCTATATCTTTCAGGACTGTTCACATGTGTTTGAGACCACTGTTTCCCCTATCTGCTGCTATGTTATCATACGGCTGCCATACATCCAGGATTCATCTGCCGAAAACGGTGTCCAGGCAGAATTTTTGAAAAGTGGCAATTATGTCCAGGGAAACCCGTGTGTATGACAGCCCATATTGGAAGTGTTGTTTTTTTTCCGGTGATTTTCCTTCCAAAAAAAAAAAAAAAAAAGGTATTTTGGGGGGTAGATTTTGCATGTTATGTTAGAACATTATATCACAACACAGCATGGCTAATCAGATTTGTCTATGCACTAATGCCATTATATGGAAATGAAGCCAATGCAAAGTTAAGGTGCTCACTATAACCATTTACATTTCACAGCCCGTTTGTAGGGAAAAACGAAACAGGCCAAAGGTGGCCCTTGCAATTCTAGTACAGTGGTACCTCGGGTTACAGACCATAGCTGTCAACTTTTCCCTTTTCTTGCGAGGAATCCTATTCGGAATAAGGGAATTTCCCTTTTAAAAAAGGGAAACATTGACAGCTATGTTACAGACGCTTCAGGTTACAGACGCTTCAGGTTACAGACTCCGCTAACCCAGAAATATCACCTTGGGTTAAGAACTTTGCTTCAGGATGAGAAGAGAAATTGCACCATGGCAGCATGGCAGCAGCAGGAGGCCCCATTAGCTAAAGGTTAAGAACAGTTTCAGGTTAAGAATGGACCTCCAGAACGAATTAAGTTCTTAACCCGAGGTGCCACTGTAAATATTGTTTTGCAAATGCCCCCTTCCCTTGGACTAAGAACTTTTATTTATATTCCAGCTTCTTGAAATGAAATAAATAATAATAATAATAATAATAATAATAATAATAATAATACTGGACAGTGAGTAGTCAATGTAATGCAATAACAGGTTCCTAAAACGGGAGAGAAGAAGATGAAACTTTGAAAAACTGAACTAAAACCGGGAGGGGAAAAACAACTGCATATACAGCAGCTGGAGGGGGGGGTAATGACTGCAAGAGGAGCTTGCACAAACCCACGGAAAAATAAGTGGGAACAAATGGAATGAAAAACAAATAATTAAAGCAGGTGTGGGGTGTTTTTGTTTTTTTTAAGGAAAACATAAAGGGATTAGCATAAAAAGGAACAAATAATTCTTGTGAAAAGCCCTACAGCTAAACAGAGAAAGTAGAATTAGCCCACTGAGCTCTCCTGAAAGTTTGCAAATGTTGCTCCCCAAATCACTGTGTTTGGAGTGCATTGGAGGAAAAAAATCACTGTGATAAAGCCTAGACCTATCCATGAAAATGAAAGATTCCCCACCACGCATTCCTCTCGCCACTTAAGCTGATGCCGTTTTCCTAGCCCATTTGGTTTTGCTTTCCCAAATGTCAAAATGCAGCATCAGTGGGGGGGGGACTCAAGTTCAGAAAACAGCATGATGCTTTAGGGAATCCCGAATCCAACTCGTGATGCCTTGTTAAGTGGCACAGTCCAACTAGGGCATGGGGAAACCTTGCCCAAATCATGCCTCATCACCCCTTAATTCAGACTTCCCACCAAGCTGATGTGGACTAGGAAAGCATAGCCAATGCTTTTGCTGAAAGAAGCCTTATGGACAAAAGTTGACATAGCTTGCAAAAGTACATGGAAGTGGTTTAGATTTCCTCCTGAAGAACTTTGCTTGGGTGCTCACACAGAATTCTTAATGTGTCACAATACAGAAACATCTTGCAGCAGGGACAAAGGGGGAAATCAATTTAGTTCATGTTGCAGTTAGGTGGGCCTCCCAAATTCACACTTCCCAAAGCAAAACAGGAAACAAAACACAGCTATCCCTTGACATTTCCACTTCTCTGAATTTTGCAAAGTGGTTCTCCAATTTAATTTTTTTTTAAAGTGTACAAACATGAATATTAGAGGAAAGTTAAAAAATGTATATACTGGTGCAAATAACATACAAATATTAGGGATAATTATTGTTCAAAATGTAGGCAACATTGCATTCCAAAATATGTATATTAGATGAAACGTGCAGAAAAAGTTTGTGAATTTTCATGATAGCATTTTTTCAGTCATAAGCTGATGTTGGAAAAATGACTAACTGGGAAAAACTGAACCTGACAGATTTGTCCGTTCCTACTTGCAAATGTTCTTGTGTGAATGTCCACTTGCAAATCGGCATTGTATTTGGGGCGAATGAATTGTTGCTTATAAACTGCTGAGCAAGCATTCAGTAGCACAATTTTTAATATGGATTTAACAGCTGCCCATACAATCTTATCCCCTTTGCTGGACCTTGACTCGACCCCTGAAGATTTTAGTACTGCAGAGTGTATGTTTGGCAACGCATCACAATTGATCTGCTTTAAAATCTGAGAAGGGTCTGACCTTAGAGGGTACATTATACTGCACTCATAATGTTTAGAGTGGAAATTTAGCATTCTGGTTCAGGTTGAAATGGAACTTCAAAGTCGAGTAAAAAAGAAAAAATCTGTGAATGCAAAACAAAAGAATCTGGACTACCTGCTAGAAAAATCAACCCCAGAAGATCTGGACTACAGGGTTTCTTTCAAGAGACTCTTTCTTGTTAAACAGGAAGAGTTTTTCAGGGAAGATAATATGGATTGATTGCTCATATTGCTTTAATTATCATTCCAATTGGCTTCTTACTTAATGGCTCTTCTTATTTGCTACCGAAGGAGTGATTGCAAACTGCACTGTCACATTGTAAACTGCCCTAATCCTTAAGCACCTGTCTGTTTCAAGTGTACAATATTAACCAACACACTTCTTCTGTGGGATTCTGTGGTTAACATGTCGTGGGGGGCGGGGGTTGCGGAGAGTCGAGAACGGAGATGTTAACAGTTCTGCTGGAGTTTGGCCATTTCCTTTGATGTTCAAAGGCTGCCTGGCTAGATCGGAGAGTGCAACTAAACTTTACCAGAAACACAGGCCTGCCACCCAAAATGGTGGCTGTGAGTTAAGTTGCCTTTCCCGATCGGTAACATCGAGTAGAACTTTACCCCAAGTTCTGATTTTATCACATTGAGTGATCTCTGGCCCTGTCAACAGCCAATGTGGTAGAGCCGGGATGAGAAATGTTCAGTTTTCCTGATATCAGGATACTGGGTTAAACCTTAGTACGCTAGGGTTGCCATATGTCTGGGAATTCCTGTTCATGTCCTCTTTGGGGGGTCCTACATGCCCATGCGCGGGGGTTACATTTTAAAGGAAATGTCCTGGATTTTTGGTTCAGGCTCTGGCATGGGCGACCCAGGCTCTTGTTCAGGCTCTGGCACGGGTGTTGGTAACCCAGGTGGTGGCAGCGGGATTATCGGGCAATTGCCCTAAAAAAGCTCCAGAGTTTTACCTCTTGAATATGGCAACTCTAAGCATTAAGACATGGGTGGTGCTGTGCGTTAAACCACAGAGCCTAGGACTTGCCAATCGGAAGGTCAGTGGTTCGAATCCCTGCGATGGGGTGAGCTCCCATTGCTTGGTCCCTGCTCCTGCCAACCTAGCAGTTCAAAAGCACGTCAAAGTGCAAGTAGATAAATAGGTACCGCTCCGGAGGGAAGGTAAACAGTGTTTCCGTGCGCTGCTCTGGTTCACCAGAAGCAGCCTAGTCATGCTGGCCACATGACCCGGAAGCTGTATGCTGGCTCCCTCGGCCGATAAAGCGAGATGAGCGCCGCAACCCTAGAGTTAGCCACAACTGGACCTAATGGTCAGGGGTCCCTTTACCTTTTTAAGCATTAAATGGGAGGGAATGTTTGTTTCTTTTTTTATTTACTTAATCTGTTTGACGACTGTAAATTGTGTATGCAACATAATTCAATTAAAAAAAATTAAAGAGAGGGAGGGAAAACGAGCAAGCAAGAGAGGCTGGACACTGGACTTCTGTTCTCAGCAGCAGTCCTGTGCTTCCTATAACACGTAGCACTGCTCCACTTCATCATTTCATTAGAGTTCATAGAAACCCCTCTGCTCACATTTATTCACTACAATGGAAGGCATTGGTGTTGCCAGGCCCACGCATATCTGCTGCCGCATTGAAATGAATGGGGTGGCATGCAGGAACTGTGCTTGTACCACAACCTAAGCTGGGCTCTGCACCAGGCTATGAAGCGGCATGACTCTTGCACCTACAGCAGTGCTGCTGCATCTGCATCGTTTTCTTGGATTTGCCAAATATTGCACACATTGTTTCAGTCATCAGTGTTTCAAGGTGGGGGACAGTTCCACAGTCAGGGTCCTAGAGAGTCGCTTACTAAACAGCCAACGGTTTTCAAGCAAAATCAAAGCAGAAGGGGCGGAGGATAAAGCCACGTCAGCAAAACTTTCTCCGCTTCCTTGTTTGATTAAACACCGAGATGCCTTTTTCCAAGCATTCGTGTGCCAACTGAATGCTCAGACCTGAGCCCAAACTGTTCCTCCTGCTGTCAGAGCCAAATTTAGCGTTGTGCTCTTTACGTTTCCGAATCCCAAACCTGAAGGAGCTCTGTACCATGATTATCTCTCCCCAACCTCACCAACTTAACTCAGAAACGAGATGCATAGCCCCGTTTTAAAAGAAAAAAAGCAGTAGCATTGTTTTTCCTCACTGGCAACATAAACGCCTAATTATCACATTTGATGAAGCAGATGGGGAAGCATTTGGAGAAATTGCATTAAAAAATTATGGTTTCTACAAAAAGCAAGGTGATCTTAAAGCACTGTTCACCAGATTACATTGCTGGGGTGCATTTCCAAATCTCTGCCCGTGAAGTACTGAAATCAGGTGTCATGCTTCCAGGTAGGGTTGCTGGTTCTACTCTTAGCCAAAAATCTTCACTTCCTATCCCCCAATATGGCTGCATCTTCATTCACTTGGTCCTACTCCCTTGGTCCTATTGCCCAGTGCCTTTGCTGCCTTCTGCGATAAACAGGACAGCAGCTCTTGCAATGCAATCCTATGCATGTCTTCTCCAACAGTTCAATTGGACTTACCTTCAGGTTTAGGATTATGACCTTCCATACCATCGAGCAGACAGGAAAGCTGAGCATGAGTGAGAGAAAATGGACCATTATTAAAGCTCCAGAAATGTAAATGCATAGTGAGGACTCTCTTAATTGCAATCTGGTGTCTTCCATTTCCAGCTATAATATTTTTTATTTTTTATTTTTTGCAAAGTATTAGAGAATCAGCCCCACTAAACACAGAGAAGCTTGCCTCTGAGCAAACGCACATAGGACTATGCTGCAAATCTCAGCTTATAAAACCTCCTTCATGTGTTTCCTCATACATTCCCATGCTGTAGCTCTGAAAGGGGAATTATAAACACTTAGCATCCTTGAGTAATTTCCCTTCCCAGGATTCTTTGGGAGAAGGGGTGGAGCTCTGCATAGCAGGAGGTTGGACTAGATGCGCCTTGGGACCCCTTCCAACTCTACAATTCTATGATTCTATGAAACGTATGGTGTGCATGTGGTTGTAGTTCAGTTGCTAAGAGAGTTAGCCACAAGAGAGGAAGCAAAGGAAGTATCTGGTTCGAACCCCACCTCAACCGTTAACTCATTAGGGAGCTGGTGTCAATTTCCCAGCCTTGACTCCTTACCCAAGGGAGGTCTTACATTGGGATAATAAGACCAACCTATGGTGCATTGTATTTCTATCTAAATGATGGTAAAGGTAAAGGGACCCCTGACCATTAGGTCCAGTCGTGGCCGACTCTGGGGTTGTGGCGCTCATCTCACTTTATTGGCCAAGGGAGCCGGCTTACAGCTTCCAGGTCATGTGGCCAGCATGACTAAGCCGCTTCTGGAGAACCAGAGCAGCGCATGGAAACACTGTTTACCTTCCCGCCAGAGCGGTACCTATTTATCTACTTGCACTTTGATGTGCTTTTGAACTGCTAGGTTGGCAGGAGCAGGGACCGAGCAATGGGAGCTCACCCCGTCACGGGGATTCGAACCACCGACCTTCTGATCAGCAAGTCCTAGGTTCTGTGGTTTAAGTTGTTACTAAATTTGCATCTATTCATATGTAAGTATATGCAAATGTTATGCAAATCCATGTCTGTCCTCTCTCTCTCTCTCTCTTCACAATGCATTTCTTCTTTTCAAAAGAAATGTTTGAGTGGCCACTCTAGATACATTCCAGACATTGGTTTAGCATTTCATCTCCTCTTGGTGAAATCTAAGCTGCAGCTGTAAGGGTTACTGAGTAAGGGTCCATAAAGCACTTTGAACACACACCAGTGTATAGCTATTATCGAAGATCAGGAGGTATGTTGCCTGTGTTTTTTCCTAGTTAGAAGGCTTCACTGCCATGTGTATTGAAATTCTCAGGCAAAACTCTGTCTTGCTTTCTCTTTCATCATCTAGATCAATCACTTGGTGAATCAAATTTCGAAAGAATGTCCGCAGCAAGCATGGAAGTGACTTCAGACAAGAAGAATGCTCAGCTGGCAGCCTGATTTTATTCGGGAGTCGCATGACAAGGGAAGCGGACCTTTTGATCTCACCTCTAAATATATTGCAGCTTCTTACAAAAGAAACATCATCATCATCATCACCACCACCAGGCAAAGATGAGCTGAAGGCCAAGTGAGACAGTTTGCAAACTCCCTACTGGGCCAGTTGAATGTAGCAGTGCAGTCCCCCTTGCAGACTTGACTTTGTTCTGGAATATTGAGGCCTAAATTAAATCAGTCCTGTGTCACCAATCCAAAAAAACCACATTCACTTGGCCCTGCCATTTTGTAAAACACAAAGAAGGAAAGGCGTATGGCAGGTTAGGATAAATTCCTGTCAGGTTGTGGCCAAGAGTCAACAGGATTAAGAGGTGGGAGATTATTGCAGTCAAACCAACAATTCTTGTTTTACCACATAGGCAAATGAAGACGCTGAGGCTCACAGAGGTTTCCTGTAAAAAATTGCTAGAGAGAACTCTGGGGAATCACTTCCTTTTTCTGCTTTGGCAGGAAGCTGTAACACTACATACATCCTTCCTGCTGGGCAGCCTCCTCTTTCTTCATCATACTTCCAAGCTGACCATATGTGCATGCCTGAGCTCTGCAGCTCAGGCACCATTTTTGAACTTAGATTTTGTAGTTTTGTAATTTAGTAGTTCTAAACCTGCCTTCATTTTGCCAGTGCAAAGACCTCGATTATGTAAGTAAATACTACTTTTATTCTTCACAAAACAACATGTGTGTGATTGTTGTTTTTAAAGGGGATAAAAGGGGTAATAGCAGGAAAATCCAGTCTGCCATAAAGCATCCTAGATTATTGTTTCTAGAAGGTTAAATCAACCTTGTCTTAGCTTCCGAGTTTAAGCTGAAGTGGGTGGTACTCTCTCATCTCCAAATATGAGCAAAGAAAGATAATAACTAAATAATATATCCTCTCCTATGACTCAGCTTTACAGTTGCAAATATAACATTTTAAGTGTGTTTTAAGTGCATTATACAAATGTGACATTAGATGGCGATGGTGACCTTAAGGGAAATTCAATATATATTTTAAACTGTTTTTCAAACAAGCATTTTCACAGCGTTTTTAATATATGTCTAGATTCAGCCCTAGTATCTAAATCCTACAGAAACAAGGGGCAGACAAAGCGTTTGTGACTGTGTGGCAAGATAAATGAATGAATGTCCACTTTCCCTCCCCTCCATGCATTGATAATTTGGAAAGAAAATGGTTATAGCTCAGTGGCAGAGCATCTCTTTTGCATGTGGAAGGTCCCAGGCTCAAACTAGCATCTCCGGGTAGGTCTGGGTGAAATTCCCTACCTGAAACTTAACAGCTGTTGCCAGTCCATGTAGATAATGCCACAATAGATGGACCAAAGGCCTAATGCAATATAAGACTGTTTCCTACATTCCTAGCTGAATGATCCCTGTTGAATGATCAGGTTGCATTTCTTAGCAAGCTAAAATGAAATGTATGTTCATTGTTGCAGTGGGGAATTCCTATATTTCTTTTAGAACAGCAGAGAGGAAAGCTTTTAAGTTGCTGAATAAAAACAATAGGGTGGCTGCAAGTGGAGTATGGAGATAGATAGAAAGATAGATAGATAGATGATAGATAGATAGATAGATAGATAGATAGATAGATAGATAGAGGTAAAGGGTAAAGGGACCCCTGACCATTAGGTCCAGTCATGCCCGACTCTGGGGTTGCGCGCTCATCTCGCTTTATGGGCCGATGGAGCCAGCGTACAGCTTCCAGGTCATGTGACCAGCATGACTAAGCTGCTTCTGGTGAACGCCGTTTACCTTCCTGCTGGAGCAGTACCTATTTATCTACTTGCATTTTGACATGCTTTCGAACTGCTAGGTTGGCAGGAGCAGGGACTGAGCAACGGGAGCTCACCCCGTTGCGGGAATTCGAACTGCTGACCTTCTGATTGGCAAGTCCTAGGCTCTGTGGTTTAACCCACAGTGCTACCCACGTCCCTAGATAGATGATAGATAGATGATAGATAGATAGATAGATAGATAGATAGATAGATAGATAGATATGTTTATGTCCAGAGGAGGGCAACCAAAATGGTCAAAGGCCTGGAAACGATGCCTTATGAGGAACGGCTAAGGGAGCTGGGCATGTTTAGCCTGGAGAAGAGGAGGTTAAGGGCTGATATGATAGCCATGTTCAAATATATAAAAGGATGTCACATGGAGGAGGGAGAAAGGTTGTTTTCTGCTGCTCCAGAGAAGCGGACACGGAGCAATGGATCCAAACTACAAGAAAGAAGATTCCACCTAAACATTAGGAAGAACTTCCTGACAGTAAGAGCTGTTCAACAGTGGAATTTGCTGCCAAGGAGTGTGGTGGAGTCTCCTTCTTTGGAGGTCTTTAAGCAGAGGCTTGACAACCATATGTCAGGAGTGCTCTTATGGTGTTTCCTGCTTGGCAGGGGGTTGGACTCGATGGCCCTTGTGGTCTCTTCCAACTCTATGATTCTGTGATTCTATGAAATCAGATTCAAAGCAGAGAAGGCACAAAGACCAAAAGAGAAAACAGTACTGAGCATAGAGAGTGGGAGCTGCAATTCTAACCCCATAAGATCCATTCAGTTCAATGAAACTTATTTCTGAGTAGACATGGCCAGGCTTGCAGCCTAAGACATGTAACCATGCTACTGAGGTTTATTTTAATTACAATCTGAAATTCCGTAGCACACATTGAGTCAAATCATGGATCAGTATTTGCATTTCACAATGGCATTACTCGTAGTCTCCTTTGGGCAGAAGCCAAACAGTTCTTTATAATGTATTATTATTATTATTATTATTATTATTATTATTATTCCCTTGAAGACGACCGCAGGCACCTGGAAACAGACAGGTCAAGTATCCACATCAGCAACCAATGGAGAAATTACTGCTGGGAAGAGCAAAGTGAGAAAAAATGTCAAATGAGAGCAAGGGCAGGATATATGTAAAATAAATTACATTAAATTTACAAACGCATTCCACTTATTGCCCTACATCTCACTAGCCATCACTCGTCCTCAACTCCCACCATCACAACATGTCCCGTGTTATCTTTCCTCACTGTTTTGCACAGGAAGGGTTATACTTCCTGAACTCATTCTATTCTTTCATCTGTCTCTCAGGCGAGCAATATCTTGAGTACTCTTAACTTGGGTTGTCTTGTGCTTTAACTAAGTGTTCCAGGCGCTTCTAAACCGATACTGTTCTAGTTTCCATGGCAACTCCCCGGCACACATTTCTATTCTCTTACTTAAAGCTTTCATTAGATTTAACATTTAAATAGGCATTGATTAAAACATGACATTACCAATGCTCTGGGAGAGAGAGAAATATTCATTTTGTACAAAACCCCATTATGTGGCACAGACAAACTGGTTGATGGCCAAATTAGTTAACAGAGCTTCTCAGTTGACATTGGATCATGTCGCAGAATGCTATATAGTCTTATAATGATGTTAAGTCTCTCGCTCAAACCCACACAAGCGAAGGAAGCAGCATTACGTATCAGTTTATTGGTAAGGTTTACTGAAGGTCTAGTCATTCCTTCAATCTGTAGCTCTAAATAAGACTCCAAATTATTCCCTCAAGCTGAAGGCAAATGGGATCCTACAACAGAATTGCTGAATGGCACTTTCTGTCCAACATTTTAGCTGCTCATTTCCATCTTTTCTCCTCCCCCTCAGGTTTGCTGCCCCCCCCAAAAAAATGGTCGACCAACATCCACTGGGCACCCTCAGTCCTTATTGGCGTAGTTTGAGGATTGTGCAACGCAGCTATAAAGTTTCATAATTTTCTCCACTGAGTTCAATGGGGAGCTCTCCCTTCCATTCCTGGGGACATTTAGAAACAATTTTTCAGTATTAGCCAGAAAACAACCTATCCAGACTGTTACCATGTATGTATGCAGAGATTTGTTTCCTACCCTTCTTGGCACCACTCAGTAGGATGGTTCTCTCTATACCAGGCATAGGCAAACTTGGCCCTCCAGATGTTTTGGGACTACAATTCCCATCACCCCTGACCACTGGTCCTGTTAGCTAGGGATGATGGGAGTTGTAGTGAAGAGAGGATGGTCATTGCCCTGTTCCCTAAGCAACATATGAATCCTGGTCTAACTTCTGGGTGTGCTGCAGAGGCCTACAAGCAAAAAGTCTACCATGCCAGTGCTGCAGACACACTGTGTATTTAAGGCAATCTTTCTCTCTCCCAAAGAATCCTGAGAACTGCAGTTTATTAAGGGTGCTAGGATTGATGCCCTGTGAAGGGTAGACTACAATTCCCAGATTCTTTTTTGGGCGGGGGGAGATGTGCTTTAAATGTGCTACGTATGCAGCCTGGGTTTTCTATTGCTCTAAACTGAAATTCGTGCAAGGAGAGGTAATTACACAGAAAATACAGAGCACATGGTAATATTGCCAAGGCCTTCCTATATGAAATGGCCATCTGGATACTTGAAAGAAAACTCATTTTTGTTAAGCTCCCTTAAACATAACATTAACACTCAGTTTTAATTAATGGTCCTGGCAGGAGCTATGCTGGGTGTTCTCAAGAGCTTCCACTCTGTCCTGACAAGCTGACGGAATTTCTGTTTTCTTTTCTTCTTGCGTGGCTCCAGTGAAAAGCATCTGGAGAAACCTCTTTGATTTCTTTTGTTGGCCTTGTTTATTGGTGGTGGGGTTGGATGGGAAGTGGATGTACTTCTGGTTCTTGCTAGCCCTCGTAGTCTCCCGGTACTCTGGAAGAGTGCGGCAGTGGCATAATGAATGGCATCTATTTCAGCTCTGCAGGATAAACATTTTGTGAACATAAGAAGCATCAACCTATACTTTGGTGTACCAGACACAGTACATTCATCGTGCAGCCGAGCAAAAACTTGTGCCTGTTTTCTTCCCGTATTGCATAGTAAAACACCAAAATAAATGTAATCAAAGGACCAAACAGAGAGAGACAGAGAAGCAGATGAAGGATGCGATGAAAAAGAAGGGGCAGTTTCTTTTGCTTTTCTTTTTCACAGACGTTTGAAGCTAACTGAGTGTTTGCAGATGATTATCATTTCTCCTCTCAGTCTCCTCTTTTCCTGGCTAAACATATCTAGCTCCTTCAACCATTCCTCATAAGGCTTGGTTTCCAGACCCTTGATCATCTTGGTTCCCCTCCTCTGCACATTTTCTAGCTTGTCAACAGCCTTCTTAAATTGTAGTGCCCAGAATTGGACACAGTATTTCAAGTGTGGTCTGACCAAGGAAGAATAGAGTGGTACTATTACTTCCCTTGATCTGGGCACTATACTTCTGTTGATGCAGCCTTAGAATAGCATTAGCTTTTTTTGCTGCTGCATCACATGATTGACTCATGTTAAGCTTGTGGTCCAAGTACCGCTAGTAAGCCAGATGTCCCCCAACTTATATTTGTGTATCTGGTTCTTCTTGCCTAAGTGCAGAAAGTTACATTTATCCCTATTGAAATTCATTTTGTTAGCTTGCACCCAGTTCTCCAATCAGTTACGGTCATTTTGATTTCTGATTCTGTCTTCTGTGGCATTACCCCTCTCAGTCTGGTGTCATCTGCAAATCTGATGAGTATTCCCTCAATTTCTTCATCCAAGTTGTTTATAACCAGGTCTTCTACAGATTTTTCTCTACTACTTTCAGTGTGATCTTTCATATGAACTAATTTAAGAATAATTGGTCTACCATATCACCAGGTCCACACAATGAGGATGACAGAAGCTTGAAGTAGATCACACAGCAAAATTAGGGAAGACCTATTAGTTTCTTTAATTTTTGTTTCTTAACCTTTAATTATCCTTCCCTGTTGCTTTTCATTGCCTACGAAAATTATCACTGTGGATCCCAGTGACATTACAGAGACATTAAAGGAAAGTGGGCACAGGACTGATCAGCAGACTGGATGAGACCCCACTGAGCGCCCACATAAGGACTGCTACTCTAAAGCAGCAGTTGTTGCTGAGAAAATGTCCACCCCATCTTAAACATAATAGAAAAGCCCTGATTTAGTCCATAGGCTGTAATTAATGGAAAGACCTGTGGTTTCTGCTCTGATACAGCCACTCTGACCTCTTTAGTAATGCCAGGACATTTGAATGCCTACTGATCAAACAGGAGGGTAGGATTTCGAAAGCCACCTTGTTATAAATGATCCTCAGAGCTCATATACCATTTGTTTAAACCCACCATTTGGAGGTCAGGATGGTGTTTGTACAAGAATAATGAGTTGTGAGTAATGTCTTTTTCCTGAGCACAGACTGTGTGTTTTGTTTTAAAGCAGGCAATAACTATTTAGATTGGGATTTTCAAAGGCATGGCAGTGGCTTAGGAGTCCATCCCTCACGAAAACTCAATTACAGATCTTTATGTAGGTCACTGTGAGGGACTTGGAGGTCACTTATGCCAAGGTTTCGTATCACCTCCTGAAGGCATAGGGATATTCCAGAACTTCACACTGGAAATATAGCTGTTTAGAGGATATATTTGCAGATACAGTATAATCAAGCTTCTTCACCCTCTTGAATGGTGAAAGAAAATAACAGCACAACCATTGCATAAGCTTTAGGAGGCTTTTGACACCACTGCTGAGAATTCTCCACACAGCCACACAATCAGGATATTTGTTAAGGAGTTAATATATAATATGATGGATTGTGCAATCCCACTAAATCATGTATGCTTTTCAGTGGGCTACTTAGAACAATGGTTAATTAAGAAGCAAATTGAATTAATAAAGGCCAGTTTGATTTTGGCAAGGTATCTTTCATGGTTAAGGAACTATCAGGAAGGGACTTTTATATGTTCTATGGCAATGGCAAAAATTGCTCTAGGTAACTTGAAACCCATGAATAAAAGAATTAGATTAAGTAAATGTGTTTGGTAAAATAAAAAAAGATAATAAAATCTTTTAAAATGGTAACATGATTTTTAAAAAAGTATACAAAAATGAAAGAATGCTTTGTTAAGTATAATTGTTTAATTGACACTGAAATGGAAAACGCCTCTCTGGCTGTGTTTGAATGTGTATTGCTCTGTTGCTTTCAACTGATCTGATTAGAGATTAAACAGCCTGCAATTGGCATCTCTGGTTGAAGAGACCTCAAGTACTAGGACCTGAGTAGCCGTGGCCAATTAGAAGGCTAAAGGACCCTATGTTTTTACAGCATAAAAGTGGCTGGGGAAACCCAGACAGATGGGCAGGGTATAATTATTATTATTATTATTATTATTATTATTATTAAGCCTCATATGAATGCAGATGCAGGGTACATATTGGTTACAAAAGTTGGGTGCCACCCTCATTCTGCTGAGTGTTAGCAAGATCCCAGGGGGTTCCAGGTAGAGAATTGAGACATGGCGAGTACTATCATAGCATTAAGAAATATTCACCTAGGTACACCTTCAGCCTGCATGGAGGGAGTCCAGGTCATACAGCATCGTCATCTAAAGAGGGGCTTGACCACCACAGCAGCACAGCCCTGGAGCCCAAGGCATCTCTCCCAGCCAGCCTTCAGCCAACCTGCCCAATATGAAAACCAGCCTCTCTCCTTTCTTCTTCCTAGAACACCCTACTGAAAACTCTCTTTTCCTGTCACTTCACACCCAGTTACCCTGGCATTCTTCCAAACCCCCAGTCTTGGTTCACACCACAAGGCAAGGAGCATGGGCAGTTCTCTTGCATGGCCAATGGCCCTCAATGGCCCTGTATTGTTTCTTAATGGCCCTCGTTTGTCCAGCTTGTTTTGCATAGGCTAACTCAGGAATTCCTCTGCCGCTTGTATTTCTCCCAACACATCCCAAATAAATCCTACCATTTGTTAATTTCTAGGGTTTAGCCCCACCCCATCTATAAGAACATTGATTATCTTTAGAAATCACAAGTCCTCTTTCCCATGCCAATTTAAAACCAGATCAGCAAGTAGGTACAACTGCTGAATTCTCCTATTAGCATCCAGATCAGAATGCACTTAGTAATAAAATGCATGTAGTTTACAAAAACTACAGTTGAATTGTCTAGGATGGGGACATATCAATGCCCCACACAGATATACCTGGCACCAGCAGCAAAACAACTAGTCACAGGTTTGGGGTTGAATGGAAGTTTTTGGTATCTTTAGCTTCAGTTGACAGATGCTGGTCTTCTCTTTAAAAAGCAAGCACTCACGGCAATAAAGCACCAGGAGAAAATGTGTAACTACCAGATTAAATGTTTGCCTGTTAGTAATGAACATACAGGGTGTGCCCTACCGTTCCCTTCTCAGCAAGTATTAATTCGATCTTTCCACTTCCTTGGAAGCAAATGACATATTACACAGGGTTCCAGTTAACTTCCCTCAACAGTTTCATTTTACTTGCGGGGGTGGGGGTGGGGGGAGATCAGGAATGGAGGAAGTGTGGGTGAGAGAAGGTGCTTAATATTTTCCCTTTGGCTCTTTTCTCTCTCTTTTCTTTCAAAATATCTCCCTTCAAGCTGCTTTTCTCCCCTCAGGGGGAAAGAAACATAGGCCTTTTCTTTTGTGAAGGAACATCAAAGGGAGCAGGAGAGAGCAACGGGCCAGAGGGAAAGGGTTAAGTATTTCCTTCCCACCTGTCTCTGCTCCTGATAGCAAACTCCAGTGGGCTATCTTTGCTTTTTTTAAAAAAAAAAAAAGTGTGGGGGGGGGGAGTTACACAAAACTCCATGTAACGTGTACGTTGTCCCTCCCACACAAATATCCTATGGGGCATATTTATCCATATGGTTGCCTGCTCCTCAGTACACCTTTGACAAGGGTAACAGCACCAAGACACAATATTGGCCGGCAGCCATTTTATTATTATGGCTTTCAGTGAATGACAAGAGAATAACTTTCATACCTTCCGGCTTTTTATACAGGAATGTAATTGAAGTAATCTTGCAAGTATGCACACCCGAACCCCTTTCCCCTCCCTCTTCCCACCAGCTCAAATGGTTCAGTAAGCACTTCGGAAAGGTAAAAGTCTGGATGCACAGAGTTTGGCTCTACAGCTACCCCCAAGAGTTTCTAGAATTTTCTAGAATTGTAACAACTTGTGCTTTTTCCCCCCAGTGGGTACTCAAAGGTAAGCAGTACAGTGGTACCTCGGGTTACAGACGCTTCAGGTTACAGATGCTTCAGGTTATAGACGCCGCTAACCCAGAAATAATACCTTGGTTAAGAACTTTGCTTCAGGATGAGAACAGAAATTGTGCTCCAGCGGCATGGTGGCAGCGGGAGGCCAGAGTAGCTAAAGTGGTACCTCAGGTTAAGAATAGTTTCAGGTTAAGAACGGACCTCCAGAACGAATTAAGTTCTTAACCCGAGGTACCACTGTACCAGCACCTCTCTTTGTTAAAAAGTGTGGCACTTACTGTAACAGTTTCATAGTGACTAAAGGTAATGGTAAAGGGACCCCTGACCATTAGGTCCAGTTGTGTCCGACTCTGGGGTTGCGGCGCTCATCTCGCTTTATTGGCCGAGGGAGCCGGCGTACAGCTTCTGGGTCATGTGGCCAGCATGACTAAGCCGCTTCTGGAGAATCAGAGCAGTGCACGGAAACGCTGTTTACCTTCCCGCCGGAGCGGTACCTATTTAACTACTTGCACTTTGACATGCTTTTGAACTGCTAGGTTGGCAGGAGCAGGGACCGTGCAACGGGAGCTCACCCCATTGCAGGGATTCAAACCGCCGACCTTCTGATCGGCAAGTCCTAGGCTCTGCGGTTTAACCCAAAGCGCCACCTGCGTCCCCTCATAGTGAGTACTGACACCTATTTTTATGGGGCGGGGGAGAGGAAGCACTGGTAACAACAACTCATGTGCTGCCAGAATAAGAATGTGCTGCCACTTCTTTCACTGAAGGAGGCTTTTGACTTGGACCAGTTGGATGACGCACCAAGAGGACTTGTCTAACTTCATAACCTTAGACAATATTTTCCTTGGTAAAAACCCTGCAAACCATATACAGGAGATACTTTCTGCTTGAAATCTGCTTGGCCACAAATGATCAAGGCAAGTGCAAGGAGTCTGTGGCCATCCATAAATTGTTGGACTACAGCTCCCATCAATCCCGAGCCAGCATGTCCAATGGGCAGGGACAATGGAAGTTGGAGCCCAGCTGTATTCAGAAAGATACAGGTGCCCCATCATTAGTTTCAAGGGGTTTCAAGTCAGAGGAAAGGGCTCAGAGATGCACACTTGAGCATGACATATCTGTTTACTAGCAACAGAGACTCCCTTGCTTGAGAAATGGGGGCGGGGGGGGGGGGAGAGAGAGGTATATGTTCTTTTTCTTAGCCAAAACACAAACAGCAAGTAGGGCTAGGGGCAGAGGCATACCTATGGTCCCTTGCATCCTTGGCAAAGAGTTGTATTGGTGCCCCGCCAAAAAAAAATCAGTGGAGTCCCCCCCCCCCGCCAATTTTTGCTATTAAAAATATAGTCAGAGAGGTATGTACTCCACCCAAAATTCTTTTTTTAATTGCTTTTTAAAAGTAACAAAACATACCCTCCCCAAGGAGAACAGAGCTTAGTAGTTGTACAGAAAAGAAAAGAGAGAGAAAAAAACAGCTGATGGTTGTAGTTTTAGACGTTCCAAGATACGCAGTCAAATCAGAGTGTCTCTCCATAACATCCCATGAGTTGATGGAGGGTGAAAACCAAGTCTGCTCAAGACGTATACAAATGTGTAATACAAGGACAAAAACTGGGGCTGCTGCAAGAGCCTGTCATGCCCCTTTCCTTTTAGACCACCAGGCAGCCCCCCATGTGTATTAATAAAACTCTCCTCCCCCCCAGTGTCTCAGAACTGAATGGGAGGAATTATAGGGGCACCAGCCCTATGTGGCCAAGGTGCCGTTGGCCACCACAATATCTGTTGGGAAGGGACTGGATCCCCTTAATGTTGAGGGGGGCAGAGGAGGCCAAGTGTGGAGCCGAGTGTGGCACAGCTTCAATGGCCGGCTCACCTCAGAGCAAGAGAGGAGGAACCGCCAACCATTGAAGCTGAGCTCAACCTCCTCCTGATGATGCAACATCTCTTGTGCATGAGTTCACATGCACGTCAGACACAGGGCACATGATGTCACATCAACATCACAGACATGACATCATACACAGGCGAAGTACATCAGGTCTGCTCAATCCTGGGTACAATTTGACGCCTCTGCCTTTTGGAAATCCCATTCCTAAACCAGGGCTGTTTCCCTCCTGGGTCTTCATTCCTCACCTCAGCTTTTCCCCTCAGGAGGCTCAGAAGTGCTTGCCCCAGAGGGAGGCAAGCAAGGCCTAGTTGGGTCCCTCAGGAAGGGGAGACTTTGAGAGCCACACACACATTTAAAAAAGCTGTGAAAATGCTTTTTTAAAGAATGTTTTGAAACATACATTGAATTTTGCATAGCTGACTTATGCCATCTAGTATATTGCACTTCACAACACATTTAAAACGTTTTATTTGCAGCTGTGTAGCTGAGGCCTAACTCTTTCCTTGCTCGGACGAATCGGGAAACAACTTTGCTTCATGTACCCAGATTGCTTTTGGTGAAGTAATGAGAAACATTATTTGTATTAGATTTCTTTTGAAGGTCTCGTTTCAAACTTAGCAGCTGTTCATATCCGATAGCTAAATGCCATTGGTTAATATGCAACATGTTGTAAACGTTATGTGGCTATAATTTTTTCTGTCTCCACCAATAATCCATCACATAAATTTCTAAAGTTTTACACAAATAGTACATGAACATGGCTGAAATCCTATCCCCAAAGACTCACTTCTGAGTAGACATTCTTAGGTTGCACTGCAAGTGTTGTTTGGGTGAAGAACTCCCTCTGAAAAGGGACATTTTAATAGGAAGTTTCCCTTTTATATAATTATAATTTTATTTCAAATACTAGCACTAGTTGGACAGAATCAATAACGAACTTTTCTCTTCTGTTAGGCCTACTGTTTCCTTCTTTCAGACTGCAGACACATGACATTTTATTCTAAAATCAATAGCATTCAACTGCAGGTAACGTTCAACTAAGTTTTTCTCAGAGTAGCCACACTGAAATTGATGGACATGGCTAAATTAGGTTCATAACTTCAGTAAGACTAAAACTTAATTGAATACCACTCTGAGTTCTTGTTTTTATACGTCATCCACACACAGGACTCAGCTACATTGGCAAAGAAAAATTGATTTATATGCATTGTTTATGCAATCTAACAGTGTGCCAACAGGAGGCACCAGAAATGCTTCTTTGATGTGTCTAGATTCAGCCACAGTCTAGATCTTTTGCATACTTCTTGCCTCCGAAAAGCACTTCTTGAGAAACTGGTTTCATTTTGAAAATAAAAGCTAATTGAGAACTGATTCTGCACTACCTCAGTGTGTCCATTTGAAAACAGATATAATTGTGGGGCGAGTATTTTCACAACTGCCCGATGATGTCGTGGATGGAGGTATACCAAGATCACACTCGGTATGTGTGAAGAAGTATGGTATGGTATGGTATGTAAGAAGATCCTTCTTATCAAGCAACCACACTCACCCTTGTGGAAAGCAGGATTTAGAATAAATCTAGATTGAAAACAACGTTGAGGCTGAGCATGTATAATTCCAGGTTGAGAAAAGCTATGTTTTTGTGCTACAAAGATGTTTTTGTATATACAGCCGATGAGACACCATTTGCAATGCGGCAGGTTCTTAGGGGGAAAACTCACCCTCATTTCTGAACTCTCCAAGCTGCGTGATTGATGAACAAGGTTGCCATACATCTGGAATTTCCTTGACATACCCGGAATACTGCAGTCAGAAGCAATGTCTGGGCAGAAATCATCAAAATATCCTGTAGAATCCAGACGTATGGCAACCCACGTTGGCAGTGTTTTTTTTTTGTGATTTTCCTTTTTAAAAAATGGGTTTGTTTGCGAGTTTGCCCAAAAAGCTCAACAACTCTGTGCAAAACTAAAATAAATAGCTATTTTTACTTTTTGAAATATGGCAACCCTATGAAATAATAATGGATCCTTAAGATGCATTAGTTGTCACTGAGTGACGATGCAATCCTACACATGTCTACTCTAAAGTAAGTCCCGCTGAGTTCAGTCGGACTTACTCACATGTAAGTGTATACTGTGGAACCTCATGTTACGTACCATCCTCCTTGAGAATGCTGCAGGTTACGAGCTCCACTAACCCAGAAGTAGATGCTCCCGGTTGCAAACTTGTCCCAGGATGTGAGCGGAAGTTGTGCACCGGCGGCACAGCAGCAGCAGGAGGCACCATTAGCGAAAGGACGTCTCGGATTATGAACGGTTTTGGCTTAAGAATGGACCTCCAGAACGAATTAAGTTCGTAACCGGAGGTACCACTGTATAAGATTGCAGTGTTGATTAGCTCATTCCAACACACTGAAAGCTAGTGTTGAGAGGAGCCATCTGATGAGTAAAGAATCAAATGACAAATCTGCAGAGTGTGTTGCTTATTTTTCTCTCCATATATCTCCCTGAGCCAGAGAGGATGCTGCTCATCAGAGCGGAAGAGTGCCTTGTTTTATTTAGCGTTGCCATTAGGAAGATCAGAAAGGTGATGAATGACAAACACATATTTGGCCAGAGCAACCACAGGCAGTTAAAACAGTACCTTTTCAAGCTGACTTCACATTTTCTTAAATTGGATGTGGAAGGGGAAAGAACCCCTCCCGCATAGGCTAGACATATAAACAATATTATCCACCAACACTTCCTATACTATATAGGAATATATTATCCACCAACACTTCCTATACTATATACTATATACTTATCCACCAACACTTCCTATACTATATAGTGAAATATACTCAGAGTCGCAAAGTGATTTCATGCTCTTTATTCAGCTCATAGTGGTGAGGAGGAATGAATGAATAAATGTCCCCTCACAGTATCTGCTTTATATACATTATTTACACAATGGGCTGCACATGATTGGCTAATTCTGGAATTCTACTGTAAGCCAATCAGGTTGTGGATTCACTTCTATCTGGAGCAGGATTGGGTGGTTCCTGCCAACCAATCATACTGCTGCATTGTTCTAGGACCAATCAGACTGCTGCATTCTGAATCCTATTGTTCTAGGACCAATCAGACTGCTGCCTTTTGGATCCTATTGTTCTAGGACCAATCAGACTGCTACAGTTTGGATCCTATTCAACTCAGTACATAACACCCCTCCCCTCTAAGTTCCAGTCCTGCCCGGGAGGTCGCATTCATAGTCCTCAAGGTATGCCGGCGGCCTACGTGTGCGTTGTGGCCTGGGGTGTTCCCTGGTCCGGGCTCCGGGTTCTGGCTCGTGTTCCAAGGATGCTGGCTGTGATGCGGCTGTTTGGTCTGGTGCAACCGGCTCGCTCAGTCGTGGTTCTGGTTCCGGTGTCCTTTCGGCCTCACGGGTCCTCTCTGTATTTACTGATTCTGCCTCTCCTGCTGGCCCCTCCTGCTCTATGGGCCTCACTGCCCCGCTGTTCCCTTGGGACTCCTCTGACCTGTCCTCCTCCTGGTTTTCTCCCGGGAATCGTCGCCGTATCTGGTCGCAGTGGCGGCGCCAGCATTGCCCCCCATCCGTTAGCACCTCGTACGACACGGGGCCAGTGACCCTGGTGATTGTGGCGGGTACCCATGCTGGGCCTGCCCCAAAATTCTTTGCGTACACTGGGTCCTGGGCCTCGAAGGTCCGGGGGTTCCTGCCTTCCCCCACCACTACCTCATCCTGAGCTCTATCGGGGTGAAGGCGGTCCAATCTGATTGCAAGGCGCCGACCCATTAGTAGTTCAGCGGGGCTCCGGCCAGTCGTTGAGCTGGGGGTGCTGTGCTGTGCTAGAAGGAATGTGGCAAGGCGGTACTCCCAGTCCCCTTGTGTCATGCGGCGAAGGGTGTCCTTGGTGGTCCGCACCATGCGTTCTGCTTGGCCATTGGTGGCAGGGTGGAACGGCGCCGAACGGATGTGGCGGATGGCGTTCTGCGCTGTGAAGGTTTGGAATTCTCCTGACGTAAATGCAGTCCCGTTGTCTGAGACGCGAGTGTCAGGGAGCCCGTGGGTTGCAAACAGCCTGCGTAGTACCCGGATAGCTGCGGACGTGGAAGTGGACGGTACCAGTGCGACTTCCAGCCATTTGGTGTAGGAGTCCACCACTATGAAGAATGTTTTCCCCTGAAAGGGGCCAGCGAAATCCACATGCAGGCGTGACCATGGTGCTCGGGCGGACTCCCAGGACTGGACTGGGGCCCTTGGGGGGTCTGGGCGGGATTCTTGGCAGGCCTGGCAGTGTTTGACCCAGGCCTCTATCTCTCCATCGATCCCCGGCCACCACACATAACTCCTGGCAAGGGCCTTCATTCTTACTACCCCTGGATGTGTCTCGTGTAGGGCTGTGAGGACCCTTTTGCAGAGGGGCTGGGGAACAACGACTCTGCTTCCCCATAACAGGCACCCCTTGTGGGCCGACAGTTCATGTTTGCGGGTTGTGTAGCCGGCGAATTCTGGCCCGGGGCTGCTGCTGGGCCATCCCCTCCACACCCAGTCCAGGACCCGGGAGATGACCCTATCTTTCTTGGAATGGTGTGCAACTTCTTGTGCCTGAATGGGGCGGTCGGGAAGCAGCTCCAGGCTCATAACCTCTTGTGCAGGTGCTGGGTCAGGGCCTGTTTCCGGTAGTGGTAGCCTGCTGAGGGCGTCCGCATGGCCCATCGCCTTCCCAGGTCGGTGAATCAGTGCATACTGGTAGCTGGCAAGGAAAATTGACCACCTGAGGACGCGAGGAGACAGCACTTGGGGGGTCTGCTTTTCGGGGGCAAACAAGCCAAGCAACGGCTTGTGGTCAGTCACCACGGTGAAGGGCCGCCCGTACAAGAAATCATGGAATTTTTTTACTCCCTTTACGATTGCCAGACCCTCCTTGTCGATTTGCGAGTAGTTCCGCTCGGTTGTGTTGAGTGTCTGGGAAAAGTACGCCACCGGTACCTCTCTTCCATCCGGGAGTTGGTGCCCCAGGACAGCTCCAATGCCATAGGGTGAGGCGTCGCATGCTAGCACCACCGGCAGCCTCTCGTCGAAGTGTGCCAAGACCGAGTTTGAGACAAGCAAGTCCTTGACTGCCTGGAATGCGGCCTCCTGGCGCTGGCCCCACACCCAAGGGGCCCGCTTGTCCAGGAGTCTGTGTAGGGGCTCCGCTACCGCCGCCTTGTGGGGAAGGAAGGAATGGTAAAAGTTCAATAGTCCCAAGAAGGCCTGAAGTTCAGTCTTGCTCTTGGGCGCTGGGGCATCACAAATGGCCCGTACCTTGTCCCCAGTCGGGTGGACCCCTTCTGCGTCCACCATAAATCCCAGAAAGTCCACCTGAGGCACTCCTAGTAGACATTTTTCCCGCTTCACCTTGAGACCCGCCGTCTGGAAACGGTGCAGAACGGTGCGGAGGCGGTCCTCAAACTCCTCTGGTGTGGGGCCGGCAATCAACACATCATCGAAGAAGGGGGTGACGCCAGGAATCCCTTTAAGGAGAGAGTCCATTATATTCTGGAATATGCCTGGTGCCACGCTGACACCGAATTGCAGCCGCTTTACCCTGAACGCTCCTCTGTGCGTCACAATCGTCTGTGCCTCTGCTGTGGCCTCATCTACTGGCAGCTGTTGATATGCTTGGGCCAAGTCCAGCTTGCCAAAAATTTTCGACCCAGCCAGGGTGGCAAGGACATGGCTGACCACTGGCACTGGGTATGCGTGGGCCGTGAGGGCCTTGTTTATGGTACATTTGTAGTCTGCGCAGATGCGGACCGAACCATTAGGCTTGACGGGTGTGACGATTGGGGTTTCCCAGGGAGCATTAGGCACCGGCTCCAGCACTCCTTGCTCTACGAGTCGGTCCAATTCCTCGTCTATACGGGGTTTCAAGGCGAACGGGACCCGGCGGGCCTTGAGCCTGACCGGTCGTACTGCGGGGTCAAGCTGTAGCGCAATGGGGGGGCCCGTATACTGTCCCAATTTCCCATCGAAAACCCCTGGAAATTCCTTGCATATGGCGTCCACGTCCACTTGTAAGCTAGTGTGGTTCACCCCGGTGACAGCTAGCCCCAGTGGTCCAAACCATGCCAATCCCAGTAAGCTAATGTAGGGGCCCTTGACCACAAGCAAGTCCCGTTGCCGCGTCCGCCCTCGGTATTGCACCCTGAAGGTCCCCACCCCCATTGTGGGGACCTTACGTTTCTGGAAGTCCCGGAGGGTGAATGGGGCCGGCCTGAGTTTGGGACCCCCAGTGGGACACAGTTTCCTTAAGGTCCTTGCCGAGATTATGGATAGAGTTGAACCCGTGTCAAGCTCCATGCGGCATGGGGCCCCCTCTATCTGTACCTCTACATAAATTTTCTCTACGTTGGGGTGGGGCAACTGGTATACCTGGAAGTCCGTGAGCTCCGTCGAGTTGCCTTGGTGCGTTGGGCCCCGGGACCTGGGGCTCTTGGATTGGTCATCTGATGCCTGGTGTCGGGTGGGCCGAGCCCGACACACCCGGGCGATGTGTCCCGATTTTCTGCACTGCCTGCACTCTGCGTTGCGGAAACGGCAGGTCCTCCTCTCGTGACTCTCCCCGCAGCTTGCGCAGTTCCCTCCTTCTCGTCGAGGCAGCTGTGGTCTGTGCGCTGCTTGAGTGCGCTGCTGTACTCGGTGCACCTCCTCCCTGTCGGATCCTGAGTCGTCGGTGAGGTCTTCATGGTGGACCCTCGGTTGGGATGGCAGGCTCGGCCTTGCCTCTTGGGTCGACCTCTCGGCAGCTTCTGTTGCCAGGGCCTCCTCCAGAGCGACCTGGAACGTTAGGTCCTTCTTAGCGTAGAGGCGTCGTTGCAGCTTCTCATCCTTCAGGCCACCGACGAGGCGGTCACGAAGCATGTTCTCCAGCTCTGAGAAGTTGCAGAACCGGGCGGCTTGGCGGAGAGAGGTCACAAACCCAGTTATGGTTTCCCCAGGGGCTTGCCGCTTTGCGTAGAAGGCATTTCGACGAGCCACCACTGAGGGCTGCGGCGAAAAGTGCCCCTTCAGCTGTTCCATTATTGTTTTGTATGGAACAGTAGCGACGTCTTCAGGCGCAAGGAGAGCCCGGGCAATTTCAAACGTCTCCTCTCCGCAGACGCTGAAGAATATCGCCCTCTTCTTGGCGTCTTCTTCGTCGGTGACCCCTTTGGCTTCTAGGAGGAAGGTGAAACGGGAGGCGTACGCTTCCCAGTCTCCAGATGCTGGGTTGAATGGCGAGAAGCTGCTGTTGGCTGCCATTCTGAGTTCCTTGTGCCCCGGAGCTGAAGCCTGGATACACGGTGCGAGGCAGCGGTGCGGCAGTTGGCGGTGCTGCGGTGCTGTGTGTGGCAGTCAGCTCAGCGGGATCCCACCTTCGTCGCCAGTGAAATATACTCAGAGTCGCAAAGTGATTTCATGCTCTTTATTCAGCTCATAGTGGTGAGGAGGAATGAATGAATAAATGTCCCCTCACAGTATCTGCTTTATATACATTATTTACACAATGGGCTGCACATGATTGGCTAATTCTGGAATTCTACTGTAAGCCAATCAGGTTGTGGATTCACTTCTATCTGGAGCAGGATTGGGTGGTTCCTGCCAACCAATCATACTGCTGCATTGTTCTAGGACCAATCAGACTGCTGCATTCTGAATCCTATTGTTCTAGGACCAATCAGACTGCTGCCTTTTGGATCCTATTGTTCTAGGACCAATCAGACTGCTACAGTTTGGATCCTATTCAACTCAGTACATAACAGAAGGAATATCTCATCTTCTGGGGATGAAAAGCCAGAAAACTTCCCCAGTTGAAGATGTTAAGAAGGATGTGGAAACACCACATTCCCTTGTGCCCAGAAGGGTGGATTATTATGGGAGAATATACAGTGTAACCTCCGTTATCTCAACTTCGTTGTCTGAGTGACAGTGAAACCCTGGGATTGCACTCCGAACTTCCACACTATTGGAACCCATTGCAAATGGAAATAGCATCTTTGGTACTTCCTGATGGTAGTGAAAAAAGAAATAAAATAAAATTTGATTAGGTTCATAAAATGCTTATTGAAAGAACAGCAAGAAATCCCAACATGTTTTATAATAAAAATATCTCTCCAGCCCAAAACTGTTGTTTAAAATGCAGTAAACTACAGAATAATCTAGTTTAAAGATTGTCATTAGAACTGACAGTCTAGCTCTATGTCACCATTGTGCCAAGGCACACAAGGCGATTTGCAATTTTAAAACACTAAAATTGATCTCTTACCTATCTATCCAGTGCTATTTTTCTAGAAAAAAAAGAAGTGCCAAAACTCACCATGAGCACCTCTCTTGTTCTTTTATAATGGCAATGACATCTACCTGAGAGGTGCCAAAACTGTGTTCTGATGAGTTTCCACAGGAAAAACAACAACTATCTGTTAAATAAATGTAGATATTGACTCAAAACTTTTCTGTTTCAGCAGTAGTATGGTTTAGGTGCTAGGGACGCAGGCGGCGCTGTGGTCTAAACCACTGAACCTCTTGGGCTTGCCGATCAGAAGGTTGGTGGTTCGAATCCCCACGATGGAGTGAGCTCCTGTTGCTCTGTCCCAGCTTCTGCCAACCTAGCAGTTCAAAAGCACACCAGTTCAAGAAGATAAATAGGTACCGCTGCCGTGGGAAGGTAAACTGCATTTCCATGCGCTCTGGCACTCGTCACAGTGTCCCGTTGCACCAGAAGTAGTTTAGTCATGTTGGTCACATGACCCAAAAAGCTGTCTGTGGACAAACACCAGCTCCCTCAGCCTGAAAGCAAAATGAGTGCCGCAACCCCATACAGTGGTACCTCAGGTTACATACGCTTCAGGTTACATACGCTTCAGGTTACAGACTCCGCTAACCCAGAAAAAGTGCTTCAGGTTAAGAACTTTGCTTCAGGATGAGAACAGAAATTGGGCTCCCACTGCGCGGCAACAGCGGGAGGCCCCATTAGCTAAAGTGGTGCTTCAGGTTAAGAACAGTTTCAGGTTAAGTACGGACCTCCGGAACGAATTAAGTACTTAACCTGAGGTACCACTGTAGTCGCCTTTGACTGGACTTAACCATCCAGGGTCATTTACCTTTACCTTTAGGCGCTAAACTCAACTGTGGATATTTAGGCTCAGATTCCCACTCCCAGACTCAAAGATCACTGAGTGACCATGGGTGAGTTGTTCTCTCTTGGCCTAATTAACCTTGCAGTTCTGTTCTAAGGATAAAATTGCAGGGTGGGGAGTTGGAGTAAAGAGATAAGTATGTATTCTGCCTTAAGCTCCTTGGGAAAGGGCAGGATACAAATGCAACAGAAGTAATTAATTTCAATGTACAACAAAGACCCTCCATCAGTGTTTGACTGGGGTGAACTGCTTGTGTGAACAGCCACTAATGTCCCAAACCTGGACACGTTGTACAGGGATGTGTTGAATTTCTGTTTCTGCCTCTTGCTTCTAGGCAAAGGGTTTGGGATTGGAAATTTATGGGTGTGACTGTCCCAGATTTACTTTTTGGCATGTACCTCTGAGCATACTGTGAAACATGCCGCCTGCCGTCTGCTCCTCCTCCTCCTCCTCCTCCTGGGTGCTGTCCCTGATTTTTGTAATGGGGAAAGTTCACTCCTCATTTAAAGGCGTTCATTCCCCTTGAGATACATGGATTTCTTACATTTACATTTATGTGCCAAAGGTCCCAATGAGGGGTACTGTTTGGATTTGCCCACAGGTATCCATTTAACTCAGAGCGGCTTCCTTCTCTGTAAAACACGGACTGTAAGATTCAGCACCTCCAGATCTATAATCCTCCAGCTCTTTTTTCTTAACTGGTTAGGCAGAATCTTCCCTCCAAATACCCTAGTTCAGGCATGTCCAAAGTCCGTTTTGGGGGCCAAATTTGTGTCAAATCCTTTAAAAAGCTCAACAAGGTCAATTCTAAACAAAACTTAACAACTGCAACCCTAGCAACCCTGAAAAAAGCTCAGCAGCTTTGGTTGGCCCTCACGCATATTCACTTCATCAAATCTGGCCCACTTGCACATTGAACAAGCCTTTGGTCTGTGAGTAGGATGTAACTGTATCTCTGTGGCACTCTCAACGTTGAGGTTGGAGGTGCCAGTCTGAATTTATGATTTCCCAGATTATCTAGATCAGAGTTGACTGAAATAGATTTCTATGAGGCACACTAAACCCCACACCCCACAGGCCATTATTAACACCCCCAGAGCTTCTCTCCCTAAGCCTTTTTTTTATTTTCACCCAGCTATTTCTGGTATTCAAGCTCTGCTGAGTAAAAAGGTACTCAGGGAGAAAGAGTGAGGACATGCTGAGCTTCAGATTTGGGGGCTCAAGGATTACTCAGACTTGCCAGTGCCACCATTTTAATCATAACAGACACAAACCCCTGTGTTGCAAAATGTAACAATCTATGAAAATGCAAACGCAACACGCTAGCTAATAACTGTTAGTGAATATATAATCGATTATGATATCATTCAAAATATACGAATATATATGTGTGTGTGTGTGTGTGTGTGTGTGTGTGTCATTAAGAATAAATGAGACTTCGGAGAGACGTCTTCCTTTGAGACTTTTGTCTCAAAAGGACAGTACTGTATATCTGGAATAGTTCAACTGCTTCAGATTAAAGTCTTCATCAGAGAATAATTATCAATGAAATATTCATACTAGTGGGGATATACTGTCCTATTGAGACTTTTGTGAGACATCTTCCTTTGAGAGACGGCTTGGCGTTCCTCGCTATTCATTGATTTGTTTGATTCTTTGTTTGACTCTGATACATATAACAACTTGTAGTTACTTGTATATTTTGTGAGATGTGTTGTATGATATACAGTGGTACCTAGGATTACATATGCTTCAGGTTACATACGGTTCCGGTTACAGACTCTGCTAACCCAGAAATAGTACCTCGGGTTAAGAACTTTGCTTCAGGATGAGAACAGAAATTGCGCGGCTGCGGCGTGGTGGCCGCGGGAGGCCCCATTAGCTAAAGTGGTGCTTCAGGATAAGAACAGTTTCAGGTTAAGAACGGACCTCCGGAACAAATTAAGTACGTAACCAGGGGTACCACTGCAAACATCATTTTGAAGTAGCTTATTCATATATTTTGAATGACATCATAACCGATTATATATTCACTAACCATTTTAATCATGCCTGCCTGCACTTCGGCTGGACCACGCGCAGTCCCTGGCTGGCTGGCAGCTACAATGGCACCAGCAGTGGCAGGCCCCTCTAAATGACAGCAGTCATGGTGCCAGGTATGCTGTGGGGCAGTAGATTATGATGGGGAAGGGCTTTGCATTCTACACGCAAGAGCCTGGTTTGATTCCATGTGTCTTTTGCTGGCACATGACTGGTTTGATGCCACCATCACATCTAGGATGGCCTTAGTTTTACAGCAAAATTGAGCATTCGCCCAGATTCCTGGGAGCTGGGAACTGGCTTACTTCAATGGGGCATTCTAATTCAAATAAAAATCCAATTCCTCATTGATAAAAGAGAGCTGCCACACTAGTGGGTGGCAAAGATGAGTCACTTAATTAAATAACGATAGATTAATCTCAGGTGGACAGGAATCATTCACCAGTCGACATAGCTCCATTTCCAACACTCCCTGCATCAATGTGAGTTCTGCTATCTGGCATGTAAACAAGACTTCTGTGTTTATACATATATTGTAAGCATTAAGTGGTGGTGAGTTGCTGCAAGCAGATGCAAAACATCAGGATGCTAAATGTGGGAAATGCTGTCAGTGCCTTGCGCAGAGCTGTTAGCTAGTAGCTGCTGTTGTTTTGCAGTGTTTGCTAAAGTGTTTCAGTCTATCATGGAGCAGAAACCATTTTAATGCCGGAGGGGAAGAGTTCTGATCAGAGAAACCCATAACTGCTATTGATGAAACCCAAACACTAGCTGCTTGGGAAATATACTGCGGCAAGAAGCAGAATGCCTTTACTTGTCTACTCAGTAAGTCTCACTTGATTGCTTCAATGGGACTTACTCCCAGTGAAGTGTGTATAGGATTGCAGCCTTAATCAGTGACAACAGTGCAACATCGATGTTACTCTCCCCTGGGAAAAATAAATGCTTCTCAGTTCAAGTTGACCTTCAATCCCAAGCTTTAAAACAGTAAAAATTAAGCCTGATTAACAAAGGCTGTGCACGTGGAAGAAATATCTCTAAGTACTGATCATATAGCTCAGTGGTTTTCAACCACTGGGGTGCCTTGAATGATGGTCAGGGGTGCCATGGGCAACACTGGCCTCTGCCCCTCTTTCCTTCCCTCTCTCCTCTGATGCTCTCTTGCGTCTCTGCCTCCCAAAGGCTTGCACAGCTGTTTGTTGCAGCAGCCCTGGCTCCAAGCTCCCTGGGTGAATGGTGCCTCTGGGGCTGGCCAGGGCGTGCTGGTTGCCAGGAGCTGAGGTGGCCTCAGAGTAAGCAAGCAAACGGCTGAGGGAGGCCAGCCAGCCAGCCATTGCTGTTTGGGAATGCACACACAAGTCCCAGGCCCATGTGGGGCAGTGTGAGGAGGAACCTCTCTTTGGGGTGGGGTGGGGCAGCTCAGAGACCAGGGGCAGCAGCAGCAGTTGCCCAGAGGACTCCCAATGAGAGGGAGAAGAGAGGAGGCTGAGGGAACACTCCACAAGGGAGGGTGTCCGAAAAAGGGTGAGAGGCTGACAGCTCTGCAGGCAAAGGGTGATGTAACTGGACTCCTGAGCCCCACGGGGGGGGGGGGGCACAGAAAGAATGTAGTTGGTCAATGGAGCTGTGGACTCAAAAAGAGTGAAAACCAATTATTATTATTATTATTATTATTATTATTATTATTATTATTATCATTATTTTATTTACACCCCACCCATCCGGCTGGGTTTCCTCAGCCACTCTGGGTAGTTTACAGCACATTAAAAATTGTAAAAAATTAGACATAAAAAATTTCCCGATACACGGTTGCCTTCAGATATCTTCTAAAAGTCATATAGTTGTTTATTTCCTTGGCATCTGATGGGAGGGCGTTCCACAGGGTGGGCGCCACTACCGAGAAAGCCCTATGCCTGATATAGTTGATTGCCTTTTTATTTCACTACCAGAGTTAAGCATGTGCTTAAAATCCTACCACTGAAATCAATGACACTTACAAATGCTTCCTGGGTCTGGAATGTGCTGATATTTTGGGCTCCCGATCAACAGCCTGTTACTCCTTCTGCAGCAATTATGGCCTGATATAGGTTTGCGCAACATGTAGCCCTAGGACATAGATGGCATGCCAGTTCTGTATCCCAGGCAGTGAGGCAGACTCCAGACTTATGCTAGCTGCTGGTATGCATCTAATGAGTAGGTTTGCTAGGTACTGAATCATGCCATCCAGCTATTCTTAATTGGATGGTACGGTACCAGCTTACTTGCCTCTCTTTGTTTTTTTGGCATTGGATCTAACAATTTTTCCTAATATCTAATGAGGTTTCAAATTCCTTATTACAATATTTTGAAGCTAGATTTGCTAGATGCCCTGGAAATGTATTTTGAAACAAGATTTGCTAGATGCTCTGGAAATGTCGGCACATTTCACATGTTAATATATGCCTCATTCCACACCCAGTAAGTGTGGGGTGCCTTTGCCCAGCGGTGCTGTCGCCCACAAAAAAATACTGAGCAACTTGTCCAGTATCCTGTCTGTGTTGTCTCATGGGAAAAAGCTGTCCCATTAGCCCTTGCAAAAAAAACCCACACTGATCTTTAAGTACAGTGGTACCTCGGGTTAAGAACTTAATTTGTTCTGGAGGTCCGTTCTTAACCTGAAACTGTTCTTAACCTGAAGCACCACTTTAGCTAATGGGGCCTCCTGCTGCCGCGGTGCCGCAGGTGCACGATTTCTGTTCTCATCCTGAAGCAAAGTTCTTAACCCGAGGTACTATTTCTGGGTTAGCGGAGTCTGTAACCTGAAGCATATGTAACCTGAAGCGTCTGTAACCTGAGGTACCACTGTACTGCGTACCTTTGAGTACCCACTGAGGGGAAAAAGCACAAGTTGTTACAATTCTAGAAAATTCTAGAAACTCTTGGGGGTAGCTGTAGAGCCAAACTCCGTACTTTCGCTAATAGGGCCTCTTGTTGCCACTGCGCTGCCGTCACACGATTTCCGTTCTCATCCTGGGGCAAAGTTCTCAACTCAAGGTAACTCTTCCAGGTTAACGGAGTTTGTAACCTGAAGCGTCTGTAACCCGAGATGCCACTGTAATCTCTTTGCAAAAGGTCTATCTGTCTCTGATTTAATCAGCAAATGGCACAAGTGGCCTAGTAGCTGAATCTTCAGCCAGCATCTTCCCCTCACCAGAACGCAGCAGACTAGCTTAGGGGATGCAAGGCAAGCTGCATGGCACCCAAAGCTCTGTGCTTCCCCAACTGGGCACCTGCCAGATGTATTGGACTACAACTCCCATCAGCCCCAGCCAAGCATGGCTGTGCTAGTTGGGGACTGATGGGAGTTGTAGTCCAAAACTTCCAGAAGGCATCAGGTTGGAGAAGGTTGCCCCTAGGCTGACACATCATCACCTGGGGTTTTTTTAGAAAGAGAAATCATTGCTATACAACGCTTTTGCTTTTTTGAAGATAGAAAGGAAGAACGAATGTCTGGAGAGCTCTTTACAAAGGAAAGTACTAACATTACTCCACCTCAAGTATCATTTCTTTGCAGTGTTCACAATTGTTAACATTTGAAAGGGTTCATTAAGAGTCAAAACGAAGTTCTTGTATAACGAGCTGTCATAAGAAAGGCACACGACTCTCTCTCTGACAGACCGTCCTTCAGAAGGGTTCAAGGCTGTCACAACCGAATTACAATTCAAAGGGGCTCTTCATTATCTTTTTATTTAAGTGTTTCTAAATTCTTTTTTTCTTTTTAATTTGTGCGCTCCCCGCTCCCTCAAGAGGCACTGTTTTCTAAGGACAATGCACTGTTAGCACATTTTATAATTGCAAAGTTAATTATTTAGCAGTTTTCATGTTTGCTAAGTGTGAGAGAATTATTAGCTCAGCGGTAGAAAAAAAATCAGATACACAATTTCCCTGATATATTTTGCTGCTGGGGAGTGGGGATGGTGGAGGCAGACAAAGAACTGGGTTTGTAATTGTATATAAAGGGACAGAAATTCGTAAAGCAAAACTGGATTAAGAACCCCCAATTCCCGCTTACCTACACACTCCACTTCCAAGTAAGGTCCACAGAGAAGGGCGTCAATAGATGACCCAAGCCTGTCTGTCTATATCTGTTGGAGGCATTAACCAGTGTGCACTTAATTTAGTCCAAAATACATGTTACTTATTTTCCGCATTCTATCCCACAATGACAATTTTCACACATGGGCACAAATAGTGCAAGAAAAGATTATGTTGTCCTGATGTGACAAAATCTTTTGCATCTAGCACTTGCCTCCATCTCATTAGGTAGACTGAAACGAAGAACTTTGGCTCCATGTTTATGGGTAGCAGAAATGAAGTTAGGTAAATTATTATAGCAGTCTTGAAGAACGGTGTCTCCTGCTTCAGAAGAAATCTTCAGGTGGCTCTAAAAATCTTTAATCGGCTAAAGAGACATTTGGAATTAGGGAACAACTCCCCCCAACCCCTTCTGATTCCTGGATATGCTAATAAAACTCTTTTCCACGGTAATAGCACATTCAATCTTAAGAAGTTAAGGGATAGGTTTTTTAGAAGTGATTTAAGGAACGCTACTTAAAAAAAAACACAAACCCAGTGTTGTGCGGATATTTCTAAGCTTTCTTTGCCTTCTCGTTATCTTCAGATGAGGATGGCACATTAAGCTAGGTAACACTGTAAAAAGAGGAGAACAAATCCCTGGTGTTTAAGTTTCTACTCTCTTGATAAAAGAACAATAAGATTAAAATGCCGCTCTTGGAAAGATGTTGAACATGATGGGTCTTTGGCCAGATCTAGAGAACACTTCTTTTTCACTATCGGAAAAGGGAGAAAAGCAAACCTTAAGTGAAACCTGCAACAATTCTGATAGATACTAGTATTTATTTATTTACATATACAGTCATACCTCTTGTTACGTTTGCTTCAGGTTGCGTGATTTCAGGTTGTGTCCTGCGGCGACCTGGAAGTGCCGGAAAGGGTTACTTCCGGGTTTCACCGCTCGTGCATGCGCAGACGTGCAAAATGACATCATGCACATGCGCAGAACCGGCAAATCGTGACCCGCGCACTTGCAGACGTGGGTTGCGTTCTGCTCATGTTGTGAACGGGGCTCCAGAACGGATCCCGTTCGCCACCAGAGGTACCACTGTACACACCTACAATGTATAGACCGCCCTACAACAAAGGTCTCTAGCCCACCTGCAGGAATCAATGACATCTTCCTCTCCAATTTGAATAAAATATGGGGGGGCAAGTAAGCCCACCCTGCCTAATCAATCACATGACACGGTGCACACACACAGTTTGAATGGCAATGCCCATCAACGGGGGGCGGCCCCCTCAAATATTATATGGAGGGGGTTCCACAGGGAGGGCACCATTGCCGAGAAGGCCCTCTGCCTGGTTCCCCCTTGCAGTGAGGAAACTGCCCAAAGGCCCTCGGAGCTGGATCTCAGTGTCCAGGCTGGACGGTGTGGGTGGAAACATGTATACAGGGCATCAGGGACTCCCTACCTGTAAAATGGGGATGATGGCAGTGGCTTTCATGGGCTTAACACATGAAGTGTAAAAATTCCATTTGCATGCCAGCATCATTTGGTACAGAGGGGAGGGGGGCAGGGAGAGTATCACGTGAAGAGACCCTCAAGCATATAATTAAATGTTCTTCCTACATTGGGATGGTCTTACTCATGCATTCCTGTTTATTCCAGACATGGTAGCTCAGTCAAACAGACTTATCTGTTTCCAACAGGAAAATGGAAACCCTCGGGTGTTTTCTTCTTCTCGCTATTATTATTTGACTGTTATGCATTCTTTTGGAAGCTCAAACCTTTCTGATACAAATGATTTGCCAGCAAACACTTCATCATTTAAGTACTGGAATTGCTGCCAGCTATGCTATGGCGGCTTGTTTCGAAACATTTGTGCTTAGGTGAGTGAAATGAAGACTAGTCATGCAATTTCGAATGCTGCTTTGAAGTATCAAGCACAATGGTGGGACGTGTACTGACGAAGGACCAAGTTATATAACTCCTGCTGATAGTTAAGCCTCACATTTGAAACAAGATCCAGGGAGTATTTGACTATATGGTATAATGGACTGGATAAGAGCCAACAAACAAAAGCTCAGTTCAGATAAGACTGATGCACTCTTAATGGGCGGTTCCCTAGACCGGATGGCTGGAAGGGTGCCTGCTTTTGATGGAGTTACACTCCTTCTGATAGAGCAGGTATACTTGGGGGTACTTATTGATCCTTTGCAGTCACTTATAGTTCAGCTGGCCTCGCTGGTGTGGAGTGCCTTCCATCGGTTTTGGCTGGTGGCCCAGCTGTGCCCCTATCTGGAGAGGGATAGCTTAACTTCTCTTGTCTACGCTCTGGTAACCTCTAGGTTAGATTACTGCCTCTGAAGATCGTTTGGAAACTTCTACTGGTGGAGAATTTGGTGGCCAGGAAGCTCACCGGAGCAAGATGGTTTGACCATATTACACCGATCCTGGCCCGGCTGTACTGGCTGCCAATCGGTTTCCAATTCAAAGTGCTGGTTTTGACCAATAAAGCCTTAAAAGGGTTCAGGACTGTAATACCTCCCACACATGAACAGAACCTAACTGACGTGTTGCGACACACAGTTTTGTAAAGCTCTGGTCCATGCTTCCGGAAGCAGCACTGCCTAGAGCACATGGCAGCAACTTCTATGTAAAGGAGTTACAATAAAGTGAGAATAGGGAGAGGCATCTGCACACCTTGGAGATAGCGAGAGGCTGTGACTTGCTCAGGGCCACTATTCTAGGAAAAGAAAGGCAGCTCTGTAGGAACATTCCTATTGCGGCGCAGGAAAAATAAGCCTTTAATAAGGAGACTACTTCAACTGATCATATGAAACAGTTTCATATTCTAAACATATGTCTCTTTGAACTGCTTGCTATAGATCAAGTGCTGTGCGCTGTCTGAAAGATTGGATGACAACGGATCACAAACCGGAGGCGATTTCTAGCAACTTCATTCCACTGTGCCTGCAGCCAGGCAGTTCATGAGGACACCAATCTGAGATCTGTGTTTTGTATGACTCTTTGAATTAGTCACCCTACTTTATTTCCCCCCATTCTTACTCCTTCCATGGCTACCTTTTCATTCCATGGCTTCCTTTTGAAATACCCCTTTTGTTCTTTTGGTTATTCTTAAAAGTTATCGTTCATTGTTTGCATTTCATTAGATGAACTATTTTGGGAGAGCACAACAGGACCCTGGTTATTAGAAGTGTCTGTGTGTTCAGAGTTGGCTTTATTCTTCCATTAGTGTGCAAGTAGTGTCAATATCTGGAAGGCTGTAGCCTTAAGCACTCCTACAAGCAGCAATAAATTTGGACAGGATACACATAATCTTCTCTCAGCGGTGTGATGTCCTGCCAAAATAAACATCTAAGCTTCTCTTTTCCTTTTAATGTTATCATCAGGTAGGAAATTCTTCTTCACAGAGAAGAGGTTTTTGTTCTGGAAGGATTTGAATCACATTAGCATTGTGTGTCCTTATATTATCAACTATTTAATAGGATTAGTTCTTCCTTACCTGTTGCCTGTTGGTCCTGCTTATCATTGGTCGAACTGCTGTGATGTCATAGAATGTTAATATTACCTGATGAAGAAAGAAGGGATTCCACACACAATGCTGACAAACACTGCAGCTTATCTGTGAGAGGGAAGTGCAAAGTAACAATAGCGGTTGTTGTTGTTGTTGTTGTTGTTGTTGTTGTTGTTGTTGTTGTATGCCACCCATCTGACTGGGTTGCCCCAGCCACTCCGGGCAGCTCCCAACAGAAAACACAATACAGCATCATGCCCTGTCCTTGAGGACACTGTCATTTAGAGCGCTGTGTTTAAATGTACCAGTTCAGAAATAAAAATGCAGGTTACGAAGGAAGTGAACTCATGCCCAGAACCGACAATCATAGCTTCTTTCATTCAAGTTCATTAAGCGTAAGTGGTCCTCATCTTGAGTCCTAGCTAATATTCACCCTTCATTTAAATTCCCTGATAAAAATGTCACAAGAAAACAACAATAACTCTGTCCCGCAATGTTAACATTTATTTATCTCACTGGCAACAAGGAGAGGTTATGACTATATAATGGAACCTTTTGGTGCAGGTCTTCACCTCCTGGATGTGTCAATAGCTGCAGGAAACAATTCACACCCCAACATTTGCCTGAAGGGATAGAGAATATACATGCCTTTGTGTTAGCTAAACTGAAATTACCCTTCAAATCAATTAACTGAACGGGACAACACTGCTGTTTTTAAAAGCAGCTGAACAATTTATGTGCTGTCAAGATTTTGACTGTTTCAAAACGCTCATCCTATGATACTAACTCTCATAGTATCTCTCAAGCTTATCTTCAGTTTAAATTTCCACTTAAAGATACAGGACTTTGCAGGGGGAGGGGGGAGAGGTAGCGGCAACATCAATATCAGGGGTGAGGAATCTGTGACCCTCCAGATGTTGCAGGATTGCAATTCCTATCATCTCTAACCATTGGCATTGCTGGCTGGCGATGATGGATGCTGGAACCCAAAAACACCTAGAGAACCACAGGTTACACCCACCCACAATATCCTACTGCAATAGGTAGGATTCTTACTTCCCCGCTCCCACCATCTCTCTTAATTTATTTTTGCTAATGTTTGCACAAATCATCTTTCATTTTTTTCAAGCACAAAGGTTAATTAATTAATGGTTAACGTGCACAGGTCAGACCTCCTCAGAGAAACTACACCTCAAGCTGATGCCAAAATGAGCGTCAAATATACAACCATACTGCAGTGGTTGTTATTTTTGCCCCATTCATTTAAAAAATAGAACTTGGGCCCTATTGATATCTATATGACATTATTGTTATTATTATTATTATTAATTCAACTTATACACCGCTCTATACCTGGAGGTCTCAGGACAGTTCCACAACAAGACCACAACACATAAAATCAAAACCCAAAACCAGTAACCCAATAAACGCCCCCCCCCAGCCACATTCTAAAAGGGTCTTGGATGTCAATAAGATCAACCAAAGGCCTGGTTAAAAAGCAATGTTTTTGCCTGGCTCCTAAAGGTGTATAATGAAGGCGCCAGGTGAACTTCCCTGGGGAGAGCATTCCATAGATGGGGAGCCACTGCAGAGAAGGCCCCTTTCTTGTGTCGCCACCCTCTGGGGTTAGGGGTTGGACAAGGGCAGTCCAACACATGGCCTGAGGAGCGCATGTGGCCCTTGAGGGCTTTTTTTGATGGCCCTCGGCAACATTTGACGCCCCCTCTCCCACAGTCCACACACCACCTTCCCAAAGCCAGGAAACAAGGTGCTGGGCTTTGGGAATGAGGTAGGAGGGCTCTAGGACCCTGCAAGAGCTCGATGCCTCCCTCAGCCCCTGCAGGATAAGGCATTGTGTGGCCCGCAGGTTCTGTGTCCGAAGAATCATAGAATTGTAGAGTTGGAAGTGACCCCAGTCCATCTAGTCCAAGTCTCTGCAATGCAGGAATCTCAGGTAAAGCATCCATGACAGAGGGCCTAAAACATGGCAGTGTCAAAGTAGTCCTGCAGCTTCACGTAGTGTGAGAAATTGTACCGCCCTGGCTTAAGACTAATAATGAAGATGTTTGTATGCATAGATGCGGGCTTAATCCTTGTAGTACTTTATGCTATCATCCAATAATATGGACGGTCCCAAAGAGTAGTTTTGCCATTCTAACAGAAAGATATATGATCTGCCGGAGGTTAGCAGAAGTCCTAAAAGGAGGCTAACTTTTTGAGGACATTACCATCCGTTTAAACAGATTTATACAATGGTTTATTTCTTTATTTTTAGCATGTCCTTTAACTCCGTGCACTGCCATCGCCATTGGGCAGCAGCGACTAGAGCATTTCAGCTACTGGCACACAATCACTTAAGGGAGGAACATCGTGACATGATAAATCATCTGAATCAGCATGTTCCATGATTTATTAGCCTTTCAATTCAGTGTGCAACCCCCCCCCCCCCCCCAATTCTGGCTTTAGGCAGTATGAAAGGTTACCACCTTTAATAATAATAATAATAATAATAATAATAATAATAATAATAATAATAATAGATTCTGTGCCTTTAACAGGCAGAAGAAGTGTTTCCCAGCACAGGGACAAAATTTCAGAAAGACAGTCATATTAGATTGCTGTGATTATGGAATGGGTGATTTATTGACCCCAACTCACTTTTTGAGTGACCAGATGCAAAGAAAGACATGGTCCCTATATCATAAATAGCTGGAGAGAATTGGCTAGTACTACGACTGCTGTAATTCTGCTAAACTATTTACAACTATTTAAAAGTGCAGAAACTCTGCCATCCTTTTGCACAAGACCATTCTGAAACATTGTTCCCTGGAATGAATTTGGTCCTAAAGTGACAAAATGCAAACTCCTTGCATCGAAGGAATCTTGGTAGGTGCAGCTTGTCGTACAGGTTTGGATTCAAGTTTCTGACATTTTGTCTTTTTCCAGTATAATGATTCTGTCATCCTTTTCCCCTTTACATCTGGTCAACCTGGCCTAGTTGGTCCTATCCAAAGCTGAAATCCACACTATGTAAGATGGTTTGTTTGGAGCAAGTCTCTTCTGAGTAGTCCTGTGCTGAAAATTTCTCCCACATTTTTCCCCCTGGCCATTTCCCCATCAGTTAATGAGGGGGGAAAATTGATTAAAAAAATTATCAAAGTGGAGAGGAAAATTCAGTTAAATTCACATAGGTGGGGTTTAGGGTCTTTGTCACACTTACCTTACTTTTCAGGTGGCGATATATACATTTTAGGAAATCAATCAATCAGGGGTACTGCAGGTAAACAAAAACCCCTGCAAGTTCATAAACTGATTTAGAGGTTAAACTAAAATGGATAATTCAATTCCAATATCTCTGTCCTTTCTATCATGCTTCTGCAAGGTTCTAGGCTTCAATGAAACTTTATTAAAAATGAGAGATAAGTGATACTCATAATTCCTGTGTATCACCTAAATCTGAAGTTTCTTGCACACAGGCGAGAGAGATACCAAAGCGACTTGCAAGAGATGGTATGAAATCTGTTAACACCAGGAGCTAGATAAGGTGACTGATGTTACATGGTAAAGCCTGGATGGAAAGTCCAAATCAGCCTGGATAGCTCAGTTGGTTAGAGAATGGTGCTGAGAATGCCAAGGTTGCAGGTTCAATCCCCGTATGAAGCAGCTGCCTATTCCTGCAATGTAGGTAGATGGACTACATGATCCCTTCCAACTCCACAATTCTAGGATTTCTAGGATTCTAACATGAGAGCAAAAGTCGTTGCTTCTGAGAGGGAACCATGGCTCAGTGGAAGAGCCAATCCCTGGCACCTGCACTTTAAGGCTCACTGAGTAGGAGGCATGGAAGTCGTAAGACCCTGGAGAGCTGCTGGGCTAAACAGACAAATAGTTTGACCTGGTGTAAAGTCGCTCAGACCAAGCTGATGGACTACATGGAACTGGCGGAAATGACTGGCAGAATTCGAGACCAGGGAGAAGAGTCGGTGGAAGAAGATTGGAAAAAATTTAAAGTATACTTACAGAAACACTGTAAAATTAATGAGTGTTAGAAGGATGCTGGAATGAAGCTATATGGTTTTAGTAGAAATGTAACAAAGAATTAAGTAAAAGCTGATTGATAACGGGCCAAAATGAAAAAATTTAAGGTTAGACCGTTAAGTTAAATTATAGAACAAAAATTGAGAAAGATGGAAAGAATTTGCTGAAATAGTGAATTGAACTAGAATACAAAAAAAGGGAGGTTTGAGGAGGTCGATGAAACAAGCAAAGGAAAGGTAAAGATATGGAATATTGGATGTGTGTTTTAGTTTTTTTCTTTGTTTCTTTTTGCTGTATTGTTGTATTGCTTTTCTATGGTTTTTTTTCTTTTTTATTGTTGTCTTTTTTTCTTTTTTCTGTAATCTTTAAACTTTTAATAAATATCATTTTTTAAAAAATAAAAAATAAAGTCGCTCGGACCACTTGCCTTTTTGAGGTACAGTGGTACCTTGGGTTACATATGCTTCAGGTTGCATACGCTTCAGGTTACAGACTCCACTAACCCAGAAATAGTACCTCAGGTTAAGAACTTTGCTTCAGGATGAGAACAGAAATCGTGCTCCGGCGGCGCAGTGGCAGCAGGAGGCCCCATTAACTAAAGTGGTGCTTCAGGTTAAGAACAGTTTCAGGTTAAGAACGGACCTCCGGAACGAATTAAGTACTTAACCCGAGGTACCACTGCATTACAGGGACGCAGGTGGCGCTGTGGGTTAAACCACAGAACCTAGGGCTTGCTGATCAGAAGGTCGGTGGTTCGAATCCCCGCGACGGGGTGAGCTCCCGTTGCTCGGTCCCAGCTCCTGCCAACCTAGCAGTTCAAAAGCACGTCAAAGTGCAAGTAGATAAATAGGTACCGCTCCGGCGGGAAGGTAAATGGCATTTCCGTGTGCTGCTCTGGTTAGTCATGCTGGCCACATGACCCGGAAGCTGTACGCCGGCTCCCTCGGCCAATAAAGCGAGATGAGCGAGATGAGAGCCGCAACCCCGAGTCGGTCACGACTGGACCTAATGGTCAGGGGCCCTTTACCTTTACCTACCACTGTATTACTCTCAGGACAGACTCTGGCATATGTGGATAAAGCCAAACAAGACTTCTAAGATCGAACCAACTTTACAAGCATTTGTGGGTCTGCATTGCGAGATCCGAAGAGATGGCAGTAGTTCTGAAAGAGGTTTTTTTTAAATATATAAAGAAGAGAGTGGATTTCTTTGTTGTGCTGTAAAACAATGGAGTTTTCTTGTGGGTGCTTGCATGTTTGTGTAAAAGAGGAGGCAATAAGGCACCCGCCCTCTCCCCCATCTATGGTAACCGCCAGAGATAGCCCAATTATTTATGTGACACAGAAATAAACAAATGTTTTAACTCTGATTTACTGAAGCTGGGCTGGCGATAATAAAACCATCAATAGTCCATAAAGGGCTTTAAAGGGTTCTCAACGAACTTTCATTGCTGCAATAAGTGTGAGGCTGTTTCCTTTGCTGTTAACAGAGGTTTTTTTTTACGGTGAACCTTTGAAGAACGTTCCAGAGCTTATCAGCGCAGCTCTATCTGCTGCATGTAAAACAAGAACAAACAGAGGGAATAACTTTCAAGTTCTGGCCCATGGTTACAAATGGAACCAGGCCAAGTCAAGAGCTTCAGTCAGACTAAAGAGGGTGGGGAGAAAGCTAGGTGAGTTTCAAGGGATCAGCATCTGTTTACACTACTGTTCCGAAGTATCTATTTATTTCTCGGTCTCTCCCAGTCTATCTTTTGACAGAACTCGCAGCTTGTGCCTGAAGTTTAAACACATTTGCAAGACTCTTGTTGATTTCTGTGAAACTTGCTCCCAGGAGCTTCCGCTTAGGATGCAGTCTTAAAAACTCCCGAGACTCTCACACAGATGCTTCAATGACCAATTTCTTTTAAAAAGAGACATGTCCAGAAATCAGAGCCTCCTGGATGCCTAATGCATGGAGCTTGGCTGTGGTTGCTTTGTAGTAAAGGAACAGAATTCTGCACATGCTCAGAGGCATCTGTATGGTCATCTATATTCCGCCCTTGAGGTCTGCACTGGACCCAAACTGAAGCTAAGGGTTTCTGCTGGTAACAAGGCCTGTGGACGAGGATAAAGTATCCCAGTGGGATAAAGTACAGTGGTACCTCTAGTTACGAACTTAATTCATTCCGTAGGTCCGTTCTTAGCCTGAAACTGTTCTTCACTAGAGGCATGCTTTCGCTAATGGGGCCTCTTGCTGGCGCTGTGCCGCCGGCATACGATTTCCGTTCTCATCCTGGGGCAAAGTTCTCAACTCGAAGTAACTCTTCCAGGTTAGCAGAGTTTGTAACCTGAAGCGTTTGTAACTCAAGGTATCACTGTATAGGGCTCCAAAAATGGTGTATTGGATAATTTTTTGGAAATCAGACAAATGCCCAGGAAAACCGGCAATGGGGGCAAAATTGTGCCAAAAATGTTTAAGAAATGCTCCCAAACTAAAAATTTCTTGTAACATTTACTAAAAGAAGCTCAAGAACTTTTGTGTTTTCCCTAGAAATACTTGACAACTTAGGTGATCTCCTTAAAAAAAACAACAAACCTCAATACTATTGGGGTCTTCATTTAAAAAGCTCAACAACTTTCAGGGTGCCCTGGCTTTTACTTTTTAAAATATGGCAACCCTAGTTGAGTAGAAGGTACCACTTCAAGCTGCAAGTGGGGCACGCCATTTTGAAATGTCTCCTCACATTAAAAACACAACATCCCAAGATATATGGATATAGATGTAGCGTAAATTCCCTTTACTACTTGGTGGTGCTATTTGTGGGGAGTTTTGAACAGGTGACACCTTGTCCTGTTTCACTGCATGAGGTGAAACAGGAAGGTGCCACCCACCTCCAAAGCCTCGCTTACCAGGGGCACAAGAGATTTCAATGAGATCTTGCCAGAAGTTGCATAACCCTGGCAGTGATGGCAGCCGTGGGTGGGGCGTCTGCAGGAGCACCGCCTCGCGGGATTATGTTGCCCGAAGCAGCTGCTTCGGTCCCTGGTTTCGAATGGACAACAGCATTTAAAAATGGCACCCGCCACCTGCGGCCTAAAGAGCCACAGTCTATTCTACCTCCTCAGCAGCCTGTGGACCTTGTGACTACCAAGCCCAAGGTTTTAATAGCTGAAAGCGGTATCCGAACCCAGGGCTCTCAAGCCTACAGCACATGCTCTGTAGCGTCCATTGGGGCTACCATCCTAAATGTCCAGAGCTGCGAATGCTTTCAGGGTTACTCCTTTCGGCTTATGTTCGAAAATGAGTATCAGATGCAGGAAATGAAAGCCTTCCCCCTCAAACATAAAGCAGATTCCGAAAGCAAAAGCTAAAGGATTCACGCTTGAAGCCCACTCTCAGTGGGGATATTCCTCCCACCCCCTCTATTGATGCCATTTGGAGATATTTGAGATCGGGGCTGGCAGCTAATGAAGACAGGCTTATATATATGTCTGTCATGGCACATAACTGCATTCCCCATTCAGGGAAACCCAGCCCTGTGCAGTGGGAGATAGCAAGCTGTCTCCTCACACCTTCTTACTATGGTTGGAAAAAATAGAGAAGGAGGCAAGTGGTGTAGTGGTTAGAGTGTTGGACTAGGACCTGGGAGACCAGGGTTCAAATCCCTGCTCAGTCATGAAACTCACCTTGGGCAAGTCACCGACCACCTCCGAGCCTTACTTAGCTCACTGAGTTGTTGGAGGATAAAATGAGAAGGAAGAAACTACTCAGACCACCATGAAACGCTTGGAAGAAAAGGGAGGTGTAAATTAGCAAATGAAATAATAAATAAAATCGCCTCATTGTTGTTTATTATTTCTACTGCTATTGCTTTTTATGTATATACCCTTTTAAATGCCCTTTTAAAATGTGTTGGAGAGGGAGGGAAGGGGTCAAATATTGGGTTATTCTTGTTTTTATTATGCATTTTTGCGTTTTTATATTGCACGGCATTGTGGGAGAAGTTTGAAAAGAAGCACGATGGCCGGAAAGAGAGAAGTAGGCATGGGTGGTGAGAGGGAAATGAGAGAAAGAGGAGGGAAGAAAAAGACATGGTTGGTGAAATATACTCAGAGTTGAGTGTTGATTTCATGTTCTTTATTTCAGCTCATGGTAAAGAGTGAGTGAGTGTTTTCCCCCAAATCATCTGGCTATATATACATTATTTACACAATGGGTCCTCCGTGATTGGCTGATTCAACTCCTCTCCTGGAGCCTGATTGGATTGTTCCTGTAGGCCAATCAGGTTGCTGATTCACTTCCTCCTGGAGCCTGATTGGGCTGCTCCTGTGGGCCAATCAGGTTGCTGATTCACTTCCTCCTGGAGCCTGATTGGGCAGCTCCTGCAGACCAATCAGGTTGCTGCCTTCAAGGATCCTACCTGCCTATTGTTCTAGGATCCAAGCTCAGTACATAACAGATGGGGAAGTAGGAGTGGGGAGGAGCATAGCCAAACTATGAAACGAGGGTCACCAGCTTGGAAAACTGAAAGGAGATGGAACAAATTTGTGAAGATTATAAAGGGTGGCTACCGGTCAGGATGACTAGGTCCAGTTTTAGAGGCACTATGCCTCTTAATAACAGTTGTTGGGGAATGTGGGAATTCAGCCCTCCTAGACAAATGACAGTCACCAATTTGGATGGATTTAGAAGAGGATTAGACACATTCATGGAGGACACGGCCATCAGTGCCTACTATCCATTAGCTGTGCACTATCTTTAATGCCACTTGCAACTCAGGTCTGGATTTGGGCTTCCCATAGCCATCTGGTTGGCCACTGTGCTAGATGCACTTTTGGCCAGATCCAGCAGGGCTCTTCTCATACTCTTACGTTCAAACGTATAGGGAGTGGGGAGTAAAATTGCAGGTCTAAGCTGCCTAGAGTGGCTGGGGCAACCCAGCCAGATTGGTGGGGTAAGGTAGGTAAAGGCAAAGGACCCCTGGATGGTTAAGTCCAGTCAAAGGCGACTATGGGGTTGCGGCGCTCATCTTGCTTTCAGGCCGAGGGAGCCAGTGTTTTTCCACAGACAGCTTTCCAGGTCATGTGGCCAGCATGACTAAACCGCTTCTGGCGCAACGGGACACTGTGACAGAAACCAGAGTTCACGGAAACACCGTTTACCTTCCTGCCACAGTGGTGCCTATTTATTTACTTGTGCTGGTGTGCTTTCGAACTGCTAGGTTGGCAGGAGCTGGGACAGAGAAACAGGAGCTCACCCTGTTGCAGGGATTCGAACCACCGACTTCTGATCGGCAAGCCCAAGAATCTCAGTGGTTTAGACCACAGTGCTACCCGCGTCCCTACACATGCTTCTCATGCTCTTACGTTCAGAAGCACAGGGAGCAGGAAGTAAAATTGCAGGTCTAAGCTGCCTAGAGTGGCTGGGGCAACCCAACTAGATCGGCGGAGTACAAACATAACAACGACGTACTCTATTCATTAGCTCCAAGTCAGACTATTCTGACATTATTTATTTGCTGGCATTCACAAGGGATTAAAGACTGCTGCAAACATCTCCCCATCCCATCAGGAATGCAAACCCAGAATCTTGAGCGCTACTACGAAAAATATTTCCTAAAACATATTTTTGGCTTAAAGCTGATTTTTGCTTTTAATCCTTCCTTTTAAGCCTTTTTCCATCTACGCTTTGGGATTATGCTTTCAAGTAGTCCTTGGCTACTTTGAGGAGGAGAAATATTAGACACAGCTTTTTAAATAGGTTTTACAAATAAATCATAAAGACTTGTAAAGTGATCAGGGAGGAACGTATTTCTGAATACAATTTAATTTGTAGTTTTAAAAAAGAAAAAAGGTGTTGATACCTATGGTTCACTCTGAAATTAAGAAGACTTAAAAATGAAATCTGAATTGGGTATTTTAAGAATATTATGGCATTAGGCATTATTTATATTATATTATATTATATTATATTATATTATATTATATTATGGCATTATGTAGTGTGTTTTCTTGGGGGAGTACCATTTCTCTTGTGGAGAAATGTGCTTTTATTTTCAGAAAAATGCTTGGAGAATATTCTTTTTTTCTTTCTTGGCAATCTTATGTGAAATAAGGCAAATTCTAGGGACAGCTGCTGGAGAAATTTACTTCCTCACCCTCTCTTGTTTGAAAGAATGGGAATCATTTCAATGAAGTGTGGGGGAATTGCACTGCTCTGCACTAGTCATCTGCTACCAATGAGAGACCATGGTGACTTACTCAGGGTTAGTCTGTACTACTGGTTTATCCCATGCATATCCAATCTGGGCATTTATAAAGGCAGGACTGATTTGAAAAAACAATCCTGATGTGTTCTTTCTCAACACACCAGGAATTTTCCCCACTTGGCTGATTGGCTGCTGCCATTTGGGTTTCGCCTGCCGTGTAGCAAATCGTCACAACTTGTAAGGTTGCGGATAGGCACTGGTTCATGTGATAGGGATGGGAGAACCGTCTCCCCATCCCTATGTGAAGGGTATTCCGTTAAAGGAATCCAAGGACTCAACTTGGTTTGGTCAACCCCTGAGAGGGGCTTGTGCCCATGCCTGAGTCCAGGGGAGCTTCTGGGGAGTGAACAGAGTCTGTTCCCAGGCTTTTCACCTGCCTCAGGTGTTCACCCTTGACTGACCTATGCTGGTGCCCTGGGTCAGCGCTACCTGCAAGGGTGCAGGGAGCTAGTCGAACCAGAGACTATGCAACCACTCACTTTTCTGTAATCAGTAAAGCTGTGGCCTAAATTCTGCCAAAAACCAAAACTAAAATTTGAGTCAAGTGTGTGTTTATTTAGGGAGGAAGTCTCTGGGTCTGAACACGCAAAAAAGGCCCTCCTTTCGTTCCAGCAGTGGAAGTTTTAATCTGAAACCTTAGATGCCCAGAGCTCAGAAACTGCTCATCTTAATGAAATTCCCCATCGCAAAACACGCCTAGAACAATGGGGTCAGTTTCGAACGCTGATCCCATGTGAACGGATGTTATTCACTCCTATGGGAGAGAATACTATGCTGAGTTCAGAATGCTCAGTGTTCAAAGTGGCCCTGGAAGTCATTCAATGCAATAATGCAAGATCTCCAATGCAGGGAGCAACTACAGCATCCTTGACGCATCGTCTGCTTAAATACCTCCAGGAGATGTATTAGGACTCGTCTTCTGTTCCTGATGTTGGGTGGCTTGGTTTTCCCTGGGAGGAATCTACCAAACACTCAAGACAGATACGACAACTTCTCAAAGTCGTCACAATGTATAACTTCTCCTTGCCTGCATACGTACCACCCATTGCGATAACAGGAAATAACTTTTTTTTGCAGATGAAAGAGAATTATTATTATTATTATTATTATTATTATTATTATTACTTTTGCACTCTCAATATGCATCAGATGACAGGCACTTTGAGAGCAAATTGTAATACCTGGATCCCAAACTCCGCAGAAGCCCTGCTCCTGGATCACTTTGCTGAAGCCGGCGAGCGTTCAGACTCGAGTCCTTTGTAATCAGGACGCAGATGGTTTCTATGGGCTATTTCTGTGCAGTGCTGGGAAGCCAGGACGCATGGAGTGAGTTACTTCAATTACATAATGGCTTTGACAATTGTACCTAGAGAACCCAACATTAAGGGAAGCTTGTGTGCTCAACAAAGGGGAGGGGGCAGGAACAGAAATCAATTCAGCATGCGACCGGGAGACTAAAAATTTCCCTTCTGATCCACAAAGAAAACTTGGGTGTGTAAGTAAAAGAAACACGTTCAAAGCTGCAGGTGGCTGTCAGTGAAACAAACTCCCATGTAGATTTGAGGTTGTAGCATCAATGTGATTTTGTTTTGTTTTGTTACGGTACCGAGCGAGGCAGAAACCGAGGATAAAGAAGTATGGGAGCCAAATTTGATTACCACAAGCATTCGGTCTGACTCACGAGCTTGAAAAACCGGGGAAGAGGCAAATGTACAGAAGTTAATGAAGCCTTCAGCCTACCCGCATCATGTTCCTTCCATTTGTGCAACGCAAGACAAAGCCATACAACAGACGGGAGCACCTGTCAAGTCTCACACCACCAATGCCAGATTTTCTGCATGGCTTCAACGAAACAAAAAAGAGGGATGTTTTCAACTAGAGCTGAAAGTTCAAAGATCCAGCAAACAGAAGTTTCTGGACCTAAGCCTCATCCTGGATGGCCAGCTTCTGTTCATTAGGCAGCTATGCCTTTTCTGAGGTATTAAGGCCGGTGTGTGCCCGATAAATCTTCCAGCTGGACTACTGTAAAGCACCACACAAGGGGCTGCCCTTGGAGGCTGTTTGGAACCTGCAACCTGCTCAGCATGCAACAATTTCAGCGTTACATCTAGGGAGCATGTAGCACTTATTATCCTTGAGCTCCCCTCGTTGCCGATTTGTTTGGGGGCTGAATTCGAGTTGCCTGGATTTTACCATTGAAGCATTGTACTGTCTGGGCCCAGAATACCTAAGGGAGACAATTTGCCACATACTCTTTCCCACACATAAAATCTGCAACTGAGGATATTTGGGCATCATAGGCGTCAACTGGAAGAAAATATTGCCCCCCTCCCTCCACTTCTGTGGAGTGTACTACCCTCCCCTTCTTGCCCACCCACTAGCCTCTTTCTCCTCGCCCAAATGCAATGTTTTGGATTGCTCAGCTACCCCACCCCAAACCTGGCTGCTGGCCTCTCCTACTGGCTGGCTGACCTGCCTCTCCCCAGCTGCCCCAGCTCAGATGTGTTCAGAAATGGTGCCAAAAGCTGGGAAGCAACATGGGTAAAGAGGGTGGCGATCAGCTGGGGGGTGGTGGCAGGAGGTGGCTACCCAAGGGAGGACCCAACTTGCAGAAAATATATAGGTAAAGGCAAAGGGACCCCTGACCATTAGCTCCAGTCGTGATCGACTCTGGGGTTGCGGTGCTCATCTCTCTTTATTGGCCAAGGGAGCCGGCATACAGCTTCCGGGTCATGTGGCCAGCAAGACTAAGCAGCTTCTGGCGAACCAGAGCAGTGCATGGAAACGCCATTTACCTTCCCGCCGGAGTGGTACCTATTTATCTACTTGCACTGGTGTGCTTTCGAACTGCTAGGTGGGCAGGAGCAGGGACTGAGCAACTGGAGCTCACCCTGTCGCGGGGATTCGAACTGCCGACCTTCTGATCGGCAAGCCCTAGGCTCTGTGGTTTAACCCACAGCGCCACCCGCTATGGGGGGATGGCTAAAAATGTCATTGGGGATGTCAAAAGAACCAGGGCCCCATAGAGTTGGTGCCTGTGTGTGGCATACTTTTGTGTGTGTGTGTGTGTGTGTGTGTGTGTGTTGCCCCCAACCCAGCTAGTGAATTCACTTTCCACTACAGGATTTTTTTTTTCTTTTGGTACCGCAGAATTCTGTTAGGGTTGCCACATTTTGAAGAGCAAAAAAGGACACGTTGGCCGACTTCTGCTTTTAATCATGGATCGCTATGACAACTCTACCCATGAAAAAGAGGACATATCCCGGAAAAAAGAGGTTATACAGCAACCCTATACAGTGGTACCTCGGATTACATATGCTTCAGGTTACATACGCTTCAGGTTACAGACACAGCTAACCCAGAAATAGTACCTTGGGTTAAGAACTTTGCTTCAGGATGAGAACAGAAATCATGCTCCGGCAGCGCAGCGGCAGCAGGAGGCCCCATTAGCTAAAGTGGTGCTTCAGGTTAAGAACAGTTTCAGGTTAAGAACAGACCTCCGGAACGAATTAAGTTCTTAACCCGAGGCACCACTGTATATGGCTAATAAGGAGACTCCTTATTTCAATGGGGCTTAACTCCCGAATAAGCCTCTGCAGGATTGTAACCTTAGGTGAGTGTTCTCTTTTGAAGCAGTAGTTTCTATTGTCATGTGCTTCCAATTTGCCTCTTCTCTTATCTTGCCATTTGATTTTATTGCACTTTTAACTGTTTGTCTCCGTGTGCAGACGCACGTGCCCTTTCGGCGAATTCCATTCGGAAAGCGGGTTGTAAATAATCTAAATAAATAAACGAAAATTAAACAACAAAAAGGAGAACGGGACCTCTTGCTCGCGCAATGTTTACCTAGCTTGGGTGAGGTCATACATGTAATACGTTTGCCTACGCTCGGATATTGTTCAGAACGCTTGCTTCTCTTTCTGCATCCGCGAGGGGTCGCCTTTTGCAGAGCGAAGCTGCTCTGTCCTGCAACCGTTGTGCAGGATTCATATACAATGTCGGAAGCCAAGGAGGGGGGCGAAAGACGGATGTACACAACTGGAGAGGCTCGGGGAATTTGGGGAGGCGGGGTGCTTTATTTATTTTACCCTCAGCAGCCCCAGGGCAAACCTCTTCCGCAGGCACTTGTCCGTTTAAAGACGAAGACGTTGCAGCTTCCCTCTTTCCCCCGTCCTACGCAATCCCAGATCAACGCATACTGTACTTGCAACAAAGCCTGAGACAAAACCTAGGCAATTATCGTGTTTCCCCACCCCAGCCACCACCTCCCTCTCTCCCTGCTTCCTTCTGCAAAATCCCTGGCCTGAACGGAAGCTTTGCAAAATAAAATAAAAATCTTGTGCAAAAAATAAAATAAAAAATTAAATACATTGGGGGGGGGGAGGGCAGGATGACACCGGGAAGGAGGCGGGCGCTTGTCACGCACGGCGTTTATCTTCAATGAGGAGCTGCCCCCTGCGAGGTTTGCACCCGAGTAAACTTGCACCTAGATCCACCAGTTGGCATTGCCAACTGGTGGTGCGGGGGGGGGGGAGAGAAAGAGAGACGCCACCTCTCCTTTGCAAAGTGCGCGACCCACCCACGATCAGGCGGCGGAGCAAAACCCAGCGGGAGTGCGCGTCGGCGGCTTTGCATTTCTTTTGCAAGCGCCTCTCCTGCCGCCGCTTTGCAAAGAGAAGAAAAGAAGAAGCAGAGGGGATTTTGGCGCCAAATGCCTGGCACCTCCCCTGCTTTTATGGAAATCAGAGGGGTGGGGTTAAGGCTGGATCTCTCCCTCTCTCTCCCCCTTTCCCTCCCCGGGTGTGTCAGGATTTTTTTTTTTTTTGGTAGTTAATAACATACAAGAGCTTCAAAGCCCACTCAGTGACAGTCATCTGTCTGCAAGCAAGGGTGGATGCGGAGGCTTAAGCCCGGCTGGAGGGTGGGGGGGTCGACCGGGCTTGCTGGTGCTCTGGAAAGTGCAAGGACATCCTCGGGCTTAACTCGCGCGCCCCCCACCCCCAGTCCTCTCTCCCTCGCCCCCCACGCACCCACCCATTTTCCGTGCAGCAGCCACCGCCATCCAGCAGGTAAGATGTGCCCGGGCGCGCGCGCGCGCGCGGGTGTGTGCAAAAAGAGCCACTTGGGAGAGGGGGGGAAAAAAGAAGAAGAAAATAAAATCTGTCTTAACCGATGCAGCCCACCCTCAATTTGAAGAGGTGGGGTGCCGTTGGGTGTGTTGTGGTTTTTTTTTGTTTTTTGTTTGGAAGGCTAGATACCTAGTGTCTCCTGATGGCTGGCGCGTTGTCTGTGCGTGTGTTGTTGTTTGTTGTTTCCCTCATTCATCGCAAGCCAACCATGCTGCGGTTTATTTTTATTTATTTCCGCCGCCTCTCCCCCCCCCCCCGCCCTCCCACCGCGCGCTTAAAACTGTTGATGTGGCTGCGTGAGGACTTGCGCGCGTCTGCGCTTTTGTGCCTTCGCTGCGTTCCGCGCGAGGAAATTTAGCAAGCCTTGGGTGGAGGTGAAATAATAATAATAATAAATAGTGGCGATCTCTCGTGTACAATAGTGGGAGCGATCAGGGGGGCGGGGCAGGCGTGAGCAGCAGCTGGGATGGCTTCGTATCCGCGGTGTGGGTTGCTTTGGCGAGCTCCGGTCGGGAAAGCTTTTCCGTTCCGAGCAGTTATTATTGCTATTGATCCGGGCTTCGTTTCAGAAAGGGGAAAAAAAGAAAACCTCCCCCGCTTTCCTCTCCTCCCTCCCCTGCTTTCCTTTAATATCCCGGTGCCCGCGACGACCATGCAGCATGGACGGGGTTTTTGTTTTCTTTTGCTTTGGTGGAAACCTATTGCAGACTTTTACATGTCTGGACTGGCGCGATCCTGCTTTTTGCGCGCAGAATGGTGCGTGTGTCGTCCGTTTTAAAATATGCCTGCAAAATCGTGGATGCCTGGGTTGGAACTTGTAGTGTTTTTCTGTTTAATTTTTTTCGCAATTTACAACGCTATATATATATTTCCCCTTCCTCCCCAACCACCCTGCCTGCCCACAATCAGTGTGGCGCAAAAACTTCCTGTCGCCTATATTGAGAGACTGTGTTGGTGTGCGTGAATGAATTTCATTCTGTTGCATAATGCTGCTGCTGCTTTGGGAGACTTCCTAGTTCGCCTTCCTACTCCCCTCTCTGCGTGTGGGTTTCTGGAAGCGCGCTTGGGAGTGAACGGAATGGCAATTTGCAAAGTAGCGCCGAGCGCGCCTCTCCCCTCCATTCCCCCCCCCCAACATCCGTCGTCCTCCTTTTCCCTCTCTCTGCGTAGCCTGCAGATGACAAAAGAGGGCAGAAACTTCCTCTTACTTTGCTCGAATATCCAGAGGGTGGGCGGGTTCCCCCCCCCACGGTGTCTGCCGCTGGATGAATTTCTCTCTGCATCTGTGAACATTTCCTCCCCTCCCCGGATTGAAGGGGGTGCGCCCCAAGGAGCAGACTTGAGAGACAGCAGCATGCAGGAATTGAAGACAAGCCCTTGTACATTCATATAGCCCTGTTCAGATTTTCCTGCTGTTTCCCTACAGAAGGTAGAAGAAACCCGGGAACTGTTGCTGTATGTGGGTGGAGAGCTTTTGTTTCTGTAGGACTGTATCACAGGATAGGTGTGTGTTTCTGATTTTTTTTTTTAAGTCTAATTTGTTTTTGTTTTTCCCCCCTCCCACTTCTCTCCTGCTTAGTTTGTGATCCTGCCTGGAAAGGCGATTGGGGGGGTGCATCTCCTTTCACACCAAGTGGGGAAAAAACAAAACACAAGATTTCTTCTCGGAAGGAAAGTACGCAGAGATGCCAGGGATGGTCAGTAAAAACCCAGATCTTGAATTCGACTCCTTGCAGCCTTGCTTCTACCCGGACGAAGATGATTTTTATTTGTGCGGTCCTGACTCTGCTCCCCCGGGGGAGGACATCTGGAAAAAGTTCGAGCTACTGCCTACGCCTCCCTTGTCTCCCAGCCCGGCAGGTCTGCAAGAAAACCCCCCCGGGGGAGCCCCCGTTTCGAGTTGGGGCGGGGCGGGGACTCTAGGGGGGTTCCGAACCGCCGACCCTCTGGACTGGGCTTCGGAATTGCTGCTCTTGCCCCCGGAAGCGGACCTGTGGGGCGGCGGCGATGGAGGGGACTCCTTCGAGACCGGCTTGGGGGAGAACAGCAACCTGAACGCCATCATCATCCAGGACTGCATGTGGAGCGGCTTTTCCGCCAGCGAGAAGCTGGAGAGGGCAGCGGCCAACGAGAAGCCGCAGAGCAAAGGAGGAACAGCTGTCGCGCCGGCCACAGCTGGGTCTACAGCCCTCTCTGCTGCTGCCGCTGCTGCAGCCACCGCCGCCACCGCCAGCAGCTCTGCGAACAATGGCAGCAGCAGCAGCCAGGCGCAGCTGAACAACTCTGTATCGGAGTGCGTGGATCCAGCCGTGGTTTTCCCCTTCCCTATGAACAAGAGGGAGCCGGCTGCTCCTGCTGCAGCGGCTGGGATCCGAGGGAACCTTGGCAGCGGCAGCGAGGCGGTTCCAGGGGTGGCGGCTCCTGCTCAGCACAGCGGCTGCCACCCAAGCGCAGCCAGTGACAGCCGGACCGGCTGCAGCTCTGGCGATGACACGCTCAGCGATTCCGGTAAGTAGCCACATGCTTTCCGGCATGCACGCATCGCTCCTTTGGGAGGGGGGTGTTTCGACTTGCAACGCTCTTCCCCTGCCCCTCACAGCAAGCCAACACAGTAGCATAGCTACCTTGCTTCAGTTGTGCCACCAGCCAGAGTGGCGACAGCTATGCCTGGATAGCTCAGTTGGTTAGAGCAGGGTGCTGATAACTCCCGGGGTTGCAGGTTCGATCCCCGAATGGGACAGCTGCATTGCAGGGGGTTGGACTTAAAGGTCCTCAGGGTTATGATTCTGTGAACCGATAGGAAGCTGGGTGCGTGATCACCAGTGGTTGGGTGGCTGATCACCAATGCTGTTGAATGATCCCAGTGCATCTCCATTAGGCTGGTGCATTTGGACATAGCTGCCTCTTTACCTATGGAACTAGAGAACAAGGAAATGATCTCTTCTGGTTGTTTTGTTTTGTTTTGTTTTGTCTCCCAGGCTGTAACCTTTTCCTTCCTGCATCCAAATCATACCTAAGACTTACCCCCCCCCCTTTACACACCAAACCAAAGTATGCAGATCTGTATATTCCTATAGGTCATGTCTCAGTAATAGTAAGACTGAGTGGAAGTTACTCACAGAATTCTAGAGTTGGGGAGGAACCTTGTGGTTCTTCCCTGCAATGCAGGAATATGCAGCAGGATTGAACCTGCAGCCTTGGTGTTTTATCAGCACAGCACTCTTAACCAACTGAGCTATGCCCAAGGTGGCCTGATCTCGAGGTGAACCTTCTGCTACAAAGCAATAAGGTGGAAAGAGAGGTTTAAAGCAGAGGTGGGAGGGGGAGACACGGGGAAGGAGAGAAGCTATTTGACTCCTGTGGAATTGAGGGAGGGGTAATGAATGCTGCTGATATTTATGCCCAGGAGCTCTGCAAAGACAGGATACATAGGGCTAATGCATTTGTTTCACGGGGAGAAAATGCTTGTAGAATGTAGTCTGCTTGCATTGTTAAAAAAAAAAAATTAATAAAATTATAATCTAGACGGGCTTTCCAAACTGGTAGGTGAGTTTAATTGCTTCCCTGCTAGAACCATTACAAAGCATGACCAGTAGGCGGCAGGGTACATGCCTCTCTTACCAAAAAAGTTTCCCTTGGGGACTCTGTTCCAGACAGTTGTATGGGTTCCTCCTACCTTACACACAAACTTTTGCAGTGCTGATGATGGATGGATGAAAGAAATTCATTTTTAAAAAATAAGCAAGCCTACAACACATTTATGCTAAACATCACTGCGGTTTTGCACCTGGTTCTATTACTGCTGCCATATATACTGTATACAAGTTTTGCATGCAACAGCGTATTGTGAAAACACAAGAGCGATTTGCTCTTTTGTGCTGGGCGTGGACGAGGCATCAAAAATTCACGCTTTCCCTCATCGTCCAGCAATTTAGCAGGTGTTTTAGCAGGGCGGAAATACAAAATGCTGAGCTGCAACTTAAGTGAAACATTTACACTCCTGGTGGGAGAGAGGGATAGTAATAAACACAGCTTCCCATATGTAAATGAGAGTATCCCTATGACCAGAATCATAAAGTTGACGAACAGCCTCCTGTTTCAAAACACTCGCTGCTCCCTTCATGTCTGCATCTTGACAGCTTTGAGTGAAGGAGCATTTCCTCCCAACAGCTGTCTTCCTGGCAGTAAACCAAAACTTTGGCTACCAACTGGAAGAGCTCTGCATTCCCTGCTAGAACAAATCCAGCAATTGTTTGGTTTCCCAGTCCCTTTTCAGTCAAGCAAGATGTGTGTGTGTACATTTAATGTGCATTGTGTGCCTACTTGTATTGTCCGTGCAATTTAGAGCACAGACTGGTGGCTTAAAATGCAAATTAGGGTATTTCGTTTCCAGATTTATTTCCATCCTATGATTATTTGGGTTGCAAATTTATTTGCTTTCCTGCACAGCTTGAAATCCAGTGCTTTGTGCTATTTCACGTGGATCTAGAGCTACATCTTGGTTACAAGACCTGCAGAACTATATAGAATAGCATGTAGCCTCTAAGGAACATGTATACAAAGTCCTTTCTCTTTTACCTTGAAATGCTGTTTCCCTGCCTCCTTTGCGTTGCTTAAATATTTATACATGGGCATTTGCCCTGGGAATTGCTTTCATTTCGCACACATATATGCTAATTAATGCTAAATGCTTGAGAGCCTTCTGGTGTGCTTTCCTGAGATGGTAACACCTCCCTGTTTCTTCTCTCTCTCCCCGATGTGTTAAAAGATGAAGATGACGAAGAGGAGGAGGACGACGAGGAAATCGACGTGGTCACCGTGGAAAAGAGGCGGTCCTCATCCTACAAGGCCGTGACCACCCTTACGGTTGCAACGCGCCCCAGAAGCGCCACCTCTTTTGGCTCCCTGAGAACTCAGCCAAACGACGTCCTCCTCAAGCGCTGTGCCCCTATTCACCAGCAGCATAACTACGCCGCGCCTTCGCCTTACATCGAAAGCGAGGAGGTGCCGCCCCAGAAAAAGCTAAAAACTGAAACGCCCCGTCCCGTCAAAGCCATGACCCAACCCAAGGCCAAGAGCTCCAGTCCCCGCAGCTCCGATTCGGAAGACAGCGAGCGCCGGCGTAACCACAACATCTTGGAGCGCCAGCGGCGCAACGACCTGAGGTCGAGTTTCCTCACGCTTAGGGACCATGTGCCGGAACTGGTGAAAAACGAGAAGGCGGCAAAAGTCGTCATCTTGAAAAAAGCCACCGAGTATGTTCATTCGCTACACGCCGAGGAGCACAAGCTGTTGCTAGAAAAGGAAAAACTGCAAGTCAGACAACAGCAGCTGATAAAAAAATTGGAGCACATGCAGACTTGCTAAAAAAAAAAAAAAGAGAGAGATATTACAAAAAAATAACAGCGTTGTTTTTTTTGTTTTGTTTTTAAAAATTGTCTGATCTGGACAGCCACTGCCACTTTGCACATTTTTGATTCCTTAAAGAGAGTTATGTTTTTTGACGTTAAGAATGTTGGTTTTACTTTTCAATCCAGTCTCCGAATTGGAAGAGACTGCCAAACCGTGATGGGGATGCCTTTTGTATTTTCTCCTAGAACTGTATATGTTCTTTATCAATGTTGTGAGCCTTTGGATCTGCTTATGACATCCAGTTGAGTTTGGAAATATTCATTCCTTTTTAAATGGTGCTTATGTTCTACCAGGTGTTATGGGGCAAAACCATTTTGTACCCTGGGGGGGGGAGGGCGGGGAGAGAGTGGGGAACAAGCCACACCTCTGTAAATAAAATACACACCCACACTTGCCTTTTGTACATGTCTTGGGTTATGAGAGGTGACTTTTTGCTACCAATATTAGACTGGAAGTTCATACCTAAGTACTGTAATACCTCAATGTTTGAGGAGCATGTTTTTGTATGCAAATATATTGTTAATCTCTGTTATGTACTGTACTAATTCTTACACTGCCTGTATACTTTAGTATGACGCTGATACATAACTAAATTTGATACTTATATTTTCGTATGAAAATGGTTGTGGAAAGTTTTGAGTAGATATTACTTTATCACTTTTTTGAACTAAGAAAACTTTTGTAAAGAAAATTTACTATATATGCCTTTTTTTCCTAGCCTGTTTCTTCCAGTTAATGTATTTGTTAATGTTTGTTGCATAGAACTGGGTAATTGCAAAGTTCTGTGTTTAATTTCTTCCAACGATGTACATTTAGTGCTGCATCTTTATAGCACTTTGAAATACCTCATGTTTATGAAAATAAATAGCAGTTAAATGATGTGTTATACTTCCTGCTTATTATAGACATTTCTCTGCGTTATTTCCGTCCCTTTCATTGATAGAAAATAATGCCTGCAAAAAATGTAATACAGCTTAGTTATTACTCTGTAATAAATTGCTTGCTGAGCAAACGTCAGTTAGAATTCAGTGCTTCCCAAACTTGAGTCTCCATCTGTTTTTGGACTACAATTCCCATCATCCCTGACCTTGTTAGCTAGGGATGATGGGAGCTGTAGTCCAAAAACAGATGGAGACTCAAGTTTGGGAAACAGAGTTAGATTTTGGATCAGGCCCGGTATATGAGGTTGGATCAGGCATGGGATAATGAGTTCAACGTAGATTTTCATCAGGTGAGAATGTGGTCTTTAGAATTAAAAATCAACAGAAACTGTGTTTATCTGGATCATATTTTGCCTATGACCATTCTCAGATTAGCCAATAGGGATTTTGGACCTTGACTCCTGCAATTAGGATTGCTATTCTGGTCAGCCTGTTTAGTGCCGATTCTGATTCCGAAATGTGCATTGGAATATAACAAAAGAAATTACAATAGCTATCCTGTTGACTTTGGTAGGGATTACTCCTAAGGAAGCCAGCACAGGATGGCAGTCTGTTTACTTGGGAGCATGGCATGGGCGTAGCCAAGGGGGGGCAGAGGGGGGGGCAGCTGCACCCCATCAAGTAAAACAATAGAAATACAGTCTTACCTTGGATCCCAAACTCCGCAAACCTGGAAGTGAGTGTTCTGGTTTGCAAATGTTCTTTGGAACCCGAACATCCGTCGGGGCTTCTGATTGGTTGCAGCAGCTTCCTGCAGCCAATCAGAAGCCACGCTTTGGTTTCCGAATGTTTTGGACGTCAAAAGGACTTCCGGAACGGATTCCTTTCAACTTCCGACTGTACTTAACTACCTGACCAATCACGCTGATTCTGCCCCTCCCTTAACAAAAGTCCTGCCCCACCCCTAACAAAGTCCTGGCCATGCCCATGGAGCATGGCCTGTAAAGCTCATAGTATTTACTGCACATGATTAGAATCTGTTCCAGGGTGAGGATCAAGACTGCCCTGCTGAAAGGAGAGCAGTGGGAAGAGAGATTTTAAAACACAACCCCTTTCTCCTTTGGGCTTCCCACAGTAGTGTGGCTCTTGAGCCTAGCATTTCAGGCATATAACAAAAAACCACTTCTCACAAAGCCCAGTCAGGTTGAGAAAAGAAACTGCTTCCCTTTTTTAACAGTGGTGCTGTCCTCAAGATTTCTCAGTGCTTCAGTAAGAACATCTGAACTCTCCCCTAAGCCACCAGTTTGTTTCTGTGTGCAGGAATGATCCCCACAAAACACTAGCCATTTGCAACTTTGCGTTGCCCACAATATTAAGCACCCAGAACCTGTTTATTAGGGCTCGACGAGACTCCACAGATTCTCAAACGTAGCTTGGCTAACTTAGCTTGGGTAAACTGGGCGCCTTAAAACGGCGCTTCTGACAACGAGGAAGTTTGTGCTCCCAAATGCAGCTTTTTGTGGGCTTTTGTATTGTTTTGCAGTGTTTTTGTATCGCCTGAATCCAGGACATAGGCACTTCAAATTTCGTTTCCCCCTAATAATAATTATAGTAGTTGTATATTCATTTCTAAGTTCATCTATGCTTGCTGAGTTTAAACCGGGACATTTTTGTGTGTTTACCTTTTGTTCAGGAAAAGGACAGTTCATTGTAGTTGTGTGCAGTTGAACAGCAGTGATTTTTCAGCATAATTGTGCTCTAAAGATCCTGGAATCTGTAGCCAGGTGTTGCTGTTTCAGGATAACAGCCACTGCAGTAGTGGAAGTATAAATGAACCCTGTATAATCAGCCAGGCTCTTATTCATGCTGATGTTTTGTAAATGAAAACCAAAAGACACTACAAAGTGTTCCCCATTTTATAAATAATAGGTACATCTTCGAATTTTTACACTAATTGTGAATGACCGGCTGAAGACATGTAGCAATGTATTCTACTAGCAGGGCCACAATTTTGGAAGGTCCTTTCCTTAAAGCAGGGTGAGGACCCTGAGGCCCTTCAGACATTAGACTACAGTTCCCATCATCCCTGGCCATTGGCCACGCTGGCTGGGGGTGATGGGAGATGGAGTCAACAACATCTGGAAGGCCACAGGTTCCCAATGCTTGTCCTGGAGCAGTGTTTCCCAATTTTGGGTCTCTAGCTGTTTTGGGACTACAACTCCCATCATCCCTAGCTAGCAAGGGGTGATGGGAATTGTTGTCAAAAAACAGCTGGAGACCCAAGACTGGCAAGCACAGCTGTGGAGGCTTGCCACAGTCCAAACTTCAGCGTTATTTAGAAGTCCTCTAGGATGGCATTTGATGGTTTTGGTTAAGCAGCCATAAGCATTTCATGTCATACATTTTAAAATCTATTTGGAAAAGCACATTTGATGCCTTTTCTCTCTCTACCCTAGGGTGAGACAGAAATCATATCAGCCTGGTATAGCCTGCTCTTTTTAAGAGTTGTTTGCCAAACTTGCGTCTCCAACTGTTTTGGACTACAATTCCCATCATCCTTAGCTAGCAAGACCAGTGGTCAGGGATCATGGGAACTGCAGTCTCAAAGCAGCTGGAGACCCAAGATTTCTATCTGCATGCTCTCTGACGGTCAGTTAGCAGACTGCAAAAGTGGGGAAACCTCCATTGACCTTCAATTCTCTATTTAAGTGGGGCTTGCACTTTTGCTAAAATTCTGTCTAGGGGACTGTTCTATTAGGCCAGAGATGGGAACCCCAGACAACATGGCCAAAGGTCCAGTGGATGGGAGCTGGGAATCCAGATGTTATGTGGAGTTGTATTAGGCCATGCACATGTCATTTTCTCTAAGGATAACTTCTCATTGTACTTCACTTAGAGACTCTGTTTTGCAGCATACCTGAGTAGCTCTTTGCTGATGAATTCAAACACGGATCCAATAGCCTGGTTGCTGTTTTTTAAAAAAGATGCTAAAGGAGACCTCTTTTTTAAAAAGATACTACAGATACTTCATATCTGCAATAAATACTCGGTGTGTCACATTTTTTCACACCAGAGGCACAATTAATAAAAGCGTAGGAATGCAGAAAGTTGCCCTATACTGGGTAAGACGATTGCGTACAATCCAACATTTCTCCGATGAAAATAGGGATGTCCTATTCCATTATTATTATTAGGTAGTCCCCTGCCCATCAGACTGGGTTGCCCCCAGCCACTCTGGGTGGCTTCCAACATATACGAAAACATAATAAAACATTAAAAAATCAAAAACTTCCCTATACAGGGCTGACTTCAGATGTCTTCTGTAGGTTGTATAGTTACTTATCTCTTTGGCTTGTGGGGGTCGCATAACTCCATACCCTCCAATTTTTCTCCAGTGAAAATAGGGGCATCCTAAGGAAAAGCATGACATTCTGGGATCAAATCAGAAACCAGGGTGGCTTCTGTAAATCCAGGACTGTCCCTGGAAAATAGGATGCAATTGCTCCATCTAGCTCAGTATTGTTTACAATGCCTTGCAGTGGTTTTCTGGGGTTTCAAATAAGGAACATTCCTAGAGATGCTGGGGTCTGAACCTGGGACCATTTGCATGCAAAAGAGATGCTCTGCTACCAAGCTAATCAAACGTTGGCCTGGGACTCTTCAGTCTCTATGAGAATAGCCTAGGACTCCCAAGGGTCTTGCTCTTCTGAGCTTGATATGTTCCCAAGCACCAAGGTGGTGTGGAGAACCCAACAATCTTGGCTCGCTGAAGGATTTAGAACATCTGAGGCTGCCATGACAGGCCACAACATGTCCATCTCGCACGTTCCTTGCAGAATAGAACCAGAACCCTGGCATCTCTTCTTAGGCTTGTTCCAGAAGCACCTCTGCCTGCACCAGAACCTGTAGCTTTGGACCACATTCCACTTGGGGTGGAGCTGTCCCTCTCCTCATCCCTATTTCACTTGCAATCAGGCAGAACAAACTCAGGAGGCGATTTGCGACGTTTTACGGAGGACATTCAAAGATGTGTTTGGATCAACTTAGATCACCGCACCGTAGCATAACTATTTTCTGGACCAAGCTGTGTTTAAGCTGCATGTTATTCCATTCTTCACTTCACCCCGTTACTAGGTAGTTTGCTGTCATCCCCTTCCTCTCCCATGGGACTGTATAATCATTTGTGTTTTGAGCAGTTTAAGCAAACCGCATGCTGGGCTGTTATGTGAATGGTGGATTGCTTTATTGTCACTTCAGCTTGTCTCCTATTCTTCTTCTGGATATCCTGGTTTACACCTAGTCTGTAAACCTTCTGGGAGAGGAAATGTCTGGTTTCTTAGTGGGCTTTACAGCACCTCTGTCTGATCCTGAATAAAGATAGTCTCCACCCCTTTTGACTGATTCCTTAATTGTCTCAGCATGATGAACTGGGCAGGGGTGGAGAGGACCTCAGAAACACTTTTGCCATCTGCGCTGCTCCTTAGCTAGGTGGGTTTAGGGGTGATACCTGGGGGGGGGGACCCTTTCCTCAAGGAAGAACTGAGAAAACTCCTTATGAAAGATCACACTCTGTTTCAGACAATACAAAGTGTGTGTCATACCCTCCACCATCTCTCCGATGAAAATATAGACATCCAAGTCTATTATTATTATTATTATTATTATTATTATTATTATTCCCTGCCCATCTAACCAGGTTGCCCCAGACCCCTGGGTGGCTTCCAATATGTATAAAAACATAATAAAACATTAACATTTAAAAACTTCCCTAGACAGGGCTGCCTTCAAATATCTTCTAAAGGTTATCTACTTATCTCCTTGGCTCGGGGTGTGTGTGTGTGTGTGTGTGTGTGTGTGTCGCATAACTCCATAACCTCCAACATTTCTCATTTGAAAATATGGACGTCCTACCATACCCTCCAATATTTCTCTAATGAAACTAGGGACGTTCTAAGGAAAAGCGGGACATTCTGGGATCAAATCAGAAATGGGAACTGCCTCTGTAAATCCGGGACTGTCCCTGGAAAGTAGAGACACTTGGAAGGTATGGCACATGTATGCGTGCATAAACCTTTGTATTACTAGTATTATTTCTTTTAAAAATTATTATCCCACCTTGCAGCCGATTAAGCATCGCCAGAGAGACTCACAGAAATATGTAACTATATATTCACAAAAGCGAACAAACAAAGCAGTGAAAGAACTGGGAAGGCCCTTCTTTGATCTATAACATGTCTAGGTAGGGGTTGGTAAGATTCCTTGCTTGAAATCCTGCAAAGAAATCCTGCAAAGCCACTGTAGACACTACTGATGGTCTGATTCTGTATAAGGAAGCTTCCTGTGTTCTCAGTGCAGCATTCTAGAATGCAACAGGAGCAACAAAGGTACGACTTTTTATGTGACGGGGCAGAGACACTGAGAAAGTATTTTTTATTAGAAATGTTTATGATGTTCTCCTGGTAAAGACATAAATCAATCTTTTTGTAGACCATCACTGTGCTTCTGAACAGAGTAAACGTGCTATTTGGAATGTGATTAAAAACATGGTTTGTCTCAGATGATGTTCTGAATATCTCACTGCCGGAAACACCCCCACTGTAACATTCATATAAACTGCCCATCGAGTATGAAAAGTTCATATGTGTTGTTTCACAGTGCATTCCTTTCAAAAATGCATGTGAGTGACCAGTGGGTTTTGTGTGCTTGTTCAGGCAGCTTCAAGCAGTACCAGAAGGACTGGCCCTTTTGAGACAAGACCTTTTCTCAAGCAGAGCTTTCCTTGTAATTTACTTACCTATCTATTTTTTTTAATGAGGAATATAGATCGGGTGGCCAGTTCTACAAAAAAGGGGATTTGCATTGTCAAGAACATGGACGGAAGAGGATGCAAATTTGCATAAAATACTGCATACAGTGCAACAGAGATGTAAATTGAGAAACAATTACTGTCATTTAAATAGAAGTGCAATAAATCTATACCATAATGGGGAAGACATCAGGTGACTTGCGGGCTTGCTCAAACTGACTGGACACCGCTCACGGTTGCTGGTCAAATTCAAGGCTTCTGATCTTCCTTTGTATGGTTCCTTATTTCAAACCAGACATGGACAGGACAGCCCTCAAATAGATGGTATTTTCAAAACAGAAGACTGTACAGTCGTACCTTAGAAGCCGAACAGCTTGGCATTCGTACATTTTGGCTCCAGAACACCGCAAACCCAGAAGTGAGTGTTCCTGTTTCCAAACTTTTTTGGAAGCCAAACGTCCAGCGCAGCTTCCTATTGGCTGCAGGAGCTTCCTGTAGCCAATTGGAAGCCATGCCTTCGTTTCCGAACGTTTTGGAAGTCAAACGGACTTGTGGAACTGATTCCATTTGGCTTCCAAGGTACAGTAAGACACACGACCACCTTAAATATAGAATGGTGTGGAAGTAGGGGCATTGGGTACCCAAAGCTGCCAAACATCTTTTTAATAACTTTAACAAAATATTCCTTTCCCCCACCCCCAGTCAAAAAATGTATAGAAGTTTGGTTTCCTCTAGTGTATCCAAATCTCTGGATTCATTCCAGCCCATGTTTTACAGGTAGCGGTGGGACCTCACCAGGCAAATCATGAAGCATTCAGCTAGGGCTAATTCTGTTCTTTCCTTTTGTAGCAGCTGTTTAAAATGAGAGGGGGCCCATTTGTAGTTTGCATTTACTGCCTTTTCCTGCAGCTTCCTGCCCCTGCATCCTATCATATACTAGGGGAGTAAGATGTGTCTGTAAACATCCTGTAATATTTACCGTTATTAAAATAATGTTGATATGCCATGTTACTTTTTTCTTTCTGGAATAAGCAACATATTCAAAGCGAGAAGGTACAAAGCTGGGAGCTAAAACCTATGCCACAATAAATGTGTTGGCCTTTAAGCATCCACAAAACTCTCTGTTGTTTTCAGTAACAGTCTGTATGTGTTGATCCTCAAAAGAAAGTTATTTTCTGTTCATGTGATATCAGGGCATGGGCTGAGGGAGGTTCAGAGGCCGTATCAAGCGTAGAAAGGAATATTTTTATGGCTGCTAAAGATAGGTCACTCTGTGGAGATAAAGTAAGAATGTGGAGAACTATTACTTCAAAGGATATCTTAATACTACTACATTTCCTATTAGTACTCTTATTTTTAAAGTTTACATATGGAAATATTTGAATGGGCAAGATTGAAAGAAAACAATAATATTGATATTCAACATGGTTGGAAAACCAGAAATATCTTAAGCTATGTATATCACACATTTCAAATACATTTCAAGGACATGACTTCCCCCAGATAATCCTAGGAAGTGTAGTTTGTCAGGGTGCTGGGAATTGTAGCACAGTGATGGTTAAATGACAGTTTCCAGTATTCTTTGGGCAAAGCCAGGTATTTTAAATGTGCTTCAAATGGATGCCGTGCAAAGAGCTGCAATGTCTAATTATATCAAAGGGTGTCCTAAATGTGATGCAATAAATGATTCCTTTATATCATTCTGGGTATTTGTAGCTGAAAGTTTTGTAGGATAGAAAAAACAGCACGTGCGCACACACGTAATAATAGAAAATCAATAGGGTTTGTAATTTAATGTTTGGTCAGAAGTATAGATGAGAATATCAAGTAACCAAGAGCAGTGAGCTATGACGAGATTTCCTTTACAAAGTAAGACCTCCAATTGTCTGCATTTCAGACCTCCTATTTCCTCAGAGTAACCCAAAGGTATGGTATATGGCATTATGCTTTCTTTCAGGGTTTCTACAATTTGGGAGGGGGGGGCAGGGAGGACACTCTCCTTACAATAATAGGGAAATTGAGACCTCTAGCAAATTTGCAGAGAAATGCTTGCAGGAGAAGTTGTATACTTTTAACGATGATTTCACTTAATCATTTGTGACCAATGTTTTCACAAACGCTTTATAGAACATTCTGGGATCTAATCAGAAACTGGGACGGCTTCTGTAAATCTGGGACTGTCTCTGGAAAACAGGGACACTTGGAGGGTCTTGCATTTTAAAAATCACTGGAGAGGAAGATGTTATTCATTCCTGTAGGCTAGCTAGAGGCCTTCACTGTAGAGCAGTCTATACATTGTATGTGTGTATATGGGAATAAATATATACTGGTATCTACCAGAATGGTTGCAGGTTTCTCTCTTTTTCGTACTGAGAAGAAGGAGTCTGGCTCAGGGACTGCATCACTCCATTGCCTCCATCATTTCTCCGATGAAAATAGGGACAGGGTGGCGCTGTGGGTTAAACCAGAGCCTAGGACTTGCCGATCAGAAGGTTGGCGGTTTGAATCCCCGTAACGGGGTGAGCTCCCATTGCTCTGTCCCAGCTCCTGCCCACCTAGCAGTTCGAAAGCACGTCAAAGTGCAAGTAGATAAATAGGTACTGCTCCGGCGGGAAGGCAAACGGCGTTTCCATGCGCTGCTCTGGTTCGCCAGAAGCAGCTTAGTCATGCTGGCCACATGACCCAGAAGCTGTACGCCGGCTCCCTCTGCCAATAAAGTGAGATGAGCGCCGCAACCCCAGAGTCGGCCACGACTGGATCTAATGGTCAGGGGTCCCTTTACCTTTAAGGAAAAGCAGGACATTCAACTCAGAAACCTTCTGTAAATCCAGAACTGTCCCTGGAAAATAGGGACCCTCGGGGGGGGGGTCTGTAGTAGCCAATCAGAAAAGTTTCCAAAGTCGGCAATGGGTGCATGAGGGCACTGAAAGCAGGGCAAGTAGACAGCTTCCATTCATTATTCTCCGAATCAGTAATTCCCATTTGCTGGATGAATCCACCACTCTGTATTTGTGATCTCAGAGAGGCACAGTGCAGGGTTTATTTCCCACCTCCTCTCTTTGCCATTTTATCCACAGTAAAGTTAAAGGGCCCCTGATGGTTAAGTCCAGTCGAATTTGACTATGGGGTGCAGCGCTCATCTCCGCTTCCAGGCTGAGGGAGCCGGCGTCTGTCCGCAGACAGCTTTCCAGGTCATGTGGCCAGCTATGGAACACCGTAACCGAAGCCAGAACGCATGGAAACGCTGTTTACCTTCCTGCCATAGCGGTGCCTATTTATCTACTTGCGCTGGTGTGCTTTCGAACTGCTAGGTTGGCAAAAGCTGGGACAAAGCAACGGGAGCCCAGCCCATCGCGCAGATTCGAACCGCTCACCTTATGATCTGCAAGCCCAAGAGGCTCGGTGGCATCAATCGTGTCATTATTTTAAGTTAGGGATGAACTGCGACAACAGATAGGTGTAGGGGGAGAAACTGGTACTCAGGAAAGAGTTCTGTCCCAGGCTGGCTGGGAACGAGAGAGGGTTGGGATGTTCTGGGAGGCAGTATTAATTGTGTTATTTCGTACAATGGCAGCTGGAGAGACTTCTAGTAGCTGATTCAGAAAATTAGATAAATAGGTAAGTTTCAGTGAAATCCAAAAACCTAATGTGACCCAGGTATAAAAAGTTTAGGGAACTTTGCTCTGAGATTGGCTTCCTAGCATCTTCTTACCCCCCCCCCCCAAGATGGCTGTCTAGCGGGTGATTCGTTGATAAACAAAACTAGTTAGAAAAAGTACTGTGGGTGGAGGATGAATGGTTGGGGAAGTGATCTGCATCTCTAGTTATGCAGCCCAGCTATGTGCAGGCATTTGTAGGCATTTAGTCCGCAGGGCTTCTGAAAGGATATAAATAAACAAGTTGTTAACAGTATCAGCAGTCTCTGATGTCTACCCGCCCAATGGCCTGTAATACTTCGAATAGCTAACTCCTGCTATGTAGCATACATTGATATTTTTTCGGAGGGTGTTGGATGCATGAGAAATGTCAGCTCTGCATCTATTTAAAGCTCTGAATCATATCTGAAGCAGTGAATCATTTAGAGAAAGTTCAACAAAATAATTTAATATCGCTCAATATCCATTTTGATTCAGAGTGGTGTGGATCTCCTATTTTTTATCAAGGAAAAAATAATAGTTATAGCAATTTATAATGAAGTGGGGGAAATGGTTTTTTTATTGGTTTTGGTTACGAATTTATTTTAATTAAAAAGGGTATTATATTTTTTTCTTCTTTTTCCTCCTCCTCCTCCCTCTTCTTGTGATTACAGGTTCTTTTTTTCAATTCTGCTATCAACTTTTAGCCAAGAAAATTACCACAATTAATTTTATAGCACCCAAATCACTCTTGTTTTGTTTTTTTAATGTCAACTTTATTTCCATAAAATGAAATTCATTATTTAAAGCATTTTATAAGCATTTTTAAATTTGACTTAAGTTCAGATAGGTGCATTCAAAATTTCTGATTTGTACTCCAAAGTGTTTGTATGGAAGCAGTTTGATTGCACTCAACTGCTGAGGTCTAGTCTGTATGTATATATGCTTCGGCAATAGAAGCTCATTCTCGTTCCCATTGTGGTAATGGTAACCTATGACTGCTGCATTCAAGTTCAACACAATGTTTACTAGACACATTGATACCTTGGGACCTTCTGCATGCACCACAAATGCTTAGCCACTGAGCTATGTCCCGTCCCCAAGTGAGGGATGCCTTCCACTCTCTGGGATCAGACTTCGGTCAAGATGGCGGCTAGCTCTGAAGCGATGTAGAAACGCAATTTTCACTGAGTTTAATTGAGTTTTAATGGGTTTTAATTTCTTTTAAAACAATTATTTTATCAACAACTTATGTTTTGGAGCTGTAATGCCAACCGCAATTAAGTTTTAATGAACTCTACCGTGCTTTCGGATGATGTAGCGTTTTCGGAGCGAAGGCAAGCCACTGGGCGCATAAATCTCAAAGGTGCCGGCCGGTGCTGCGAGAGATAAGGAAGCTGTTTCTCTCCCCTTTTCTCTCTCCCCTGCTGACTTTGAACTGTAGATAGTACACAGCTGACTGTTATCATTTGCCTACAAACAAAGTACAAGCCTGTTCAATTGACTGCCTGCTCGTTTGGGAGTAGGGAGACGTATATATGATGCTGTATTTACTCGAATGTAATGCACCCACCCTTTTTGGCCAAATTACATCTCAAAAATTAGGGTGCGCATTAGATTGGACGGCGCACTAGATTTGATTGCAAGCTTGAAAAGCACCGCTGACATAGCAGATACTTTTTTGGTTTCCAGCTTTTGAAAACTGAGGAGCGCATTAGATTCGACGGTTCATTAGATTCGCGTAAATATGGTACTTTGTAATGGCGGTCACCCATCTTCAGTCGCAGCGTTTGCAAGTGAATAGAGCCTGCTTGAGTGGTCAGCAGAGACTACCTAGAATCACCACGAGTGGCTATTACTTGTATGCTATGAGTCATGTGCCATGCTTTGCTACACTTGTTGATCTCACGATTGGCTCTATTGAAAATAAGGCTGTGTAGAGTTTGATTAATGACTCCATGGCGAATTTGAATCCACTCTTTTGGGCCAAGAGAAGCAAGTTCAGGAACAACTGGTTTCTCCCGTTTCCAGAAGACTCCAGTTAAGGAGATTGAGGATTAGATGAAAGTCACAAAATCGCTTTCCCACCTCTTCCCCAATTTGGATGTGCAGATTGTTTAGGGTTATCAAAAACTACAGAGGCTTTAAATATCACATTGCATTCAATGTGGAGGAAGATTGGAAAAAGTTTAAAGACTACCTACAGAAATATTGTAAAATTAATGAATGTTAGAATGATGTTGGATAGAAACTAAGTGGTCTTTAGCTGAAAGGTTACAAGGGAATATGAAAAAAGGGTTTATTAGTATGTAAAAATCTAAAATTACAATATTTTTATGATTAATGATTAGGATACATAAAGAGGGGAGGGATTTGCTGAACGAATAATCGAACTGGAATACAAAAAAGGGAGGTGTGAGGAGGTCCTGGAACTAAGCAAATGAAGGTCAATTAACGGAAGGAAGGAATTGTTTTTAACTATTTTTACTTTGTGTTTTCTCTTTTTCTTTTTGTGTTTTGTAATATCTTGAAAATTTTAATAAATATCTTATAAATATATATATATATATATATATCACATTGCCGGGGTAAGATGGGGCTTATCCGCAAATTTCCTCATCAGATACACATTGAGCCGAAAGTACTGATTTCCTGGCACCTGTCCTCCAGTTAAGATATGTCATGTGATTTGTAAAAAATATGCTCCTTACTTGTCTGTTGCAAAAGTAGCACTGTTCACCCAATTGACATTAAAATTAGTCAAAACAAACAAATGAAAACTAGAAAGGACCCCGGAGATCAAAGATAAGCAGCATGCTGCCTTGGGAGACAGGTGTAGACGGCTTCTCATCTGCATTTTGATTTCTGCTTTGAAAGAGGTCGAAATTCATAGGTTGTCAAGGAGAAAGAGTGCTTGCTCATCTTCTAGTCTCCAGCCCTCAAAATTGCAAATCAGTTAGGATAATGCAAAGAGCACTTCTTCTCATCTTGCTAGATCTCGGGCTGACTCAACTTTCTAAAATGGCACACATTCCCCCAAAGAACCTACAGTATGTAATCCTTCGGGCAAATGTCCAATAATACCTTCAGAAGCAATAGCACTAAAGAGATGCTTCTTGCAGAATTGGCAAAAGAAACTGCAGCACCTCAAATGAAGACAAGTGCTTGCAATATGCAGGACGGTCAAGAAAAGTCTGCTCTAAAGAGATCAGAACCAAAGCTGGAAACATCCTAGGAGGCTTCTAGGAGTGAGAGCCGTCCGATTGCTGCTTCTGAAGAAACCAGTGAACCTGGATCTCGGGGTACCTCAACTTCTAGAATTGCAGACACTCCCCAAAAGAAACTATGCATTCATTTAGCCAAAGGTCCAATACCAATAGCTGCCATCAGTACTAAAGAGAGGTTTCGTGCAGAATTGCAAGAAGAAACAGCAGCACCCCAAATAAAGACAATTGCTGCAATATATAGGAGAATCAGGAAGAGATTTAAAGAGATCTGAACCAAAGTGTACTGAACTGGCAGGGCAACAGAGAAGAGGAAGAGGATACCAGCGAGGGCTGTAGCCAGGAGTGGGATGCACCTGGGAAAGCTGGGGATGGGAAAGCGAGGCTGGTGCAGGAAGTACTCTTGGGTTGATGGAGGATGATGAGGGGATGGGGGTTAGTGCACAGGAACCAGAACAGCAGGACCCATTGCCTGAGCCAGAGGGGCCCCTCCTTCCACAAACACAGCAGGCTCTGAGCCATAGGAAGCAGTGGGTGGGGCACTCCAGGAGGCTGGGGCAAGCAAGGGCCCAGAGTCCACCTCACTAGCTGGCCAGGTGGGGCTCACTAGCTCTTGAGAGGAGGGGTGTGATTCCTCAGTTGGAGTAGGCTTGGAACAGGTGAGGGTCACATGCCTCATCAAGCCCAGGTGCTGCCATCAGCAGGCAAACTATAAAAGGGAAGCAGAGCTCAACTGCCCATGTTGATGGACCTTAGTTTGGATGCTCTAGGATCTCCGTGGGACTGTGCTTCCTTTGGAGTTTGGATTAACCCAGGGATGAGGGACACAAAACATCTCTTGGAAGTTTCTAGGCATGGGAGCTGTCGGATTGCTGCTTCTGAAGAAACAACTGAACCTGGGTTGTCAATGAGAAAGAGTACTCAGTCATCTTCTAGTCTCCAGCCTCCAAAATCGCAAATGGATCAGGATAATGCAAAGGACGCCTCTTCTTCTTGTCTTACTAGATCTCGGGCTGCCTCAACTTCTAAAATTGTTCTCCCAAACAACCTATGTAGTCCTTTAGCCAAAGGTCCAATAGTACCTTTCGAATCAACAGTAGCAGTCTGTACTCATGAGGAGCTTCACGCAGAACTGCAAAAGGAAACAGCGGCACCCCAAATGAAGACAAGTGCTTACAATATGCAGGAGGGTCAGGAAGAGTCCACTATAAAGAGATCAGAACCAAAGGTGGAAACGATCTAGGAGGTTTCTAGACATGAGAGATGTCAGATTGCTGTTTCTGAAGAAACTAGTGAACCTGGATCTTGGGGTACCTCAACTTCTGGAGTTGTAGACACTCCCCAAAAGAAACTACGCAATCATTTAGCCAAATGTCTAATACCAATAGTAGTAATCCATAGTAAAGAGAGGCTTCATGCAGAATTGCAAAAATAAATAGCAGCACCCCAGATAAAGACAAGCGCTTGCAATGTGCAGAAGAGTCAGAGATCAGAGCCATGAGAGCTGTCTGATTGCTGTTTCTGAAGAAACTGCTGAACTTGGGCCAAATATAACTCCAGATAGATGCTCTTGAGGAAGGAAAAACGGTTAGAGAACCGAAAACAGGAGGCAGAACAAAAACAGATCTGGAGGAGGAAGGAAAGCAGAACTTGGGAGATAAAGTTGGAGAGAGAGGATCTCCTTTCCAAACTGGTACAGGCTTGAGAGATGGGACAAAGAAGAGGTTGTGAGAGGACCACAAGGCGAAGAAAGAGATGTGTCTCAAAGCAGAAAGAGCCCACCTGAGTTTTGAAGTTGGCCCAGCTGAATTTTGAAGCTGGAAGTTCTTGAAGGGCTATTCCACAACACTGTGTTACTTTTTCTCTGTAATTTGTTTTTCGGGATGTCTACAACTTCTTGTATAATAATAATAATAAGAAGAAGAAGAAGAAGAAGAAGAAGAAGAAGAAGAAATGATTTGACTTGCAGAAGCTTCTGAGGCTTGGTAGAGCTTCTAAGGTTTCTTCCATGTGCTCAGATTGTATTCACCTCTGTACTGTTTTATTTTTCTCTTCCATTCCCTTATAGACAGGAAGGGGGGGGACCTCACATGAACTGAATATGCCTCATTTTGCTGTATTTTCAGCCTGTGATGAAACTTTATTTTCCACCTTAAAATGGTGAGATTAACAGCAGCATATCCAATTCCATGGATGGAATGTGAAGCCCAGACATATTTCTACACATCCAGCCCTGCAGCCTTAACCACATATAACACTCTCATTGATGTTTTGAGGCTTGCAGGAGACCAGGGTGCAATTAGGTAGGAGAGCTTTATGCATGTGGGGGTAAGGCAAGTCCATTTTAGACTTTCCCCCCTCCATAAACACACCTTTCTTACTTCAGGCTGTTTTTCCTTACTACCTGAGAAACTGAAGATGGGAAATACTTATTCAAATTTCTGTAAACTGACTGCACGTTATTTTCCCTTCCATGAATTTTCTGTGCACTTTTCTGAGGTAGGTTTAAATTTTCAGTGTCTACAGGCAGTTCATAAAGTCGTAAAGGACAGCACCAAAAGTACTGCTGGATTTCCTACTTTCCTAACCCCCCAAAAATCCTTTGATGGTGGTTGGTTTTTTGTTTTGTTTTTCTCTAAAGTAGATATATTGAGCACTTTAACTGCACAAATCCAAATTTCCACTTAAATCCCTCCCACAACATAATGTCTGGAGGCAACCTATGGTTTACCACAGGCATAGGCAAACTCGGCCCTCCAGATGTTTTGGGACTATAACTCCCATCATCCCTAGCTAACAGGACCAGTGGTCAGGGATGATGGGAGTTGTAGTCCCAAAACATCTGGAGGGCCGAGTTTGCCTATGCCTGGTTTAGCAGCTTCAGAACAAAGCCAATGAAACCAACATTAAACCATGATTTTAATATTGGGGCTTGTTCTGAAGCTAGCAACCATAGTTTCCCAGTTTGGGCAAAACTGAGAAACTGTGGTTAGATGAAGAATTTCTAGCTTGTTTGCTCACACCACAAAGGGAGGGCCGATGGGGCTGGGTTATGTAGGCAAAATACCTAATTGAACAGGCTCAGTTTCCCTCATTCATTGGAATCCGAAATTCAGGATAAGAGCAGAACCAATCGCACAAGTTTCAGACCGAGGCATGGACATTTTTCTACAGCTATGTCACTGAACCCATAACAGGGATACTTCATGTCTCAGTCTGGTATCTCTGGTACGTCTTCTGAATCGGAATGGGTGTGAGAAGGCGACATCTCCTGGAAGTCCTCTGACTGCATTAAGTTCTCTAGCTTATGGCCACAAAAGCGTAATATTTTGAAAACTGCAACATTGATTATTCAAGCTGATGTATGGATTGACTGATTTTTTATTTCAGCAGAGCTGCTGGAGAAATACCCCGCTAGATATTTGCTAGAGAAGCAGCCTTCTGGCAAGTTGTCCCCATCCAACCATCTCGTAGCCACGGACACCCGCGTTTTCTTTCGCCCTCGCCGGCGTCCCCAATAGAATGAGAATGCGACGTTCGCGGGAGCCTTTGTACTAGAAAAGGAAATGGCAGCAGACCCCCTTGACAATGAGCTCCAGTTCCAACCGAGCACAGCCTGCCCCGTAAAACCCCCACACAGAAGCTCCTCCAGTTCCCCACGTTACTCATTATGCATCCCCGGTGATCATGCCGCCGATGCGGAAGGGGCAACTGTGAAGGCTCACATTGATTCCCCTTTTCATAGGAGAGGAGATTGTTGGCGGAAGATCACTGCTAGCAGTCCCCCGCGACAGATTTTTTTCCAGCGCGTTGCAGGCAGGTTGGCCGGCTGCCTGACAATCGGCTGTTGAGTGACATATTTTGGGCAGAGCCGTGGCAAAATGGGAGCCATGTGGCTGATGTTAGTAAACATTATCCCGCACAGACTGGCAGGACACCGTCAGCAGCGGGAGGGTGAATGGCTGGCAGGCTGCGTGAACTGGACACACAGGCAGCTAAGCACTACCTAGGAGACGCAAGCCAAGGCCTACAATCTAGCAGCTGCTGCGGTTGCCAGGGTAACTAGAGACGAGGGAACAATGAGCTGGAAATCCAGCATGCAAGCTTTTATTGAAAGGTTTCCCCGCTACCCAGCCCAAGCAAGGTCACACTCCCAACCCCCCCCCCCCCCCGTTAAAAAAACGTTTTCGGGTGGCGGCAGCTCGCTGTTGTTGTTTTGGTTATTGTTGCTGCATGGATCAATAGAGATATAGATATAAAGACCAAGAAGCAATAGTGTACAGAGCCATTTCCTTTCCAATGAACGGTGTGTGAAATTGGCAATGTGCTTTCGCTCCGTGTGTGGACTATACAAATGATAGGCTCACATACAGATCTCCTGCCTTTATATCCATTCCATCATAGTAGAGTGAAGAAAACATGCACGGCGGAAAAAAAGAATGAATTCATCTGAGAGGATACGTTTTCAAGCAGGAAAACAAAACGATTCTCTTCCCGGGGGGCGGGAATTACCCCTCGCTTCTCCTTCACACCACAAGTACTAGGCATACAAATCAACCTAGTCATGCAAAATACAGTCTTATTACTTAAAAAAATGTAGTCTGTAACAGAAAGCGCACAGGGTTTTTCAAAATTCATGTTTCACTCTAGTTATTTCCCCTGCATTTTTCAGTGTATTAGCGCCTTGTTTCCAAATTAAGATCAGTTTGGCTGCTCTTTTAATTACTGTAGTAAAATCATTTCACAGGGGACTAGGTATTCTGCCATTTCACTTACAAACCCAGCTAATAACCTCCCTCCAGATTTTTTGGGTTACAGTGCGCCCTTAGCCAGCGGTGGAAGAAAGCTAACGTTTGTTTGTCTGAACCATTAACCAACCGTGCCAAAAACGAACAGGTAGTTTTTGTTACTACCTGCCTCCCTACATATCGCTGTTATTTGTGGGATAAAAAGAATAGGGGAGGGGGAACTCTTTCCTAAATCTTTCCTACTTTGTCACAGAGACAACCAGGCTAGCGGCCATTTCCAACCCTGAATTGAATGCTTTATGTGCTGGGCCCAGTTTGTACGGTTGGGAACGAAGAAACATTGGTAACGAAGAAACATGTGACTGTGCATGGACATTTGTACTCTATATTCTTGCAATTAATCTGCCTCAAGGAAGTGGGGCAAAGATAATAAGTAGTAGTCTATTATACTCAACACACACAGTACTGCAAGAATAAATATTTTGGATTTTTTGACTATGAAAAGCCTAGCATTATGAATTAAAAGTGCCATTGTTGAAAAAAATGTAGCGGAGCTGACATTTAACATGTGAAACTAAATGGCACTGGGTTAATTGTATTCATAGAAAGAAGTCATCATGGAACAAGGGCTTTTATGGGGCAGGAGGGAGATAACCTTGAAGCACAAGCATTTTTACAAAATGCATATTCTCCCAAAAATGGCTTAGAATGCTCATCGAAATAAAAAAGGCATTAGAAAGGTATATATAATGCATTGCATTTTGAGTAAGAATACATATTTTGCACTCAAGACTGCAATTCAAGGTAGCCACACCAGAGTCTTTTTGAATCGGTGGTCTGGTCACTCATAGAATTGCAATTGCAATTGCAGTGCAGGAATAAGCAGCTGTCCCACACGGGGATTGAACTTGCAATCTTGGCATTCTTAGCACCATGCTCTAAGCAACTGAGCTACCCAGGCAGACGCACAATTTCAATATACAAAGTTAAGCCCGGCTAAAGCCTTCATTTCTGTGGGTTTAAGCATGGACTGCAACCTCTGGAAGGTTTCTATGCATTGTGACTTATCTGCAGCTTATGGGGCAGCTTTCCTTCAGCTCTAGGGTCACACCCCTTTGGGACAGAAAAAAATGGGCCTAAAATATGGACCCCATTGAAATGCAATGACTCGGCAATAACACAGTAAAGGCTGGGTAGGCAAACTATGCAGATTCTGGAGAGGAGGACTAGCATGGAAGTAAATGTTGCATTCAGAGGCCTGGGTCTCTTGAAGATGAGAATCTGGGATTCAGAGTAGGCTTTGCAGAGGAAGAGTCTTATTTTATACTTCCTACCTTCTATACGGGCAGACTGCTGTTCTTTCCAGAATCTTTATTGTTCTGTCGGCTTAGCGTAAGTCCTGGTGTGGATTTCCTGGTGTGAGGAAACCCTGGCCTGGATAAAGGAATGGTTCTGGCACAAGCAAGACAGTAAACCTAGCTTTTCCTAAGAGTTAAAAAGTCATTCCAGGGCTGTGTTTGAGTATAGGAAGATTGTCAGCTCAAAAACGTTTGCTCAGCAATGTCAAAGAGTGTAGGTAAACTGCTGCCTTTTCCACAGGGATTTTACACAAGGAAAAAGCCAGTCTGTACTCCGATGGCAGAAAGGAAACCCATCAGAGTTGTTCAATTCTTCCCCCATTAGGTCCCAAGGTGAGTTTATAATGTTTTCCATGAGATACAGGTAATAGAGATGGCAGTGGTCAGAGATGTCTCTTATCACATCAGGCCCTTAGCTAATGGTGAAGTACCACTGCGATATCATACCCTTCAACATTTCTCCAATGAAAAAAGGAATGTCCTATTTTCACTTTTTTAAATATTGAAACTAGACTCTATATGAAATTTAAGTCCCACCCCCTGATTACAATTTAGGGTTACCTTTGGGGGGAGGCAAAGTTGTTGAGCCTTTTGGGCAAAATCACTTTTTGAAAAGGCGCTTTTAAGCTTTGTTTTTTATGGAAAAGCGGCAAAAATGGCACTGCTGACATGGGTTGCCATAAGTCTGGATTTTCCCAGACATTTTCCCCCAATTTCCATCCAGACACTGCTGCCGGTTGTGGAATATTGGATATGTCAGGAAGATATGTGGGCAACCCTACTCAAACCTTACTCCCCACACACTGCAAATGTTGCCAAATCATTCCCTTCGTAGCCTTCTAAAGAAAAATAGCTCAGTAGGCTACCACAAAAATTAAAAAAAGCTAAGCCCCCACCTCTGTACTATGAGCATTGGTAATTGAAAGTAATCTGGCAGGATCTGAAATTCTGTTCTGGTACAGACGGGGAGAATCAGAACAGTTATTGGGGTTAGAGCATACTAAGCCCAAAACGTTTATGGAGGAAAATAACATCTCCGAAGTCGACAGCATGTAGAACTCCTTTTTGTTTTTCATGTGAGTATCCATATGCAGACATCAGAAAGAATATTTCTGCTTTGATTCAGAGCATTTGCAATTGTAACGATATGAGCCTAAACAGGTGAACTGTGGTTTGTGACAGCTAGATTGTTATGAGAGAAACTTCTGAGCCAGAATTCTGGTCTCTGGTGAATAGCTCGCCGCAGCTCTGTTTGTGCAGACGTCCAAGGGTGAAGAACACTAATACAGTTGTCCGTGCACAACTGTAACAAACAATCTGCTTATTGTGTATTTTTAAAAAGCAATTCTTCATGCAGGCTAACAGGTGGCACAAAGTTACTGTAGGCACACTGTTGGAGAAGAACAAACCCCATTTAACGGAGATATTTGCATGGAGAGGCCAAAATTCATTTTTTAAAAAATGATATTGTCAGTGCAAACTGTCAATCCCTCATGTTACACAGATTCCTCCTGTTGCATTCAGTCTGTCTCTGGACAAAAACTCCTCTGCATGAATGTAGGGAATAATAGTAACAACAACAACAACAACAACAACAACAACAACAACAATACAAAGAAGAATGATGACCTCACTCTGGTCTTTTATATTGTGGTTTTCAAGTTGTATTATCAATGCAACACCCGATGCCATATAATTTTTCATACATTTCAGCTTCTCAAGAGATTATCTAGTTATCTCTCACTTGGACTACTGCAATGCGCTCTATGTAGGGCTACCTTTGAAGGTGACACAGAAACTACAACTGATCCAGAATGCGGCAGCTAGACTGGTAACTGGGAACGGCCGCCGAGACCATATAAAACCAGTCTTGAAAGACCTACACTAGCTCCCAGTACATTTCCAAGCACAATTCAAAGTGTTGGTGTTGACCTTTAAACGGCCTCGGTCCAGTATACCTGAAGGAGCATCTCTACCCCCATCGTTCTGCCTGGACACTGAGGTCCAGCGCCGAAGGCCTTCTGGTGGTTCCCTTGCTGCGAGAAGCCAAGTTACAGGGAACCAGGCAGAGGGCCTTTTTGGTAGTGGCACCCACCCTGTGGAATGCCCTCCCACCAGATGTCAAAGAGAAAAACAACTACCAGATTTTTAGAAGACATCTGAAGGCAGCCCTGTTTAGGGAAGCTTTTAATGTTTAATAGGTTATTGTATTTTAATATTTCGTTGGAAGCCATCCAGAGTGGCTGGAGAAACCAAGCCAGATAGGCAGGGTATAAATAATAAATTGTTGTTGTTGTTGTTGCTGCTGCTGCTGCTAACTGAATTGAAATAAATGGTCATGCTTTCAAGCTATATGCATTAATGGAGAACACAAAGAGTGATTTCATTGCAACGTTCTTAAGTCTTAACTTTGCAAGATCTTTTAAGGGAGAGTAGGTGGGAAGACAGCAAGCTAGCCATACAGATGGCTCGAAGTCAGACCCCAGTTACTGAGAAGGGGTAACAACCTTTGCCATCTCTTATGAGGTTGCGGCAACAGAACTGTTGCAACACTTGCTTTTTTTCACTGCCCCTTCCCGGCAAACAGGCACCTTCTGTTTGACTGGGAAAACCCTTTTATAAAAAGTAGTCTTTCAGGAGTCAAAGTTCTTCATTAATGACGCTTGCTCTGTTCCAGTTGTGTGTATTCCAAAAAGCTGACGTTCATGTCCCCATTTGGAAACCTGTAGAGAAGTACCGGTATGTCAGAATGACTGCAGTTTAGGAGATTTGATGGCTGCTTCATTGCATGCAGTCCTTGTGGTACAAGCATGTAGTGTTGTTCAGCCTGCACAGGTATTTTCATTGATTCATCTGGCTGAGAGACACTTAAGACAAGCACCAGCATGGACTTTTCACTTGGTCAAGGAGACGCTGGAAATGAAAGCTCCCTGCCACTTCTAATTGCTCGCCTTGCAGTTTCATTTGTGAATTATATTGCAAAACTGGGAGCCTTGTATCAACAACCCTTGATAGAGGTTTGGGTTCAGCCCTTTTTGCTGACATTAGATGGCTGCAGTTGCAAGCGAAGCATTGTGACTCTCTACTACCTTGATGGCAGAAAGTGAGGAGGAATTAAAGAACCTTTTAATGAGGGTGAAAGAGGAGAGCGCAAAATATGGTCTGAAGCTCAACATCAAAAAAACGAAGATCATGGCCACTGGTCCCATCACCTCATGGCAAATAGAAGGGGAAGAAATGGAGGCAGTGAGAGATTTTACTTTCTTGGGCTCCATGATCACTGCAGATGGTGACAGCAGCCACGAAATTAAAAGACACCTGCTTTTTGGGAGAAAAGCAATGACAAACCTAGACAGCATCTTAAAAAGCAGAGACATCACCTTGCCAACAAAGGTCCGTATAGTTAAAGCTATGGTTTTCCCAGTAGTGATGTATGGAAGTGAGAGCTGGACCATAAAGAAGGCTGATCGCCGAAGAATTGATGCTTTTGAATTATGGTGCTGGAGGAGATTCTTGAGAGTCCCATGGACTGCAAGAAGATCAAACCTATCCATTATTCTGAAGGAAATCAGCCCTGAGTGCTCACTGGAAGGACAGATCCTGAAGCTGAGGCTCCAGTACTTTGGCCACCTCATGAGAAGAGAAGACTCCCTGGAAAAGACCCTGATGTTGGGAAAGATGGAGGGCACAAGGAGAAGGGGACGACAGAGGATGAGATGGTTGGACAGTGTTCTCGAAGCTACAAACATGAGTCTGACCAAACTGCGGGAGGCAGTGGAAGACAGGAGTGCCTGGCGTGCTTTGGTCCATGGGGTCACGAAGAGTCGGACACGACTAAACGACAAAAACAACAACTACTACTACCTTAAAAGCCTTGCATCATCATCATCATCATCATCATCATCATCATCATTTATTACATTTCACCTGATCCCAGGGCGGTTCACAACAGGAAACTATAAACTAATATATAATAAAACAAAAACAAACCAATAATCCCCACTTCCACAAGCCCTGAAATGTTACTCAGCAGAGGCGTCTGGCGGAAGAGAAACATTTGTAATGATGGTGCCAGGCAAGCCTCACTGGGAAGGGCATTCCACAAATGGGGAGCCACTGCAGAAAAGGCCTGCTCTCGTGTTGCCACCCTCCAGACCTGTCTTGGAGGAGGCACATGAAGAAGGGCCTCAGATTATGAAATCAGGGTCTAGGTCAGTTCATATGGAGAGAGGCATTCCTTGAGGTATTGTGGTCCTGAGCCATTTAAGGCTTTATAGATGAAAACCAGTACTTTGAATTGGGCCCATTTAGCTGGTGCTCATACTGTAAGAATATTCACAGTTTGGACTTCAGATCCGTTCACATGAACCTACCTGTATCAAGGAGTCACTGAAACTCCTTGATATTAAATTAAATGCACAAATATACACATTTATGAGCAGAGAGGTTGGACATTGGCCAACAGTTACAAACAGAAATTTCCTTGAGCTCAAAATTCTAAGTGCTGTAATGCAAGGTGCAAAATTATTGCTGAATCGCCATCAGTACCTGAGCCTCACTTATGAAAATCATGATATGTATTTTCTTGGGTAGCCCAGCATAGTTAAAATACTTTCTGTGATATTCTAGTGCTGTGGGTCCAGTACTGTGACTGCCTTCTTTAAGGTGTTTGATTTCAGCAAGGATGAAAGCTCCGGCTGTACAAAAGAAAGTATGTAGCGTATCAACACGAGCCATCTAATATAGCTCAGTAATGGTGGGTTGTTGTTTTTAAGTAATACAATCTAATACTTAAGATAATTTGCTATTATATGTACAAAAATACTTGGCGTTAGTTTCAGGTGACGTGAAACTTGGTCGTTTGACCCTATGCTGAATTTTAATTCCTTTTCCATACATGCTTAAAAAGTGCCAGTGTGTTTTGGAACATGTATGCCAGGGAGGACAACCTCTGTCTTGTGGGCCAAATGTGGTCCGCCGGGATGTGTTCCCCAAACTACACCCACCTGCCCCACACCTAATGTCATATGTAGTCTACAACCGTAGGCTTGGATCTAGAAAGGTAGTTTTCCTGTTGCGTAAAATAAAATGGGCATCAACAGAAATGCATATAAAATAGATACGTTATATATAGATATATAAATATATAGATACAGGGCCAGATTTAGGTTTGATGAGGCCCTAAGCTACTGAAGGTAATGGGGCCCTTTATATGTCCAGCTGTTCTTTGTCAACAACAAATTGTCACTGTTTTTTGTCCCGAATATATGCTATATGGTAATTTATGGACCTAATAGGTATCTAAAGCTATTTGCACATAACAAAATATGTATTTTATCAAAGTAATTGTTGAACTGAAATACAATTAAGAAGAAGTATATTAATAGTGAAATACAACCCTATATACAGTATAGAAATGAGCAAAGCAGTGATATTTTAGGGAGCAGGCTAGTAGGTGGGGCCCATTACTTACATCACAGGAGCCTACACAACACAAAACACTGTTGCTGTATGTAAGTTTTATTTTATTTGTTTTTTATCTTATATTTCGGAAATGTACATCCAGTTTTTTTCCTTTAAATTTTTTTGGGGGGGCCCAAGAGAGTGGGGCCCTAAGCTATAGCTTGCTTAGCTCATATGTAAATCTGGCACTGTAGATATATAGAAATAGAGATATATAGATATATAGCATTTTTTAAAAAACCATTCTCCCCACATATATTGTGACAGATGCAATGAACAATTGCCACAGGATCCGTGGGAGAACAAAAATGAATATATAAACCTAGAGATGTCTTATGTTGCAGAAGTGCAATCTTTCAACCATATGTTCATAGATGGATGCTATACCTGAGGCAGTTCTGAGATGGTTAAGCATCTGCTTATACCTTGGTGGATAGATATCAGCATATTCTAATGCAGGTCACAAGTTCTTGATGATCTGCTTTTGCCTAAGGGGCTCAATTTAAAAAGAGGTCTGAGTGTTTTTCAAGTGGTGTGGCTCAGAGGATTCTTCTTGTAAGTATACAAAAATACAGTTGACAGTTTTCTAGTTGCAAAGTGTGATGCGAGAAAAGCATTTAAAAGATAAAGAACGGTAATTACAATCCTCAGAATGCATCCTGTTGCGGAACCTTTCACCTGATGAACACACTGCAAACTTGTTTCCCAGAATATGCATTTGGTGGACTGATAGCTAGGCACAACATCCTCATGCAACGGTACTATTACGTACTGCTACTGTCTCACTGTAGTTTAGTTGCCCTCACAAAATCCTAGTACATTAGGTAATCTGTAGGGTCACAAACCCACAATCTGTTAATTCTTAATGATAGATCTGCACTCGTTGTGACTTGTCTTGCTTTTGCTGCTGTATTTTAAATTTATGGATTCTCCTTTCCCCTTGCATCCACTCCTTAGTTGCCCATCTGTTTGCTAGCACTCCTCAACTTTTTTCTTGCTTTCTCAAGGGCAAGACTTTTGAAATGAAACACTTTCCCCTTTTACACAACTGTATGGACAGAGACACCATGTTCTCTAGATGATTGAGGGGGTCTGACACGATAACCTGACATCATGCAAGCGGTGTAGTGAGCAGTCAGGGGGCACAGCTATATTATTTGCTAAAACATCTTTTCTTAAAACAGAGCATGTTTGCAGAACATATGGAAGAAAAATGTAAATGTACCAAAAAATAATAATCTCCTTTTAAGATTGCATCATCTATTGCAGAAGAGCACCTCAGGAAAAGTTAACCTCCAAACAGTGTCCTTTCCTAAGAAATCAAGGTGTTTCTCAGGCAACATTAGATCTATGGAGATAGCTGAAGTTACTTTTGGTTCCTTCCATGAGCCGATAGCTCAGTTGGTAAAGCATGAGACTTTTAATCTCAGGGTTGTGGGTTTGACTCCCATGTTTGATGAAAGATTCTTGCATTGCAGGGAGTTGGACTCGATGAACCTTGTGGTCCCAACTCTTTGATTCTATGATTCATATGATCTCATCCAGCCCCTTTCTGGAGTTCTGATAAGGCAGATACCACTCTGCTCTTTGGAAATGTTATGATTGTCACCTTCTGTTTTGAACATCATTCCATGACGCAAAGCCAATGCAAAGCACCATCTGTAATTTTGGCACCCTGGATCGAGCCAAGCGATAATTCTACAAAGACGTGTTCCCCCCAAAGTAGTTTTCAGTTCTACAGCATTCCATACCATTCTTTTGTCCCTAGTTAGGGAGTTCATCATCTTGTGTGTACGCACAACATATAACACATCACTTGTTCTCCATTTGGATGTTTCCCTTGGGGGTTTCTGCATATAGCTTGAGATACATGAAAGGAACAGGGTGTAACAGGAGGCCACAGAGTGCTTGCGCCGTCATCAGACGGCCTCTTCACTTAAAAGGATTTATTTATAGGACAAGTCAGTCGGTCGCTGTGTCACATGACCACGTGGGGAAACAGACCACAACTCAGCTTTAGGAAGAAGGCCATTCCCTCAGGAAATAGATGAATTTTGAATGACCTAGCTGGAGGGCCAAGTTGCTATAGTGATTAAAAGCATGGAGGCAACTGAAGAGAGATCATCATTGTTGTGTGATGATTCGGGGAGGACCCAATATTGGAGCATGCATTGCTAATATTTCATCTTTGGGGGATGAGGGATGGACTGCAGTCATCGCTCTGAGTAAACCACCGCCAGTCGCAGAACAGTAGCAGAAATGCTGACCACGTTTGCGCTTCTAATAAGCACTCTCTTGACAAATCTAATGCGGACGCTCGCTGCTGTTTCAGTCTCCCTTTTTGTAGTAGAACATTCTTCAGATTTCAATCTCTCTCTCTCCCTCTCTCCAATGCCCTGCTAGGCTACTGGTAATCTACTGCTAATCCTTTCTCCTCAGTAGCCACATAAAGAAATAAAAAGATGCCAGTTTGTGGCTTAGGCAGGCTACATTGAGGAAACCTCCACACTGCTGCCAAGACTTTCCATCTGCCACCTTACAGGCGCAGGTGCCAGGGAGTCTCCTCCGTACACAAAGCATGATAATAAAACACAAAGGACCAATGTGCAGTAATAATTGCTAAACACACAGAAAGAGAGGCAAGAACTTTCTCCTTTTTTATATATGAAAGTTTACTTAAGTCTGCAGAGATTTGCATACAGATGGCTAGGTCAGAGCACTGTGTGTGCTGCCTGGCCTACCCAGGGCAGGGTGCCTTTATAAGCACACACGGCTTTTACTATAGCATAGTGTTGTGGAGAGGCCTCATTCGGCACATACTGAATAGTCATTCAAGTAGCTTGCTTTGAAATGAGAAAAGACCTTGGATGGGGGGGGGGAGAGGGAGGGAGGGAGCCGGAGTAAAAGAAAGCAAATTCTTTTCTTTGTGAGACAGAGGAGGAGTGTTGGGAAAGGGGCCAGAGGACTTAAAGAATGCGGGTTAGCAACCAGGAATTAAGAGGAAAGTTTCTGTGGAGACACACAATTAGATATGTGGCATTCACCCTCTCCTTCTAGTGGGCAACAAGAGCAAGCACATTTCAAAGGGTTCATGGTGTGCATTAAAAGAGAGAGAGAGAGAGAGCCCTGTTTCTTAAGCTATAAAGGTAAGTATAACTGCCTGGAAATAACACACACACACACATGGGTTAACTTAAAAGCAGCAAGAAAGTTCTTCCAGGTGATGGCACAAAGCAAATAATGAACCACCCCAGATTCCATCCTGCCAGCCCAGGGTTTGGTCCCTTGCTGCCTAGCTTGCTTTACAAGCGAAGAAATAAATAAGTAAATGATAAAACAGTGTCTGCGATCTGCTGACTTCGCTGAAAGCATTGTGAATGATGCTTGGTACTGATTTATGAAATGTCTTGTTGGCACATGCTTCCTTGGCAAGGACAAGCCTGTATACAAAGGGACTGAGGGTTGCCTTGTAGACTGGTGCCATCGAGAAGGACCATGCCTTGGACAACCATATGTTGAGCACCTTGCGAACTGGACAGACCTCAGATAGTAAAAAAATGAGACCTTATCCCAGGTTTTATCTTCAGCATTAAAAGTCCACCCAAAGAATCCAGCCAAGCCTTCTCATCGCCTTCCATGTAACGAATGGGCAGTTGCAACAGGTTTTCCTCCGCCATCTTGGGCAGACTCTGTGAGGGATCTTGTATGAGGTAGCACACAGGGAAAGCACACAAAGGCATTCTGATTTGTTTTTAAGTTTTCAGGATGGCTTGGCCTGGCCAGGGGGAGAGACTTGTATCATTCATCATCATGAATGGTGTCACAGGTCCTATCCACTAGGTGGACATGGCACTTGGCCACATTCCTCATAGCATAGTTGGGGAAGAAGCGTTTTCCTGGGAATTTCAGGACCTTCCTAGTGCTGAGAATGTGTGGCGTCTCCAGAACATAAGTGTGTTATAAAATGTGTATGTTTTTGGCTTTGCGGTTGTCATTTAGCAGACATTTTCTAAGCCTTAAAATCTAGGCGAAGATGAACATTATCAACACCATCTGAACAGACCCTTCTTGAGCAAAAAGCGAGGAGCTGTCCATTTCACATATTCACAAGATGCCAAAGTACGTTTCAGGATTTGATTTGTGGTTTTGAAAAGCTTTGGTTCGGTTTTCAAAGACACAGCCAGCTCTTACCTAGGCAAACCTAAGCACTTTGACAAGTCACTGATTTCACTAAACAAATATCCAACTCTCTGTCTTTCAGGTCCATGAGATCCAATACAGAGTTGTCTGGATCATGTCCCTTGGGTTGTATCCAGATGAAATTAGCTGCGCAAAGGTCCCACTGAAATGAAAGTGAAAATTATAACCAAGTCTCACTGAACTAAATGAAACTAAGAGCAGGGAGGAGTGTGAGAATTTGTAGCACAGCAAGCCCAACATTCAACAGCTTGGTGGCTTGCTGGGGTGAAAGGTGGTAGGAACTTTACTACTACTATTACAATTATTATAATTTATTAGATTTGTTACCCGGCCTTCATCATAAGGTCCCAGGCACATTACAACCATGAAAAAACAAAATATTAAAATCAATTTAAACATTTTTGCCAATCAGAAGAATGCACTGCATCCTTTAATAAATGTATATGTTCATGTGTATATCACTTTCTTCCCCCACCCTGACTACTGTACCCTCACTTTAGGTGCTGATGAACTCTTTACACAAGGTAGTTGTGAGGATTAGACCAGGAATTCAGCATTAAACCCCCAAGGCATAATTATGAACCCAGTCTGGAGCAGCAAGCTGCCAAACTATGTTAATTTCCTGGAGAGTACACCCATTTTCTAGGAGTGGAGGGGAAAAGCAAGGCTAGAAAAGACATCTCTAGTGAAAATTTAAATGAATCTGAAATTGGTGGTCTGAACGTGACAGGATTGCATTTATATCCATACTCAAAAAAAAAATTATTTCAGTTTTAAAATTTGCATGGAAAAAGTAGTATTCCAGGTTAAAAGCTAAGCTAAACAAGAAGCCAGATTTCTTCAAGGTGACATGGTCATTTTGCATCTAGTTGCTGACTTAGGCATGTCTGCCAGTATCTGATTTATGATTTGCCATTGCAAGTGCCAGGTCTGTGGTTGGTGGAACCATAACATTAAATTCATTTTGTCACCTTGTTGTGCATAACTGTGTATGCACTTGGTGTGGTCGGTATCCCAGCGATGCCAATGGCAAACACCCCCCTTGATTTTAGTGGATATGGCTTGCGACTACAATTCCCCCCCCCCCAAAAAAAAACCCAGGCGTATGCCAAACCCAGCCATTGCTTGCTTCTCTGCGGAGCACCTAACATGTTGGAAAGGGAACAAATATGGCTTATTTCTGTCCTGAATATATATTTTCATAAACTTTATGGCCGCAATCCTGCATAGCATTATACACACATAAATCTCTTTCATTCCAGCAACGCTTGCCTATCTGTAACTGTGCACAGGATTGTAGCCTATGACTTCAGGGTGTGTGTTTTCCCCCCCTCTCCCCCCCCCCCCATTCCTAAGGTTAAGTCTTACATAATCACATAACATTTTACAAGCCATCTGAGTAAGGCAAGAGAAGGGCGGAAGGTGGGGAGGGGGGAGTTAGCCATGGACAAAATCCAGACTCTTGAATAGTCCTAACTGCTAAATTTCCATATAAATGATCCCTTTAGGAGTTAGGCATTTACTTCCAATGCCTTCCTGGTCTGTGAGGTCTGAAATTATGCCAGTCTGGGGTTCAAAGCAATCTCAAGATCTCTAAGAATTTCCTAGAACCATGTGCCCCTGGGCACCGCTGAATACATTAGGGGGGGTGGGGAGGAATTCATGGCTTTTCTGTTGTGCTAAAAACACACACAGCTTGCCCAATGGAACGGCCTCCCTGCTTCTCCCCTCGAATGTTGTTCTGGGGGTTCTTCTGACACCACCACCCCCGAGCAGATTTGGGGGGCACACAAGGGGGTGCAGAGGGGGAAAGCTCCATTGTACTAGCGGGAAACCTTGCACTGGTTTCTGCTAGCGGACCTATTTGGTTGATTCCAGTTCTGTTTTCCCCAAATCCCACCATATACAGTTATATCTCAAATGTTGCAAAATACTACAAAATGATCCTTTTAAAAAAAAGTATTCAGGATGATATTTATTATTTTATAAAACTATTTCTCTGCTTCCTTTCACTTCAGATTGCACTGAGGCAGCTTAAAGGTAATGGGACCCCTGACCATTAGGTCCAGTCGTGCCCGACTCTGGGGTTGCGGTGCTCATCTGGCTTTATTGGCCAAGGGAGCTGGCGAACAGCTTCCGGGTCATGTGGCCAGCATGACTAAGCCACTTCTGGTGAACCAGAGCAGCACACGGAAACGCCATTTACCTTCCCGCTGGAGCGGTACCTATTTATCTACTTGCACTTTGACATGCTTTCGAACTGCTTGGTTGGCAGGAGCAGGGACCGAGCAACGAGAGCTCACCCCATCACAGGGATTCGAACCGCGACCTTCTGATCGGCAAGTCCTAGGGTCTGTGGTTTAACTCACAGCGCCACCCACATCCCTGAGGCAGCTTACAACTGGTTAAATATATAAATAATACCCTGCCCATCTGGCTGGGTTTCCCAGCAAAATATAAAAAATTTCAAAAAGTCAAACATTAAAAGCTTCCCGATACAGGGCTGCCTTCAGAAAATTGTGTAGTTCTTTATCTCCTTGACATCTGATGGGAGGGTGTTCCACAGGGAGGGCGCCACTGCTGAGAAGGCCCTCTGTCTAGTTCATTGTAACTTCACTTCTCACTGTGAGGGAACCACCAGAAGATCCTTGGAGGAAGACCTCAGTGTCCGGGCTGAGCGATGGGGGTGGATATGCTCTTTCAGGTATACTGGGCCAAGGCAGTTTAGGGCTTTAAAGGTCAGTACTGACACTTTGAATTGTGCTCGGAAACGTACTGGGAGCCATTGAATATCCTTTAGGACTGGTGTTATATGGTCCTCGCAGCCACTCCCAGTCAACAGTCTACCTGCCATATTCTGGGTTAGCTGTAGTTTCCAAGTTACTTTCAAAGGTAGCTCCATGTAGAGTGCATTGCAGTAGTCCAAGCAATTCTTTACTGGCGTTCTATGAGCACTGTAAGAAGCCCCACCATATTCTGCACCAGCTGCGAGTCTAAACTTATCATAAGGTATGTGCCAATGGGGCCATAAGGTTACCAATGGTGCAGGCTAGAGGTTACCACTGTGCTGAAGGTATCTAATGAACATAGCAACCATTGCTGCCCATAGCCACTGATGTCACTTGTGAGAGCCAGTGTGGTGTAGTGGTTAAGAGCGGTAGTCTCGTAATCTGGGGAACCGGGTTCGCGTCTCCGCTCCTCCACATGCAGCTGCTGGGTGACCTTGGGCCAGTCACACTTCTTTGAAGTCTCTCAGGCCCACTCACCTCACAGAGTGTTTGTTGTGGGGGAGGAAGGGAAAGGAGAATGTTAGCCGCTTTGAGACTCCTGAAGGGGATATCAAATCCAAACTCTTCTTCTTCTTCTTGTGTCTCTGAAAGCATTGTTGGATCTAGGAGCATCCCGAATTATTCGCTTGCTCCTCCAAAACATGTCCACCATTGTATCCAGGCATCAGTTCAGAATGTTTGTGTGTGTGTGTGTGTGTGTCACACTAATTAAACGCACAACAGTCCCAAAGCAAGACTAAATACCTTCTCAGCTCTTTCACCTGATCTCCCCGCTGTTGTTTTTTGAGCATGTTGCGCTTTATTTTCTCATGATAAGATGTCTGAAAAGAATCATTTCCCAGAATGAATTCTCTCCCTTTTCACTCTGATGAGGGGAAAGATTCTGCCATGAAAGCAACCGGCAAGCTATAGAAAAGCCTTTTCGTGATATTTCGCTTAAAATCACAAAGCAATCAGGAATTTAAAATGACAGCCTCTCATTCTTATGACTGATTTCACATAAGCGCTGAAACAACTCCAAGTGATGAATTCTATTTTTTAAAGGGGGAAAATGATGCTTGTTATACAGTAAGTAAGCAAAAGCGAAAATCAGATTCCAAACCTTGAGGTACTTAAATAAAAGAAGAATGTACTTGAGTGCAACACCTTGCAAAGGAGATTGCTTTCCCCCGCAACTATAACTGAAATGTGTAACATGCCTTTCATCCGTACGTTATTTAATAGGTAAAGTATCTAGAATGGTTATCACTGTGTTTAGCAGTTGTTGCATTGATGCCATTTGGAGCATATCATCCAGTTTCCAGATGATCTAGCAACTATGCCAGCATATGGAAATCTGCAGGAGAGGGGATTGTTGTGTGTTTAATTAGTGTGCCACTGGAAAAACATAGATTTGCTATATCTAAATGTGAAAATGTGAGGGTGATATTAAAGATAGGTAATAGACATACAGACAGACAGACAGATATAGATAGATGGATCAAGATAGATAGATGGATAGATAGATAGATAGATAGATGATAGATAGATAGATAGATAGATAGATAGATAGATGATAGATAGATAGATAGATGATAGATGATAGATGATAGATGATAGATAGATAGATAGATAGATAGATAGATGGTAGATAGATAGATAGATAGATAGATAGATAGATAGATGATAGATAAAAGGATAAAGGACCATTGGATGGTTAAGTCCAGTCAAAGTCTACTATGGGGTGCAGTGCTCATCTCACTTTTCAGGCCAAGGTAGCCGGCGTTTGTCCACAGACAGCTTTTCAGGTCATGTAACCAGCATGACTAAACCGCTTCTGGTGCAACAGAACACTGTGACGAGTGCCAGAGCACATGGAAACGCCATTTACCTTCCCGCCAGAGCAGTACCTATTTATCTACTTGTGCTAGTGTGCTTTCAAACTGCTAGGTTGGCAGAAACTGGGACAGAGTGACTGGACCTCACCCCATCACACGGATTCGAAACACCAACCTTCCAATCGGCAAGCCCAAGAGGCTCAGTGGTTTGGACCACAGCACCACCCGCATCCCTAATGATAGATAGATAGATAGAGTTGCAAGAGCAGTACATTAATGGAAGTGTCTTGCTTCTGATGTGTGCTCACTGCTACATGAGATATCCTCCGTCCCCGGCTTATGTAAAGCGAGTGTTACAGCCATACTGCTCTGTTATTCAAAGTTTCATTTTGCCATGGCATGAATTGTCCACTGACAAGGAATGCTAATTAAACAGACAGTCAAGGTAACAGATTACATCTTCTCATGCTTGCCTGCAAAGAGGGAGGAGACCATTTAACTAATTTTCCCAGTCTGAGTGTGGTATGTGGGTCAAAAGGTATGGAGTGCAATTCCACTTCACTGCCAGAAAGAACACTCCAGCTGCCCTGGGATTGCAGAGCTGAATCAACTGAGCTATCCAGAGCCTGGAAGGGAGAAGGAGTCCAGGAAGAGGGGAGTATACTGGCCTATAGGATGACTTTGTTCCCTGTTGGGTACTTTAGCATGGATAGGGTTGCACTCCTGGAAAGCAGCGTTTTCATCTGGCCAGAGAAAGAAGTGCTTTGTTTTTGTAGCTGGCTGGGAGAAAGGACAGGAGTGCTCATGCCACTCTAGGACTAGCACACAGCCAGCCTGCATGTCTGCTTGGTCAGCTTGCGTATTTATAAATAGTCCAGGGTTCTCAGAAAGAAAAAGCAGCATGCGAACAAGGCCTAGGACTTCCTGCTGCTTTTGGGTGTGGGGAGCATGTCATTTTCCTTTGACAAATGGTGGAGGGAATGAAGTAATTTCTGGCTACACGGTCTGCGGCGGCAGCCATTGGCACTGGCAGTCAGTGGCTGTTTGGCACTGTGCAAGGGGTCCTTTTTCCAGAGGAAGAAAAGTGGGGAGAGTGCCAATGTATCGGAAGGCCCAATGGAACGCTATCGCTATGCAACCTTATGCCAACAAATCAGGGCATGATCCTGCAACCATGCCGCAGCTACGTAGGCCTGGGTTTGGACACTGCCTCAGCCGGGGAGGGCGGGTTACAAATAAAAAATTATTATTATTATTATTATTATTATTATTATTATTATTAGCTGTCTACAAAACCAGTTTCTGTACTCCACTCTAAGTTGCATCATGGTAGAAAAGGTGGGATCTAAATGTAAGAGATGTTAAAAACAATGAGCGCTGTTTAAAGGCAAGTAGGTAAAACATCAAGGTTCTTCCTTACTGACTATCAAACAGAACACCAGTGTAGTTCTTGAAGTGAGAAAGGATTGGTGTCCAGATACTGGAAAGTAATTGACCAAACACCAGTGTAGCAACTCCTGCCGGAGAGATTGCCCAAGGTTTTTGAACTTTCTGGGGGGAGATAACCCTATCCATCCTGCCAACCTAGCAGTTCAAAAGCAAGTCAAAGTGCAAGTAGATAAATAGGTACCGCTCTGGCGGGAAGGTAAACGGCGTTTCTGTGCGCTGCTCTGGTTTGCCAGAAGTGGCTTAGTCATGCTGGCCACATGACCCAGAAGCTGGACGCCGGCTCCCTCGGCCAATAAAGCCAGATGAGTGCCGCAACCCCAGAGTCGTCCGTGACTGGACCTAATGGTCAGGGGTCCCTTTACCTTTAACCCTATCCAAGCTGGGCACATGGGAGAGATGATTGCTTCTGAACCCTAAAGCCCCCAGGCCACCCACCAGCACTTTTTTCAAACCTAATTGCTGGGATGTTAGGCAAGTGCATGCTTTTACATAGTTGCAATATGTGTCTGGTTCTGGTGTTTGCATGCGGCGTCCAGAACAGTTTCCCTGGTTTGCAAATGTGCCTATGGGTTAAAAACTAAGTTGGCAACCCGTAAAATAGAGTGTTGTACAAGGGCCAGGGACACCTTTCTGTCCAAATCCTCACACACCCTTGAAGCTCACTGCTGGTTCAAAATACGCTGGAAGAATCTCGAAAAACAAAAGCCGCAAACTGGAGTGAAAGTCACATTGAACTCAGTGAGGTTTACCTTCCAGGAAAACATGCAGTGAACTAGGCTAAGTGTAATTTCTCTCTTTCCCTCTCTCTCTCTCTCTCTCTCTCTCTCTCTCTCTCTCTGTGTGTGTGTGTGTGTATGAGTTGTACAACAACATCTGAATATACAATTGTCTTTAGAAAAAGGCACTTGAGATTCGTTCACCACCACTGCCCGGTCTTTACACACCTTATTTAAGTGGATCCAAAGGAAACCTCAAAAACTCTTGCTACTAATGATGTTGCCTGTTTAAAATTGGGCAATGCTACCTGCAAATGCGCCTCACGAAATAACTGTGGAGATGCCAATTTTAAGGTAATTAAAAAAAAAAAAGCAACTCCACTAATCAGCATCCCCTTTGATCTGTTTAACCCCAAAGGTCAACACATCCTGACCCCATCAATGCTCTTGCTCTGCAGTTGCCTGGCTCGGGTCATTTCTCCCATTGTTTTATTCATCCCGTATTAACTTCAAAACGAAGCAGCAACGTTCCAGTGTACCTTGCAAATCCTCCTGATCTCACAATAGGTGAAGGCTCATTGTTTCCCTCCAAATCGGTCCCCATTGTGCCCATTCAGCAAAATCGTTCATTTCCTCAGTCTAATGACTGCATCCTATTCCAGACTGAAAGCATTTTGTCATTCTGACGGTAGAGGATATTCAGGCCCTTTGATCTTACCTGTTATTGCTTCCAGTTCTTCAGCTACTGAGCTGGGAAAAGAACTGTGCTTACGCTGGAAGCCAGTAAGTAAGTGTGAGTGAGTGAGAGAGAGGGGGGCTTGGGACTTGCATGAAATACCATTTATATACCTTTTTTATTACAATAACATCGTGAAGGTGTAGCCATTGACATGCAGAAGTGTGCAAACCCTTTTTTCCCCTTTGAAAGAGGCTTTTGAAGGTGGAGGTATTCCAAAGTACTTAGTGCGGGCTGACAATCGCCACCGCTGTAATGAGCTCCCATTAAAAGTAAGCCTATTACTTGGGAGAGATGGGCACTATCCAGCCAAAGGGAAGCACATTTTAAGTCCGACAGTAAGCTTGCAGCCAAAAGGGTTTGCTGGTTAATTCAGATCAGCGTGTGAATTTCTGCACCCAATTCCCCTTTATCATTGTCAAGTCAGACTACCGCATCCATGGTAGAAGCTGCAGCCTTTAGAGTTCTCTCTCTTATGAGCTAAATGGACAGGAACATCTAAATGTTTAGACCTGCCATTCATATGTCCTCCATAGGGCACAGTACCCAAGTGGTATCTTCATAACATCTTCTACCTGTCTTTCCCAAAGTCTTTTTCCTTGTTTTGCCCCCAAGTTTGCACTCCCCTGTTGGTTGCAAAGCACCTGAGGTTTTCAGCCCAGCCAAACTGACAATTATCTCTTGCCACAGAAGTTTGACTGCAATACTTCATAGCTGATTACTTTGCTTCTTGAACACAGAATAGCCCATAGCATCGCACCAGCTCAGCCAACCAGTCTCAGATGCTTCACTGCCACAAAGCCCACTGTGGATGTATAAAATCTGTTGTTCTGAGGTCGCACAAATTATGACTGTTCTCAAGAAAGGGTAGGGCTACAAAGCATGAGCAGCATAAATGTTTCTTACGTCTAAACGCTAAGTCAAACTCTGCATTTTTCTCATTCCTGTCAGAGATTATGAAAGACATTGCTTTACATGAAAGGAACATCCATTTGCCGGTTTTGATTCTTCTGTTAAGAATTAAATTGCTCATGATCGAGGTGTTCAAAACAATACCAGGAACTGGGTTTCTCCATATGTAAAAAAGGCTTACAATAAATGCTGCTGCAATTTCTGTTTTGTAAGTGGCCAGTATCCCAGTGAGGGATTTCAATCTGTGAAATGTGGGACAGGTAATTAAAATATAAACCAGAACTGATAACAGAGGGGTGGGAGCCAAGATTATACTGGCAGGCAATAAATTATTCATTATAAGCTTTTATTTTTTTCGAAAGATGTACTTGTTTTATTCATGAGTTTGCTTTTTTCAGATGGTTCTGTTATAACACTGGAACTTGAAAGTAGTAAGCAAAAATAATTTAATTTTTGCAGGCCGGATGTAGTGTTTGGGAACATTTAATTCACTTTGCAGGTATCAGTTCGATCTGATATTCTCAAGCTGCATTTTCCCCATTGCTCGGAGAGAAAAAAGTGAACCGACCCCAACCAATTCTTACTGATTGGTTTTTTTGTTGGTTTTTTAAACCAGAACATTTCTCTATTTTGTTATCTGAACATCACTCACAATCCCGAATGCCTGTTGCATGGTAGAAAGATATTCACAGAACTAAAATGATAGAACACTTAACACTGGTCAAATGTACAGTTTTATAGATTTGTAGATTACAAATATTATGTAGAATTGCTGCCTTTTTAATTGGTATCTGTTGAAGCACTGTTAATGGTGGAATTCATAACCACAGTTTATTAGGTGTTTTCACCTTGTATTTTATTCTGTGAACCGCCCTGAGATCTTGTGATGAAGGGCAGTACATTAACAGCAACAACAACAACAGCAGCGATAACAATAATACTCAGCCTCGTGATCAGAAATACTCAGCCTGATCCTATGGATATTCACTTGCAAGAAAGTTGCACTGTGTCTAGCAGGGCTTACTCACAGGTAGGAGTGTCGGGACCGCAGCCTTTCTATGTGATCCAGATTCTGCTTGGGCATGCCTACACTACATAACAAGTGCATTGTTTGATTCCTTTTCTTTCTTCCTTTCTGTATTTACCCCACACATGGGCAGAGCAAATTGAAAGTGATCACTTTCATTAATGACATGGTATTGCAGAGTTCATTGTTTTGGGAACCCTCTGAATTAGCTCCACAAAGGAAATTGCTCTTCTGATCTGAAATGAATGTGTTCTATTTTCAAGAAATAATAGGCCAGCTACCCCCTTAACCCACCTCTCTCTTTGCCTCTCTTCCTTTAGGGTATGTGGATGAATTAATTTTTGCCCTTCTTTTGTCCTTTACCACTTCAATTCCCCCTGGGTTTCATAATTTTAAAACCCAGCTTCCATATTCCTAGGAATATAAATGGTATTTCCTTCTTTTTGAGCCGGCTCCAAAATGCTGTGCTTCTCTTAGTATACAACTTTCATGCTCAGGAACGCTGCCTTTTGGCATAGCTCTGCTGACCACGGCAAGTATAGTCTGAAACAGAGCAGGCAGTATTTCTCAAATCCAATCTGACCGTTGTGTGACTACAGGCATCTTCCAGATGTGAACCCCAGCCAGCATGGCCAATGCTAAGGGGTGATGGGAGTTGTAGTCTAAAAACATCTGGCAGGTCATAGGCTCCCTATCCCTGATCTACTAGGTTAGTCACACCCCACATACAAGCTCAGCAGCAGAACCTTCCTGCTTTCACTGCCCTATCACAGGTTTGGGGGTTCAGGTAGAAATTACACCCAACATTTAGCAGCTCTAGAATCTAGCCCTCTTCAATCTACTCCTGAATAAGTTGATTTGGGGTGTCTCACACATTGGCTCTGCAGAATCTGAGATGTAGCCAACTGCTGAACACTTATCACCTATCTCAAAATTACTTCCTAAACTTTGCATTCCCTTCTCTCCATCCAGGTGGCAGAAGAGGACATCATTTTTTAACAGCTTGCCCCAGCAGTTGCTCGGCCTGAACATCCTGTGGTGGTGGTGGAGGAAGCCTAGAGAGGTTGTGCTCCCTCCACTATGCACATGCCATAACATATAAAACATCGATGGATCCAGGTCTTTTACAGCTGGAACTCACCGGAACTCAGTTCCAGCACCACTCAGGTGGGCGCCATTGCCATTCTAAGAGAAGGAGGTGAGTTCATGGTGAGTTCCAGCACCTCTTTTTCTAGAAAAATAGCACTGGGTGGATCCACATAAACACTGAGACCTGAATGTTAATTACTGGAATGTAAATTATAGAAATCTAAACCACTGAGACTCTTGGGCTTGCCGATCAGAAGACCACGGTTCGAATCCCCGCAATGGGGTGAGCTCCCGTTGCTCGGTCCCAGCTCCTGCCAACCTAGCAGTTCAAAAGCACGTCAAAGTGCAAGTAGATAAATAGGTACCACTCCAGCGGGAAACAGTGTTTCCGTGCGCTGCTCTGGTTTCGGTGTTCTGTTGCGGCAGAAGTGACTTCGTCATGCTTCGACCCGTAAAAACTGTCTGCGGACAAACACTGGCTCCCTTGGCCAGTAAAGCGAGATGAGCACCGTAACCCCAGAGTTATCTACAACTGGACTTAACTGCCAGGGGTCCTTTACCTTTTTACCTTTTAGGTTTTGATAGGATTTTTGTGTGTGGCTAACTGAACGGCTGAACTTTGGTTCAGTTCTCCTCCATCCCTCCTTGCTGACTGTACTTTGAAGAGGCCTGCCTAACTAGTGACTCACTCAATCACACCAAATTGTTTCCCGACAATGCCTCTATGGTTTTTGTTCTTTTGCAGTGCCAGGCAGACGCAAGTCATTTACTGAGCTCCTTGCGCACACTCAAACAGGGCTGATGGCCTTCATTTGGTTTGGTGGATTATAAAAGCAGGCAAGCTTGCTTTTGACGGAAAGGGGCAAGCCATACTGGATCATCCTGCAGGCCACCAAACTGTACGGGTACCAATGTGGCGCAACAGGTCAGTGTGTCTGGCTGTTAATCAGAAGGTTGGTGGTTCGAGCCCACCCAGAGACAGCAGTGGGCAGAATTCCTGCATTGCTGACAATCCTTGGGGCCAACTCTACAATTCTATGATTTACAAAGGAAACATTTGCAACAGCAATGAAAGTTTCCTCCTCTCCTCCCACTGTTTCTCCCTTAAATCTTTTCTGAGCCCCTGCCCCCAATCCTACAGAGCAGGGGTGGGGGTGGCATGGGCGGAGGGAGCAATCCAGTTATCCTTGCACATATTCTTTACCTTGTCTGCAATAATTGTTATTGGAGACACCTGTGGTCAACTTTATATGTCCTATGCATTTGTGTCACAAGCATCAGCAGCTACACTATCCAGTGAGCACTGATCCACTAGCATGATCCCCACTAGTATGAATATTTCATTGATAATTATTCGCTATGTACCTCTTTATATATGTATTTTGTTCTACCGTATAACTTACTTGCAGGTTGCTCAGTTTGTTGTCATTCATTGCTTGCAATGCCTTATATTCCATTTCTAGCTGTTGAAGACTTTATTCCGAAACAGTTGAACTATTCCGGATATACTGTCCTTTTGAGACTTTTGTGAGACGTCTTCCTTTGAGAGACGGCTTGGCGTTCCTTGCTATTCATTGATTTGCTTGATTCTTTGTTTGACTCCGATACATATAACAACTTGTAGTTACTTGTATATTTTGTGAGATGTGTTGTACGATATATACATCATTTTGAAGTGGCTTATTCGTATATTTTGAATGACATCATATCCGATTATATATTCACTTACAGTGGACGCTTGGGTTGCGAATGTGATCTGCGCAGGATGCACATTCACAACCCGCAGCGTTCGCAACCCACAGAGGCACGTCTGCACACACACAGATTGCGATTTAGCGCTTCTGCACATGCGCGAAACCCAGAAATAACCCGTTCCAGTACTTCCGGGTTTCAGCGGGTCTGTAACCTGAAAAAACGCAACCTGAAGCGTCTGTAACCCGAGGTATGACTGTACAGTTATTAGCCAGCGTGTTGCATTTGCATTTTTGTAGATTGTTACGTTTTGCAACACAGGGGTTTATGTTTGTTCAGATCATTGGAACCAATGGCAGATTCATGCTTTGATTTCTTGCTTTGAATGAGTCAAATCTAAAGTTTGCGGAGGGGAGAGGCACAACGCATCGTGTGACCAATGTCTTCTGTAGTTCTGAAGACAAAAAAGAACTGTGTACGTTTTTCCCCCACCCCCATGTGTATGCTGCTTGTAAATTTGCATGATATAATGAGACTTTGGGGTCAACTACCAGACCCCACAGACATGAAGTTTTCTAGGATTTCTGGATTCTCTTACATGGCTGGGACCAACTTATTACTGTATTATTGGGAGATTATGCGTCATTCCGATGCTTTCTTTTGCTCTAGGGTGCTGAATAAAGATGTATATGTCTTTTAAGTCCATAATTAGGTTTGATGGAGCTACAGCTCACTAAGCAGGCATATCTTTCTCGAGGGATACCTAGAGAATGATGATTTGCTGCTTCTATCTAGAGAGAGAAGGATAGTCAGTGCCAGGAGGAGGGGGAGAGACATGTAGTTTAGAGCAGAGGGTCAAAAAGGCTGGCTTCTTTTCCTCCCTACTGTGCCAGTTCCAGGCTAGTACACTAAAGGAGCCAAAAGATCTTGCACCTCAAGGGATCTGTGAAGTTTTGGATTCAGCAGATCCAAACCCTCACCACCCTGAAAAACCTCGTTTCAGGGTTTTCTACTGAATACTGCTACAGGTTTGGAAAGAATTGGATACCAGCAGAGAAGCAACAGCTAATTACACTGCATAGTGAAAGCTGAACCATTTGTAACCTGTGTCTCAGAGAAGCACCCCCAAACACGGCCCTCCAGATGTTTTGGGACTACAACTCCCATCTGTTAGAATTCCTGCTCCATGATTGCAGTCATGGGATTGTTGTCTATCACATGACAGTGTATGTTTTGACTCCACAAAGTGGGAAGTGACGGAGACAGGATGTTTGTGTTACTGTGTTCCGTGAAGTGGGACTATTGTCCTTTGTTCTTTTTCTCTTTGCTGTCTGATGCTAGAGAAAGAGGGAGCCATGTTGCAATACTCCGTGTGTGTTTATATGTAAATAAAGTAGCACCAACTTCTTTCAGTGTGTTAACTGCTAAATATATGAGTAAGTTGTGAATATAACCAGGCACATCCGTGCTGTGGTTGGGACTTTATACTCATTTTGGAAGGCATGTTGCCTCAAGCTTGAATCATTCTCTGATACACCATCAAAAAAATCCCCTACTTTGGGAAATTCTCTGAAGACACATTAGTTGGTGTTACCTTGTATGTATTGTATGCCACTTGACTCTGAATGAAGATACGATTTAGTAGCTATATAAAGTGTTGTAATCAAATTATTAGCCTGCCGTGTTGCTTTTAGGTTGCCAGATTATTCTGTTCGCAGCACAAGGGATCTTTGCTGCTAGTTGTCACAATGGCAGAGAGGGTAGGATTGTTCTCTAGGAAAACCTAGATGTTTATTGGCACGTTAAACTGCCTCCAGCCCAGTCTGCTCCAGCTGATAGTGGATCTTCAAGATCTAAGGTGAACTGGAGAACCTTGAACTGAGAACATCAGGGACCGAACCTCTGATTATCTAGTACCATTTTACACTGATCTGTGCTGCTAGGGCTCAGGGGCCTACCACCCTGGTTGCAAAAAGGGCTGGGGAAAATGGAAGCAAATGGTTTTGCGGTGATGACATGGCTTAGATTTTTTTAAGCGCGGCATTACAAGCCTCCAAACGAAAGAAGCAGCAATGTGGAAGATCTCTGAAGTGGGCCTTAGGCCGTGCTGCTTCATTTGTATTGGCATATTCATGCGAATTGTTACATGTGTTAACAATAAACAAAGGAATCTTTGTGGCCGTAACTAAAACGCAGCTCAAGAAGAAAGCATCTTGCTTGGTGGTGCTTCTTCTACATCTTTTTCTTTTAGAATGTTTTAAAATAAGTAAATCAAATGCTAGCCTGAAAGCCGCAACGCCGCTGACATCCTTTTGGAGGTGAATTTTTAAAACTGTCCGAATTTGTCAGGCTGTGGTGCGTCAAGCATCTATTTTCATCGCGTCTTGGTGAGGGGTTGGTGGAAGGGAGTATCTGTGGTCTTGGATAGAAGGAGGAAAGGGCGCAATTTGATCTGATTAAATTTGAGAGCTGGTAGACTGATTTATATCGTGGCTGAGAGCTGTGCTAGGCGTGCGATTTCTGCGAGTAAATGCATCTAAAATGCCTAAAGCGTTCCTCTGTTCCTAGTTACAAGGGCAGTCTCCCACTGAAGTCAAGAGGGCTCTCGGTCATGTTACTCTTGGCGGAGTCTGCAGATTATTGCAGACGTCTTTCCTACACAAGTAAGTAAGACATCACCAAGCAAAGCATTACAGGGCTCACAGTAGGCAAGTCATATGCATTAGATTTAACAAATCATACTGTAATCCATTCAGCCCCATATTTCTACACAAATGTTCCTGCTGGCACTCAATATGGGATTAGATCCATGCAGGGTGGTCCGAAAGTTAGGCAGTAAATATGGTAATTTACAGTAAGTGTTCGGCAAGATCCCTTTGGTATGTGACTTTTGAATGGCTTTGTGCAACGCTCCCTCAAAAAAAAGGGTACAGGATTTCATCCCTGTATCCCCAGCAGATAAGACAGTGAACTATGGGAAGGTTTTGCAAGGAATTTCTGCCCTTTGAAAAAGTCATGCTCTTGTGTATCTTTGGCGCTATACTAACATTCACTACTTCTCTGCCTGTGTTTACAATGGGACAGTTCAGATTCAATGCTAAGCAGAATATGGGGAAGATATGGTTCTTGGTTGTTGTTTTTTACAAGGGCAGGGAACCGAAGATTCCAGCATACGGAGAAAAAGGGAGTTAGCCTCCTGCTGTCTTTTGGTTTGCACACCCTCAACCTGCTGCTAAGTCATACCATATTGTAACTATTTTGAATTTATTGCTGTTACACGTTAATCTATGGTTTGGGGTTGTTCTGAATTTGTGAGGCGCCTTGCATATTTTATACAGAAAAGCAAGGTTCAAATATATGTAATAAATAGTCCAGGATAGCTCAGGTGGCAGAGCATGAGACTCTTGATCTCAGGGCTGTGGGTTCAAGCCCCGCGTTGGGCAAAATGATTCTGCATTGCAGGGGGTTGGACCAGATGACCCTTGCGGTCCCTTTGCAATGCTACACTTCTATGATTCAATGATTCTGAGGAGAAAGGGCACCCAACCTCCACAACCGCGCTCTACGTGGGGCTACCTTTGAAGGTGACCCGGAAACTGCAATTAATCCAGAATGCGGCAGCTAGACTGGTGACTGAGAGTGGCCACCAGGACCACATAACACCGGTTCTGAGAGATCTGCATTGGCTCCCAGTACATTTCCGAGCACAATTCAAAGTGTTGGTGCTGACCTTTAAAGCCCTAAACGGCCTCGGTCCTGTATACCTGAAGGAGCGTCTCCACCCCCATCGTTCAGCCCGGACACTGAGATCCAGCACCGAGGGCCTTCTGGCGGTTCCCTCATTGCGAGAAGTAAGGTTACAGGGAACCAGACAGAGGGCCTTCTCGGTAGTGGCGCCCACCCTGTGGAACACCCTCCCACCAGATGTCAAGGAAATAAGTAGCTATCCTATCTTTAAAAGACATCTGAAGGCAGCCCTGTTTAGGGAAGTTTTTAACATTTAACGCTGTATTGTTTTTAATACTTGATTGGGAGCCGCCCGGAGTGGCTGGGGAAACTCAGCCAGATGGGCGGGGTATAAATAATAAATAATAATAATAATAATAATAATAATAATAATAATAATTATTATTATCTTAATCCACTGCTGGTGGTAGGGATCTTTATTAATGGAGCAAGCCGTAGCAAGTGATGCATTTGCTAAGCACTCATATCTCTGGCTAGAAGAGAGGCAGTCAAGAAGGACAAATTTTTAGCTTGGGGAAGCAAAGTAATATGGATATCACAGTGCAAAACTGGACAGAAATGACAACAGGGGTATATGAATTGAAGGCCTCTCACATAGTAACTAGAGGAACGGTCAGCAAGCTTTGGTTAGCTTGACTATGGTTACAAAAATCATGTTTGGAGAACTATTTATACAAAAACTTTTTTCCAGGTGAAAATGAACAGGATATATAGATGCGATCATCTACCAAGTTCTGGGACAAAGTTGTTTTTTTAAAAAAACACACACATGCTTTAAGTATTTATTTATGTAATACAGAGGGGGAAAGAAATGGAAAAGGAACTGTTTCATTTCACTTTCTAATTCAGTGTGCTTTTCTGGTTCCTAGGAGAAGAAATTCTTCCAAAAAATTTCCTTTCCCTCTTTTAGAGGGGAAAAAAAGGAATTTGAAGCTTTCTGCTTCAACGGTAAAGGAAATCTTTACAGGTTAATGGTTTGTAGCAGTATGGGACGCTGGTGGCACTGTGGTCTAAGCCACTGAGCCTCTTGGGCTTGCCGATTGGAAGGTCGGCAGTTTGAATCTGCGTGATGGGGTGAGCTCCCGTTGCTGTGTCCCAGCTCCTGCCAACCTAGCAGTTTGAAAGCATGCCATGCAAGTCGATAAATAGGTACTGCTGTGGCAGGAAGGTAAACGGCGTTTCAATGCGCTCTGGCTTCCGTCATGGTGTCCCGTTATGCCAGAAGCGGTTTAGTCATATTGACCACATGACCAGGAAAGCTGTCTGCAGGCAAATGCCAGTTCCCTCAGCCTGAAAGCAAGATGAGTGCCGCAACCCCATAGTCACCTTTGACTGAACTTAACCATCCAGGGGTCTTTTACCTGTAACAGTTCCCTGGAGTAATGTAATTGTCCCACATTAAATTGCTAAAGAGCCACATTGAATCATACATGGTGAGCAAAATGTGTGCGGTGAGTTATCAGATGGATTGTGCAGTTTTGTCACGCCACGAAATAACATGGAGATGAAGGACATTGCTTGTGGACCAGAGATGGTTACCAATTTGCTTTGCAAGCCAACAACAGAATATGTGGCTCTTCAGAGAATCATAGATTGTAAGAGAGTGGGAAGCGGCCGCCAGGATCATCTAGTCCAATCCCTTGCAATGCAGGAATCTTTTGCCCAAAGTGGGACTCAAACCCGCGTCTTTTGTACTTCTATTTTGGAAATAGTCCACAAGTAGTTCAAAACAAAACAAAACAAAACAAAACAAAACAAAACAAAAAGGTTTTGCCATGTATTCTCCCATTTCCATTTCCAGGCTAAAAATCATGCTTTTATGGGAGGTGTAATATTTCCAAAATAATGGAGGGAAATATGAATGTCTACCATTTCTATACTGCTTATGGTCATTGGTGGAGGAAGAGGAGCGCGGGGGGAGTGCGGGGGGAGTGCGGGGGGAGCGCGGGGGGAGTGCACTGCCCCCTGCAGGCGGCGTGCCACACCCCAGGACATGCGCCAGCCCCGCCCCCAAGTGCTCTCCGCCCCCCCAGTGCCGGAGCATGAAGCTCCGCCACTGCTTATAGTGTGACAGTTTCTCTTATCTCCCTCTGTTTCCTTCCAACTTTCTCTTTTCGCTTTTATTTATTTACAACCTGCTCTTCACCGTTCACACAATCCTGGCGCTAGAGACAACATTAAAATAGAGTAAAACAATATTTTATTTATATACAACTTAAACACACACACACACCCAGCAATACGCCGAAAACTTAACTAAATCATCCATGCAAAGAACACCGTTTACTCTGGTGCTTGTGTGAACAGCAACATTTTCACGCGGTGTCAAAATGCCATCAAACTTGGTGCTACTCACAGCTGAGAGCGGAGGGCGTTCCAAAGTCAGGATGCCATTATTTAGAATGCCCTCTGATGAATCGGCACAAACCATATCTCAGAAAGCCATGGAACTCAAAGAAAGACCTCCCTCAGTGATCTCAAAGTCCAGACAGGTGTATAAGGGAGCAGGCAGGCAGTCTTTTCTGGGTCCTTAGCCATCACTGCTACATCTTCTTCCCTGATTAGTCACATGAGTGATTTGAGCCAATGATGGATTACATGCTGAATTGAATTGTGTCAGTGCGGACGTCACTAGGGGCAAACAAAGCCCATTCAGAGCAAGGGCAGTGCATTCGGAACAAGAAATATTTGCCCCCCTTGGAAACAATCATTGCCAAAAACAAAAAAGTGGGGGAAGACATTATTTTATGCTGCTGAATTTTTTTCCTGAAAAATATCCCCTCTTCTGGCTCAGCTTTAGGTCACAAACATTGTCACCCCCCCCCCCCCGTCAGCCAGCTCATTTCCTCATGTGAATTCACAAAGACGATAATCACTACATGTGAAAGAACCTTCACAGATATAGCATAAGAAGGGAGACATTTTGCCTCGCATCAAAACACCAATATTTTTCGGTGGTGTGTGTTCATATCTTCAAATCCCTATTAACATATTCCATGTGTGTACACTGAACGCATGTACACAGGGAGGAGAGAATGAAATCGCACCTGCTGACCTCATCCCGTCTAAGTGGCTTTATGCATGTGCAGTTTCTATGTGTGCAGGCTTTGTGGCAACACTATGCAAACTGTGTGTAAGTAAAGGTCAGGGGTCAGCAAGCGTAATCCCAACTCTTCCCCTGTATATGAGGATACACATAGGGCTTATGTTTATGACAATCAAGTATATATGAATACATAAATGTGTGCACCAGCTTCTAGTAATTAGTTGGCAGGTGTCACTCCTTTACCAAAAACTGCTATTCTTTTCTCCCTTTCCTCTCCCTAGGTTTTCTGGGTGTTTTATTGTCAGGAGGTGCGTGTGTGTTTTAATTGGGAGGGGCAGTTCTTGTTCACGCAATCCCCCTGCCTCCTGCTCTTGAGGTTATCGTTCAAAAATCAATTAAAATGTAAATTAAAACACAAGAGGCACAACCCCTGCCCGAAGAGGGCCTGCAATCTATAAACAGGGGTTAGGATAAAAAGAGCGGAAGAGAAATTTTGTGCCGGGAGGGACATTCAGAAGCAATACGGGGGTGGGGGTGGGGGTGGGGGTGGGGGCGGGAAGGAGAATTTGAGCCATTTCCACCCCCCTCTCAATGAGAAAAGGAAAAGACTTTGTAACGTGGCAACAAAGAATTAGCAGCAAGACGCATCTTCTATAGATAGTGGGGGAAATCCTCTCTAACCTAGTTGTTCCTCAACAGCTGGATGTAGAAGCAACATCCCACTTGTAGTATATTCAGCTGACTGTTAAGATTTGCAAAGTGCCCCAAATTGTGTGAAATGTTATAGGAGTGTGTTTTTTTGTTTCATTATTGGCTGGACTTCTGGCTACAGTGAGGCTATACTGAGAGTGTTGTGACATTTATTAAGAACACGCAGGGGCTGAACAAGTGAATCTTTTCATAATTAAATCGCAAACTTTGGTTTCTCCGAGACCTGCGGTTGTGCGGATGGAAATACGTTTTAACAAAACACACACAACACAACCCCTCTCCCCCCCGACACACAAAACCACAGCAGGCGTAAAAAGACCCGGGCAGTTCGGTGAATGATCATTTAAGAAACTGACGCACTTTATATCACATTTACACTGAGCGAGGGATGCAGGTCAAGCATCACAAATGAAATGGCCATCGTAAAAAAGCAAGCCAGCCTCTGCCATCTGCCATGGCAGCTCTGAAAAGGGGCTGAGGGAGACACAGCACCCCAGTGAAGCGAACCCGGCAACAATGCCACCAATTGGTGTGCCATGGCAGAATTAGTTAAGAGACACGCTTTTCACCAGAGCCTTTGAAGGATATTGCAAAAAAAGAAAAGGGGAGGAAAAAAACCCACACACTGCCTGTGTGTTTCTGCCAGTTTCATATACGTCTGCAAGAAAGGACTTTTAGCTGTTTTTGTGTTTGGTTTTTTAAAACAACAACAACAACAAGGAAACAATAGTACCCCCTAACAAGGAACCCATCCTGAATCATTTACTTGGGAGGCTGATTAAGGCACCTCTCTCTCTCTCCTCTGCTTGTTTTGAGTCATGAATAAGATGTTCTGTGTGTTGCTTCTCTGCCGAAGATTTAAATGTCCCCACACATTTTGATCTGTGCAACTCCAGCACAGCTGATGGCAACAAAGGCCGGTTTCAAGCTCATTGTCATCACCATGGAGTTATAACAGATGAATGGGTGGCATTGATTCTGATTGGCAGACTCATTCACATGCATTCAGAGCTCATGAATTTTACTTAACACGTCCTCCTATTGCTTATTGGCTGGGATTTAATTGGAGTGATGTATTGCAGCACTGCTAGATGAAGTGGAACAGTCTCTCTCTCTCTTTTTCTCTCTCTCCATTTTCCCTTAGTTAAGTGGTCCTTTTCTTCCATACCTCTGAGTTAGAGATGCTTGAGGCAAAATATTAATTTATGTCATATAAATGGAAAGTATTAAACTCTTTGTTTTGTGATGCAGCTTTCAAAATAACACACAGAGGCGAGATGTGAATGTTGATTTTTGCTATTTGCCACCACACACCTCACCAATAATTTTGCCTTCTCTTTTGACATCAAGCAAATCAGAAGCCTTTGGGGCTTTCCTAAATTATTTTGGGGAATCTTACACATGCTGATTTCTCCCCACAGGCTTGCCAACCTAAGCATTTTCTCTGGTGGAGCAAGCTCCGCTGAAATCGGCTGGATTTATCTCAAGAGTAAACCTGCTTAATGGTACAGCCCTAACCCTAGATCTGCTGGGATGAGCAAATTAAGATGTGACAGATCTCTGGCTCAGCAAGAGATACACTGGCGTAAGTCCTCCATCATGACTTACAGCTTTGTAAGCCCTGAAAAAAGGGGGCATTTTAGGGGGGCCGAGCAGTGGGAGGACTTACACTAGTTCCTAGCTCACTTCAGCTCTGTGATGTGACTTAGCAACTCAGTGGCACTTACATCAGGGGGAAAGGGTGGAAGAAGTCAAACTCTATTTTAAAGTCTTGTTTCCCCTCTGCCAGGGTTAGGCTAGCTCAGCCCGCAGTTGTGATGGAGCAGAGTTTCTGAAATACCATTATGCCTGCTTAACTTCAACCAGTTTAATTTATGCTGGTTCCCCATAGGACTGCACTCTAAAACTGTATGCCTGCAAACCTGCTTCAAACTTTCCCCAGCCGTTGAGGTCAGATTACCTCCCAGCTGGCAGCATTTACAGGAGGGGTTCAAGAGCATGCTGAAAAATTAGACTTGTGCCATTGAAGTACTCTGTCACCCTAGTGCAACAATTCCACTTTTTAGAAAAGAAAAAAGAAAACTTGCTTTTGTGGTCAGGAAAGTGATGAGGAAATGCCCTGATAGATGTGGGGTGAATAACAGAAAGGTGTAAAAACACCGTGCAAGCAAATTAGGATGAATGCTTGTAGCGTAACCAACACACGAACAAAATAGTTCGTGTGTTGGTTACGCTACAAGCATTCATCCTAATTTGCTTGCACAGTGTTTTTACACCTTTCTGTAGGCGTAATAGCTCAGTTCCATCCAGCCCAGGATCAGCAAGCTTACTACACTTTTATTTATTTTTTCCAGAATTTTTTATTTTATTTTAACAGATACAACATATATCTGTGGAAGACAGAAGTGCCTGAAGTGCGCTGGTCCATGGGGTCACGAAGAATCAGACACAACTAAACGACTAAACAACAACAATGGGGACAATCTAGTTGCTGATGAAGAATCATCTTTGAAACAGTTCATTTATCCAGGAAAAGCTTCTGTTTGCTGCTGTCGTTTGCTGTGCTCGGAATACCTTATTTCTACGTTTGGAGCACCTATCACCCCATATTTGCAGGATATTGACTGTTGAAAGGCTTTTTGCTTCCATCTCAGTGTTCTTTGATAGTTTCTGACCACGCCTCAAAGTCAGTCCTCAGGGAATGTGCAGGCGACCTTGGAACGGACAGCTCACGGAAGAACCCTGACCAGACCTAAGAGGAGGCGTGTAGTGGTGATAGGGGATTCCCTACTGAGGGGAACAGAAGCAGTGATCTGTGGGCCTGACAAGATGTCTCGGGAAGTGTGCTGTCTCCCCAGGGCTAAGATCCAAGATGTAACTGAACGACTGCAAGGAATCATAAAACCCACTGACAAATACCCCTTCCTCTTGGTTCATGTGGGAACCAATGACACTGCAAGCAATAGCCTCCAGAAGATCAAAAGAGGCTCTGGGCAGGAAATTGAAGCAATTAAATGCACAAATTGTCATCTCATCTGTCCTCCCAGTTGAACGACGTGGCCCAGGGAGAGAGGGAAAAATAGTGGAAGTGAACAGCTGGCTTTGCAAATGGCGTAAACAGGAACGGTTGGGATTCTTAGATCACGGACTGCAGTTTCTTGAAGATGGACTTCTGGCAAGTGATGGGCTGCACCTCACAACGGTTGGGAGAAATGTTTTTGCCAAAAAGCTCAGAAACCTCATCAGGAGGGCTTTAAACTGACTAATTAAACTGCCATTAATTTGATTTTAATTAATTTTTATAATGAAATGTTTTTAGAATGTTTGATTATTTTATTGTTTGATTATTTGATTGTTGTTAGCCGCCCTGAGACCGGCTTCGGCTGGGGAGGGCGGGATATAAATAAAATTTATTATTATTGTATTATTAATGTGGGGGAGGGAGACAGTGCTCCTGAAGGTAGGAGTCTATCAATTGATGAAGATGATCATCCAAATGTCATAGACCAAATGGAGCAAACAGCACGCAGACTTAGTGGTGGGAGGAAAAAATCTTTAAATAAGAGACACGGGGGAATGATTAATGGACTTCAATGTCTGTACACTAATGCGCAAAGCATGGGAAATAAACAAGATGAGCTTGAGCTCTTGGTACAGCAAACTAAATATGACATAATAGGCATCACTGAAACCTGGTGGGATAAGTCCCACGATTGGAATGTAATAATGGAGGGATACAATCTATTTCAGAGAAACAGACCAGACAAGAAAGGAGGAGGAGTGGCGTTATATGTCAGGGATGTGTATACCTGTGAAGAGATCCAAGATTTAGAACCTCAAAGCCAAAGTGAGAGCATTTGGGTCAAAATTAAGGGAGAGAAGAATAACAGTGACCTCATTGTGGGAGTTTACTATAGATCCCCAAGCCAAACGGAGGACATAGATGATGCCTTCCTGGAACAGATGGCCAAGCATGCAAAAGGAAGGGAGATAGTAGTAATGGGGGACTTCAATTACCCGGATATTTGTTGGATGTCAAACTCAGCCAAGAGCATAAGGTCAAACAGATTCCTCACTGGCCTTGCAGACAACTTCATTGTCCAGAAAGTGGGAGAAGCAACAAGAGGAACAGCCATTTTAGATCTGGTCCTAACCAATGTTGATGACCTGGTTAGTGGGGTAGAAGTGGATGGATCATTAGGCGCGAGTGATCATGCTCTTCTGAAGTTTACTATACAGTGGAAAGGAGCAGCCAAGCATACTAGGACTCAATTTCTTGACTTTAAGAAAGCCGACTTCATAAAACTTAGGGAAGTGCTGGGTGAGATCCCATGGACAGTAATACTAAAAGGAAAGGGAGTTCATGATGGCTGGGAGTTTGTTAAGAGGGAGATAGTAAAAGCACAACTTCAGGCAATACCAATGAGACGGAAACATGGAAGGTGCCTAAAGAAGCCAGGGTGGCTATCTAAAGAACTTTTAACTGAGTTAAGATTAAAAAAGGATGTGTACAAAAAATGGAAAAGGGGGGAAACCACCAAAGAGGAATTCAAAGAAATAGCCAGCACATGTAGACACAAAGTCAGAAAAGCTAAAGCACAGAATGAACTCAGGCTTGCTAGAGAGGTTAAAAGCAACAAAAAAGGCTTTTATGGGTATGTTCGTAGCAAAAGGAAGAACAAAGAAACAGTGGGGTCACTCAGAGGAGAAGATGGTGAAATGCAAACAGGGGACACAGAAAGGGCTGAACTCCTCAATGCCTTCTTTGCCTCAGTCTTCTCCGATAAAGAAAACAATGCCCGACCTGAAGAATTTGGAGCAAATGATTCAGCAGAGGAAACACAGCCCAGAATAACTAAGGAGATAGTACAAGAATACTTGGCTAGTCTAAATGTATTCACGTCTCCAGGGCCAGATGAACTGCATCCAAGAGTATTAAAAGAACTGGCAGATGTGATCTCAGAACCACTGGCAGTCATCTTTGAGAATTCCTGGAGAACAGGCGAAGTCCTGGCAGACTGGAGGAGGGCAAATGTTGTCCCTATTTTCAAAAAGGGGAAAAGAGAGGACCCAAATAATTACCCCCCAGTCAGTCTGACATCAATACCAGGGAAGATTCTTGAGCAGATCATTAAGCAAACAGTCTGTGAGCACCTAGAAAGGAATGCTGTGATCACCAATAGTCAGCATGGATTTCTGAAAAATAAGTCATGTCAGACTAACCTGATCTCGTTTTTTGACAGAATTACAAGCCTGGTAGATGAAGGGAACGCAGTGGATGTAGCCTACCTTGATTTCAGCAAGGCATTTGACAAGGTGCCCCATGATATTCTTGTAAAGAAGCTGGTAAAATGCGGTCTTGACTATGCTACCACTCAGTGGATTTGTAACTGGCTGACTGACCGAACCCAAAGGGTGCTCATCAATGGTTCCTCTTCATCCTGGAGAAGAGTGATTAGTGGGGTGCCACAGGGTTCTGTCTTGGGCCCGGTCTTATTCAACATCTTTATCAACGACTTGGATGATGGACTCAAGGGCATCCTGATCAAATTTGCAGATGACACCAAACTGGGAGGGGTGGCTAACACCCCAGAGGACAGGATCACACTTCAAAACGACCTTGACAGATTAGAGAACTGGGCCAAAACAAACAAGATGAATTCTAACAGGGAGAAATGTAAAGTATTGCACTTGGGCAAAAAAAATGAGAGACACAAATACAAGATGGGTGACACCTGGTTTGAGAGCAGTACATGTGAAAAGGATCTAGGAGTCTTGGTTGACCACAAACTTGACATGAGCCAACAGTGTGATGCGGCAGCTAAAAAAGCCAATGCAATTCTGGGCCTCATCAATAGGAGTATAGCATCTAGATCAAGGGAAGTAATAGTGCCACTGTATTCTGCTCTGGTCAGACCTCACCTGGAGTACTGTGTCCAGTTCTGGGCACCACAGTTCAAGAAGGACACTGACAAACTGGAACGTGTCCAGAGGAGGGCAACCAAAATGGTCAAAGGCCTGGAAACGATGCCTTATGAGGAACGGCTAAGGGAGGTGGGCATGTTTAGCCTGGAGAAGAGGAGGTTAAGGGGTGATATGATAGCCATGTTCAAATATATAAAAGGATGTCACATAGAGGAGGGAGAAAGGTTGTTTTCTGCTGCTCCAGAGAAGCGGACATGGAGCAATGGATCCAAACTACAAGAAAGAAGATTCCACGTAAACATTAGGAAGAACTTCCTGACAGCAAGAGCTGTTCGACAGTGGAATTTGCTGCCAAGGAGTGTGGTGGAGTCTCCTTCTTTGGAGGTCTTTAAGCAGAGGCTTGACAACCATATGTCAGGAGTGCTCTGATGGTGTTTCCTGCTTGGCAGGGGGTTGGACTCGATGGCCCTTGTGGTCTCTTCCAACTCTATGATTCTATGATTCTGTTCATGGAACATTTATTTTACTCCTATTATTTATGACTTCATGCACGTGTTACATGTTTGCTGTTTATGAACTGTGAAACAATATAATGTTATAAATTTATTGTCGGTACATTATTGGCCGCGTGTTGCTTGTGGTTGTTCAGGGTCAGCAAGCAGCAGTTCTTTGGTCCGGCAGCCCACCACCCCCAAACCAGCTGCTGCACCTGATGCCACAGGAGCACAGAAGCAGTGCTTTCCCCAAGAACAGGCCTCCCAACCCAAAAAGTTCAAAAAGAAAACTTCTGATGTACATCCTGGAAGTAAGAAGGATTCTCCAGCAGGTGCTGTACCAAAGCACATAACAGAAGGCCAGAAGACCATCACTTTAGATAAAGCTGCTAAGATAGAAGACTTGTTGACAGGTTGCAAGGTTTATGCAAACATCGCTAAAGATACCTATGATATCATAATTCCTGAAACAGAAGTTGCCAGATCCTTCTATATAGTGAGAAGGTGGGGAGGGGTATTACTCAGAAGGGTGGTGGGAATGGGAGATTGGCAGATAGCTGGGATGAGCCTGCTGACGACTCTTAACGACTGTAATGGGTCTTACAGGAAAAGGCAAGGGGTGAGAAGGTGAGAAATGGCTTAGTCATGTATAATGGGATAAGAATCCAATGTCTTTGTTCAAACCAGGTTTCTCCATGGTTTTAAGTTTGGTAATGAGTTGCAATTCAGCAGCTTCTCTTTCCAGTCTATTTCTGAAATTCCTTTGTAGTAAAACAGCTACTTTGAGATCTTGTATAGAATGTCCTGGGAGATTAAAGTGTTCTCCTACTGGTTTCTCTGTTTTGTGATTCTTGATGTCAGATTTATGTCCATTTATTCTTTGGCGTAAGGTTTGGCCTGTTTGTCCAATATAGAGAGCTGAAGGACACTGTTGGCATTTGATGCCATACACAATGTTAGATGATGAGCAATTGAATAGTCCCGAGATGGTATGTGTGATGTTGTTGGGGCCAGTAATGGTGTTGTCCGGGTGTATGTGGCAGCAAAGTTGGCATCTGGGTTTATTGCAGGCTCTGGTGCCAGTGTCCGTGTTAAGTCTGGTTGTAGTATTATTGTGGGTTAGGAGTTGTTTAAGATTGGGTGGCTGTCTGTAGGCAATGAAAGGTCTTCCTCCCAGAGCTTGAGAAAGAGAACTGTCATTGTCCAGGAGAGGTTGTAGATCTCTGATGATGCGTTGTACTGTTTTAACTTGGGAGCTGTATGTGATGACTAGAGGTGTTCTGTTATTTTCTTTTTTGGGTCTGTCTTGCAGCAAGTTCTCTCATTGCAACTCATTACCAAACTTAAAACCATGGAGAAACCTGGTTTGAACAAAGACATTGGATTCTTATCCCATTATACATGACTAAGCCATTTCTCACCTTCTCACCCCTTGCCTTTTCCTGTAAGACCCATTACAGTCGTTAAGAGTCGTCAGCAGGCTCATCCCAGCTATCTGCCAATCTCCCATTCCCACCACCCTTCTGAGTAATACCCCTCCCCACCTTCTCACTATATAGAAGGATCTGGCAACTTCTGTTTCAGTGTATCTGAAGAAGTGTGCTTGCACACGAAAGCTCATACCAAGAACTAACTTAGTTGGTCTTAAAGGTGCTACTGGAAGGATTTTTTTTTATTTTTTATTTTTTTATTTTTTATTTTTTATTTTTTTGACTATGGCAGACCAACACAGCTACCTATCTGTAACTGGAATCATAATTCCTGTGAAATATGAGGCGGATGGAGAACTCTGGTTGGATGGCACGGCCAGAACATCGGGGGACAATTCTACAAACAGAAAGCACCTGAAAGTTAAAGCATGAGGATCACTATGAGCTCATAATGGATGGCAAGGTCTACCATATCTGCACTGTATGCAGGAAGGTCATATGTTTGTCTTACAAGTTTGTGGAGACACTTCAACGTGCATTCTTGGGAGAAGAAGTATCCATTTCACTATTGCAAGAAGCTTTTTCTTCTTGCAGAGTACCGCACCAAGCATTAAATTCATCACACCAGGGAGCGGCAGTACCAGTGCTTGGCATGTGGCCAGTATTTCATCAACTATCAGTGGTCATGGATATGCACATAAGATCGGTTCACAGCCAGGATCCTTCTGGAGAGTCCAGGCTATATTGCTTGCATCCCTGTCGGTCTCTGCAGATCAGAAATTACCGTATTTTTCGTCCTATAGGGCGCACCGGCCCATAGGACGCACCTCGTTTTTTTTGGGGGGGGGAAATGAATAAAAAAAATTATCCCCCCCCCGCCGCGGCTGCCGCCCCAAGCCTTGTGCACACCTGCCCGAAGCACGGGGCACCCTCCGGAGGGCTCCGCGTGCTTCGGGCTGCAGGCTGCTGCCCCAAGCCTCACGCACTCGGCGGGACCTCCCGCCAGGCGTGCGAGGCTTGCAGACACTCGCCCAAGCCTCGCGCGCTCGGCGGGACCTCCTGCCAGGCGCGCGAGGCTTGCAGACACTCGCCCGAAGCACGGGGAACCCTCTGGAGGGCTCCCTGTGCTTCGGGCGACAGGCTGCCGCCCCAAGCCTCGCGTGCTCGGCGGGACCTCCTGCTGGGCACGCAAGGCTTGCGGACACTCGCCGGGGCTGCAGGCTGCTGCCCGCAAGCCTTGTGAGCCCGCAGGAACTCCCACCGGGCTTGCAAGGCTTGCGGATAGCTTCCTGAAGCCTGGAGAGCGAGAGGGGTCGGTGCGCACCGATGCCTCTCACTCTCCAGGCTTCAGCGAAAGCCTGCATTCGCCCCATAGGACGCACACACATTTCCCCTTCATTTTTGGAGGGGAAAAAGTGCGTCCTATGGGGCGAAAAATACGGTATGCATAGATTTTGGGTAGTTCCAGCAATATACCTATGGTAAATGACAATGCTCTTGATTATCCTGTTGACCTTGCAAAATAAGCCCCTCAAGAACCAGCCCCTCAGCCTCCAGCAAAGCCAATGACTTGGGATGATATCTTGGTTCCTCAGGGAAGTGAATCACTATTCAAACAAAATCCATCGGATGCCATTCTGAATTTGAGTTTGTTATACCAGAATCTTACTGAATCTTCTCTCTGATAGAATATATCAAATTTACATCATGTTACAACTTGAGGGAGAATACCATGAAGATGTTTTACAGGTGGCATCACATCCCGTCAAAACTCGCTAAAATGTACAAAGGTAGTTCACCAACATGTTGGCGATGCAAAAAGGAGATGGGGTCATACTATCACATGTGGTGGACCTGCATAATTATAAGCAAATTTTGGAATAATATATATGACGAATTTAAGAAATTATTTAAATTTACCATCAAAAAAAGGCCAGAGATTTTCCTATTAGGAATATTGCCAATAGAAATCAAGCAAAACACAAGACCATTGTTTATGTACGCAACCACGGCTGCAAGAATACCAGTGGCCAGAAGTTGGAAATGTGAAACAACACCAACAATAACAGAATGGCAAACACTCATGATAGAGTATTTCCAATTAGCAAAGCTGACTGGAAAAATCAGGGGAACCTTAAATCAAAAAGTATACAGAGAATAGAAAATATTTAAGGAATATATAAGACTATACTGTAAAAATGATATAATCCTGGCAGAATTGAATGATACTTGTTTATAATAAATGAATGGAATAAACATCTTAGAGGAATATATGGGAAAAGATATAAAACAAACTGCGATAAAATCAAGACAATAGAAAAAGTATAATGAGAATGATTGGAAGTTTTTCACAGAAGACTTTATTGGATAAGACATGATGTTGTATAAATATCTGGTACTTTTGTTACTTTCTTTTTCTTTTCTTGTTACTTTTAAACTTCTTTTTGTACTTTTTGATGTGGAGAATTATTATTTTCTTTTTTCTCTCCCCCCTTTTTTGTGCTTAACTTTGTTGTACTTACATTTATTGTATGATTGTATTTTAAACCAATAAAGATGTATTAAAAAAGAAAAGAAAGAAATTTCTCTCTCTCACTCGCTCACTTCTTTAAATGGGCTGCTTTAACAAGTCAGTGTGTTAGTAACGCCTAGCCAACAAAAAGTATGTTAAGGCTAGAATACCTATAAGCTTTCAGAGATCCTTGTGAAATAAAATTGGTCAGGGGAAGAAAAAAGCTTCTCTTGAATATGGGAAAAGGCAGTTGGGAAGTTAGGTGTTAAATGTGTTTGGCTCATTATCACAGATCAAAATCTGGTAAAATGATTGCTTGAAAATGTGTGGCTTCTTTACAATAAAGGTAACTCACAACTTATGCTTTATAAAAAGAAAAGAAAAGAAAAGGCTCATTGCGGAGTCTGCAGTTCCAGAATCTTCTAGCAAGGAAACAGCCCAAGACATTTTGCTGCCTGAGGCAGACCAGAAGATACTACCTCTCTCATAATACCCAAGACCAGGCCAGTTATTTGGGCAGCTGTGGCATAGCTATCTCTCACAGAACTGCTCCTCTCCCTTCCTGGAAGGAAAAATACAACCCAAGTACATTAAATGACTAACAACTGACTGCCCTTTCATAGGGTTGCCATATTTCAAACAGAAAAGCTGTTGAGCTTTTTTTTAAAAAAAGCTCTTTTTATAGAAAATTGGCAAAAATGGGCTGCCTCACATCTGGATTTTCCCAGACATTTTTACTGATTTGCACCCAGACACTGCTGCCGACTGCAGTATTCTGGATATGTCCTGGAAATTCCGGACATATGACAACCCTGCCATTCATGCCAACCACTTTGCCCGGCAAACTGTACTTCCATGAGGGCTGAACTACACTTCCCAAGGTTCTCTGGGAGAGTGGAGAATGTGCTTCAAATTGTGTTGTAAATTCAGTGCCTGAAACACGTTGGGGAGTGTGCCAATGGAACAAAAAAAATCAGACAGTCTTAGGTAGGGCCAGTCCCTTTACTGACCGTAGAATGCAGTTCCACAGCATGTAGGTTACATACAGTTGTAATATACAGTCCTTCCAGCAGTGCCTGTGGAACGCTCTCCCTTCAGGTGTCAAGGAGATAAAGAGCTACACAAGTTTTAGAAGACATCTGAAGGCAGCCCTGTGTCGGGAAGCTTTTAATTTATGTTTTTATATATGCTGTAAACCGCTCAGAGTATCTGGGGAAACCCAGCCAGATGGGCAGGGCAAATAATATAAGTATTATCATAATCATCATCCAGTCTCCTTGCAATGTTCCAACACAGACTAGACTCTGCCCTGAAGTGTATTTATACTTTAGATTGTGCTGACTCACTCTCACCTGCTTGCTGACTCACTCTCACCTGCTTAACTAGTCGCAGGTGCAGAACAAGCACAAAGTTAACCAGCACGCCTAACTCAACCTTTTCTTGCCCTTTTTCCTCTGCATGTATAAACCCCCTTATAATAACATTAACCAAACAGCCATCTCACTCTGCCTGATGGTAGACATGATCATTTCAGCAGAAATTAGGGGGAGCGAAGCCTGGAGTTTCTCGCGTATTTACAACGATTACAGCTGCGATGTATAAAAGATGCACTGTATCTATCAGGAGGGTGCTTGTAGTCACAAATGCATGCACAGCCCTATATTCTTAGGAAGTGTTAGGTCACACACTCAGAGCCCTTGCAGAAAAACCAGTCTTCACGGAAAAAGAAACGCAGAAAACAATTCACATCACGCAGGGCTTCCCCTGGCTCCCTGATCCCAGCAATAGCTGTTGAAACTGCTGGTAGAATTTTAGATTCTGCTGGTGTTAAAGAGGTGAACTCCATCAGTCTTGGCTAATGTTGATCGGCAGTTGTGGCTTCCTTTGTTTCTGAATTCCCCGGAGGAAAGTTCTGGAGGCATGGCTTTGTTTACTCTGCAATTTTTTATTTTTTAAAGAGTCAGTAATAATGTTTGCTTTACTTCCTTCCCCGGTACTGTTTACCAGCTTTGGTGTGGCCAGATGACTAAATCAATATATATTAAGGAATACATAACAGTGTTGTAATGAGAATTAGCGGGAATGCTGAAAAGACAGACACTGGCTGCTACGTTTTTGCACTGTTTAGTCTGGGGGTAATGAAGAGCTCACAGATGACCTGATTTCTTTAAACTAGGTCAGATTTGACTGAAGCACAGCTATGGTTCTCTCTCAGCCAGCTAAGGCAGAATCTGCCCCTCTTTCTATCACCTTGCCTCTCAAGAGCTCCCTCGAAATCAGGACAGACTTTTGTCAGCATCGCAGCATAATATCTGATAGAACAATGCACCAATATGGATATTCTGATGGATTTCTTACACATGAAAATTTAGCTTCGACTCCTGTAGATTATCTGCCTCTCTGAAAATACATTTTGAAAGATGCCCCGTTGATCATGCAAGGTGATTTTTAACTGTGTGCCGTTTTAAGTATCCATCTGTCACTGATGCCATGCAAAACCTGCATATCCCCTTAATGCAGATTATTGAGTAATTAAAGGCCATGCACTGGCCTTGATTCAGTGATGTCCAAACACAGCAAAATGGCCACAGCTGAGCTCAAACAATCCTTCTCCTTTACTGAACAGAGCACAGCTAACTTTAGGATACGCTGCTCATTTCCTCCTCTCTTGCCAGCCAAGTGATCAGAGGCCAGCGTCAGTGACTAGATGTAGCTCTCGTCCATTGCACCAAGCAACCATTCAGCAGCCCATGCAGTACAGAATCACAAGGGGCCTCCAGCCCTCAGATGGCACCCATTTTTATTTTTGCATGAAGAGCAATGGGGTTGCAAAATCAACCAAGAGACCCAAAATCAGACTTCTGCAAATTTCGTAGAATATCACTGGTGTTTGTGTGTGTGCAGATCTTCCTTCTAACCACCATCCAACTGATACCAGCTGCTCTGTGGGAAAGGACCAGATAACTTTTATTTTGATGCATACAGTGAAAAATGCTGCCAGCATCCTTTCTCAAAGATCTGTGTTGGCTGCCCGTGTGTTACTGTGCCAATTTCAACAAGTTACTCATAGTATTTAAAGGCATCAATAGTTCAAGACTAGTTTGTGTAAGTGAATGCCTTACCAGATATATTCCCGCTTGATTGCTTCAGCCTACAGAAGTTACATTTGCTCACAAGAACCATATCATGTTTATTCGGCATTTGTGAAGGAATTGATATTTCAGCATCCATGCTCTGGAACTCCCTGCCTAAATGCTGGCTGAGGGTGGAAATGTTGTTTTAGCAAGCCTATCTAGACATGTATTTTTATTATGTCTAGTTGCTTTTAATCATTTGTTGGTTTTATTGCTACTTTTCATAACTATTTTACACTATTTTATGTCAACAACTGGAAGATTTCTGTTATGTAATCAAGCAGTCTATAAATTTTGTTAAAAGAAAAACTTTTTTATATTAATGTACTTGTTAGCTGCCTTAAAAGTATTTGTATCCTCCAAAGGTAGGCTAACAATAATTTTGAAATATAAAAGTCTGTAGGAATACAATTATTTAAAAGTCTGAGGATATGTGTGTGGTACCTCTCAGCTCCTGAAAGTCCAAATCCATATTCCCCTTTATACATGCTAAAAACTTTTGCAGATGTGCATAGGATGGCAGCCTTAAAATGCAAAAAGCTACCTAGATGATAAAGCATTTGGAGTTCCTTACTGGTGAAGCTTATCAGGAGAATACAGCATCCCAGTTTTTATTTTCAAAATGTAAGTAAACTCTCAGTGCTGCAAAAAAAGTTCTTCAAAATACAGGCAACCCATCTGAAAAGACTCAAAGGGTGTTGTCTTTTCAACCTATAATTGCCGGTTCACCTCACCTCATTCTCTTAAAGAGCTGTGTCATGTCCTGATCATCTATGATAGGCCCTAGCTGGCCTATGAGGGAAGCCTGCTTTTCCTCTCTCTTCCCAACATTTCAGGAATGGTTTCATCAAAACGAACCTTCTAATCAGAAGAAATGCCACCCACCAGCATCCACCGGAGCCTGGTGCCTTCTATATTTATGCAAATCGTATGCAAACCATGCCAATTATATATGTATAGCGCATGCAAATTAGCGGTAGTCTTTCAACTCATCAGATATTTCCAAGGGGCCTCCAGTGCTCAGAGTTTGCCTTGTTAAAAACACAGCAGGGGAGCCGGTGGCCTGCTAAGGCTGCCATGTTCTGAAGAGCAAAAAAACAGAGGATACATTTGCCGGCTTCTACTTTTAACTATGGATCACTATGGAGACTCTTACCTATGAAAAAGAGGGTGTCTCCTGGAAAAAGAGGACATATAGCAACCCTGCTAGCCACAGCTGAAAAGATGCTCCTTCTACCTCACTTGACTGCCCTACAGGAAGTTCGACTGACGCCTTCATTATACACCTTTAGGTGCCAGGCAAAAACATTCCTTCTTAACCACGTCTTGGGTTGATTTGATTGGCATCCTATGCCCTTTTAAAATGTGGGGTGTTTTCTTTTGGGAGGGTTATTGGGTTGTTGTTTTAATTTTGATTGGACATTTTGTGTTTTTATATTTTGATTTTATTCTGTGAACCGCCCTGAGACCTCCAGGTATAGGTCAGTATATAAATTCAATAAATAATAATAATATATGTGTGTGCATGGTTATAGTGGAGACAGAGGAACACCCATAGAGCACCCATACATTTCTCTCTCTCTCTTTCTCACTCTATATATGACATATACAAGCACAATAACCACTTATGTGTCACCCTCAAAAAAAGAGTAGAAAGGAAGACACACATTCTCATCGAATATATATTGATTTGTGTGTATAGATGCACATTTAGAATTTATTATTATACTTGAATTCGAAATAAGGGGAAGGGGGCAAAACCAAAATTACAATTAGAAATACAGCTCACCATACCGGGGAAGCCTTTGAGCAGGTGACCTGTTTGCCTGTTCGGTCTTCTGCCCAGGTGCTACTAACTAGGGATGGGCAACTTCAATCTTTGATCTGGACTACGAAAACACATTCAAATAGAGAACTGCCCTCCATAAGGTAGAGCATGTGGACAGCTTAAAACCATCACTGTGACTTGATATACCTGAGCAGGAGAACTCAGGCAGTGGCTGTGGTTGTGTTTGCTCCCCCCCCCCGCCCCGCCCAATAAAAGCAAACTTTATTTTGCCTTTTTGAAATGTCCTTGGTAAAAATATTGATGGATTGTAGCATTTCTCCACCATCTTGGCTTTCCTTAAATTGTAAGCATTTTGTTGTATAGGACTCGCTCTGCTAGAGCCAGTGTGGTGTAGTGGTTAAGAGTGGTAGACTCGTAATCTGGTGAACTAGGTTCGCGTCTCCGCTCCTCCACATGCAGCTGCACCTTGGGCCAGTCACACTTCTTTGAAATCTCTCAGCCCCACTCACCTCACAGAGTGTTTGTTGTGGGGGAGGAAGGGAAAGGAGAATGCTAGCCGCTTTGAGACTCCTTAGGGTAGTGATAAAGTGGGATATCAAATCCAAACTCTTCTTCTTCTAACTGTGCCCCCAATTAAATAAAGCAGACCCACCACAGCATATGCCAATCACATTAATTTCTACAATTTCCCACATGCTCTCTTGTGGGGTACTGTGTGAGGGGACACTTTGATTCAGGAATGAGTTGATTGAACAAGAAGAGTTTTATTTACAAGGGGGGGAAAGTTGGTGAAAGTTGATGCGTTCTTTCAGGTAAAAGTTAACTTATTACTTAAACGATACTTAAACACAGTAGTATATGCACAGCTTTTCTTAAACTTCCATTACTCAGAAATTAGTGGTTACACTTCAGGTAGATGTTCAGGTTTCTAGAATGGGTGGTAAAAATGCTTAACTCTGTTTCCATTACTTCGCTCTCATTCCTTTACTTAGTTATGACGGCTGTTATAGTTAAATACTTTTGACACGGCAAAGCTACCTTTTCAGCTTAATTCATGAGAAAGGGGCACTTCTCATCAGTTAGCCCACTCTCTTAGCAATCCCACTCCTGAGGTATCCCATTTAGTATAACAGACCCTGGGAATCAATTTGCCCCTTGTTACTGGTCTGGGAAGTTATCTTTACCTAAAATAGCTCTCCCCTCCTGGCTGAACGAGACCCAGGTGGAATATACACACATGTAAAAAAAAGTTTTCCATAAGACTCACCATCTCCATCTAATCTAGTGTTACACAGTATATTGTACTTTAAACACACAAAAAAACATTTCATTTACAGCTGAATAGCTGAGTTTCCAGGTCATTTGTATTCCAGCAGCTTCTACTCTCCTGGCTCAGACTTAGCTGCCCTCCAGTCAACTCTTGTCTGTAAACCTTCCCCAGACACTCAACCTGCTCTTCCCATCTAAGCTGGAAGGCTCCTTACTCTTGCTATAGTGCCCTCAGAGTGGACGTTCAACTCAAATCAGAACCAATTCTGTTAGACAAATCCTACCCTAATTCCTATCTCGCTTCTCCAACCAAGCCCTACCCCACACCAGCCCTTTCCCTTCTTTATCTCCTTCAGAAACTCCTCCTTTTATACTCCATCCCAAAGTGCTGCTCCACCCCCCTTCTGTTAGCCAATCAGAGAGTAGCCAATCAGAGAGTAGCCAATCTTGATAGCCAATCAAGCCTCTGGTGGAATTTTTTTTAGAAATATATTTGTCAGGAGTAGCTGCACAAGAACCGGATGGGTGACATATTTGTTTTTTAACTATTATTATTATTATTATTATTATTATTTACATACCACCCTTACCTTCCAAGGAGCTCAGGAGTACATGGTTCTCCTCCTCCTTGTTTCACCCCCACAACAACCCCTTGAGGTAGGTTAGGCTAAGAGACAGTGACTGGCCCAAGGTGGCCCAGTGAGCTTCATGGCGGAGTGAGATTTGAACCCTGGTCACCCAGGTCATAGTCCAACGCTCTAACCATTACACCACACTGGCTCTCCCCTCTGGTGGAATTCTGGGGGGCTGCATCACCAGCCTCTGGTCTGGCTCTGCTGCCTGTCACCCTTGTCATGCTGCAGTCTGTGCAGACGCAAGTAGGTGGCCACTCAAATAGCAGCGGGATGACAGAACAGCAGGCAGGCGGACCATGCAGGGGGGAGTGTGCAAGTGAGGAGACCCAGGCAGGCTGAGCGAGCAGCATGAGTAGCAGGTGAGCCAGGAGAGCTTCAAAGGAATAGGCAAGGAAAGAGAGAGAGAAATAAGGCTCCAGTCCCTTTAATGGTTTGGAGGAAGAAAAGATTTCAGTAGTTGCCTTCTCCACATCCTGAATGGAGAACTACACAAATCCTATACAACGATCACAGAGATGGGAACCCTCTCCTCCTTTTCATCTGGTGGTCCTAAATGGTCTGAATATTTGGTTTGCACTTTTTTTTTCCTGGTCAGGGTATTGAACTTTTAGCGGTTTCATGGTAGGAGGGAATGCAGCAGGTGAAATTGATCCTATGCCCTCGTCTGCAGACCAGGTGAAAGCTTCAGCTGCTGGATTTCTGCTTGTTATAATACAGTAGTACCTCGCAAGACGAAAAACTTGCAAGACGAAAGAGTTTTTCGTTTTTTGAGTTGCTTCGCAAGACGAATTTCCCTACGGGCTTGCTTCGCAAGACGAAAACGTCTTGCGAGTTTGTTTCCTTTTTCTTAAAACCGTTAATACTGTTAAAACCGTGCTTCGCAAGACGAAAAATTTGCAAGACGAAAAAACTCGCGGAACGAATTAATTTCGTCTTGCGAGGCACCACTGTATGTTAAAGACACAGAAGCCTTACCAGAAGAGAGCTGACAGCCCTACCCCAGATCCCATTGATTTCCGTGGAACTTACTCTCATATAAGGTAAAGGGACCCCTGACCATTAGGTCCAGTCATGGCCAACTCTGGAGTTGCGGCGCTCATCTCGCTTTACTGGCCGAGGGAGCCGGTGTACAGCTTCCGGGTCATGTGGTCACCATGACTAAGCCGCTTCTGGCGAACCAGAGCAGTGCATGGAAACGCTGTTTACCTTTCCACCGGAGCGGTACCTATTTATCTACTGGCACTTTTTGGTGTGCTTTTGAACTGCTAGGTTGGCAGGAGCAGGGACCAAGCAACGGGAGCACATCCCGTTGTGGGGATTTGAACTGCCGACCTTCTGATCGGCAAGTCCTAGGCTCTGTGGTTTAACCCACAGCGCCACCCGCGTCCCTCCTACTCTCATATACCCATTCCTAATACATCCCCACGCTCCTGTCTCAGTGACATTTGCACTGGCTTGGCCATGTCCACAGAATGGAAGATGGCAGGATCCCCAAGGATGTGCTCTATGGGGAGCTGGCTTCAAGCCCCAGGCCTGTTGGCAGACCAACTCTGCATTACAAAGACGTCTGCAAACGAGAAACAAAAGCTGGCAACATCAAACCCCACTGTGTGGGAATCCCTTGTTGATGACCGCAGTGCCTGGAGACAGACAGTCAGGTCGTGTACCCACAGCAGTGACCAGAGGAGGAATGACCGCTGGGAGGGGAGCACAGAGAGAAGAAACGCCATGGTGCATTTGCAGCAGCGCAACCGGACACCATTATCTGCCCCCGCTGCAATAAAACATGTCTCTCCTTTATAGGTCTCCGCAGCCGCAGCAGGCGCTGTGACTCTCCAGTGGTTTGAGTTCACCCCAAAGGGGCACTCCTTCACTGCCTCACAAGACAGACAGATGCCAACAACTCTCATATAAGGTAAGAAGGATTGGGGTCTTGCTTCTATTGCCTCCACAGGCTTAAGCATCTTAGTTAAATAGTCCGCTAGGAACAACCATGTTTTCGGCAAGGTAACTACCTTTTCTTCCAGTCAAAAACATTAATGTTCACTGGTTTTCCCCATTCCCCTTTTAAAGTTGATTGAATGGGGGGGGGGTGTCTTCATTTTCAGTCTCAGGCTTATTTTTCAACACGATCCACAAACACACAATACTTTCTTCTAGCTCTGTGTTAAAACTATTACAGAAAAGATCAAAACCTCCCAGCTTGAAAAGCTTATGCAATTCAATAGGACCTGATCTTGTTATATTATTACATCCATTACCAGTTCAGGCAGGTGTTAAGTTTCAATTAACCTGAGATTCAAGCATTACAGAATCTTGCTTGCTAATTACTTACATAATTACATGGCACAGGGGTGCAGAACAGAATTGGTCATCTTGCTAGGTTTGTGTGATTATAGATGAAACAGGGAATTTTCAAGGCAAAGCATTGAACAAAAGCTCAGGAACAAAAGTGGGAAATTTTTTTAGCCCTCTTTCCACTTCCACATATGCTTCCTGGGTGCCTGTAGTTTTCTAATCAATGAAGCCCACTTTCTGGAAGTCAACCCTATTGAAATCCAGGTAAACTTGTTTAAGACTAATATGCAAAGATACTTTCACATATGCATGTCTATGTAGAAGTAACTCACTTTGATTTCAGCACGATTTACTCCACAAGTAAGTATAAATAGCATTTTGCAACTTCAAAAGCCTTTGCCCTCTATTTGGACATGTCTGAATGTTGTCAGTGCTGGATTTTTATTCCACAAAGCAGATCTCTCCAATCTTGGGTTGTCTGTGCTGGTTTTCAATTCATTTCCGAGCCCAAGTCAAGATGCTAGCTATTACTTTGAAGCCCTTAGTCACTGATTCCCAAAGTAGGGTCGATACTGATACTCCGTGGAATTCGATGGGTTTTATGTGGGAGTTGAGCAAAGACCTAGCAGCTGAAGAGGTGGTGGAGAAAAAGAACGTAGCATTTCCAAGTTTGTTGGTTGAACATTGAACTAACAGCCATGATAGCGTTCTTCTGAGGTGTGACCTATCACTGGCAAACTTGACCCATGCCTTTCAGGACTATTTTGGAGTAACCTCAAGGTGACTGTCCCGATGGATGGAGGAGGTGACAAATGCCTTGCTAAGAGAAGATGCAATTCCCATAGACATAAAGAGGGTGTGGTGAGACCTTTGTTCAAGAAGTCTTTGTTATTGGGAGAGGAGGAGTTATTGTTCAAAGGAGAAGTGGAAATTCTGCTCCATGTATTTCTTTTTTCCCCCTTAAAGATTTTGTTGATTTACAAAAGTGTGCAATGTCTCTCTCTCTCTCTCTCTCTCTCTCTCTCTCGTGTCTTTTCCCCCATGTAACATTTTTACAAATCATTTTCATTTGTTGAGACATTAGGAAGAAAAGGGGGAAAGAGGTGGAGGAGGGGAGAGATGGGTGAGAGTGGGGTCAGGTGGCGATGTTTCTATTTCACTTAGTATATGTAGGGTTTGGTGTCAGCGTTGCTTGTTGCTCCATGTATTTCTTGATTATACTGAGTTCTGGATCCACCTCAGTCTGGCTTCCAACCCAATTTTGGTTTCCAGGTGGCCTGATTCCCTTTGTGGACCACTGTCGCGGGGAGTTGGAAAATTTATGGTTAAGCTACAGAAAATGCCTAAAACGTTTCAAGTTTGTCCTTTTATTGCACCCAAGGCCCCAATGTGCCTTCTTGAATGGGCAGACCTTCATTTCACCTCTGCCAACATTTTGATGCAGCTTAGGCCTCTGTGTCGATTTCACAAGCAGGGATCTAGAAATGTTTAGCCAAAGCCTGTGCCAGGACTCTGGAGGGACTGTGATCCTTGGGGTGAAAGAGATTCCTGACCCCTGGTATCAATGGCTTCTCCTAGCAGAAATGGTGGTAAATCTGTATCTGGACTGTACCACTTCAGGCTCCTGGTGGGTGCTTACACGATTGAGTTCCACATAGAAATAAGATGTTTGGGTATAGGGCAAGCCTAGAACACTTCTCCTGTTTTGCGATGAGGGCATCTCTCTTTGAGGGGGACATTGGATCATGCGGGTCCCAAACGCCCGAGCAGCTGGTATCTGGCCTCTGCGCCTTTTATTCTAAGGTATGGAAGGAAACATAAGCTACTCGGCTATTTGCATGAAATGTTCAGTATCTTTTTTTTTTTAATAATTTTTATTAAAGTTTCAATCAAAAATTAAACAACAAAGAAAGAAAAGAAGAACATCAAAAAAGATACACAAATACACAATACAATTTTCGAAAATAAAATAAAAAAAACACAAAAAACAAGAATCAACAATAAAAAAACCATAACAATTAAAAACAATATCTCTAATCCGTTTCCGTTTTTAAATTTACTTATTTTCTGGACTTCCTCATACCTCCCTCTTTTGTATTCCAATCCAAATTGTTTGTCCAGCAATTTCTTTTCCACTTTTTTAATCCCAATCTTTAATTTTAATATAATATTGAAATATATAACTTCAACTTCTTTAAACCTAATCTTTAGTCTTAATATAATGTAACATTAAAATTTTACCTCTTAATTGTCAAATTTCCATTTCATTAAACGTTTTTAATCCTAATCTTTAGTCTTAGTCTGTTATTAACCTTAACCTGTACAGCTGGAAACTGCTTATTTTCAGTCCAACATCACTCTAACATTCTTTAATTTTGCAATGTTTCTGAAGATAGTCTTTGTATTTCTTCCAATCTTCCTCCACCGACTCTTCTCCCTGGTCGCGGATTCTACCAGTCATTTCCGCCAGTTCCATATAGTCCATAAGTTTCATCTGCCATTCCTCCAGCGTGGGAAGTTCTTGTGTCTTCCAATACTTTGCGATGAGTATTCTTGCTGCTGTTGTTGCATACATAAAGAAAGTTCTATCCTTTTTTAACACCATTTGGCCGACTATGCCCAGGAGGAAGGCCTCTGGTTTCTTAAGGAAGGTATACTTAAATACCTTTTTTAATTCGTTATATATCATTTCCCAGAAAGCCTTAATCTTTGGGCACGTCCACCAAAGGTGAAAAAAATGTACCTTCAGTTTCTTTACATGAAATGTTCAGTATCTTTAGGAAGAAAGTAAGGTGGGTTTTTCCTGTCCCTCTCAGTGGGGAGCAGCAGTTGGTAATGGGTTAAATTGCTCTCCAACATTCTTACGTTTTTGAAATAATGTCACTGTGAACCATCTATGGTTTTAATTGAAAAGGGGCATAAGGAAGTGCTTATCTTTGCTGTCTGTTCAGATATGGAAAACGGGTTGTTTAGAATGTTCTATTTTATTTTAAGGTGCATGCAAGCCAAAGGGAAAAAGGCATTGCGGCCTGGCTTATCGAAAATCACCATGCATGTAATTTGATGAAATTAAGGGGAAAAGCGACTGTTCCCCCTAATTTCCACACACACATCCATTCATCGCGGAAAAACCGGTAGGGTTACTGAAGTGGCAGGCAAGCCCCGTGGCTACTGTCAAAAAACATTATACCCAAGTGAAGAAAAACACTGCAAGTAATGCAGCAACAGCCAGCTAACCTTTCCCCCATCCCTTTGGACAAGTCCCTGAGTTGCTTTCGTTGATTCAGCTATCAAAGCATAACCAATTTCTTTCTTTTTTTCTTCCCACTGCCCCCCAACGCTGAAAGGAGTAGATCTATGCTTTTGTGCATGAATGAGCCTTTTATTTTATGGGCTGGGTTGAGTACGAACCTTGAAAAATTTTATTAAATGAAGGAATACTGGGTACTTCAAGTAAGTAGAAGAGCAGAATATAAATAGAGTATTATTATTATTATTACTCTTTGAGTAAGTATTTCTATTTATTTTTATGATGATGATTCAACACACGGTCTGGAATTGGAAGGCTTGTTCCTATGATGAAGTCCCTGGTGCTGTATAAAACATAGCAGTGTGAGAAAGAGTTTAGCATTTAGTAAGCTTAGCTCTGGGATTTTATTATTACCTAATATTTCCATTCTTGGGACCTGGGCATGCACTGTAAATAGTACCTTTCACGAACCAGGTCTTCGAAGAAGACTGGAGGGGCTGTTCCTGCTTCTTGTTGGTGGATCTTTCTATTTCTTTTTCAAAAATGAAATAAACCATAACTATGAAATACACACACACTCATACAAGCTGTTCCCTTATAAAAGCTTTCATATGAAAGCAGAGTTGTCCCCCTTCATGGCCATTATAGCTGATGACATTCTTAATACTGGCTATTGTTTTCAGAAAAGACCCTATTGTCTGTCCTTGCATATCTGCTGACCAAAGCACATGTAATAAGCATAGCTTTGGATAAACTGAGCTTAGCCTGGGGGAGGATGGCTTTTAATGTCGAGAGGTTTGCCTGAATGTACCGATTCACTGGAGATCTTCCCGAAGAGGAAATGCCCGCCATTATACATGGGCTGCAGTTTGTCTAAACTCTGAACAAACATCATTTGTTCATTCATAAGAGATGAGCTTTATGTGGAAGCTACCGTTTTTAAAAAAAGCAACAACAAAAATGGTTTGGAAAGAAAGAAAGAAAGAAAGAAAGAAAGAAAGAAAGAAAGAAAGAAACCGAGCAATGTTTATTTTGCCTATTTTGTCCCGCTAATAAAAATCTACCTCTCCAGTCAGCTGCCTGGCTGATATTTTTTAAGACTCTTTCTTTCTTTCCTTCTTTCTTTCTTTCTTTCTTTCTTTCTTTCTTTCTTTCTTTCCCCCTTCCTCCTCTGTAGGATCACAAAAAGTCAACATTAAAATGAGAGTGAGAAGCTCTTGCTCTGCTCAGTGTAGATGAGAAGGGAGTTTTGTCATAACAATATTTTCCTTTCTTTCTTAAACATCACGTGTGTCATGTGGGAACAAGCCAAAGTCATGTAAAAATAGCTCTCAGAAGTCATAAGTCCCAGACATTGTATTCTTCTCCAATGGCCTTTGTTTCAATTAATATAAACTGACCGACACCGCCATAGAAATTGTTTGATTTTGTTCAGCAAATGAAATGATTTTTATGTCCTTGCAATCCAAGGGCATAAATTACACTACAGTGGTACCTCAGATTAAGAATTTAATTCATTCTGGAGGTCCGTTCTTAACCTGAAACTGTTCTTAACCTGAGGTACCACTTTAGCTAATGGGGCCTCTCGCTGCCACCGCACCGCCGTCATACAATTTCTGTTCTCATCCTGAAGCAAAGTTCTTAACCCGAGGTACTATTTCTGGGTTAGCGGAGTCTGTAACCTGAAGCGTCTGTAACCAGAAGCGTATGTAACCTGAGGTATCACTGTACTGGGGTCTTCTGCTGCTCTTGTTCATTGCAATCATACTTATGTGGGAGAATCTCTGGATGGGGCACCCAAGTTGTAGAAATCTATATTGTTATGAGTTTTAGGAGGGTCGGTGCTGAATGCTTGGTTCCCCTTCTAATTTTGGGAATGGCCAGATTAGCTTCCTGGTGAGGTGATAGCCTGGGTGATGGACCATTAAAGGGAGCAAAGGAAGGGGCTCTGAGCAAGGCAGCAAATGGGTGGGCACCCCTCCCTCCACTTGCGGGTAGTTAGAAGGGCAAAGGCAGAGTTGAAAACAGAGAGTTGAGTGATGCAGGAAGCAACAGGCTGGGAAGCCAAAGAGAGTCAGAGCAATGGTTGATTTCTGTGTAAATCCAAGGCTGGGGGGAAGCAAGGCCCTCTTGGAGCATTAATGCTGTGAACCCTTCCATCGTAGGCTCAGGTTGTAGATATGTGTAAATAAAACAGACATCATTAAGACACCACCGTCTCCACTGTGCCCCATTTCCAAAAGGAAACACAGTGATTCCTGGAAGGAAGCACATCTGTGTTTTTCTGCAGCCATCTGGTGCTAATAGGTGCACAGGTAAAGGAAGTGCTTTGGAATTTGTGTCCTTTTTCCCCTTAGCTCTGTTTTGCGTGCTGAGGTCCCCCAAAACCCCTTCCCCAATAACTCACACATCACACATAATTTTTGTTTAAGGTTTTTGGCATAATTTTGGCCACAACTTTATTTGCATACAAATTGAGAGTGGTTGCTTAGGCATTGGTTATGACTAGCTGTCACCCCCCGCCTTGGGGGACAGCACTGACTCCCTAGTCAGTCCCGGAGGAACAAGGTCAGAGTCAGCTGGAGCTGCGTCACAGGCCCTCAGCTACTCCGCGCATGTTCCTTGAAGCTTACGCGGCCCGCACCCTGCCGTCAGAGTTTGGACGAAGGGGATGGTAAGCTTCAGAATTCCTTTAACGGAATACCCGTCAGCAGCAGCATTGGAGGGGCAGGCACAGCCAATCCATACCCCTCCACCAACCAATTTTAACCAATGCCTAACCGCCAACCTTACAAGTTGTGACGATTTGCTAAGCAGTAGGCAAAACCCAAAAGGCACGCACTAATCAGCCAATTGGAAAAATTCCTACTGGGCCCCCGCAACAATGCGAGCGACCCCATGACAGGCAAAGCAAGGTCAGAGCGGAAGCCCAAACAAGGGAGGGCGGGCGGGAGATCCGGTGTCCACAGCAAAAGAGAAAGAGAAAGCTGTGGATCCTGCCTTTATATAGCCATTGATCCCACCCCTAAATTGGCAACATCAAATTTACCCCAGTAACAACATCTTCCAATCTGCTCCCAGGACTCTAGCCAACTAAGGCCTGGCACTAAATGGGGTTTTGTTCGGCCCCAACCGCAACACGTGCTCTCTTCTATGAGAACACGCTTTGCGTGCTGAGGTCCCCCAAAACCCCTTCCCCAATAACTCACACATCACACATAATTTTTGTTTAAGGTTTTTGGCATAATTTTGGCCACAACTTTATTTGCATACAAATTGAGAGTGGTTGCTTAGGCATTGGTTATGACTAGCTGTCACCCCCCGCCTTGGGGGACAGCACTGACTCCCTAGTCAGTCCCGGAGGAACAAGGTCAGAGTCAGCTGGAGCTGCGTCACAGGCCCTCAGCTACTCCGCGCATGTTCCTTGAAGCTTACGCGGCCCGCACCCTGCCGTCAGGGTTTGGACGAAGGGGATGGTAAGCTTCAGAATTCCTTTAACGGAATACCCGTCAGCAGCAGCATTGGAGGGGCAGGCACAGCCAATCCATACCCCTCCACCAACCAATTTTAACCAATGCCTAACCGCCATTCGAGCCCTTACGCTCGCCGCCAACCACTCACAATTCAAGCCACACCCTCAATCTGGACACCATAGCATCCAACCACACATCATTCCCAACTGGCGAGAGATGAACCCCGTCATCCCTGTAAAATTCAACCGCCTTGAATGAAATAAGAGGGTGAGGGATAACAAACCCGCCCAACTTCACCACCAGCTTACTTGCCGCGGAATTAATCCGCTTCCTCACACGTTCGGTGGCAGCTGGGCAAGGGCTACCTCGCCAAATGCGGCGTTGAAGTAGCTGTGACCAAATTAACTTAGATGTCGGCACCAGTGCCGCCAGCTCCCCCAGGTCCTGTAAAATGGCAGCACGCAGCCCGTAGCAGGAAGAGGAAACCATATCATTCTCCCCGAGCTGCACCACGATCGCTGAAGGAGGGCCAAACTGGAGGACACGCCTTCGCATGAGAGGTAAAAATTCCCACCACAGCATCCCCCTTCTGGAGATCCAGGACACCTGTACGTGCTGCGGGAATCCCAGGCCGTCGCCCAGTCCTGACTGGCGAGCTCTGTCCGCAGCCCAGTGCACAATACTGTGCCCTACTATCCAGATACGGATAGCAGCCTGACCTAGGGTTAAAACACACACATGTAAGTACAACAACACATTATTTTCGCACGTAGACCTTGAATGCGTCCGATCTCCACCGTCCCAGGTCCTTTATCCTTTTTACCGACAAACCCCAGTGGGCAGCGGTTGTAGCCGCTCCAATCCTAAAGGAGTGAGGGGCAAACTCTGGAGCCGGAAGGCCGCAAGCCGCGACAGCTTTACGCAACACACTAGTAAACTGGTGTCTCACCAGCGGGCGGCCATTTTCGTGAATGAAAAGGGGCCCTTCACCGCCGGGACGCAAGGCTAGATACTTCGTAAGGTCTTTCACCGGGCAAGGGCCACTTTCCCCAGTTGCAGGGAGCGTAATAACGGCGCCCCTGCCTAGTTGGTCTGTCTTCGAATTCCTGACATTAACCTGCAGGTCACGTGAAGACACACTAACGTCCTGTATCAGCAAACCCCTTGAACCTCCGTCCCGCTTAGGCTCAAGGACCACCTCACCGACTCTCAGGGCCCCAAAGAAAGCTAATGAAAAGGCTGCAGAAAATAGCCGCGCCTCGAATTTGGACCAACAGATGCTCCGCAGTTTAGACCGCATTTGCGCCAGCAATTCAAATGTAATGGGGCGTCTGGGAATGGGCCTGGAAGGAGTGAGTCGCCCCCATCCCTCCAAGGCCCTACGGACCACAAACTTCCGACATGGGTCTTTGTTAAAATATGCCCTGTTAAAAAAGGAAATTGCTGCGGAGTGCAGTCGAAGAGTCCTAACCGCCCGACGCATCTGGAATAAATGCGCCAGATACCGGAGCACCTGAGAGGTGGAATGGGAGGTGGTAATTTCCCCAATAGACTGCCCAGTAAATAATAAAAAATCTGCCCAGGCCTTATTATAGGACCTCAAGGTAGAGGGTGCAACAGATGCAGCTACTCCCTGTAAAACTAAGTTCTGCCAAGGTTCCAGAGATGATCCGGGAAAATTTCCGGACGGTCTCGAGCCACTGGCACCAGGGACCTGAATCGCTCCATCTGAAAACGGGACAGAGCATCAGCAATCTCATTAGAAATTCCCGGGACGAAACGAGCAGAAAACACAATATTAAAACGCAAGCAATGCAGCACGAAGGCTCGTAGAAGGGCAGATACCCTAGGGGACCGTGAAGACTGCTTGGCCAGTACATTCACCACCGCCTGGTTATCAGTCCAGAAACAAACACGATGGTCCCTGAAATGCTCGACCCACAAGTGCACTGCCACTACAATGGGAAAAAACTCAAGAAAAGTTAGGTCCCGAGTAATAGCCTGCCCCTGCCAAGCGGGCGGCCAGCGCTCAGCACACCACCTGCCGTCCCAATACAATCCAAACCCCAAGGACCCAGCAGCGTCAGAATGCACCTGGAAGTCGTTGTGCAGGTTCAAAGTGTCCTGCCACAAGGACACCCCATTGAAGTCCTCCAAGAACTCCAACCAAATATCAAGGTCAGCCCGCACTTGACTAGGAAGGCGTACCCTGTGATGCGGGGCTTGTAAGCCCGAGGTAAGTTTGGCCAAGCGGGAGCAAAATGGTCGCCCAGGGGAGACCACCCTGCACGCGAAATTCAAGTGGCCCAGCAACGACTGAAGCTGCCGCAAGGTAACCTTCTTTAAGGGCACAAGATCTTTAATAACCTTTCTCAAATTGATTATCTTCTCAGGCGGCAAGCTAGAAGTTTGGGCCACAGTATCTAATAAGATACCCAAATAAGTCAGCCGCGTAGAAGGACCCTCGGTCTTTCCGGCCGCTAAGGGGACGCCTAGATCTTCCGTTAAGGAAGCAAAGGCCTGCAACAACGCCACGCAGTCCCCTGTATTGCCTGCAGAGGCGACCAAAAAATCATCGAGATAATGCGTGACTCCGCCCAGTCCAGTCTTTTCACGCAAGGCCCATTCCAAAAATGAACTGAAACACTCAAAAGCCGCACAGGCAACTGAGCAGCCCATGGGCATAGCCTTATCAAAGTAGAATCCTCCTTCGAACTGAAATCCCAGCAACCAAAAATCGTCGGGATGAATTGGAAGCAGCCGAAATGCCGATTCGATGTCGCATTTTGCCAGTAAGGCGCCCGGCCCAAATTTCCGAATCATCTTGATCGCGTGATCAAGGGAAGCATATTTCACCGAGCAAAGCTCCGGGGGAATCACGTCATTTACTGACGTGCCTATAGGATGAGAGAGGTTATGGATTAGGCGGAATTCCCCCGGAGCTTTTTTGGGAACTATACCCAAAGGTGAAATGTGTAAATTGGGAAAAGGGGGGGCGGCAAAAGGACCGGCCATGCGACGTAAAGCCAATTCTTTTTCAATTTTCTTGCGCGCCACCTCTGGCATATCCTTGATCGACTTTTGGTTTGCAGGGTTCCTAGCCACTGGGTTGGAAACTACCGGGATTCTGAAACCTAAAGAAAAACCTTCACGCAAATAAGAGGCCGATTTGGTATCAGGGTATGACTCTAGCAATGATAGCAACGGTTGTAACCTTACCGGGGTGTAAGCTAAGGAGGATAAGACACTACTTTCCGGCTCCAACGGCAGGAACCTGGGCAGCGGTTTTTGGAGGCTGCTGGGAGCCCCCCCCTTTTCGAAAGGGCCGGCGACCCCCTGCACACGTGGATGCGGGATGGTTCCCAGAACACTTCTCGCACACGTGCGCGTATTTACAAGGCTGCCGTGAGCAGGCACCCTTATTGAAGTCCCAGCAGAACGGCTTGCGGCCCGACCTAGCCGGGGCGGCCCTGAATTTCTGTGAATCAGGAACCTTCTTATCAATGCGGGGGGCCACATAAGTGGTCCAGACATCCAAATCTTTCCGATCCCAGCGGGCCGTGGGGATCTTGGCTGCCCTACGTCTGAAATTCTGATCGTAGGCCAGCGCAGCAGTCTCCCCGGCCATCGTAAAGGCCGAGCGGACAATGGACAGATATACCCAAAGATGCAGGGATCTCCTGGGATAAGCTGCAGACACAACTCCAGCAAAGACCTGGAAGCTATCTAACCACCTTTCAAAAGTCCTATCTGCTTTTGACAAGACCGTCCGTTTCTTAGATGCCGGCAGACCCTTGTCTAAGGGCTCCTGACCTTCGAGCGAAGGGGCAAGGCAGAAAATATCAACATAGCGGCCGTCCAGGATCCTGGACCGCAATTTGGCCGACAGGTGGGCCCCAGGAATAATATCCCTGGCCGAATTGGTGGAGACTTTTACGTCAGGCACCAGTGCCCCATCACGGCAATCTTGTACTGCCCCATACTTGGCCCGATGGGAGTTTGCCCTCCGCTCCCACACCCATTTTGGGAGCCCCGAGGTCTCCCCGAACCCCCAGTAGAGCTTAAGGGACGCTTCCTCGTCACTACTAGAAGTCTGGGAGGAAGTACCTGAAGAAGAAGACGAGGTGCCTCTACGTCTCCTCTTGGCACGCCTCTTGGAGCTTTTCTTGCGGCGGCGGAGCCCACCCGAAGATGTCTTTGGAGGTAGGGGAAGGCTATCCTCCACTGAAGATTCCGATAAATCAGCCTGCTGCACTGCACCTGGGATCGACTGAAAAGAAACTGACTGTGAATGACCCGGCGTCTGATTCCCTGCTACCGAAGACCGCGGAGGTGAACCCCCCGTCACGCGGTCCGGCGCTGATCCCCTCCTACTGGCCCCAACCCTGGTATGGCCACGACCCCTTGCCACAATAACCTGCGACGCAGGTAAGACCGGGGTGCGTGCTGTTTGACTATCATGCAACCCCCCCCCGGCTAACGATGTTCCTCCTTCATCTCCACTAGATGATGCCACCGGAGACGAGGCACCGAAGGTAGGACTCATCATTGCAGAGGATGACGACGGGGTAGAGGAGCGGTGGAGCAGACCATCCAGCTCGGACTCCACCCTTGCCAAGGCCACTGGGTCACCCGCCAGGCTAGAGACCATGGATCGGATGCGTTGTAGAGACTGGGCAGGTTGCGGGGAACGCAGAGCCTGCGATGGGCCTTTTATGGGCCGCTTTGCAGTAAGAGCAGGGCCAGACTTCCTCGTTGCCTTCTTTGGAGCCATTCCAGCTACAGGCTTAAACAGAAAATCAATTAAGAAAAAAAAAGGGGGGGGGGGTTAAATTCCGAATCAAACTAATTGAAGTTAAATTGAAATTAAAACAATTGTAATAGTAATGAAAATAATAACAATAACAATAAAATTATTGGTGAGTAAAATAACAAATAATCAGGAAAAGGAAAATAACTAGCAGGTATGGGAATAACCCAACGCCACCGGCGTATCCGGAGGCCTAGCCAACCAGTATAGGCAACAGGAATCACCAGGAAACACTAATAGCAGGTAAAATCAGCACCCTGCAATACCAAAACAGCCACTAGAGGCCACTGTGGAGTGAACTCAACTGTTACAGGCAGACCCTGTAATTACCCGGTCTGGCCACCAGAGGCCACTGTTAAGTCAGAAGGGAAAAGGGACAAGATGGCGCTCCCGCCAATTTTTGCTCCAAATGGAGGACCTCTGCCAACCTCCGGAGGCAGAGGCAGCAAACCAGGGCTCAGCCCACCCAGCCTCGAGGCTCTACCGCCCCCACGGCCCCCTCCGGCGCCCCCAAACCGGGGTGGAACAGGAGGGGGCGCACGGGAGAATGGGGGGGGCGAACTGGCTCCCCGGGCCGCGGGCCGAACCGGCAGCCACCGGCCCCGAAGCTGGGCAGGTGGCCGAGGCCGCGCCGGCCCGCCCCAGGCAGCAGCCGCAGCGGGCCGCGGGAAGCGGCAAACCGCGGATCGGGGGCCGCGAGCCGAAACGGCACGCGCAGGCCCCGGGGCCGGGCAGGCGGCCGAGGCCGCGCAGGCCCGAACCCGGCCGCAGCGGGCCGCGGATGATCCTTCGCGCCGCCAAAGAAGAAGCGGCGCGGTGCGGTAGGCCCGGCCGGGCCCAAAGGTAAGAGCCGGGACGGCGGGGGTGGTCAGACGGGCCGCGGCTAGGCCGAGCCCAGCCACGGAATGGGGGCTCCCCCGCGCTGCCGCCAAACGCAGGCCGCGCAGCGGCGGTAGCCGCAGCGGGCCGCGAGAAGCGGCAGACTTCGGATCGGGGCCGCGTGCCGAATCGGCACCCGCAGGCCCCGGGGCTGGAAAGGCGGCCGAGGCCGCGCAGGCCCCAACCAGGCCGCAGCGGGCCGCGGGATGATCCCGCGCCGCCGGAGACCGCAACGGCGCGGCCGGTACAGGCCGCAGCCGGGCCGAACCCGGCCGCGGGATGTGGGCTCCCTTGCGCCGCCGGCGGTCACAGGCCGCGCGTAGCGGCAGCTGCCACTACGGGCCCCTGAGCTGCAGGCCACGGATCGCTCTTGGGTGAGGGGGGTGCCAAATGAATAGGCCCCAGCCTGGCCGGACCCGGTCGGGACACTTAAACGCTAAAAAACCCCCCCAGCCCGGACCAACGGCTCGGCCGAGAGCGGGCCGTGAGCCAGCCGGGACCGGGAGGTCCTACACCCCCTCCCCTTACGGGCAGCCCAAGGGCCGCAAGGAGAAGGTAAGAGACAATAATAAAAAACTAAGAATAAAATTAATTTAACGGGGAAAGTTTAGAGATAAAGTAATGAGGAGAAAAGGAAAGAGAAAATGAAATCTGGGATTTATACAACCAAAATCTCTTGCTGATCCGTTCCGGTGCTAAAGATAGATCCGGTGTCCACAGCAAAAGAGAAAGAGAAAGCTGTGGATCCTGCCTTTATATAGCCATTGATCCCACCCCTAAATTGGCAACATCAAATTTACCCCAGTAACAACATCTTCCAATCTGCTCCCAGGACTCTAGCCAACTAAGGCCTGGCACTAAATGGGGTTTTGTTCGGCCCCAACCGCAACACGTGCTCTCTTCTATGAGAACACGCTTTGCTCAAGAAGATACAGACCTACAGAAGAGGTTTGGTGGGCTCCAGCGTGGCCTGCCTTATTTGCTCTGTGTTTCCTCTTATACTGCACGACTTGGGTTGCTGAGCCTGAAGAAACAATGAAACAACAATGAAAACAGGGTCTTTATGCAACTGGGCAACCACTGAGTGTATCCCAGGATTCCAGGAATAATTGTTGGAAAGAATGTTTATGATGAGTGAGTGTGTCACTCTGTCTGTGTATACTGACGATTAGGGTTGCCATAGGCTGCATTGCAGTAAACTGCGTTTCCCATCACCCCCTGGTCTGGGTTTTTCACCGAACCTGTTCTGCCCTACTCTCTGAAGCCCTGTAAGCACAGGAAGGAACCAATTTTGATGCATTTGTATTTAATTCATCTCCCTTCAGAAACATCTTTGTGCTTCCAAGCATACCTTCGCAAGGCATGTTTGGACAAATCATTATGTCTTCAGTTCCTGTTCTTTCTTTCTTTGTGTGTGTGTGTGGTTACAAAGTGAAAGAAAATTAAAAGAGAACTATTCTTTGGTTTAGGGGAAGCAACTTAATCTGAGGATTGGGGCAAGGGAATGAACTAAGGTTAAACATAGTGTCTGAATATTTCTTTTCCTTTTCTTCTCCCACACCCCTGCATGTTGCATTGTCTAGTAAGAGGCTTGGGATGGGGGGGGCGGTTCATTAAGAAGGAGCTTCCTAGGATCATAGAGTTGGAAGGGACCCTGAGGATCATCTAGTCCAACTGCCTGCAATGCAGGGATATGCAGGTGGTCTTTTACGGGCATCGAACCTGCAACCTTGGCGTTATCAACACCAGACACTAACTAGCTGAACTATCCTGTCAGCAGCTGTGGAGCCCGCAAATACACAATCAGAGAGACACAACTTACCCACCCCTGTCCTATAAAGTAATGCAGGCATAGGCAAACTCGGCCCTTCAGATGTTTTGGGACTACAACTCCCATCATCCCAAGCTAACAGGACTAGTGGTCAGGGATGATGGGAGTTGTAGTCCCAAAACATCTGGAGAGCAGAGTTTGCCTATGCCTGAAGTAATGTGAAATGATTCCTTTTCATTTCCTATGTTGTCGTTAACTGATTGTTATTCCCTATGTTGTGTCAGGATTTCCACCTGGTTGGCGCCCAAAGTAGCAAATCCTATTGAATCAAATGGGACTTACTCCCTAGTAAGTGGATACAGTGGTACCTCGGGTTAAGAACTTAATTCGTTCTGGAGGTCTGTTCTTAACCTGAAACTGTTCTTAACCTGAGGTACCACTTTAGCCAATGGAGCCTCCCGCTGCCGCCATGCCACTGCCGCGTGATTTCTGTTCTCATCCTGAAGCAAAGTTCTTAACCTGAGGTACTATTTCTGGGTTAGCGGAGTCTGTAACCTGAAGCGTCTGTAACCTGAGGTACCACTGTATAGGATTTCAGCCAGACAGATTGGTCTGTAATCTACTTGCTGCGCAGGATGTAAGAATATAAAGTGGTCAATGTGGTTTAAAGGGAGCTGCATCAACCTTATGACATTGCCCCAGGCAGAGCATCTATGGCGTACATGTTTTAGGATGTTATCAGATGCTAACATAGCCATTTTTCAAGCCTCTGCTACAAACAAGAAATACACCTGTATCCTTATGACTTTCCAGATGGGGGACTGAAGCTGATAATCACTGAGCTTCTGTGATTATGAACAGACAGGAGATATAGAGTACTTTGGTAAAGAGAAGGCATGCATTGTAAAACTGCTGGGCCAAAGCCATGCTGCTTAAGCATTGGTCTCTCTAACTGTTAAATTGGTCTCGTGAGGTCCAGAGCCCAACAATGTATTCATTGGATACTTATGAATAAACCACAATATTATATAGGCAAGCTAAATGAATGTAATAGCTTGGGGAACCGATGACATGTTTTCCATTTTAATAAGTGGAAAATAATCCAGCCTGCAGCCAACAAATTAATTTAATAATTTATTTTTTATTAAATGTAATTGGAAGATGCATTTTATTAATACATTTTTCACTGTTGGCATCCTACTTCAGAATTGCATTTCACGGTGCCATGTGCTTCCTTCCCCCCCATATTACATCTTACCCTGAAATGACCACATTTTAACATCTTGTCCTTAGGTTTTTTCACTCTCTTTCGTGTCAGACGTTAGGTATCAAATCTAGGCTGATTACACAGAGTTGCGCCTTGACGGTGCGTCAATAAAATTTATTCCGTTGAATTCCTGTTTTGGTTCATTTTTCCAAGCATTGAGGGCGACCACTTACCAGTGTTACTTTAGCACATTGTAAACGGCATTAACAAATAGTAAACAGTTCAGGTTGTGATCCTATGGCACAGCTTCAGCACTGGGATGATGTTTGTGTATGTGTTTTTAATTCAAATAGTATATGTGCCAATTAAGTGTCAAAACGTGCCAACAAAATCCAAGGGGCCCTTTCATGACTTGTAGAAGAATGCTTTGCATAACAAAATCTTACTGCTTCTGTATATTTACAAGCTATGCAGTGTGGGTCTGTGTGAGACAAATTAGCACAGCCATGTGAGGTTCAATTAATGTTGACAGTAGTCAAGAGCAGGCACTGTAAAGCTACTGTCCTCTATGCAGTCACAGAGGGCTCCTGTTTCAGAATCGTGTCTCAAAGTCAATAAAGATAAAGAAAAGGGATATTATCTGTGATGGCAACTTGTGTGTGGGGGGGGCACTGCTAAAGTCCAGTTCCAACATTTCCCATTCAGTTCGGGTCTGTTTAGATCAGGGTTTTCCAAACTTGGGTCTCCAGCTGTTTTTGGACTACATTTCCCATCATCCCTGACCACTGGTCCTGCTAGCTAAGGATGGTGGGAGTTGTAGTCCAAAAAACACCTGGAGACCCAACTTTGGGAAACGCTGGTTTAGATGATACTTTGTCCTAAGGATCAAGACCAAGAATTTGCGATGTCCCTCCTTCCCCTTATCATTTGGACACTGAGACCAGCAAGGCCTTGGTTGCATGAAATGGACACACTAACCAGACTCTCCAAGTGTCCCTAATTTTCCAAGGACATCCCTGATTTAGATAAGCCAGGCATAGGCAAACTTGGCCCTCCAGATGTTTTGGGACTACAACTCCCATGATCCCTAGCTAACAGGACCAGTGGTCAGGGATGATGGGAATTGTAGTCCCAAAACAGCTGGAGGGCTGAGTTTGCCTATGCCTGAGATAAGCTGTCCCAGTTTCTGATTTGATCTCGGAATGTCCCACTTTTCCTTAAGCTGTCTCTATTTTCACTGGAGAAATTTTGGAGGGTATGGAGTTATCTGACGCCCAAGCCATCTGAAGGCAATCATGTATACGGATTTTTTTAAAAAAAACGTTTCATGGGGGGTTTTGGGGGGGTTTTTTAAAAGCAAACTTAATTTTATTCAACAAAGAATGAGGATCAAGCAGTGGGGGGAATAAGGTGCATCATCTAAGCACTAGAGTTTTGCATCAAGCGTCTTCTGTGGAGAGGCAGCTCTTGCCTCTCACCGGCAGGCCAGAACCACCCCAGGAGAGTTGATTTGCATTGCCTTGAGAGTCAGCGAGGTTTTGCTCTGCGCGAATCTCTGCTTTCCAGCCACCATTAATGCTGCGTGTGTCCCATCTAAGTGGTTGTCATCTGGGTGTCTGGAGAGGGCGCAGAAGGAGGGGATGGATCTTTCCAGGGGACCCCCACCCAGGGGACCCAGAAGGCAAAGCTACAAAGGTTCGACGTGGCGTTCTTCTGCAGAGGATGCTGAGGGGTCATGGGGAAGGGTCTCTCTCTCTCTCTCTCTCTCTCTTACAAACGTTTCATGTTTTATTATGTTTTTGTGTATGTTGGAAGCTGCCCAGAGTGGCTGGGGTAACCCAGTAAGATGTGTGGATTATAAATAGTAAAATTATCATCATGGAATGTCACGTCCCTATTTTCATTGGAGAAATGTTGGAGGGTATGCTAAACGAGAGGCTGTCATGCATAAAAACCACCCAGTCAGAAATCTGATGGAAGCCATTTCATAAACTTCAGTCTTTAAAAATATATATATACTTGCACACAACATGGGTTAGCAGATGTGGCAGGCTGTGTATTACAAATAAATGATATCAGACCCTCCAAGTGTCCCTATTTTCAAAAGACAATCCCAGATTTACAGAAGCAGTCCTGGTTTCTGATTTGATCCCAGAATGTCCCACTTTTCCTTAGGATGCCCCTATTTTCATTCAAGAAATGTTGGACGGTATGGTAGAATGTCCCTGTTTTCATCTGAGGGGGTAAGTTAAGTAACCCCTGAGCCAAGGAGATAAGTAACTATACAACCTTTAGAAGACAACTGAAGGCAGCCCTGTATAGGGAAGCGTTTAATGTTTAATGGTTGATTATGTTTTTATATATGTTGGAAGCTGCCTACAGTATTGGGGAGAACTGTTGGAGGGTATGTGATATTTGGAAAGATTCAGCTGAAGTCCGGAATTAGTGATGAATACCTTAACTGTTTCACGAAAAAGAGTTAGCAAGCAAATGAAAAGTCACCAAATACTGCCCCACCCCCACAATTATAGAGTTATTGTGAAGAATATAGCCTGTGGCTAAAATGGCAAAATGAACCTCTCTTAAAAGGCTGCATCAAAGGGAGAAAATCACTGGTCATTTTCAGAGGACATGAGAAGCGCCTGTCAGCTATTGAAATCGATTTGCAGGTTATCAATTTTGGGAATTTTAAAACACCCTCCCCCCAAAAAAGGATATATGATAGAATTCAGTATTCTGTTTTGTCCTTCAGTTATGACTGTGAATCTATGAAAATAGCTAAATGAAAAATGAAACCTAGAGAAGCAGGAAGAATGATTAATTCTCCTCATCATTTGGCAGGATGTTCCAGGCAGGTTTCTGAAAGCAGTTCAAACTAACAGGTTTGGCTTCCAACTGGAGAGATAGGATTATGCTTGGGAGGTAATAGGATTAGTCAAGGAATGAGTCTCAGTGCAACGTTTTTACAGGGATGAGAATCGGTACGTTTGCAGCTTATACATATACATATACACAAACAAAAAAGCAGCCTTTTTCCTTTCACAAACAACGTTTTTACAGGGATGAGAATCGGTACGTTTGCAGCTTATACATATACATATACACAAACAAAAAAGCAGCCTTTTTCCTTTCACAAACAACATGCTTTATGCTTTGAGTAAGGACACAGCCCCAATGTAAAGCAGTAGCAACCATGTGGGAGTAAAAAAAAAAAATCCCCTTTTATCAAAACACCAATGAATGATAATTTCCATGGATACCAATTACCTATTGGTTTTAATATTATTACTTTCTTAAAGAAAGGAAAGACAAATCCTGTCCCACAGAACGAAGGCCGTTATGGGGTTTCTTTTACATTAACGTGAAGTTGCTAGGAGAAAGTCATATATATCGTACGCTGTCAGGGGTTCAGGAGCAGAGGCAAGGGCAAGGGAGGAAACAGAGAGCGAGGGAGAGGAGGCAGAAGAAAAGATGAGTGATGACGACGACCCGAGATCTCCGAGTCTTTCCAGTGAATCAGAAGATTCACAGAAAGGAGCACCAGTGGCCAGGGCAAGGGGGGAGCCTAGGGGGACACCCCAGGAAGATAGAGCCAGAGGGGACTCAGAGGGGAGCAGTTGGAAATCAGGACCAGCGTCACCGCCAGAGAGCAGGGAAGAGGAAGGGCGCCAGGGATCAAGCGCTGGCAGCTCACAACAGGGGGGAGGGCACGAGTCAGGAGTGGCCACACCTCCATCGGGGAGCGAAGAAACGGTCAGACGGAAGGTGGAAGGTTGGGCGCGCGTGCCAAGTTCAAATGCACAGGAAGGTGGCGCAGTAGGCAGCCCGGAAAGGGAGCCAGGTCCTAAAGCCCGCCGAAAGGAGGGAGAAGAGTCAGGGGGGTCAGCGTCAGCGTCAGAGGAATCCCGGAAGGAAGAGACCCCGGGGGGCAGAGGGACCCAGAGAAGAACAGTCAGGCGGAAAAGGTGGAGCAAGGCTAGGATATTAAGTTGGTGTACAAGGGGCGGAGACTCAGATGGAGCTTCGCCGATCTAACCATGAGACGTAGAGTTGCACGCAGCAGCTTGAGAATGGAAACTGTAACTCAATAAAGACTTTTATTTAATGATCGCTGGCTAGCGTGATCCTCTGTGAGCTAGGATCTGGAAGCAGCTCTGACATACGCATATGGCTAACAGTATTTAGTTTGTATATAATCACCTGTAGAATAGACTCCCTTAGCTTTAGATTCCTTTTAATATTTTCCAGCAGTGTTTTTTTCCTGTTTAATGACAGACGTCTATAGACTTTGATGGCTAAATTAGCTGGGCATGGATTCTTTTCTTGTGTGGCTATTGGCAAGTTATTTCGCAACGTTTTGCCTCCTTCCACAATAATAGTGGTTGATAGGGGTGCCATTTCACATTGCATCAAGCTGGTGGTTCTCAAACTTTTTTCTCTGGGCTACACTTTCGGAATAAAAATTTGTTCGCACCACACCAACTTTTTTATTGGTAAGAAATGGATTGGAAAATATTTTGATACTGTACTATACTGCTCTGAAATGCTCACTTGATTGTCCTCAAATCTTCTTACCACATTTGCCATTCCCTCCTGCCACACCCTTAGAAAAACACTGATTAAGCAAAAAAATGGCATTGTGTATGGCCTGGTTCTCATGTAACACTGAGCTGAACCATGGCTAAGTGTGAGCAAGCAAGCATGCTGGTCTATGGAGGGAATATATTGGCTCCTCCATGCCCCCCCCAGTCCAGCTGCTGCCATGTTACCAGGATCTAAACCATGGTTTGCTTTAGTATTTCATGCAAACCTTGGCTCATGGTTTGTCTTGCTGGAATCAGAGTGTTTTTACATGAGTAGCATGTGTCCTTTTATTTAAAATGCATCTCTGGGTTATTTGTGGGGCATAGGAATTTGTTTTCTCCCCCCAAATATAGTCCAGCCCCCCACAAGACCTGAGGCACATTGGATCGGCCCCCTGCTGAAAAAGTTTGCTGACCCCTGAATTCTAGTCCAACCTCCTGAGATGCAGGAATCTTTTGCCCAATATGCGGCTTGAACCCACAACCCTGAGATTACAAGTCCCATGCTCTACTAACTGAGCTGTCCCAGTTTCTGATTTGATCCCGGATGGTCCCGCTTTTCCTTAGTAAAGGTAAAGGGACTCCTGACCATTAGGTGCGGTCGTGGCCGACTCTGGGGTTGCGGCGCTCATCTCTCTTTATTGGCCGAGGGAGCCAGCGTACAGCTTCTGGGTCATGTGGCCAGCATGACTAAGCAGCTTCTGGCGAACCAGAGCAGCGCACGGAAACGCCGTTTACCTTCCTGCCAGAGCAGTACCTATTTATCTACTTGCACTTTGACGTGCTTTCAAACTGCTAGGTTGGCAGGAGCAGGGACCAAGCAATGGGAGCTCAGCCCATCTCGGGGATTTGAACCGCCGACCTTCTGATCGGCAAGTACTAGGCTCTGTGGTTAAACCCACAGCGCCACCCGCGTCCCATCGCTTTTCCTTAGGATGTCCCTATTTTCATCGGAAAAATGTTGGGGGGTATGGAGTTATGTGACCCCTGATCCAAGGAGATAAGTAACTATACGACCTTTAGGAGACATCTGAAGGCAGCCCTGTATAGGGAAGTTTTTAAGATGTTAATGTTTTATTCTGTTTTTCTATATGTTGGAAGTCTCCCAGAGTGGCTTGGGCAACCCAGTCAGATGGGCAGGGTATTATTATTATTATTATTATTATTATTATTGACATCCCTATTGAAATGTATGAGGGGGTCTCTTCCAGTCCTACCTGAAAGTACTGGGTATTGAACCTGGGAAATTCTGCAAAGAATGCACTCTACTACGGATCTGCAGCTCTTCGCCATTAGATTTATTCCCTCTCCCCAGCCATAATCACATTTCCCCTTTTTAAAATGTCTCAGGAGGTGGGAGAGGAGATCCAACCACAGATCTCCTGTTTTTCCATCTAGTTTGGCTCTTACAATGACTGGTTTGTCAGGGTTGGGTGAGAGGACTTCATAAGCCCAAAGATTTGGGCAAAAGTCGCCAGCCAGCCAGTCTTGGATGTTATCCTTAGGTGTGTGCTGTGATTCCTGCTTTCTGATTTCTTTGTAAGAAGCCCGGCTGCATTTCCAGCTCTGTCGACAGCTGAATAAGTGCAATGTGCTAAAACAGAGACCAAATTAAATTGATTTAAAAGTGTTTGTACAGCTTGGCAGTAAACAAACAGGCACCGTTCAATTAGAGCAAGCAAGTCAAAAGCAGCTGGCAGGGCTATATACAAAAGCAAACATATTTTGCAGCAATTGGCCGTCACACTCCCCCCCTCCATTTCTATTAGTGTACCTTGTGCAGATGACCTACTGAGTTAAGATTAATATAATTAGGCAAAAGCCGCAATAGCATGTCACACTAATCAAAGCCCTACTCAGCCATGAAGCTCATTGCCTCTCAGTCCAACCTACCTTGCAGGGTTGCTGTGGGAGTTAAATGAGGAGAGGGAGAACCATGTATGCCACCTTCAACTGCTTATAGAAAAAGGTTGAAGGTAAACCCAATAAATAAGTAAATACAACTGCCATCAGAATACCAGCTCCCAGGGGGCGCCAGGCTGAGGAAGACTGACAACAGTACAGCGGACACTCAGGTTGGAAACATGATCCATGTGGGATGCATGTTCGCAACCCGCAACATTCGCAACCCAGGTCTGCTCACGCGCAGGTTGCGATTCGGTACTTCTGCACATGCGCAACACGCAATTAAGCGCTTCTGTGCATGTGTGAGCACCGAAACCCGTAAGTAACCCATTCCGGTACTTCCGGGTTTCGGAGGTCCGCAACCCGAAAAAACACAACCTGAAGCAGCTGTAATCTGAGGTATGACTAATGGCATGCTTCAGCTGTCCCCTATTACAGTACAGTGGTACCTCGGGTTACAAATGCTTCGGGTTACAAACTCCACTAATTCGGAAGTAGTTACTTTGGGTTAAGAACTTTGCCCCAGGATGAGAACGGAAATCGCTTGCCGGCGGCAGTGGGAGACCCCATTAGTGAAAGCTCGCCTCAGGTTAAGAACGGTTTGGGTTAAGAACGGCCCTCCGGAATTAATTAAGTTCGTAACCCAAGGTACCACTGTACACTGACACAGGGTGTAAACCAAACCTCTATGAGGAGCTATCCTTAATATTATGATGTGCTCATAACTGTTATTTTTATTGGCACATATACACACAATATGGATACTTCCCTTGCCCCTTTTCCTCCTCATTGTGTCTATCTTGTGCCTTTATCCAGGGTAAGGCCTGTAAGCTAGGTCTAAATCAGGGGTAGGCAACCTAAGGCTCAGGGGCCGGATGCGGCCCAATCGCCTTCTCAATCCGGCCCTTTGGACGGTTTGGGAATCAGCGTGTTTTTACATGAGTAGAATGTGTGCTTTTATTTAAAATGCATCTCTAGGTTATTTGTGGGGCATAGGAATTCGTTCATTCCCCCCCAAAATATAGTCTGGCTCACCACATGGTCTGAGGGATGGTGGACCAGCCCATCGCTGAAAAAGGTTGCTGACCCCTGGTCTAAATGTTGTCAAGTCGAGAAGAGATGAAAAGTTAAATTTTTGTAAGGATTTGTTTCGTCTATGACAGAAGATGGGGGCGGGGGGGAGGCATTTGGAGTGCCGACTGTGTCCCTAACTGACAGGTGTTTGTTTGTTGCCAAGCTGTTGCTTCGTCTGCTGTGAGATTTACATGAAAGGAGAAGGAGGGTGGAGGGAAGACAAACGAGGGATTCATTAATGGCTCATACGCGAAAGGACTTAAAATAACCGAGTACTGTGAATTGCTCCTAGATAGGAGCATTCATGAAGATGAAAACCGATATTAAAAGGACAGCTCCTTACAATGTCATATTGTGCATGTTAAATCAGAAGTAAGTTGGGTTGCTGTATTTCCTAAGATGCAGGAAAAAGCGCCGCCTTTCGGAACTCCCCCTCCCCCCCCCCCGGATGTCAATTCTGCCTGTGAAATCCCAGTAACGTCCGGGAAAATTTGGACATATAGCAGTACTAAAGCATGTCATTCCACACTGACTCCTTGGGTCTCCAGCGCTGAGCTCCAACTTGAAAACTCAGGCCTACCATTGCCTATTCAACAGTGCCATCCTAGCAGGGTCAACTGGGAAGTAAGCCCCACTGAATTAAATTGGGCTTTCTCTCAAGTAAGTTGGGTTTGGGTTGCAGCCTAAGTCGCCTCCTTTGGATCCAGACCATATTCTAATCATTTCAACTATTAGGCAAAACCCTGGGTTAAAATGATCGGCGCGTAGTCCTTGCCAGCTTGCAAAGAGCCATGCTCAACACAAAGTCTGCGGACTTTGGCAATATGGTGGCCTAAGTGAGGACAAAATTTGGTATGCCCTCTATCTTTTATTTTCACAGTAATTCTTTTTGGTACAGGTGACAAGACTGTACCCATATAAATAAAGTATTAGTAGTAGTAATATTATCAACATCATCATTATCAGGGACTTGTTTAGCCAGAACTCGCTAGAACTCAGTTCCGGCATCTCTCAGATAGGTGCCTTTGCCGAAAGCACCTCTTTTTCTAGAAAAATCACACTTCTCCTTCTCCTCCCCTTTGGGATTGGTGTCCTGTGTAGGGGAACCGCCTACACCAAGCATAGGAAAACTAAGCCCTCCAGCTGTTTTGAGACTACAATTCCCATCATCCCTGACCCCTGGTCCTGTTAGATAGGGATGATGGGAGTTGTAGTCCCAAAACACATGTAGGGCTGAGTTTGCCTATGCCTGGCCTACACCATCCTAAATCTGGAACTGAGTGCCCTCATAGCATGAAGAGCTACCAGCATAATCCCAGCCATGCCTAGCCATGCTCAACCACCCCTGACCTCAACTGGTCTGCACCACTTTAAACTAGGTTAGGCGTGTGGCAGACACCTGCCAGAGGTGAGAAGAGAAAAACCGCTGGAGAGCTGCGCTTCTCCTAAGCGCCTTTCTGAAGTTGCCTGTGGAGCTAGCAGAGTATGCTAAGGTCATGCACAATCTGAGGAGAACTGTCAAGGAAAAAACCTCCGATGGTTTTGATGCTCTGCGATGAGGATGATAAAAGGATTTGTGGGAAGACGCCAAGGCGGTTTCAGCTCCTGTGCAACCAGCGAAACATTGAAAGTGTGTGTGCGTGTGTGCAATCTGTGGCGTAGAAGCCACTAACAAACAAATCTCTCTTCCCCGCCATCTCCATTTTTGGGAAAATTCGCCCAGCTTTCCAAGCTTTCTGTGCAACACTTTGGTGCCCTAACCTTTACGAATCAATGTGAAAAATTACATGCTACGGAAATAAAGCCTCTTGCTTCTGAAGCCAGATGCCATCCGCCTTCAATTACGTTTGTTTCCTAAATGTTTCAAATATCCCACTTTCTTTCTGAATACCCTGCTGACCCTGGAGCTGGAAACAAAGTGCCCCTATATTCTGTCTGTTTGCTCGTTTCAGGTCAAGGAGAAAAGTGTCCTGTCTCCTCCGCCTTCTTCCCCTCCCCTTGTAATAAAAATAAATCTCAGTTCAAAAGCGAATAATTCCGTCCATACTTTGGCTGAATATGCAGCAGAAACTCCAGGCATCTGGTTGAACTTCCACCTAACATGGGACAGATTGCCTCCATTGTACGCTCCTGGCTTGTTTGGGGCCAAGGCAATTATGGCATGAATGACTTCCTTTTTGAAGGGGATATGTGAGGTTGTTGTCTTTTGCAGCAATGAAAGTGAAGGCTGGGAGGTAGGTGGAACACAACACAAAGCTGTCAGGTAAATGATCAGCGGAGGAAATGGCCGCACTGATGCCGTCTTTTACAAGTCAATAAAATGTGGCATTTAAAATACCAGCTACTTGGGTCGCCCTGACTGTGTCCGTTGTGCTGCAAGCAGCCAAATCAACATGACAAGGCTGCCTTAAAATGCTTGGCCAATTGTAAAACCAGAAGCTTTTCTTTTAGGGATAGTGAATACAGAAATTCCAGAGGACCTTAGAAATTTGTCTATGTATGCTACAACCGCAGCCAGAATGGTATTTGTCCAGAGATGGAAAGAGGATGTTGTCCCAACTAAGAAAGAGTGGCTGATCAAATCATGGATTATGCCAAAGTGGCAAAATTAACGGGTGTGTTAAGAAACCAAGGTGGGTGGGGGGATTATCAAGGAGTGGGGAATATTTGTGGAATATTTGAAAAAATCATGGTATGCAACTACAGTGGTACCTCGGGTTACATACGCTTCAGGTTACATACGCTTCAGGTTACAGACTCCGCTAACCCAGAAATAGTGCTTCAGGTTAAGAACTTTGCTTCAGGATGAGAACAGAAATCGTGCTCTGGTGGCACGGCAGCAGCAGGAGGCCCCATTAGCTAAAGTGGTGCTTCAGGTTAAGAACAGTTTCAGGTTAAGTACGGACCTCCAGAACGAATTAAGTACTTAACCTGAGGTACCACTGTAAGTGCATTGGTAGGGCTAACAAAAATCAAGCAGTTAAGAGTATTACCAAGATTAACTGTAAAAAGGTAAAGGGACGCCTGACATTTAAGTCCAGTCGTGAATGACTCTGGGATTGTGGCGCTCATCTCACTTTACAGGCCGAGGGAGCCGGTGTTTGTCCGCTCCGCAGACAGTTTTTCCGGGTCATGTGGCCAGCATGACTAAGCTGCTTCTGGCAAAACCAGAGCAGCGCACGGAAACGCCATTTACCTTCCCGCCGGAGCAGTACCTATTTATCTACTTGAACTTTTTGGTGTGCTTTTGAACTGCTAGGTTGGCAGGAGCTGGGAGCTCACCCCGTCGGGGGATTCGAACCGCCAACCTTCTGATCGGCAAGCCCAAGAGGCTCAGTGGTTTAGACCACAGCGTCACCTGTGGCCCCAAGATTAACTGTAGAATAATTTTTAAAATGGAGTAAAGTGGAAAATGCAGTGTTAAAAAATCTAAATAAGAGAAGAAACCACAAAAAGGCGGGAAGTCGGGTGTGTATTTGTATGGGAAGTACATGACTGTAGGGTGTGTATTTGTAAATTTATGAAAACTGAAGGTAAAATTCATTAAAATAAATAAAAGGCTCGGCAAATTGGTAGCCAGTTTTGCACTTCACTTGAGGTATGCAGAATCTGCAGTTGTGTTTTGGGGAGCCCTGAGGGAACTTTTAAGTAAGGAGGTCCCTGCAGAGTTTTAATATGATGTGTTTGCTTTGGGTCAGCTACCCCTGATTTCACCCCCTGTCCCATAAGCCTCATTTTGTTACAGCTGTGAGCGGGGGGGGGGGAATAAAGTTAATGTAAAGGATCAACTGAGTAATAAAAACAAACTTGATTCACACAACTGGGCAGTGATATTTCTCGATGAACATAGGAAAGGTTTGGTTCTCTAGAAGAACACCTCCAAATTTCATATGGGGTCAGCGACTGGACCTTGGCCAGATCTGGCCTGCATTGAGAAATACTGCCTGATGTCCTGGTTTATTTAATAGAATCATAGAGAGTTGGAAGGGACCCAAGGGTCATCTAGTCCAACCCCCCTTCTCCAAGGTGGCATACATGGACTCCCCACTTTATTCTCACAACAACCCTGTGAAGTAGGTTACGCTTCATGACTGAGTGGAGATTTGAACCCTCATCTTCCCCAGGCCCTAGCCCATCACTCTAACCACTACACCACACTGCCAGCCTTGTGATGAAAGAGGTATGAAGAAAGCATGAGATCTTTGCGGCATGCCACTAGGCAATGTGGTTTTGAACAGGTTGTGACACATTTCATACAAATCGGTGTTATAAACTGCTAACAATTACAAATGTGACCCGTTCAAAATAATTTCGAAAGATAAATATTCAAGGAAAAACTTTTTTAAGATTATTTTTTTAAGGGCTTTTTGCAGGAACTCAGATCTCGTCTTCTAGAGCTGTCCATCATTTTTGACAACTGAGAGGACGGAATGATTTTCACTCCCCAAATAATCTTTCCGCATTGCCTAGAATAGCGAGAACATAAAACACAAATTTAGCTCATTTCCCCTAGCAATGAGGAACAGCAAATACAATGCCGTAATATAAATTGACATTCGTAAGACTACATTTAGGATATACTGTGTGCATGAAGTTCTGGTTTGACTTGCTCAAAAAAAATTAATATTGCAGAGCTGGGAAAAGGCAACAAAAACCACAAAAGACAGTGGACTACTTTCATATGAGGAAAGGCTGAAGTGTTCAAGACCTTTTTAAGAGAGATAGTGAAGTGTAGTGGTTAGTCATTGGACTCGAATCAGGAAGACCCAAATTCTAACCCTCACTTGGCTGGAAGATGCACCAGGTGATCATGGACCAATCCCACTCTTTCAGCCTCATAGAAGTGGTATGAGCAAAATACAGGTAAGAGAAGAATGTGTACACGAACTTCCTTGGTGGAGTAAAAGTATAGTAAATCGGGGGGGGGCATTGTAGATGGAGTGAGTAAGGGTGGATATAGCATTAGTTTAAAAAATTATAATCAGAGAAAATTGTGGGCAGAGGAGAGAGGGCCTTCTCGGTGGCCGCTCCCATATTTTGGAACTCCCTCCCGAGAAGTTAGACTGGCTCCCTCTTTGTTGTCCTTCTGCCGTTAGGTGCCGTTAGTTTTTACCAGGGCAGGGGGCGGGTTAAAAAGCTGTTCACTCACCCCTTTTTCCCCACTGGGGCGGGGGGGGGGGTTCCATTTTGTGGTTCGCCTCAGGCGCCAGAACATCTTGGGCTGGCCCTGACCCTGGAAATTATATTTTGTTAAAACGTCGAGAATTCTCTGACAATCAAAGAGCGACTATTCTTTTGGGAAGGAGGGAATGACTTTGGTGCATAGATATGTCCTCTGAAAGCTCAACAAATGTGATTTCCCTGCAAGTAACATGCTAGCCGGAGAAAGCTGTATAACTCCTGCAGCGACTGAGCAGCAGCTGTGAATTTACTGCGCGATGAAACCGTCAGCCAGAGATACCTGCAAATTGTAGCGGAGTGGTCAAAAACCAGCATCATACTAAAGGGCCCAGAAGCAGTGCAAGTAGTCAATGGACTGCCCTTCTTGTTCCTTGCACGAGTCCACAGGATCTTCTCTCCTCTTGCAGCGTTTGAAGGAGGAGCCTTGTCCTTACCTTGTGGGCATATCTCCCAGCCCCCTCACAAGCGAGGAGAAATGCTTGTGAACAGGAATAAATTAAGCGAAAGAATGGGTTGTGAAAGGTCACTTGTGAGAAGCAATGTTTGTCACCATTGACAATGTCCTTAAGATATTAATTACTATACAGTGGCACCTCGGGTTACAGACGCTTTAGGTTACAGACTCCACTAGCCCAGAAATAGTACCTTGGGTTAAGAACTTTGCTTCATGATGAGAACAGAAATCGCGCGGCGGCAGCGGGAGGCCCCATTAGCTAAAGTGGTACCTCAGGTTAAGAATAGTTGCAGGTTAAGAGCGGACCTCCAGAATGAATTAAGTTCTTAATCTGAGGTACGACTGTATAAGGCTATACTTGCACCAATCAAAGCGGGGTGAACTTTGTGTGTTTGCATATGCAACTTCATTTAAATGTGTACACGTGCACGTGCACAAAAATATATACATAAGATTTAGTTTGACCTGCTACGACCCGCATGCAATAATAATGGCCTTTCAGGAAGGATGGTTTTCAATCTTAAAGGGAGAGTATTGCTCTGATGGTTATGCTGAGCTCTTTGGGCGGAAAGTATTCATCCAATCAATAATTTGCATCAGAAAAGAAAGCGACAAATGGAGCCCTGTGCCCATCAGAGAGGGGATATTTTGATACAGTCTTGACTCCCCTCTTCTAAGTGGGAACAATTAAATGGGTCTCCCCCACCTGCTTACCCCCACCCCCACCTCACCTCACCCCTGCCCTGCAACTCCCTCTAGCCTTCTGATGTCTGTATCAAACAGAACCTGGGCATTTGTAAATTGCCTGGGATAGCTTGAGTTCTGCAAACCGCAGTGACCCCCCCAGGAACTGTGCAGGGAGGAGAAATATCTCCGTAATGAATCTATATAATCGGGTCATGAGGACAGGATGGTGGAGAATGTATTCATCCTGACAGCTCCAGTGATGTTGTGTACAAACAGACATGAAACCAGCTGGTTTGTGAACCAAATAGCTTGTGTTCTTACAGAAGGAATCTAAATTACACGACATTACAATAAGTGGAGTTGATTTCCACTAGGCAGTATAAGGCAAGGTTGTAGCTATTACTGGGGGGGGGGGGGGAATGATGATTGTGCTGAGGATTATACACAAGCCGTTTACCACTTGAATTATTTCTACATTGGTTCTGTTCACGTTTGCAGAATAGTTTCTATTAAAAAAAAAAAAAAAGATGTCCAGATTTGGAAAAACGCATTACAATTGCAATAAACTAAGTTAAAAATGTACATTTATTCATTGGCTTTCTTACCCAACCTTCATAGTAACATCCCAGAGTATGTTACATCATCAAAAGCAGTACAATTTCAAACAGAATCAAGCCACCCATACAAAATGATCGTAGTCCCAATCCCAGCAATGTCAGGTAAGTCATAAACATGCTTTCCAGCTCTCAAAGACCAGGGTTTTAAAAAAGGTGTGTCTTCCGCATAAAACAAACCGAATGATCACTTGGCAGGGTCCTACTGACCTTCAAGGGATGAATTGTGTTTTTCTAATCCAGATATAGGCAAACTCGGCCCTCCAGATATTTTGGGACTACAACTCCCATCATCCCTAGCTAACAGGACCAGTGGTCAGGGATGATGGGAGCTGTAGTCCCAAAACATCTGGAGGGCCGGGTTTGCCTATGCCTGTTCTAATCTGACGTAAGTATGCCAATCCTGTGTTTACTTAGGATCAGGTCCTACTGAGTTCATTGTGGTTACTCCCCAGTAACTGTGCACAGCGTTGCAGCCTGAATGAAAAGGAACAATCGTCTTTTGGCTTGCAATTGCAGAGCCTCAAATGGGCTCATTTTAACATTGCAAAAAAAAAAAAAAAAAAAAAGGAAAGTGTCACAGGACAAGGCTGAAAGCATTAGCGTATGTAATTGAATAAATGCTCTGTTGTTTAAAAGTGTTGCCTTTTAATCAGCTCCTAATTGGATGTGTTTGCGAAAGGGCATGTGGTGCTGATGCCATTATTGTTAAAAAAAACAAAAGCAAACCCAGTCTGAACAATTAATTCAAAGGATACCTCTCAAGTATCTTCACTTAGTAAGAATATTTCTGGTCTGAATCCAATTATTTTGTTCATTAATTTAAGACAACAGCAACAGCTCAACACTTTGAACAGCCTTACTGATGTCAATAAACATTTGAGACTGCAAAATACATCTATGCAAAGCCGGCCCTACCATCAGGAGGTTGCGACATACCAGTCCTGTTGGGTTCTACACATTGAATGGGAGGGTACATAGGAGCCAAATTCTAGGGGCTGAGGTCCCTTCGCGCCCCCCCTTAAATATTTGAGGGCCGCTCCAAGGGAGTGGGTTAAACCACAGAGCCTGGGACTTGCCGATCAGAAGGTCGGCGGTTCAAATCCCCGTGACAGGGTGAGCTCCCATTGCTCGGTCCCTGCTCCTGCCAACCTAGCAGTTCAAAAGCATGTCAAAGTGCAAGTAGATAAATAGGCGGGAAGGTAAATGGTGTTTCCACGCACTGCTCTGGTTCGCCAGAAGTGGCTTAGTCATGCTAGCCACATGACCCAGAAGCTGTACGCCAGCTCCCTCGGCCAATAAAGTGAGATGAGCGCTGCAACCTCAGAGTCTGTCACGGCTGGACCTAATGGTCAGGGGTCCCGTTACCTTTACCAAGCTGATGGGCTTTGCCATTTAAATGGTGTGTCTTGTGATCAATTATGTGCTGTGGAGCTTACCTGCCCCCCGATATTTTATTCAATTTGGCACCCCTGGGAGGGTACCATCTTTGTCTCAGGTTGCAAAATGAGTTGGGCTGACTCTGCATCTGTTGCCCATCAATGATGTGTGTAAATCTCTTCTGCTTCTAACATATTGCTGGGTTCAGAGGAAATAAAACCCATCATCCTGATCCAGGGCGAGGTTATATAGCTCGTTGGTATTGTATCCCTCAACATTTCTCTGACGAAAATAGGATATCCTATTCCATCATCAACATCATCATCACCATCATCATTTTATACCCAGCCCATCTGACTGGACTGCCCAAGCCACTCTGGGCAGTTTCCAACATATAAATAAAAATAATAAAACAATACCTCGGGTTAAGAACTTAATTCGTTCTGGAGGTCCGTTCTTAACCTGAAACTGTTCTTAACCTGAGGTACCACTTTAGCTAATGGGGCGTCCCGCTGCCGCGCAATTTCTGTTCTCATCCTGAAGCAAAGTTCTTAACCCAAGGTGCTATTTCTGGGTTAGCGGAGTCTGTAACCTGAAGCGTATGTAACTCAAGGTACCACTGTACAGGACTGCCTTCAGATGTCTTCTAAGGTTGTCAGTTACAGTACTTATCTTCTTGGCTCAGGGGTCGCATAACTCCATACCCTCCAACATTTCTCTGACAAAAATAGGGACGTCCTAAGGAAAAGTGGAACATTTTGGGATCAAATCAGAAAGTGGGACACCGTCTGTAAATCTGGGACTGTCCCTGGAAAACAGGGACACATGGAGGGTCTGGTACATACTTTATTTGGGCTGATTTTAATTTCATTTTTTAAAAAACATACAAGCTCAAAAAAATTTCTACATATGTAGGTGGGGGTGGAATCTTCAAAATATGTAGAAACCACTGTCTTATTTTTGGCTGGTGGGCTCATTTTGCTTCCAAATGGTTGAGTATTCAACTTCTTGAGTTTGCTATTAGATGAACTGATGTTGCTCACCTGGAATCTGATGAAACTGAAATCAGTAGCTGTAGATTTTCTGTGCGTATCTGCTGCTCTGGACCAGGAAACGAAAATGCGAAATAGCATTCCTCCCAAAGGTTTCACATATGTTTACTTGTAATGGAAACGATTCTTTCAAATCCATTTGAAACAAATGCACCGAACAAAGTACCTGATGAATTATTCCTGTGTCATCTTTTCCACAGACTTACTGTGTGTGGCTTTTCCAAGGAATTTTAGAGCCAGGCAAAGCACACTGTCTTAGTTGCGGAACACATACAACATCCATACTTTTCATGGATAGCATTGCTGTAAATTAGCACTCATTCCAAATGGCACACTTTGTCCTTATGCTACTGTACAAAGTGTGTTTTCTAATTTGTATCTGCATTGGAAATTAAAGTGCAAATGGGCAGAGGAACAATTATGCACCCTTGCTAATTAATGCTTCAGAAATGAATTATGTAAATGAGCCACCAAAGGCTCGTTTTAAAGTTGGTTCCAGATTTTTTTTTAATGGTTTTTTCATGCGAATATTTTTGAAAGGTTCCTGGCTTTCTGCTTCATAAACAGCAATGGCTCTTTAAAAATCATGCAGCATACTGCAGATGTAGCCTGAATAATTGCCATTATGCTGAAGTTCCTTCTCCAAAGGATGCTTTTCTAACATATGGGCAACCATGACATTCTGCGTGTTAGGACTGAGGAAGGAGGCAAGGTTTTCACTTACAAATAGCAGGACCCTGATGGAGCTGACAGGAAGTTTGGGTGCTTCTGCAATTAAAAACAGAAAAGAAAAGTGCCTTAGGAAGTAATTGGCACTTTTCTTCAATGACTGGAATATGCTAATACTTAAAACTACTGATAAAGAGATAGATTATGTATGATTTCCTATGGGGAACCAGGAAACAGAGGTCAAATTCTCCCTCAGGCCCTGGGTCAAGGCATTCAGCTTTTCACACATCATCAACCGGTGGCAACAACAGACACAGATTCCCTAGACCTTAAAAATGTAAGGCACAATCTGGCACCGCTTTATTTCTCCGTGCCTTTTCTAGCGACTGTTGGTGCAGTCAAGATTTTTCACGTTGATAGCATAAGCAATTAATGCATGAATTGAAAGGAAGAAAGGCTACCAGGTTTATACAATCACATATGCTAACAACCCAATTCCAAAATGCAGACGTATTTGCATGTTCGCAGGCAAATGTACGTACCTCTTGCCTTATGACAAAGATGCACTGATACAATCATGTTTGGAGCAGTTTCTTCCCCATCTAGTCCTGCCTTTCCCAACCTTAGGTCTCCTGACGCTGCTAGACTACATTCCCACCAGCCTCCGGTAGCACGGCCCAATGGTCAGGCATTATGGGAATTGTAGTTCCAACATCTGGGCACCCAAGATGCTGTTCCAGTCCCTTTAGTCCAGCAGTTCTCAATCTGTAGGTCCCCAGATGTTGTTGGACTACAACTCCCATCATCCCTGAGCTCTGGCCTTGCTAGCTAGGAGTGATGGGAGTTGTAGTTCAACAACATCTGGGACTCACAGGTTGAGAAAGGCTACTTTAGTCTCTTGGCCCACTCTGATCTCCCTGCCTTCTACCATGCTCTTCTCATGTCAACCCTTGTCTACTTTGTCCCACCCTTATCTTCACAATATGTACTGTATTGGAGATTGGAACTTGGGCTTGGAGTCCATAGGCTCTCCCGGGTGATGAAGGAGGTTGCCCGTCACTAATAGTATAACAGCCAATAAATGGGAAGGTGCCTCTCAGGACCACATAACACTGAGAGATCTGCATTGTCTCCCAGTACGTTTCCGAGCACAATTCAAAGTGTTGGTGCTGACCTTTAAAGCCCTAAATGGCCTCGGTCCTGTATACCTGAAGGAATGTCTCCACCCCCATCGTTCTGCCCAGACACTGAGATCCAGCACCGAGGGCCTTCTGGCGGTTCCCTCATTGCAAGAAGTGAGGTTACAGGGACCCAGACAGAGGGCCTTCTCGGTAGTGGTGCCCGCCCTGTGGAACGCCCTCCCTTCAGATGTGAAGGAAATATGCAGCTATCTTCTCTTTAAAAGACATCTGAAGGCAGCCCTGTTTAGGGAAGTTTTTAACATTTAATGCTGTATTGTTTTTAATACTTGATTGGAAGCCGCCCAGAGTGGCTGGGGAGACTCAGCCAGATAGGCGGGGTATAAATAATAAATAATAAATAATAAATTATTATTATTATTATTATTATTATTATTATTATTATTATTATTATTTTATATCGAGTCTGGTCCCAGGATTCCAGGCAGGGCTCTATTAATCCATATTCTAATGGACTGGTTGACTAACTGGATATTGATAGGTGGGGGGGGCGTGTTATTTGGAGGGGAGGGAGAGGTTGTTTCTTAAAACTTTTCCACTTACGGAAATTTCAGGATTAGAGAGCAATAGCCTAACAGGTCTTGTAAATTCCAGCCAGATGTCATTCCTGGTCACACCGACCCAACCCACATTATTCAGCTATATATCTGGTAGGTGACAAAAGTAAATAACACCCCCCTTGCAACCTCATTGGGGGCACTACACACGGGTTAAGAGACACATTGCAATCTACATTTGTTTGTTTCTTTGTTTGCCTGTAATTGAACAGCTGCTGGATGTTATCAAACCTTTGTGTTTTGCTGTTGGCTCCAAATTGTTCTAATGAAACCAGCAAGCCTTCCTCTCACTTGTGTGCAGCCCACAGCCAGCCATCAATATTCTTCAAATTTAAGGATTGTCTTGTGAAATCCTTGACTGCTCTAACCTCTCCTTCCTCTCCAAATGCCTCAAGGAATCTTGGGGAAGAAATCACGTCTTTTTCTTCCAAGCATTAACAAGACTTGACAGGCTTGATCTTGTTTGCTAAAGTGCTGCAATGGCTGCTGAACTAATCCTGGAAATCCCAGAGCACCTACAGACCCACCATTTCTCCCACCCCCTTGAAAGAAAAAGAAAAAGCTGTTGAGCTTTTCCAAAACCACAAAAAACCAGGTCAGATACATTAAATACTTTCCGCTGAAATGATCACAGTGTAGGCTGCGTACGTACACCAAACGTTTAAAGCAAATTTAAAACACATCCCACCCCCCTAAAATAAAATTCCTGGGAACTGTAGTTTGTTATGGGTGCTGGTTATACAAATTGTTGGCATAAATAAATAGTAGCTCTGTGAGGGATGCAGTACAGTTTCCAATATAGTTTTGGAGGACACTCTGCTTTAAATGTATGGAGAGCACACAGCCATAGACTTCTAGTGGGCTTCCTACTCCTCCGCCCAACCACTTGGGGTCCAGAATAACAATATGGAAATATAGTAAAACAAGGCTTAATTTGAGCCAGGCCTCATTCTTGGAATCAGCCACAGAATCTGGAAGTTGTAAATCGCACTAAAATAGGTGCTGAGATTAGTTTTTGCTTCACACACACACACAACACTGTGTGCATGGTGCTGCACCAAGGAACAATTCTCTGTCCCGAGGAACTTGCGTACAAACTAAAGTTTTCCACAGGCTAGAAAACAGAGGAACAGGGAGGCACAGGATAAACTGAAATGGCTTCGGCCCAGTATACCTGAAGGAGCATCTCCACCCCCATCGTTCAGCCCAGGCACTGAGGTCCTCCTCTGAGGGTCTTCTGCTAGTTCCTTGAGGGTGAGAAGCGAAGTTACAGGGAACCAGGCAGAGGGCCTTCTCGGTAGTGGCGCCCTCCCTGTAGAACACCCTCCCTTCAGATGTCAAGGAGATAAAGAACCACATAACTTTTAGAAAACATCTGAAGGCAGCCCTGTATTGGAAAGTGTTTAATGTTTGATGTTTTATTATGTTTTTAGATATTCTGTAAGCCACCCAAAGTGGCTGGGGAAACCCAGCCAGTGGGATATAAATGATAAAAAGTATTATTATTATTATTATTATTATTATTATTATTATTATTATTAAAATGTGATTAAGGGTGCTCTACTCAATAAACTGTGAGGAAGCCTCACTGAACTGAATGGGACTTAACTTCTGAGTAGTTGTGTTTGGGATTGTGTTGCATTTCAGTTACATCTTCTTAGTGGCAGTGGTGGACTTTGGACTCTCAAATTTCAGCAGTGCCCTGTGTGATGCTAAAATTTGGTGCCACGTGCCTCTCTTGTTCTGTTCTACAGCATCGTGTGTGGTGCCCAGTGTGGCCGAACTAGTTGTGCTACCCTAAGACCGCCTCTGCCAGTGGCCTGATCCCACTCAACCCCTCTTCCAAACAGGCACAAGGCCTGAGAGGAGCTTTCGTCATTTGTGAAAGATACCTCATATTTATATTTGTTCGTTTGCAAATGTTTCTACACCACCCATTAAGAAAAAGTTCCGCAGGCTGTTCACAAAGAAAAAGCCAGCAGAAGAAGTACAGAAGTCAAATGCAATACATTCTGGAAGTCCATTCGACTTCCAAAACATTCGAAAACCAAAGCACGGCTTCCGATTGGCTGCAGGAAGCTCCTGCAGCCAATCGGAAGCCCCGTCGGATATTCGGCTTCCAAAAGAATGTTCGGAAACTGGAACACTCACTTCCGGGTTTCAATTGTTTGGGAGCCAAAACGTTCAAGAACTAGGCTATTCAAAAACCAAGGTACGACTGTATATAAAATGTCCCCCCACCAATGGAATTCGTGGGTTGACTTTATAGTTTCAACTGATGCTTACTTTTTATTTTTATATTGTATCTTTGTAAACCGCTTAGATGCTACTGTAGTTAAGCAGTATATACATTGTTTAAGTTAATAAACCACACACACACACACACACACACAGACAAACACACATACCACAAATGAAAGCTGGCAATGCACAAAGTGTTAAAAAGAAAAGACTACAGACACATAAAGATCTTGAACAGTTAAAAACAGCACCGGAACAACATATCGAGAGCTCTTGCAGACACACACACACAAAAATATTAAACATAGATTTGTTGCCTCTAGTCTTTTTTGAGATGTCATATAGAAAACACAGAAAGCAACTGCTTTACCAGTGAGAAGCATTATATATATTTTTTAAGGAAATGATGAAACACACACACCACTGTGTTTGTGCTTTATTCTCTTGCGGGAGAGAAGGGGGGGAAACAGGCCACAACATGATATGTGAAATATGATGTACATAACTTAAAAGCCGAATGTGTAATTACCAGGAGAAACTGCCCATTGTCCCAGAGAATGTAAATCAACAATTTCAAGTCAGCCACAGTCAGGCTCTTTCTAGGATTTACTATATCGCTCTGACAAGGCCTTTATTCAGCTAGAGAGCATCTACTACTGTTTGGTTTCAGGGCAGAACACACTCTGCATGAACTGGCCCTCTAGGGTGACTTCTGTCCTACATAGTATTTCTGAATATGATCCAGGATTTCATGCAAGCTTCTGTGTTTCCAAGAACACCACTTAGTCCCTTTAAATTATTACTATTAATAATAAGTGATTTAAACCAACTCCTTGTGAAAGGTAAATGCAAAGAAGGTCTCACTGCAACCCTTGAAATGTCAGAGGATTCTCCGAATACTGGTAATAATCTGTAATAGCCTAATGGCTCTGTTCTATGCTCCGCCTAACATTTGTAATACGTGGAGGGTCAGGGTGTGAATTAGAGCTGCTCATTGGGGTGGGTAACGTTTCAGGAATGATGATGTCATTTTCAGCGATTATAGGATTTTCAGTGTTACACATTAATCGACCAGTAAAAACAACTACACCAGTAATCCACAAAGCAATTTTGATCCCAGCGAGATAAGAACTGTAAAGGATTTTGAATGCAAGCAGGCAGGCATTCACACCATTTGCTTTTGTCAGGCTGTGAAGTGCTTGGATAGCATCTCTCGTACCCTCCAACTTTTCTCCGATGAAAATAGGGTTGTCCTATATAATAATAATAATAATAATAATAATAATAATAATAATAATAATAATTTTATTATTTCTTCCTTCTTTGGCAATCACTCATAGCTAAGATTGTCTTACATAAACACGGTCTTAACAGTGAGTCCGTAAGTGATTGTGGAGGCCAATTCTGGATCCACATGTCCTTCCATAGTGGGGACATAGGTTTCCGGGCAGGAGTTGATCACAGTGAGGGTTTGCCAAGCATGCCTTCCTCTTAGCATGTTTCTCCCTTTCATCCTGAGTTTGAGAGTCCATGACACCTTTGGTAAAGGCTGTTCAACATATAAAAAATAATATATATATATTTTAAAAACCTTCCCTCTATAGGGCTTCCTTCAGATGTCTTTTAAAGGTTGTATAGTTACTTATCTCCTTGGCTCAGGGGTCACATAACTCTATACCCTCCAACATTTCTCCAATGCAGAGACCTTCTAGCAGTGGTGTCCAAACTTTTTTCAAAGAGGGCCAGATTTGATGAAGTAAATGGCCGTGAGGGCCGACCAAAGTTGTGGATCTTTTTTTAGGGTTGAAGTTATTGAGGGTTTTTTACCCCAGGAAATAAACTGCCACAGGGGCCGGATTAAACCAACTGGTGGGCCGCCAAAATGGACTGGACTTATGGACATTCCTGGATCAAATTAAAAACCAGGGCGGCTTCTGTAAATCCCAGACTGTCCCTGGAAAATAGGGACACCTGGAGGACCTGATTTCTGATTACCTTACAAGAAACAAAGTAATCAATATTGTTGGGGTGGGAGAGCGAAGAATGCAGGTAGCTCCCTCAATGATTTGCAGTAGATCATCATGGGTTTCTTATTCCCAATTAACAATAATGTAGTAAAAATCAAAAGGCGTCAGTCTTACCCTCATCTGACTTGCCTGTGAATTTTACCTTTGTACAGGAAACTAGCTTCTACACACCAAGCCACGGCCCTCTCTCTCCTCCATGCAGACAAGGAAGGGGCATTGTCTGAGTTCAAGGACAAATTACAGCATGGCAAAAGTATTCCAGGAGTTTCACAGCAGAGCTGGTGATGGCTGTGGCTTAGGAGGGTGTATATCATAGAGAGAATCCCAAGGGCTCAACAGAGGACATATCTCTGGTCTATATCAACAAGCCTTGGGGGAAAATGGGACTTCTGCTTTGGAGTGCTGCCACAACTTCTTGTTCGTTAAAAACTTCAAGGGGAAAAGAGCTTCTGCCATGTCTGACCTTGTGCTAGACCTCTGTCTTTTGCTTCGTTGCACTCTGAGGCCACAAAACAACACAGTCTCAAACAGGCTTAAGACAAACATGAAATCAATGGCTTTTCATCCATGGAACTAGAATCATAGAATTGTAGCCCGAGAGTCATCTAGTCCAAACCCCCTGCAATGCAGGAATCTCAGCTAAAGTTTCCATGACAGATGGCCATCCAACCTCTGCTTACAAAGCTCAAACGAAGGAGAGTCCACCACCTTCCGAGGGAGACCTTCCCACTGTCAAACAGCTCTTACTGTCCAAAAGTTATTCCCGATGTTTGGTTGGAATCTCCTTTCTTGTAACCTGAAGGCCTACCCTCCAGAGCAGGAGAAAACAGGCTTGTTCCCTCTTCCATGTGACAGCCCTTGAGATATTTGAATATGGCTATCATATATCCTCTCAGTCTCCTCTTTCACAGGCTGAACATACACAATGCTGAGGGAAGGAAAGCTCTGGGTGAAGGAACCAGTGGTGGAAGTGAAAGAGGAGGCTATGAAACAGAGCAGAGTATCACTAGGTAGGATCAGGCTGCAAATTCCTTTGAACTCAGTAGGACTTACTTTGGGGCAAGCCTGCATAGGACCAAATTCATTTGAACTCTGTAGCAGATACACAAGAGCACGCATAGGCCAACTCAGCCCTCCAGATGTTTTGGGACTACAATTCCCATCATCCCTGACCACTGGTCCTGTTAGCTAGGGATGATGGGAGCTGTAGTCCCAAAACATCTGGAGGGCCGTGTTTGCCTATGCCTGCACAAGAGCCTATGCCCTGTGTACACAAGTCCTTTTCCTACTTCCTTCCCAATTCACAGCAATGTTCTCAGGCTTGGAAGAACCCAGGATATGACATCACTGCTTTTTAAAAATATATATATATATATCCCGCTTTATCACTGCCTGACAGAGTCTCAAAGCGGCTAACATATTCCTTTCCCTTCCTCCCCCACAACAAACACTGTGTGAGGTGAGTGAGGCTGAGAGACTTCAGAGAAGTGTGACTAGCCCAAGGTCACCCAGCAGCTGCATGTGGAGGAGCAGGGAAGTGAACCCGGTTCACCAGATTATGAGTCCACCGCTCTTAACCACTACACCACACTGGCTCTTGAACTTGGCTTAAGATCCTGGCTTGTTCCAGACTCAATAACCCTAGCTTCCCAGTTTCAACAACATGAGAAACTATGTACAGATAGGTAGCCGTGTTGGTCTGCCATAGTCAAAATAAAAAAAAATCCTTCCAGTAGCACCTTTAAGACCAACTAAGTTAGTTCTTGGTATGAGCTTTCGTGTGCAAGCACACTTCTTCTGAAGAAGTGTGCTTGCACACGAAAGCTCATACCAAGAACTAACTTAGTTGGTCTTAAAGGTGCTACTGGAAGGATTTTTTTTATTATGAGAAACTATGGTTAATTAGAGACTTACTGGTTTGATTGTGGTGAATGGGGAGGATAGAAGGAGTGTGCATGCAGGCAAAATATATATCTCAGCTTATCTATAAACTTAAATTAAATGTTGGGCCCTTAGTTACTCCTGGTTTTATTTGTGTGTGTCTGATGTGAATACTATCATGTACATCTTAATCCACTGAGCAGCTTTCCATGGCATTCTTGAACCAGCTTACACAGATCTTCTTGGCCTGAATCCAAAATGGCCTGTGTTATACATGCCTTTTGGAAAAACTGAGGGGAAAAAAAAAGGAAACCAGAAAGCTTTTTACGACTGAGGAGGAAATCACTTTTAATTGATGCTGGAATTTTTCTGTCTTAATTAGCTTTGTTTTGTGGCTTAAAGAGCGAGATTTTATGGCAGCTATTAAAAGTCAGATCCCTTATCATCGCTGGGCTTGTTGTGCTGCTGAGCTCTGCATTTTTAGAGTTTGCAAGCCGTGGCTTATGTGAATTTACTGCAATTATGCTATACAAATTATCAAATGCAAATGTCATCAATTTGACAGCTTTGCCAAAGATTCCTCTGAGGACCACAAGGGCGGGAATCACTCCAAAACAAAGCAAATTAAATAATAGCCTATAATTATATATTTGAATAAAATAAACCATTTAATTAGCATCTTACATGCAGCAGGCACTGATGAATTAAATTTGCATCGTGCAGGCAACAGGATAAACATGGGGAACCATCTTCAAGTCATTGCTGCAACATAACCTCCAATTTGCCCCACTGGCCCCAGTGCAATGACAAGCAATTGCACAGCTCTTGAGAGAAGAATAACATTGACAACGAATCAGTCAAAACTAAGCACCAAACTCCTTTTCATTTCATTGGGAGAGTTAACTACTACAAAATAGCTGGCGAAAGACTGGGAAGCAATGTGTGCACGAGGTTAGCCATAATCCGTATCTATGTTGTCTTTGTCTTGCCATTTTTTTGCTGTGTTTTGATGGATTTCCCCCCAAAACCAGCTTTAATCCAAATTGAGAAAAAGAATGAGCATGCTACATTTTAAGCCGGTAATGCATACACAAACAAACAAACAAACAAACAAAACCTACGTATACATATAGCATGTATAGATTGGCCTGGATGTTTAGATTGTTTTTTTGCTGGTTATTGGCAATTATCTAATTAAATACGTTGTGTCTGATACTTCCTCTTTTTAAATGACTGAATCTTCTTTATCTGCTGTTATCACCTGTCTCCCACACATTTAATTATGTGTCATGAAATACCATTATCCATCACCAAAATTGTGACATGTACTTGGCTTAGGTCTTTGGCTGCCTGAAATTTGCAAGCAACATGCCTGCTTCTCTATATGAGCTGAACTAAACCTTCAAATTCATTGAAACATCAGCAGTTCGTGCAGGAATAAACAGGACTTGAGTGCCAAGCCGTGCTGGCCCATGTTATCCCATTAAAAAATATAAAATATAAAAAGGAGATGAGGAAAGCAGCTTCATTGCGAGTGCCGCAAAGTGATGGTTCAGAGGTCAACTCCTGACCTTTGGCATGACCAGGGCAAGGATGCTTTCTATGGGGATGGGAATTTTGTGTATCCTGAGGCTATAGAGTGTTATAGAGGAGAGCGGGACAATAAAAAGAGCTTTTGAAAATGGCACATATATTTAAGAATAAAGCACCATGGAATTCCCCGTAGGCTAGGTCAAAAACCGATGCTTCCATCCCGTGACACATACTAGGCCGCCTCTGAGTGGTTGTGAGATTCTAACATAGATAATGTTGACAAATTTATCTTCCCTTCAGCAGTTCCTGACTCTCATTTTCCTTTGTGATTTCCCAAATAATGATGATGATGATGATACGTCTTGAAGGTCAGATAACTCCATACCCTCCAACATTTCTCCAGTGAAAATAGGGACGTCCCATTCCATAATGATATTCTTACTATTTATACCTCACACATCTTACTAGGTTGCCCCAGCCACACTGTGCAGCCTCCAACATATATAAAAACATAATAAAATGTTAAATATGATATAAAATAACCATCCCTATTCAGGATTGCCTTCAGACAGCTTGGGGGGTCAAATAACTCCATACCCTGAAGAAGTGTGCATGCACACGAAAGCTCATACCAAAAACAAACTTAGTTGGTCTCTAAGGTGCTACTGGAAGGAATTTTTTTTATTTTGTTTTGACCACGGCAGATCAACACGGCTACCTACCTGTATCCATACCCTCCAACATTTCTCCAATGAAAATAGCAACATCCTAAGGAAAAGTGGGACGTTTCGGGGTCAAATCAGAAACCGGGACGGCATCTGTAAATCAGGAACGTCCCTGACAGGGACACTTGGAGGGTCTGTGCCTCTGATTCTGGGCTCCTCTCTGCCACAGACTCTCCCAGGTCACTCAGTCCTGTTACCTCTTCTGACACCTCCCCCCGTCCAGGCTTCTCTCTCTGACCCCTCATCACCACCCCACCGCCACTTCCCGGACTCTGAACCTTCTTCCCTTGGGGTTCCCCAGCCAGTTCCTCCCCCCATTCCTCTGCATCCAACCAGTCCATGAATGACATCATGGGAGGATCAACATTCTTACTCTTGCACATGACAAACGCCCCCCATCAAGATCTCCCCTTCTTCACAGCTCTTAGAAGAGAAGAAGAAGAAAAGTTTGGATTTGATATCCCGCTTTATCGCTACCCGAAGGAGTCTCAAAGTGGCTAACATTCTCCTTTCCCTTCCTCCCCCACAACAAACACTGTGTGAGGTGAGTGAGGCTGAGAAACTTCAGAGAAGTGTGACTAGCCCAAGGTCACCCAGCAGCTGCATGTGGAGGAGCGGAGACGCGAACCCGGTTCACCAGATTAGGCGTCTACCGCTCTTAACCACTACACCACGTTAGCTCTCCCTCCTTTGCGGAGTCAGCCAGCTGTGTGCATTATGACATGGATAGTCCGTTGCAACGGTGGGGAGGACCTCTGTAGCGGTTTCAACTGAAGAGCATAGGCACCAACCTCCGTCGGATGTAAATGAGCAGCTCTGCGCTGGAGTCAATAACACTGTATCGATTTGCACCAGCTGAGTGTGCCTTGAATACAAAGGGAAGGGTGACATAATCAAAGCAAGGAGCCTCCTTGCAATTTGCACTCCATTGTCTAGTTGCATAAATCATGCTAGGTGGGGCTGTCAGATGATACCACATGGAAGGACCAAAACATTTTTGTGTATTAGTATCCAATCCCTGTAACACCCTCCCATCAGATGTCAAGGAAATAAACAACCATCTGACTTTTAGAGGACATTTGAAGGCAGCCCTGTTTAGGGAGGTTTTTAATGTTTGAGGTTTTATCGTGTTTTTAATACTCTGTTGGGAGCTGCCCAGAGTGGGCAGGGTATGAATTACTATTATTATTATTATTATTATTATTATTATTATTTAGTGATAAAGGTAAGACCATAAGAGGTCATGTTCCAAAAATGCTTCATTGTCACAGTGAGGTGAGAAAAATGGAAAGGTTAAGAGGAGTGGCATTTAGGCTGCTGTCCTGGTAAAGTTAGTGATGATGTCCGCAGCATCTGGAGCAAACAACATTATTTGTCAATAATTCCCCATTGTGCTTAATGGGTGGTATTTAACTTACTCAGAGCAGATCCTTTGGAATCAACGAACTGAGTTTTGTCATCTTCCTTAATTTCATCAGGTCCACTCCAAGCAAAACTTAGTTGGATGTTACTTCTCAGCAAAGATGGCAATTTAAGCCCTAACTTAACTTTAGCCATGAATTAGGGCTATGGCACTTTAAAATGCCACAAAATCATAATAAAGGTTGCCATATGAGTTCTGTATGCGAAGGACAGCAGGCAGATTTATTAAATTGAAAGATACAATGCCACCTAGGGATAATAAAGGCCTTTTACCTAAGAATAAAGCGTTAAAAAACAAGAAGTAGCAAATGGTTGAGAGTGTAGGCAAATAGGTTGCATAATACTGAAAGACAAAGTGAAATTTGTCACTCTTGGTTTCTCTGATTTTTCCAGATTTAAATTCAGTTCACCACATTTTCACCTTGACTTGTGACACATTAAAATACTCTCACGAAAATTTGTCAGTGTTTTAGTGCACATTTCTTCCGATGCGTACAATACTGCATGCAATTTTGTCAAATACAACACTTTTTATATCTTACTTTCATTCACGTATGCATTTTTATGCACACTTTTTTTTAGTATACTTTTTTTTTTTGGGTATAGATCATTTTGGGAGGTGAGTGGGTTGGAGAACTGCCTTGCCAAACTTGGAGAAGCGAGTGTGTATTTCACAGGAGAGCTGCCTATAGGTTCGGATATCGTTTTCAGGAAGCGCAAGTGAGATCGGTTCACATGAAAATGAGAACCAAACCAAATTTTTCAGGGTGCTGTAGAAGGTCCAAGACTAAGCTGGACTACTTTTGGCTCAGGTAGCAACCATACAATGACTCCCCATTCGATGGAAGAGCACTTTCCCATAAAGATCCCAGAAACCTTTTTTTTAAGCCAGCAACCTTCCCCCTCCCTTTTAAAGTAGTGACAAATTAACCTTACTAAATGGATAGATTCACTATTTTTTATAACTTTTTAAAAAAGGGATTAGCTACACAGTGATTAAAATAGGGACAACTCATCCCTAATCCTTCAAGGGAGGTGGTGCTCTGTGCAGAAGGAAACTCCGACATTTCGAGGGGGATATGAATTGAGTCACCAGCCCTTTTTGAAATCCACCCTTCCTGGCTACAGTCATTTAATCTTTATACGCTGGTCTACCGCAAGACCTTCAACCTCTCCTCCACAGCAGGGCAGGATTCCCACACAGAAGCGAAGTTTGCCAAAGACGAGAGCCGACGGCTCGGTGTGACTGACAACAGTTATAGTTTCAAGGACAAGGAGGCCAGCTCTCGCCCCTTAGCTAGTTTGCCCACATGCTGGGGTCTGTGGCAGGCAGAAGTTGGGAGTTACACAAGGCTTCCCCTTCACAATGGGAAGGGGAGCGTGCATTCTGCTGTGGAGTGTGACTACCTGGCTCGGAGCCATCCTGCTCCACGCCAGCAGGAACGATCGCCCTCGCAAGCGCTGCCGTCGCTGTGGCTGCATGCCGCATTGAAACATTGATTGTTCCTTTCCACTTCTGTGACTGCTGCTTTCAGGAGTGGCATCCCTCTCCACAACATGCAGACACACCAGGGCTGCCATATTTCAAAAAGTAAAAACCAGGACACCCCTAAAGTTGTTGAGCCACCTTTCAGAAAATTTGGTGTCTCCCATCTCAGCAGATCATCATTTCCCCACCAGTGCTAGACCGGGCATTTCTGAACTCTTTATGCGGCAAAGAATTAGAACAATACCCAGAATGAGGCAAAGGTGCAAGGCGGGGGGAATCAGGGAAGGGTATCGAAGTGTGGGAGGGAAAACAAAAATGTTGGCAGCGATATGCTAGCCGTTCAGAGGGCTCTGGGGAAAGAAAGGGGGGAAGAGGGCTTTGCCGGGTTCAATGCAGGACAGCAAGGCGGCTTGGCTACCCTGGCTGCTGTTCTGGAAAAGGATCTAGGCAGGCAGATTCTCTCCTGCCATAATTCCACAACGTTGGAAGAAGCTGCAGCTGTGGAAGCAAGTAGCTCTCAGAAGGAGGGGCTGCATGTGGAATTGTAGAATTGGAAGGGACCCTGACAGTCATCTAGTCCAACTCCCTGCAATGAAGGAATCTCAACACACGCTCCTCCATCCAATTTGAAACCATACCGGACCCTGCTTAGCAAATGTGCTAGCAGTTTTCTTGCTGCACCACTAGCAGGGTGACCTGTGCCCTTCATGCCCATATCATGAGTTTATTTATTTACTTTGGGGTTTTTATTTTAACCTGCTCTTTTTTTTACCTCTCCCTTTATCCAAGGTGTATATGGCTCTTCCTCTCTACACAGTTTATCTTCATGACAACTCTGTGAGTTAGGCTAGGCTAGGCTGAGAGAGAGTGGGCAGAATTCAACCAAAATGTCCCGTCAGTGCACGGATTTATGCTTGCACAATGGAATTAGCCCCCCTCCGCCTCCCTCTGCTGTTTTTTTTAAAAAAGGTTTTAAATACCATATGTATGTGGGTAACATATTGTGGATTTACAATACAGTGGTACCTCGGGTTACATACGCTTCAGGTTAGAGACTCCGCTAACCCAGAAATAGTGCTTCAGGTTAAGAACTTTGCTTCAGGATGAGAACAGAAATTGTGCTCTGGTGGCGCGGCAGCAGCGGGAGGCCCCATTAGCTAAAGTGGTGCTTCAGGTTAAGAACAGTTTCAGGTTAAGTATGGACCTCCGGAACGAATTAAGTACTTAACCCGAGGTACCACTGTACCTGCTTTGAATTTGTTCTCAAATGTTTCGCCTTACTTCTTTCTTTTCTCTTGTTTTTCATTTATGTAGTTAAGCAAGTTCCTAATTTCTCTGAAATTAAGAGGAGAAAATAACATTTCGAACAAAATAAAACTTGATGTTTGACATATGCAAAAATACCTTCAACCGTTAATACTGCTGTCATTCAGTTTAGCACCTATGTAGGTGCCAGATGAAACTATCGTCGCCCTTATGCAAGAGACATGTGTGTGCAAAGTTGATGTTTTGAGAAAACCATATTTAAAGTTCCATTTTTTTATGACTTTCACATCTCATTGTTCCATAGCGAGGCAAGGGCCTTGACGAGATCGCCAGCTCTATCCGCTGGAAAATCCCCCAGATCATTCAGGAATCCACCGGATTCCACAAGTCTCTGGGGTGTCCCACAGCTATAGGGATATAAATTGGTAGCACTATCCCAAAGTTCACCAGGACGTAATCTGACCATGAGAACAGGGCCACAGAACACACAAATACACCATTTCCAGACCGTGAACCTCAGCACAAGGGACCAAAACCAAATGGAGAGGGCATTGCTAATTATGGGTCTGGTCAATGACCTTGTGAGCCATTCTGTTGGTTGGCAGGAAGGCCATGAAGTTCTAAGCTTGACCAGCAAGAGCAGACTCAGTGAAAAATCCCAGGACAAGAGTATTAGGGTTTGCCAACATCATGCAAGAGATCATCTCACACAGCTAGATGCCTGTTCAAACAGAGCGTTCAAAGCTTGGCAATTTATGATCCAACTCCAAATATATTTCTGCACCCCAAGCTTTCCCTTTTTTGTAAAAAAGAAAAGAAAAAGAAAAAAGAGAGAGAAGGGAGTCACCCATGTAGACCAGAGAACACCCAGTCAAATAATACATGGGACAGGTAAAAAGGTCAGAGTGAATTAGCATAGTCGTTGAAGATCTTAATGTGAACTGGAATGCAAGTGGAGAGAGTTCATCAGACACTAATCCTTTTCGTAATCATTCAGTCAGCCCTGTTGGGCTGTGAAGAAAATTAAAAGGGGCAGTCCTTCCAAGCAGCAGACCATTTGAGTGTTGATCACAATAACCAAACCTAAAACCTGAATTAAATGGGCAGCTTCTTTTGAAATCCTGAGCAGCGGGCAGAAAGAGAGTTCGACAGAAGTGTCCACATGCAGTTTTTTGGCTCCTTTCCACTTGTTTGTGACACATTTATCTTCCTTGGATAATGATGTAAATACTGGGTGCGTTCCCCCTCATCTTGTCAAGCTACGCTTCCTATCTGCCTTATATTTCTCTATTATTATTATTATTTCTTCTTTTCTTTTTTTAAAGCCTATTTGATTTCCGTCATTCCATTTATTAAGTCTCAAAAGATGAAAACAAATAATCTATTGACCTTAGAAGCTTCCGAAATAGACAAGTTATTCCTCCCTTTCCGCCTCCCACTTTTTTTTTTACTTTCTGCTTCTGACATTATTTTGTGTGTGTGTGTGTGTGTGTGTGTGTTAGAAGAAGAAAAAAAGAAAAACTTATATATGTAGATTTCCCTCACAAGAGCTCCTGGGCATAACCCAGACAGAGGAGCCCATCACTTTTTCCATTCTGTATGGAGGGCACTGACAAAGGAATTGTGCAAATGAGCCTTTAAATCCTTAAATAGTCAGCACACAATGCAGGAAAGAATGCGACCCAGGACAAAGGACAATATTCACAGTTTATCTCAGGGTGATGGATCTGAATTGACGCATGAACATGGGTTTGTTATGGGATGGAGTAGGCCGCAAACCCCTACTGAGAACCCACTGGCCGCGGTCTGTAATGCAAACAGTCAGGCTAAGTCCTTAACAATTAGAGTAAATTGAACTGGCCATTATCTGAACTTCAACTTGTTCTCATGATTGATATGGGAAATGAAAAGTTGTATATATCTCTAGCAAAGATGGCATGTTTTGGGGCTGCTGGTGAAAATCCAGGTCTTTATAGTTTATGTCCAGAGCCGATTTGGGCCTGCGTCTTGTAAAATTGTTGCCAGTTTCATTTACCGTGACCAGAACTTCTTGTCTGCTAAATGATCTAGTGGTGATCTGAGACTTAATTTTTTTAAGAAAAGAAATAACTGATCAAAGGAGTACTGTAAGGCTTGCAACTTGTCCCCCCCCAGCAAATAAACTGCTTTATCAACCGTTATTGCGGCATCAGCTGACCAAACATGAAGCCATGCCAAGCACTGACACACTGACATTCCAGGCAGAAAGATTGGCATATGGCTTTAGAATCAAGGTGACAACATTTCTTCCAGTGCAGTTCTTTTCTGGACTGGTCAAGCTGATGTGCAGCCCAGTGGATTAAAAAAGCACCTTAAATGAACGATCATTGGACTTTAGTTGCTTGCCTCCCATTCCCCATCCCAAGGAGCAAGGTAGATTCACAGTCAATTAAACTATGGAAGGGAAAGGATCAGTCATAGAATGCAGGGTTGAAAAATTTCAAAAAGTAAATTTCCTGACACCCGCAAAGCTTTTTTTTTGGGGGGGGGGGAAACCACCCAAATAGTTGAGCTTTCTACTAGAAACCCAACAAAATTATTGAGCTTTTTTCTGGAACAACCCCAAAATGTTGAGTTTTCTTGGGGAAACCTCCACCCTCAATAGTGATTTTGTGCTCCCCCCCCAATCACATTGTCATACATCCAGGTTTTCCCTGACATTTTGCCAGTTCAGCAAAATTCCCCCGGCGCCATTTTTACACCCCAAAACCAGGACATGTCAGGAATTTTCCTGACCTATAGAATGTTTGGAATCACAGCAGAGATGCTGCAAGGAAACAGAAAGTTCTGATTGGCTAGGAAGAAAGCTTCACACACAGCTGACAAGGAGTCTGTCCAGGGGGCTGAGCGGTGGGTAGCCTGGGAGCCAGGAAAGCTAATAGTTGGGGGGGTCACAGAAAAAGGAAGTGACATAGTGGGCTCAGAAGGAGTGATCTAAATAGAAAAGTGAAACAGAGAAGGAACAGAAAGGAGCTGAAGAGCTGAAGAGGGCAGGAGAGGCTGTGTGCTGTTGGAAAAGGAGCCACAGAGACAGAGGTACCATGGCCAAGGATGCTAAGGGAATGGGAGACCAAGAAGCCTCATCTGCAATAAATTACCAAACCGCTCAATGCAGTTATCAAGCTATTATTCATCTTTACCTTGACCCAACTCCTAATGCATGCACTAGCAAAGTTTCCAACATGTGACTGCCCACACAACCCTGGATGCACATTGAAGTAGCCAATTTATAGCCAACTATTCCCAATCCAGCACATGATACATGCCTGCTATAGGGATCTCCTTAGCTGGACTGATGCTTGTATAAATGCCTTGGGCATGTGAAGTGTTTTGCAATCTATCTCTCTCTCTCTCACAAATATCATGCTGTCCACATGGACCAGAAAGCTTTAAGTGGACAAACGCCGGCTCCCTTGGCCTGAAAGCGAATTGAGTGCTGCAACCCCAGAGTCGCCTTTGACTTAACTGTCCAGGGCAGGGGTTGGCAAGGTTTACCTTGCCTGGGCCGGTACACTCCAGTGGAGATCCCTCTGTGGGCCGGATCGTGTGCGTGAGCGCATGTGCCCGTGATTTCCGGCGTCTGCACAAATGCAATTTTCAGTGTCTGCGCATGCGCAAATGCGATTTTCGCCACCGCGGAAGTGAGTCCCCGCGCCGTGCTGCACTGGTTTAGCGCAGCACGCGGGGACTCACCGAGCAGGCGGCTCAGTTCGGGGGTGGCTCGGGGGCCCGCTTGTGGTTGCCTACCCCAGGGACCCCCAAGGGGTCCTTTACCTTTTACCTTACCCTCAGAAAGTTCTTCCTGATGTTTAGTCAGAATCTCCTTTCTTGTATCCTGAATCCATTGGTTCAGTTCCTACCCTCCGGAGCAGGAGAAAACTCCATCTTCCATGTGACCAGGGTGGGGTGCGAGTGTTACCTCCCTCTTGGACTACTGCAGTGCGCTCTACCTGGGACTATCTTTGAAGACAGCTCGGAAACTGCAACTAATCCATAATGCGACAGCTAGACTGGTGACCGGGGGTGCCGCTGGGACCATATAACACCAGTCCTAAAGGATCTTCACTGGCTCCCAGTATGTTTCTGAGCACAATTTAAAGTGTTGGTGCTAACCTTTAAAGTCCTAAACAGCCTTACATACCTGAAGGAGCGTCTCCATCCCCATCGTTCTGCCCGGACACTGAGGTCCAGCTCCAAGGGCCTTCTGGTAATTCCCTTGCTGAGAGAAGTGAGGTTACAGGGAACCAGGCAGAGGGCCTTCTTGGTAGTGATGCCCACCCTGTGGAACGCCCTCACATAAGATATCAAGGAGATAAGTAACTAGACAACTTTTAGAAGACACCTGAAGGCAGCCCTGTATTGGGAAGTTTTTAATGTTTGATGTTTTATTATGCTTTTATATTTGTTGGAAGCCTCCCAGAGCAGCTGGGGCAACCCAGTCTGATGAATGGAGTACAAATTATTATTATTGTTGTTGTTGTTGTTGTTGTTGTTGTTATTATTATTATTATTATTTTGAGTCCAGATGTAATTATGAAGCAGATACAAGACATCAGGGTTGTATAGTATTCTGAGAGTTGTGGCAGTCTACACCGATCAAAGGAACTTAGGCATTCATCCATACTTCTGCAGTACATACATGTATAAAACAGAGAAATTGTGTGTGTGGTTGTTGTTTTTTTAAAAAAAGAGTTCCGACTTAATTGCTAAGTTCCCAGAGGGAATCACATCTCCTTTAGCAGGCTGCTAAAGTGCATGGTTGTGCAAAGCAGGTAGCACACACATCGCTTGCTCCTGGGACATGCGAGTTCACATAAAGACCCCCAGGAAGGCCACCAGGATGGCCAATGAAACACGGAGACTTCAAGAAACTCCCTTCAAAGCAGACCCAAAGCATTCAAGACGAGGCTGCATTCAGGCTGGTTGGATTTCCCTTTTGTCTACAGTCATCAGAGGCAAGTGACATCTTGAACGCCTCAAGAAGATTAAATAGCAAAGCTCAGTCGGAAGCTCTGGAGGAAAAAAAAGTGGGGTGGGGGGAGAGAGAGAGAGAAAAGAAAAGGGCTAACTTGGCCATTATGGAACTGGGCCTTTCTTGTTGGTGAAAGAGCTTTCAAGGAGTTCTATTGGGAGAAGGCGGCTCAGATAAAGAGTACAATGCTAGATAGAAAAGGGAGAATTCTGAGTGGAACCAGAGGGTGTGGGTTGCACTGAATGAAAGATTAGTGCAGCTTCGCAGCAATGAAAAGGGGAATCCTAGTCAAGATGAAAATGAGGAATTACTTTTTTTGAGACTCCAGTTCACTGAGCAGCGACAATGCATGATGGGAGGTACTTGACATAACACTCTTCCAGGCCATGTTTGCTCTCCATGTGGGACCTAGAAAAAACAACAACAGTGGCAAACCACAACAAAACAGATTTTAACCTGATAAACTCATTGAAATATTCTTTTCATGCAAAACCGGCACAGGTTTTGATGGGGTCTTCCCCCCCCCCTTCCCCTTTCTGCTTGCAGAGACAATTACGGATGAGGAGAATTAGCAGGTTTTTAATAAAAAGCCTTCCCTTTTGCATCTCTATACAATTTGCTTTACATGAATTTGAAAGGGGGGGAATGTGGCAACAGTCAACAGACCTCAATTTTCATGAAGATGGGAGAAATAACTGTGCGAAGGTATGAAGCATTATAACCATAGAATCACTCCTTGTATCTCCTCTAAGCTTGAAGGTCTCTCGACACATTTAAGACGGGCGTAGCATGTTCTGTACGACATGCAGCTGCCACTCAAAATCTCTGTGCAGAGCTCACCCTCTCATGGCATTGTTTGTCCCACATCATCACAAGAATGTTCTTCTGCCACTACTCCACACTTGTGAATACCACTTGCAGGGATAGGCAAATGAGCAACTTTATGTCACACGATGGTAAATTGGTCTTAAGCACTTTACATGGGACAGTGAGAAATCTTGACGCACAGAGGCCATTTCAACAGCGGCTATCCTAGTCCTTTGGAATTCAAAGCTCCCATTCTAACCGTGTTATTCTAGTGCATAGCTGTCAACATTTCCCTTTTTTAAAGGGAAATTCCCTTATTCCAAATAGGATTCCTCGCAAGAAAAGGGAAAAGTTGACAGCTATGTTCTAGTGGTCAGTGTGGACCAACCAGATGTATTTCTTTTTAAGTCTTAGGCACAATACATTTAAAGCAGTGCCATACTACTTTAAACAGCCATACTTTCCCCAAAAATCCTGATCATTGCATCTTGTTAACATACCCTCCAACATTTCTCCGATGAAAATAGGGACATCCCATTCCATAATGATAATTTTACTATTTATACCCCACACATCTTACTGGGTTACCCCAGCCACTCTGGACAGCTTTCAACATATATAAAAAACATACTAAAACATTAAACATTAAAAAATAATAATCCTTATACAGGATAGATTCAATGGCTTGGGGGATGGATTTTCACCCTCCAGTGAAAATAGGGACATCCTAAGGAAAAGCGGGATATTCTGGGGTCAAATCAGAAAACGGGATGGCTTCTCTAAATCAGGGATGTCCCTGTTCAATAGGGGCACTTGGAGGGTCTGTGTTAAGGGTGATGAGATTTGGTAAGGAGATTCCTACTTCTCTCACAGAGCTAGAATTCTCAGAGTGGTTTAACAATCCCACTTCCCAGGGAACTCTGGAAATTGTAACTATGTGAGCAGATCCTCCAAGTATCCCTATTTTCCAGGGATAGGCCTGGATTTACAGAAGCTGTAAATGTCCTGCTTTTCCTTAAAATGGAAAGGTAAAGGGAGCCCTGACCTTTAGGTCCAGTCGTGGACGACTCTGGGGTTGCGGCGCTCTTCTCGCTTTATTGGCCGAGGGAGCCGGCGTACAGCTTCCGGGTCACGTGGCCAGCATGACTAAGCCGCTTCTGGCGAATGAGAGCAGCGCACGGAAATGCCGTTTACCTTCCTGCTGGAGCTGTACCTATTTATCTACTTGCACTTTGACGTGCTTTAAAACTGCTATGTTGGCAGGAGCAGGGACCGAGCAATGGGAGCTCACCCCGTTGCGGGGATTCGAACCACCGACCTTCTGATCGGCAAGCCCTAGGCTCTGTGGTTTAACCCACAGTGCCACCCGCGTCCCTCTGCTTTTTCTTAGGATGTCTCTATTTCCATCGGAGAAATGTTGGAGTGCATGACGTATGTGACCCCCCGAGCCAAGGAGATGAGTAACTCTACAACCTTTAGAAGAAGGGAGCCCTGTAGAGAGAAGTTTTTTTTAAAAAAAGATGTTTTATTATGTTTTCCTATTTGTGGGGAGCCACCCAGAGTGGCTGGGGCAACTCAGTCAGGTGTGTGGGGTACAAATAAAAAAAAGTATTAGTATTGTTATGGAATAGGGCATTCCTATTTCTACCAGAGAAATGTTGGAGGGTATGTGTGAGGGGAATAGGGGTCTCCTCATAATGCCTAGCACCCTCAGGGCCATGGGGTCTGCTACCTTCTGGTCCTTCTGGAGTAGTTTAGACAGAGTTTATTTAGCATTTGCCACATTACTCTGCTGGTGAGCCATTGACCTGGATAGGTAAGTCCGCTACCTATTGTATTTTAGCGGTCTTATTTATACCCTTATTATATTTTAACATTCCTACATGGGATTAAAGTTGCAATTCATTTCCCCTCCCCATACTATTTAGAAAGTATTTCGTCATTATTATTTTTTTTGTTCTTTGCCAACTTAGTGTTTGAGTTTAATTTCCTACAATTTCTCTGGGGAACACTATGTTAGGACATTGTGGGAAATTAAAGCAGAGGTTGGTCTCAGCTGCTTAGCACAACTTGGAATGCCAGACCAGGGGAGGAAATATATTATATAAAGTGGAGTGGGTGGGGCCCAGACCAAGCCTAAATGCTGCCCCTCTTGCAGTTACTCAAGGATGCTAGGTGTTGATGTCAGCTCCACTGTCAACAAATGTTCTGCTGTCAAGTCTGAGATTATTATCATTACTATTCCGTCCATTAGTGACAAACCTAGACAGCATCTTAAAGCAGAGACATCACCTTGCCAACAAAGGTCCGTATAGTTCAAGCTATGGTTTTCCCAGTAGTGATGTACGGAAGTGAGAGCTTGACCATAAAGAAGGCTGATCGCTGAAGAATTGATGCTTTTGAATTATGGTGCTGGAAGAGACTCTTGAGAGTCCCATGGACTGCAAGAAGAACAAACCTCTCCATTCTTAAGGAAATCAGCCCTGAGTGCTCACTGGAAGGACAGATCGTGAAGCTGAGGCTCCAATACTTTGGCCATCTCATGAGAAGAGAAGACTCCCTGGAAAAGACCCTGATGTTGGGAAAGATGGAGGGCACAAGGAGAAGGGGACGACAGAGGACAAGATGGTTGGACAGTGTTCTCAAAGCCTGATCTTCTGATGTTTCATTGCAGGCAGTGCCGGATTTATATATAGGCTGAAGCCTAGGGCCTCTAAATCTAGGGGGCCTTGCCAGCCCACCCGCTCCCCAGCAGGCAACCTCCCCTCTCCCAAAACCCAAGACTTCATGCAAGGGCAGGGCTATGTGGGCCTCTAAATCTAGGGGGCTTTGCCAGCCTGCCCGCTCCCCAGTGCCACAGTCTCCCCTCTCCCAAAATTGTAAACCCAAGACTTCATGCAAGGTGGGGCACCTCAGGCCCAGCAACTGTGAGACTCAGGGCTAGCCAGTGGGGCCCAATTTGGGTGCAACTTGAATTTTTTTTTGTAGGGCCCCAGTTCACAGCCCGTGGGGCCCAATTTGGCCAAATTACTCCAAATGCCTTAAGGTCAGCCCAGATGAGACTGTGCAGGGGTTGGACGGACAAGTCTGTACACTATTCAGAGTAAAGGGAGGCACTTATTGGAAATCAGTTTTGTCACCTCCCCCTCCCAAACCCCAAGACAATGAGCCCAGCCACCTTTTATTCACAGTTGCATAAGCACTACACTAAAGCATGGTCATAAACCTATACATTCAACCACTGAAATATACACCCAATATGTAGCAATGGAGATTTATGTTACTGCTTTATGAATAAACACTGTGTTTTATGAATGGACTATGTATTTTGTGAATTACCTAAGAGCCACCAATAGGGAGCTCTAGAATCTTACAGCTAACCAATTGGGTACTACCAAACAGTGACCCCTATTGCTGAAAGCAGGTAACCAGCAGAGAATGCTTCAGCTCAGCCTTTGCACTGTTGACTGAACACCCCCAGCTGTGCAGATAGTGGCGAAAGCTCCAAAATACAGGCCAAAAGAGAGCAGGTCTGGGAAGAGTGAGGCATACAATGGGCACCACCAGTGAAAAGGCCCTGTTCCATGTAACTCCTGCCCTGTCAGTTGATACAGTGCCCACTTGCCCTCCTTCTTGACATGGAATGCTCTCTATTGGAGTCTCCAGGTCCAGTACAAAGACCATAAGAAGAGAGAGCAGGGATCTTGAAGTTCCCAACAGCTGTTAATCAACCAAGCAAGCACACAGGTCACCTTTGTCACAGTCAGACACCTATGTCCTGGCCAGGCCTGTGCCCAATCTTGTTTTTGTACAGTCTTGTTTGTTCTCAGTAACCCAAATTATATTATCAACATATACAAGCAGAAAAGTTGTTTTTCTTCATTTGCAAGGAATTGTACAAAACAAAGTGGCACTAAAAAAGAAAAGTTCTAGGGTGGCAACAGAAAGCAAACTAAAAATGCTTTTGCAGTTCATCAAAACTACCCAGCAATATCAAGTTATAGGTAAACTGGTGCTGTTAACAGTAATCCTTCTAGCTGGTTAGTTGGTTCGGCAACTTCCATGCATATGACGTGTGATGCTAATTATTTCGCCCAAGATTTAAATGATAACTTATCAGAGGCAGCTACAGGAGAGCTATGAGATTCAGGTGAGGGTCAGATGCCTTGTCAACCCCAGCAGGTATTTAAGAGGACGACCCGGCCTACCCAGGCCTCCGGCCTGCCCAGTGACCAGCTACACCAGGGGTTGGCAAACTATGGCGCGAGGGCTGGATCAGGCCCAATTGCCTTCAGGATCTGGCCCACGGACTGTCCGTGGATCGGCGTGGGGATTCTGTTTGTTCAGGCTGCACCATTTCCCCCCTCTCCATTCCACCCCCCCCCCACACACACTGCGATGCCGCCTGCTCCCTATCTCCTCCTGGCCTGCCTAAAGGCGGAAGGGGGCTCGGCTGAGCTGAGCTGGCTGAGCACCATTTTAAGCAGCCCCTCTCCGGAGCCAGCCCTTTCATGTCACTCATCTTCCCTCCATCACCGCTGCCGCCCTGGTGCTCCTGTGGCCAGAGAGTAGAGCGGACAAGCTCGCTCTGCCTACCCACTAGAAACTTCAGTGGCAATGGCAGCAGTGGTGGTGGCAGCCCCTTGGAAGGGAAGCGCAGCGGCTGAGGCAGGGGGGTGGGGAGGAGGACTACTTGCCCCTCTTGCCTCTTCTTCCAGCTCCCCCCCTGGAGCCACTTCTCCGGCCCACCACATGGTCTGAGGGACAGTGGACCGGCCCGCAACTAAAAAATATCTGCTGACCCCTGAGCTACACTATATAGATTGTGCCCCTTTACCTGGCTGGACACAGTGGGAGTGGCTCTTGTGGAACCTGTGAGACCCAACCTCCTCTCTGTGTGTATGTGCCTTTCTAGCAATCAGAAGTAGTTGGTTTTGACTGCCTTATTTTAGATATATCCCACAGTGAGTGCAATCCGAGTCTGAACTTTGGAATAAGCTTGGAAAAGAACAAGTTGTTTTCTTGGGAAATAACTCCCATTAGCCCATTACAGATGGAGCAGAGGACACTCCGACCCACGATGTGCAACCATGGCAGTGACATTGCAATGAACGGAATTATAGTTGGGATGTGGAAGGTTAAGTTTGCTGCCTGGTAACACCAGCTGCTCTGAGCCAGGATGCTATGCAATGTGACCATCTGTGTAATTTCCATTTTGCTTGGGAGAAATATGCGGTGTCAAAGTTAAAGTGACAACCCCTCTAATTTTATTAATGATCAGAAGGGAAGGTGAAAGTAAGTCCGTCCAGGAGAACACCAAGGCATCAGAGGGGTTAATCGGTCTTGGTAAGGACAGAGAGGAACACAAAATGCCAATTAAAACAACATATTCAATTGGGACTGTTGTCATGGCTGGTTAAGCAGTTCAAATGTTGTTAAGAATATTAGTGCCTAAGGGATTTCTGCAATTGAGGAATATCACCTACCCACATACATTTGTAAAAGCATAAATAAATACAATTTTCTGGAGCAGTCGAGTACTTCCTCAGGATTGCTGGAGAGTAGTTGTCTCAGAACCTTCCCCTCTTGCATTACGGTGAGGCATTGCATTCAGATCCTGAATGTTCTAACATTTGCTTTGCTAGTCATTCTTACTATATTAAAATTTGATTGTTTTCAAAACTCAGTGAAGAGTTTGGATTTGATATCCCGCTTTATCACTACCCTAGGGAGTCTCAAAGCGGCTAGCATTCTCCTTTCCCTTCCTCCCCCACAACAAACACTCTGTCAGGTGAGTGGGGCTGAGAGACTTCAAAGAAGTGTGACTGGTCCAAGGTCACCCAGCAGCTGCATGTGGAGGAGCAGAGAAGCGAACGCGGTTCCCCAGATTATGAGTCTATTGCTCTTAACTACTACACCACACTGGCATTAGCAGGTTGGTTCCTTCCTGAAGGCTACACACATACCTCAAGAGTAAGGGCTCATAATTCGGTTTGTCCTGGGATAACCCCATTTACTGCTGAATCATAACACTGGGTTTTCTGCAGATTGACACTGGGTTTTCTGCAGTGGTAAACAGTAGATTTTCTCAAGAAATATGGCAGGGCGAATGAAAAACCTATTCGGCCCATGTCTAGAAAGCATGGGGCAAACAGAATAAAACATGGACCAAGTGGAAGCAGGGATGTGCCCAAAGCCCCTTTGAAGTTTCTAGGGCTCCATTTGGAGCAGACCTTCATAGGATAGCACTGCTGGTTCCTAAACATATTAGATCTAGTTTAAATGCACACCATGAGCAGCTTCAGTCAGGATGCAGAGTGTCTGTTGAAAGGTGCAGGAGACAACTGGGAAGAGATGGAATGGAATATCTGGAACGAAGGCCTGGCCTGGCCTGACTGGAACACTCTGCACAGCCACATTCAGTGGTTGTCCCACTTCTCCTAAACAGAGTGGCATCTGTTGTAGAAGTTGGCATTGGTATTGCTGCAGCCAGGAAGCCCATCAGTTACTGATCCAGTTCATCTCCCTCCTGTTCTCTGTGGCATATCCGCATTATAAACAGAAGTCAGTTTTATACTAGTTTAACCAGAATGGTTTTTCTGCAAAGGATCACGGGAAATAAAATGTGTTGGGGTTCCCTCACAAAACTACACTTTCTCCTGATACCTTTGGGACAGGAAATGCATATTTAACCATTTTAAGATTGCAATCCAGTGGTGTAGCTTGAGAAAGGGGGTACAGGGGCAGTTGCCCCGGGCACAAATTTGTTAGGGGCGCAAAATTTCAACACTTGGTGCTGCCTCCATACAGCTGTGTGCTTCAGTCACTGGGCTCCGTGGAAACCAGCTTCTCCATGCAAACCAGGAAGTGACCTTTCTAGACAATGGAATGACTCTTCTTTCCTTATCTCTGGGGTGGCAATCTCCTGGGTGACCAGGACGCCGTTAGGCAGTTGAATGTGCATGTGTACTCCGTGGGCTCTGGCAACCCACGTTACGACACTGTTGCAGTCTTCTGCACACTTAGGGCTCGTCCACACTTCTGCTTGTCCTTGCCTAGAAAGCATGGGTCCAAAGGGTTTTCAACCTTGCCCCACTCTTTTCCCAGGGAAAACCTGCTCTTTAGTGCTAAATTGGAGGAAATGTCAATCCAGAAAAAAACCAAATTGCCACTGCGCACTAAAGACCGGTTTCCCCTGGGGGATAGCAGTGGGACAAGAAGAAGCGTAGGTGCTCCCTTACTCCGGTGAAGAATGATAGGACATCTGATTTAAAATGTTGATGTCTGCCATTTTGATTTGCCATATGGCAAAGGAGGGACCAGAAAAAGACATTTTAGGGGATTATATAGTTATGTTTCTTTTGTTCACATCCCATCATTGCTCCATGGTGCTCAGAGCAGTGTGCCTGGTTCTTTGCCCTACCTTCATGACAACCCTGTGAGGTAGGTTGGGATAAGGGAAGGAGACTGGTCACTCAGTTTCATGGCTAAGTGGGCATTTGAACCCACGTCTTTCCAGCCATAGTCTGGAACATTCTGTACTCAGTATGAGAAATGAATAGTACTTTCAGCAACTGCCTCCGCCCCCCATTTAAATAACTATAATTCAGTGTCTTGAGGAAGAAATAACTGGCAATCAAATATAAACACTTTACGTAAATCAAATTAATTTAACCACATAATAAATGATAATGTATTAATAAATGAATACATTAAATATTATCTTTCATTGCAACATATACAGAAGAAACAAGTGACCAAAAATAATCTCCAGGTGGGTTATAACAGTAAACGTACTTACAAAAAAAAAAAAAAGGTGGAGAGTATTAACTTTTTTAAAAAAATACAAATATCAATATGATTTTTTTCTGGTTTTTGATCCAGAAACCTGGAGGGAAACTGTAATCAAATACAGCCCAAAGAGCAGTCTGGGTGCAGTTTACTTAGCTCTTGTTTAAATTTCCTTGTTTGCTTGTGGGCAAATGTTTTGTATGGCAACATGGAGGTGAAAGCATGAGTGCTTTCTGTGTGGCTGCACATCAGATTACTTTAAACGGAATCTCATTAGACCTGGATGGGCGTTCAGCATGCTTCCGATCAAGAGCAGCCTCAGTAAATTCCTTGGCAAAAGTTGCAATGCAAAAATTGCTTTCTCTTTTATTTTCTGCTTAGATTTAAAAGTGTTTGTTGCTGCCACTTCTAAAACATCTTTGAAGCTTATTGTGCGTATGAGAGTGATTGCTGATGATACTGGAGTATGTACTCAACTATTAAACTAACCTGCTGGCATTCAAGAGATCATTAACACGGCCAATGCCAAGAACTAAACTTTGGGTGGCGCTGAGAGCAATTTGCACCTACAATGCTCATGAATTATGGGATCAGAAAAAGCAGCATTTCTTTTTTCTTTTTCAGAATTCAAATTCCTAATGTTTGGACTGACTCATCATTATGTTCTCCATCTTGAAAAACCGATCTTGTACAAGATTTTGATGGCATTATGTCACAATAGCTGGATAAGAGCTTTGGCTCCCCTCTACTATCCTATAAACAATACAGTGGTGCCCCGCAAGACGAATGCCTCGCAAGACGAAAAACCCGCTAGACGAAAGGGTTTTGTGTTTTTTGAGTCCTTCCGCAAGACGAATTTCCCTATGGGCTTGCTTCGCAAGACGAAACGTCTTGCGAGTTCTTGCGAGTTTGTTTCCTTTTTCTTAAAGCCGCTAAGCCACTAAGCCGTTAATAGCCGCTAAGCCGCTAAGCCGCTAATAGCCGCTAAGCTGCTAATAGCCGTGCTTTGCAAGACGAAAAAACCGCAAGACGAAGAGACTCGTGGAACGGATTAATTTCGTCTTGCGAGGCACCACTGTATTCTCACATTCAAATAATGTATCAGTTAACCCAACACTTACATTAGTTAGCCTCAAAACGAATCATTAACCCAGTCTAAAGGAGTTCAGAGCAACTGAAAAGCTCAGGGGCCAAAGCCACGAAACCATAGGCATGCTAAATAAAAAAAAAATTAAACCATTCATCAAACAGGCAAAATGTATGCAGTGTGTACATCAATAAATCAAAGAATTCAACCAAATAAAGTAAAAAACAAAAAAAGTATATCACTCAATCATGTAATCAAAGAGAACCACTCCGTCAGTCAGCAGATTCAATCAACCAATGCCATCAGTTAATCAATCAGTCAGATCCCTTCAACTGTCTCTCAACACAATAAGACACTGTGTGACTCTCAGAGCAGATAGCTAGGTGCTTGTTCAGTTTTCAGCTTCAGAGGATACTCTCATCAGGAGACGCAGCCCAGTGAATTGTCACCATTCCAGCCTGGAGTCTGAAAGCAACAGCAATCCATTCACCGCACCTTAAGCAGTTCCTCCTTTGGCAGTCTTTTAACCTCCCCAAGATTCTGGACATGCTGCCCTAGTGGTGGTCGCCTCCCTACTCCCCACACAAAGGTTGATTTTAGAAGAACCCCCCTCACATGTCCAAAACATATTTGAGGAGACCCTATGGGCTATCCCAATGCCCTCCCCTACTGCTGACATGCACAATGGCCATTTCTTCCACCAGCTACATGTTGGGCAAGTGTGAGAAGATCCTCTATGCATATGTAGAGATCCTCCATACGTGAGAGGCAGATCCCAACAGGATCAACAGAATTTGTGATCTCTTCATGCTGTACATACTTGCTCATCTGAGATATCCTTTCAATAGTACTTCTGAGATCTCTGCAGCTACCCATCCACTGCCATTTGGTTCCACTGACATGGCGGTCAATCATGTCGCCTTCCAGCTACAAGTTCAGCAGGTATGAGGTGAACTGGACCTCTTCTCAATCTCACCACACAGCAGTAGAAAAATTTACAGAGTTGCCAATCAGGACAGCCCGTGAAGGTCTGATAGCAATTCTTTTGATGTAATTATTTTCTAGCTTTTGTCGTTACGTTTTTATTCATTCCATGGGGTTCCCTGAAAGTGCTTTTCAAAATTTGCCACAGTCCAAAGGATGTTTACACTTGTCATCTCTCCTCCCACCCTCCTACTTCAGCTTCTGCCTCTGATTCTGGACTTATCTCTGCCACAGACTCTCCCAGCTCACCAAACCCAGTTAGCTCTTCAGCTTCCAACAGCTCCTCATCCCAGTCTTCGCCCTCTGGACACTCATCGTTGTCCCACCACCACTCTCTTTGATCTGAGCCTTCTTCCCTTGGTAGTTCCCCAGCTGGTTCGCCCCACCATTCTTCTGCCTCCAAACAGTCCATGGCATAAGGGTAGTGTGAATTGCAGACGTTTTAAATTGCTTTAAATGTATGGGTTAAGCTGCAATTTGCTTGCCCCCATCAAGTCTATTACCGACCTCACAGGCGTCGACTCGGCACTTTTGCTTCTGGCTCTTTCCATTTTTGATAATGCCCTGAGCAAGCAGAGTGGGAAGGAGCCGACGGGGATATGCTATGCACCCTTGTGTCCTGATGCAGTTTAAACAGATACCTTCTTCCCCGGAAAAGAAATGGAGTTCAGTTACCTTTTTTCTTCCATACCATCAAGATGAGGGGTGGGGATCAGATAGTAATCAGAACCTCTTTTCTTCTTCGGTTGCCTAAATTCCAGCTGAAAGAGTCTTTTGTTCCTTACGTGGCAAGCAGGAAATCATTCCTAATCAGACAAAAAAGATTGGATTTCTAGGAACAAGATTGGCTTCTTTCACTTAAGAGTTCACTGATCCAGGTATGCGTGTTTTGCTGTGAGAAACTGAAAGCACTTTAATGTCACGAAATTCGAACGATGCAGGGTCTTTCTGGGACAATGTGCTACAGTGGAACCTTGGTTTTCGAGAATCTCAGAAGCCAAACGATTCGGAACCCGAACGCCAAAAACCCAGAAGTAATTGCTTCCTTTTTTGAACGTGCCTCAGAAGTTGAACAGCTTCCAAGTCACGTTTCTCCATTTTTTTTCAATGAATTTTGCCAACCGCCCATTGTTCTTTGATTTTTGAATGTTTCAGAAGTCAAACAGTTTTCCGGAACGGATTACGTTCGAAAACCGAAGTTCCACTGTACTCCGTTTTACTCCTCAGACCCACTGAAATGGGTGGCCCTAAGTTAGTCATCATCTCTATTAATTTCAGTGGGTCTAGTTTGAGTAGAACAGACGCCGACTGCAACCCGAAAAGTAGATGCCTTTGGCGAAAGGCCAAATGAGTCCAGAACAGTTGCACACTTCACAGACAAAGCACATAATGTAAATGTCAACTCTATGAGTTTACAATGTGAGTTATAGCTAGTCATGGTTACCATGTGGATGCTCCAGGGTGGGGGAGTTGCCTTAACATTATGCTGAAAATTAGTGATGAGCTAGTTCGCCCTGGCTTGAAAACATTTCCTCCAAAATTTGGGAAAAATATTTATGCCTATTTCTGAGCCAATCCAAATTCAGAAATAAGCCTCCTGTACTCCATCCATGAGTCTGCAGTCGCCCTCCTTCACAAGCCAAGGTGAGAAACCTGCATCTGTCAGATGCTGTCGTTGAATGACATCTCCCATCACCCTGGACCATTGGCCAAGTTGCTGGGTCTACGTTGCTGGGAGTCGATGACAGCAGGAGGGTGACAAGTTCCTCCACCTCTGCTTTAAACCTCCTCTCCATCTTTACTCCCTGATACAACTGCTGCTGGGAGTCTGGTGGCAGTAAGCAGGAGGGAGGCAGGTCTCTCAATCATCTCTGACATGCTGCTGCTACAGCGCATCTCAGCATAATATGGGAGATAGCGCAAAAAGTCCCAATAGTGTAATGGAACTAGTGTGATTTTCCTCCTACTGCATGCCCCGCTATTGGCTCTGGGATGTCAGGAGAATCCCAGAACAGTGCACAGGGAGAAGAAAGGGGAAATCGTTCCATGTGGCAAGCAGAAATTGCTTGCGCTTACAGAACCATCATGGGAGCACAAGATTGAATTCCTCTCATTGTCTTAGGAGGGACATGGGTGGTGCTGTGGGTTAAACTACAGAGCCTAGGGCTTGCCGATCAGAAGGTCAGTGGTTCGAATCCCCGCGACAGGGTGAGCTCCCGTTGCTCGGTCCTTGCTCCTGCCAACCTAGCAGTTCGAAAGCACGTCAAAGTGCAAGTAGATAAATAGGTACTGCTCCGGCAGGAAGGTAAACAGCATTTCCGTGCGCTGCTCTGGTTTGCCAGAAGCGGCTTAGTCATGCTGGCCACATGACCCGGAAGCTCCCTCGGCCAATAAAGCGAGATGAGCACTGCAACCCCAGAGTCGTCCGCGACTGGACCTAGTGGTCAGGGGTCCCTTTACCTTTACCTTTTTACCCATTGTCTTTAAGTTACAAGAGAAGACATTAAGGCCCCATCTGCACTATGCATTTAAATAAGTGTCATAGCACCTTAAACAGTCATGGCTTTCCCCCCAAAAATCCTGTGAACTTGTAGGGTTGTCTTATTTTGAAGAGCAGAAAAGAGCACACATTTGCTAACTTCTACTTTTAACTATGGATCTATGTGTCAACTCTCATTTTTGAAAAAAAGAGGATGTGTCTTGGAAAAGGAGGGCATATGGCAATGCTACAAGTTGATAGGACATCCCATTCCTCTCAGAGATCTATAATTCCCAGAATAGTTAACAATCAAACCCTCTTCCCAAGGAACTCTGGGAAATGTTGCTACAGGGGAGAATCATGCATGCAAACGGTCCCTATTTTCATTGGAGAAATGTTGGAGGGTATGCTATTGTAGAAAATGCAGCAGTGTCCTGATGGCATTTTTAGATACAGAGTGCAGGAGCAAGGCAGAGATAGGAAAAAGGTTTAGATTGTTATGGCATTTCTTTATTATAGCCTGCGTCAAACATTTGATATTACGTTTCTGTTTCTTTAAATGCATGAAAATTAGGAAGGAAACTGGGGGATGCCGTGAAAGAAACCGAGCTACCTTGGGAAATGGTATGTAATGAAATGAAAAGGATGTTTAAAATAACCTTTGTTAAAAAACAAAACAAAACAAAAAACCAGAAGCTTTTCTTTTGGGAATTATAGGAACAGAACTACCTAAACTGTATAGAAATTTATTCATGTATGCTACTACAGCGGCAATAATGTTACTTGCCCCAAAATGGAAAGAAGCAGAAGTCCCAGCAAAGGATGAATGGATACAAAAATATATGGAATATGCAGAAATGGCAAAACTTACCGGAAGAATAAGAAATAAAGATAACATTTTTTGAAATAAAAGAATGGAAATGGTTTATTGAATATTTACAGATAAATTGTAAACAGATAAAAACATTGGCAGGATTGTTGTAATAACCTGCAGTTTCATAAGAGTATATGTTTAAGGAAGATGAATAAATGAGAAAATTAAGTTAATTTGGATATGCAGAAGATACACAAAAAATTAAGGAACCGCAGAAAGAGGGGGAAGGGAGTCAAGTTTTGAAATGTCAAAATGATTGTAAAATTAGTGAAATGTATAAACTTGAAAAGTATAAATAAATAAAAAAGGAAAGAAACTGAGCTTTCAAACTACCAAAATTCTGCCCACCCACTCCTTTTCCCACACCAATAACATGTTGGCAAAGCTTCTCCGCTCCTCTGCCTTGTGACAGTTAGCAACCGATCCACATTTCCTGGGATAATAATAATAATAATATCAACAACAATAATAATAATATCATCCACTCTTTTTTTTAAAAAAAAAACAAAAACACCCCACATGGTTTAAAGCTGCCCACCCTTATCATATAACAACAATTTTAATTAATTCCTAAGAGTTAAGAAGAACAACAGGGGGAAGGGGTAGGGGGAAAAGAAAAAGAGGAATGAAGATTTTTGTTTCTTAGGAATGCTAAGCCGTATAAAAGCTCTAGGCTTTGTTTTTTTGGCCTGTCATTCTAAAGGAGGTGAGGATGGATTATAATTGCACTGTGGGGCCTGAACAGAGAACCCCTGTAGGTAGAGCAGGCCTTTCAATCTTCTGATCAACGGAGCTGAAACAAAAATGCAGGAGGACTGCGTGTTCCCACGTTCTTTGACAGTTTCCTGCTGCAGATAGTGTCCTTTAAAGCCCCCCCAGCCCTCCTTATGCTTTCATTATGCTGGCGAAATAATGAATAATTTGCCTCCTCCGCTCTTTGATATGCATGGTCAGATATTACTGGGTAAGTAGCAAGTGGGACCTTCTTATAACCTTAATCCAGTTCGCACTAATAAAATAATTTAGCTGAGAATTCTTGGGAAGCAATTATATCCCCCCTCCTCCCCAATGTCACGATTAAAGAAAAGCCCTAATGGACAGAGGCAGGCAGGTCATCTTAATTTTCCTTCGGCTACAACCAAAACAATATGTGAACTTTTATAAGGGGGGCAAGAGCTGCCTTTCTTTCCGTTTTGCTACAAACGCTCTCAATTGGGGTTTTTTTGTGCAGAATGAATTTGGCATTGCTTTGGCTTATTCAAGTGTATGTGTATGTCTATATATGAAGATATTTCTAATATGCATTAGAAAAGATTCGTCTAAGTGTGCCCTTTAACACTGATAATCACTAGGACTGATAGTACCCAATGAATTCTACATTACCCTCTCATTACAATGGTGAATGGAATTTTATTGTTATCATTTTGCATCGTCAAATTATTAGTAAGTATGTGTTTTAAAATGAAAGAATTAGTGGATCTTATGTGCTGAACTAAAAAATAATAACATTACAAAGTTAAAACACCATTTGAAATTCACAATATCCACGAAAAATCTCTTTTAGGGGAGAATTGGTAAAGGTTATTAAACCCTGAAACAACTAACATTGGTTTATTAATGGACTACAAAGTTTCTTTGTAAACAGTCATATGAATGTTGCAAATTACAGTGCAGTACCATGCCTACTCAGAAGTAAGTTGTATTGAGGTCAATGGGGCTTACTCCCCAGGCAGTGGTTAGGATTGCAGCCAGGAAGAGCAATCCTAAACATAAAAAATCAGTGGAATTTACACTGGCTTAATTTAAGATGGCATGGCTTACCCCTGTTCCAAAAGCCTGGCAGAAAGAAAAGTCGTTCAAACAAGTCGTTTGATTTGTGCCACCCTTTTTGCTGACGTATTTTCCTATGGGTTGCCAGGTCACATGACAGAACAGAATGGACTTTGGATACAGTATAAGTCCCTTCCTGCCTAGTTGCTTCCCCTCCTATGGAACATCCATTTTTCAGGACTTAGACCAGGCAGGGGCAAACTCGGCCCTCCAGATGTTTTGAGACTACAATTCCCATCATCCCTGACTACTGGTCCTGTTAGCTAGGGATGATGGGAGTTGCAGTCCCAAAACATCTGGAGGGCCAAGTTTGGGGACGCCTGACTTAGACATTCTGGGATCCAGTCAGAAACTGGGACAGCTTCTGTAAATCTGGGACTTTTTCTAGAAAATAGGGAAACTGAAACTGCACACATTCTCGTTCTTTCACCCACACAAGTGTGAACCAGCCCACTAGAGGCACAATCCTTCTTACAGCGGAAGCTCAGCCTGTCAAGCTCAAGCTGCCAAGGCAGGGTCTTGTCATCACTGCTTAATTTTTACAATGAGAAGCACCGTGTTCAGACCTGCCTGGAAGTCATAACCTTTGACTCGGAAAGTCTTTGCCTAATCCTCAGTGGGCAAGCCTGATCGTGGATGTCAGTGGCGAAGGAAAGGCTTTCTGCTCAATGTACCTGAAGACATATTTCAAGGATGAGTCCTTCCGCCAGAAGGATTCCAAGTACTGGTGAAACCAAGGCTCAAATTATTATTCGGACACTTCCTGTAAAGCAGGAATGAGGAATCTGGGACCCTCTAGGTCTTGTTGGGCTCCCACCAGCTCCAGTTAGGGATGGCTAGAGTTGTAGGTTTCTATTCTCTGCCTCAGGGCATACATGGTATTCTCCTTTAATCTATTTTTAAAACATTTTATTATTAAATTTATATTCCGCCCTATACCCGCTGGTCTCAGGGAAGTCACAACATAAAATCACAATATAAAAACACAAAATACCTAATAAAAATAAAAACAACCCAAGAAACCTCCTCCTCCCCAACACATTTTAAAAGGGCATTGGATGTCAATCAGCCAAAGGACTGGCTAAAGAGGAACGCATTTGCCTGGCACCTAAAGGTGTATAATGAAGGTGCCAGTTGAACCTCCCTGGGGAGAGCATTCCACAAACAGGGAGCTACTGCAGAAAATTAATCTGCTCAATCAACCCCATGAGGTTGCTTAGCTACTCAATAAGTTTTGTAGTTGTGTGAGGATTTGAACTCAAGTCTTCCCCTCTTTAAGTCTGATATCCTAACCACAATACCACTCAGCCCCAGTGCTTTCTATGCTTGACTTGCTAACTCCTGATGTGAACAATAGATCGGCATTTGTGTTTCATGTAGCTCAGTTGGTTGGAGCATTGTGCTGATGACTCCAAGGTTGCAGGTTCGATCCCCGTATGGGACAGCTGCATCGCAGTGGGTTGGACTAGATGGTTCACAAGGCCCCTTCCAACTCTCCAATTCTATGTGTAGCAAGCAGCTTAGAAGGTGAAGCCGAGAAAGTTTTCCCCACCCCCCTCAGCTAAAAAGGCAGGTAAGAACAGTGGTGGAGTGATTAGAGCTGATATATAGGGTTGCTTTCGCAAGGCTTTTTTTTGCAAGCGGGGAAGGAGAAGAGAAAAGCTCCTAGCTGCAAATCATTGACAAAGAGGTATGTAACAGGAATAGCGCTTGCATTGGGACTCTGGAATTCAGTTTGCGATGTTATCTCCAAAGTGCAGGAGTCACAGCAAGAGGAAGACACTCGACAATCGCTCTGTGATGTTCCTGGAGAACAAGGGTCCTCTTAGTGTACGACAGAAGGAAAGAGGATATCTGTGGACACTGAAGCAAGAGTGGTAAAGGAATGCAACCATTGCTTCTTTCACATAGTGGTGAAAAGCCCTGGCAATTGATGGGGGGCGGGGGAAGGAATCAATGGGAAAAGGACAACATGAAACAACCAGCCCAACAGTATGAGGTGAGTCAAGGTGGGGCAAGATTCTTCATCAGTTTTTAAGATAAGTTCAGGCTTTATTCAAGACCCATGCAGCAAACTTTTTTATAAGAAAACGAAAATGCACAGCTATTGCTTGCTTGAGGTTCCTTATTGTCATCTGAGTTCCGTCCATGTTTTAGGGTCCTTATTTAACGTTACGTCCAAAGCTGATGTCCGAATGTCCTGCACCAGCTACAGCTGGCAAGAGACGAGAAAGAAAATTTGGGATGAATGCTGCTCCTGTGGAATTTGAATTTGAATCCTTGCAACTCACTCTTCGCTCCATTGAGTCTTTGTATGTTCTCCAGGATTTCCGATGCTAAAAAGCGGCAGTAGATCTAATACAAGGAGAAGCATTTGAGGCATGTACACATTGCACAATAATGTATATTTGGTGCTGGATGCAAGCATCTTTTTGGGGTACTGTACACAATAGACCCCAAGCACTACCTTCTGGACTGGAGCCCCCACAGAACTGTATCTGCTGGCCCCACTTCTTCTAGATGGCCCAGAAGGTTTCTATTGATGGTGTCTAAAGCTGCCTAGAGGTCGAGGTGAACCAACAGGTAGAACTTCTGTCCATTCCCTGGTACAAATTATCCACCAAGGTGACCAAGGCTGTCTTTGTCCCAAAAATTAGGTCCAAATTATCAGCACCATCCAATTTTATAAATGTATGCTGTGCTATCATGTTCTTGGGCATAACATGATTGCACAACATGAATGGCGCTGAAGAGTTCCTATACATTTATTTTACAAATGTATATCCAGCCCTTCGAGCTTTCCAGGGCAACTTACAACAAGACAACAGAAATAAAATAGCAGGATAAAAAGGAAGAGCATTGAAACCATTTCATCAGAAATTAAAAAGAGAGAAAGAAATTTGGTTCACATGGTAACTAAAGGAAAATTTAGCTATAGTTAAACTAACAAACCGTGGCGCAGGGATACTTCATTTAGCATGTGGTGATACTGATGTTATCGTTCTTCTATTAGCACATTTCCCTGATATCAACCAAATGCTCATCTTGGACAATGTAATGGAAAAACCAGGAAACTTATTAATCTGACCGGTATGACCTTACCAGATGCGATCAAGAAAGCATTGTTGGAAGCACATGCCTTTCCTGGAACTGATTACGTCTCTTCTTTCTTTGAAAGAAAAAAGAGAAAGAAAGGGGAGAACTGTGCTATAATTTAATAAACAAATATAGGTAATTGCAAGGCATCTTCATTTGATTAGGATCTATCTTGGGAGATAAAAGTTATAGTTCACAAAGCTTTGTCTGCTCAGCGTATGTGCAAAAGAACATCACAAGCATGAAGACAGTCCTGAGACCATTTTTGGCAACATGTTGGTGTGCAAATGAATAATGGAGTTGTCTGTTTTCTCCCACTGTGTAAGAAAAGTCTAACATGGTAAATTTGTTGGTCCAGCTACGTATGCGGGTTTTGATGTCTTTCCAGAACAGCAAAAAAAAAAAAAAAAAGCCGTGATAGTATTATTATTATTATTATTATTATTACTACCCAACCCATTTGGATGTATTTCCCCAGTCACTCTGGAAGGCTTCCAGCACATATAAAAACATAATAAAATGTCAAACATTAAAAACTTCCCAGTACAGGGCTGCCTTTAGATGCCATCTAAACGTTGTTTATCTCCTTGACATCTGATGGGAGGGCTTTCCACAGGGCGGGCGCCACAGCCAAGAAGGCCTTCTGTCTGGTTCCTTGTAACTTCACTTCTCGCTATGAGGGAACTGCCAGAAGGCCCTCAGAGCTGGACCTCAGTGTCTGGACTGAATGATGGGGGTGGAGACACTCCTTGAGGTATACTGGGTTGAGGCTGTTTAGGGCTTTAAAGATCATGGATGGATCGAGGACATGTTCTGGCTGGGCTAGAGTAGAATTTGATGGCAACTGTCTCCACTTGGTAAGTCCTGAATACTGGTTGGACTGCTTTCATGTCTGCCGAAGGGCCGCTGGCTAAAAGGACAGCTTGTACAAAACACCTCATCCACAAGGTAGCAACTCGCTACATGCATGGGATTAATTGTTGTAGAGCAAGTATTGCTGTTTCCAACAAAAGGCAGCCTTAGCTGATGGAGAGCATCAACATTCAGATTCAGTACCCAAAAACCTATCAAATGAGATGAGCCATGGACACTTAAGCTACATCACTTTAGCTTTTCACCTTTCCCAATAGCCCCAAACCAACTGATAACTTAATACCATTTTGTTTCATGTGATTCATAGCTGTGACATCTTTACCGTTATCTAAAGATGTCATCCAAGGAGTAGTGAGACTGTATCCAGAACCAAGACTACTGTCTGGAGAATACAGTGGTCCTTGACCATGCACAAATTGGCCACCTCATTTTTTAAATGTGCCAGCACATCACATTTGTGTTTTGCAAATGGAGTTCAAACCACTAGCTGCCCATCACCTTTAGTGGTCCCTGCCCCTTATTCCAAAAGCAGGCCCTCCATTTGAGGTACACAGTTGCTGAACCAGTTTCTCCTCCTTTTTGTGTCTAAGTGGTCCCATATTCATCTTTACAGCAGCGTGAGTTGTCCAATCAGGGTTTCCGAAAAGTTTCTCCCCCCCACCCTTCCCCCCTGCATTTTTGAAAGGAGTCTGCATCCATTTCTTCATATGGGGGGGGGGGGGAGTTTTTCCTCAAGCCTTCCAGAGAGTAGCAGAGGGTTAAACAGGCCTAAAAAAATATTGGCACGAAGGAAGAATTCTCCAATATGCTACGAGAAGAGACAGTACACGAAAAAAAGGTGGCATGGGGTCAGGAGGGGAACACACTGGATAAAATACTTTCATCTATTGTATGGGGGTCAATGGGCTCCCATTGGGAAATCCTGAGCCCAAGATTAATTACTTCTTTCAGTCGGTTGTCCATTGTGCTTCTCGGGGAGGCTGCCATGACTTTAGGTATCTTGCAGATTTCTGGCTCACACACTATGATCCCAATGAGGCTAAGAAAGTTGTGGCAGGTGTCTTTTAAATCTCTTCTCACCGAAGGGCTTTCCGAGGGCACCTCCAGCCTGCGACGCTATCACGAGAAACCATTTTATTCCATATTGTGGGGGGAATTTCATAGCAATTCAGAGTTACGCGTCATGGTTATTACAGTGGTACCTCGGATTAAGTACTTAATTTGTTCCGGAGGTCCGTTCTTAACCTGAAACTGTTTTTAACCTGAAGCACCACTTTAGCTAATGGGGCCTCCCACTGCCACTGCGCCCCCAGAGCACGATTTCTGTTCTCATCCTGAAGCAAAGTTCTTAACCTGAAGCACTATTTCTGGGTTAGCGGAGTATGTAACCTGAAGTGTATGTAACCCGAGGTACCACTGTATGATGCTTTGGGGGGGGGGTGGTCTTGAGCTACAGGATGGGCAATTTCAAAAGTCTATACAAGGGCTTGCACACCATTGTTTGGGGTTCCTCTCCTCCCTCCCTGCATGGGGTGAGTGGGGGACCCTGCTGCAACAGTGTAATAAAGATCAGACATATTAAGCTGCTTTGTTTCTCAATATTCTCTGGTTGGCCCCTGTTATTTTCTCCTTCCGATAGGGAACCTACTTAAGGACTCTATACGGCCTCTTGGATACCCTATAAGGGAAAAGGAGCAGTTTTTTCTCTTATAACAATAGGTACTATTTCTGGGTTAGCGGAGTCTGTAACCTGAAGCGTATGTAACCTGTAGCGTATGTAACCCGAGGTAGCACTGTACTGAGATTCCCATCATAGTTTATATGGTAGTGAACTCACTTAAAAAACAAAACGAAAGGCTTTGTTCAATGTACTGTCAGTTCTTACTAATGTTTATTTGTTGCGCACACACACATGTGCGCGCGCACACACACACACAGACACATGTTCAGCCTAACAGAACTGTATGATTCACTCTGTGTGCCCAGGGGGACTTTTGACTTGTGTTTCTAGAACAACAGCTCTCTAGGCCACAGAACAAACCAGTTTTGAGACTTGAGTTTCAGCAGTAGTTTGCAATATGGCATCAGCGTCTGCTGCTCAAAGGTCACTGGGGAATGTTAAAAATGTCACTGGCTGTGACCAAGTGGATCACTCATCAGATCCCAGCACATATCTTTGGCCTGTTCAGTTAAATACCATTGTTGTCACTTTCACATCCATACTCCAGTAAAGTGATTTGGGAGTAAGACTGATTCAATTTTCCCTGTTGCTCTCCCTCCCTTCCCCCCTTAAAGATTTTATTTCTACTTTTTTCCACAAATAAAATACAATTATTCAAACATTTTCCAGTAAACATTCACTTAAAAAGTTGACTTCCTCCCACCCTTTCATGGTTTTCCCATGATTATCTTTTGCTACTGCGTATTGTGATCTTTTCTTTCTCAACTTTATTCTCAAAATAACTTTTACTGCTGAACTTACTCCTAAATTGCTAGCATTTAATATGTTTACTATATATATATATATATATATGTAGTCTACAAAAAAAAAATCCAATCCTCCTTTGAAGGTTGTTTATTTTCATTTTGCTCTCTGATTTTACTAGTTAAACTTTCTAATTCTGTATATTCCATCAATTTCAACTGCCAGTTGTAGATTGTTCTCCAAGGCCCATCAAAGTTTTTGTCATATTTAGATGATACACTGGCCTGTCACATGCTGATCTGAGCTCTGGAATCTGATGTCAGCTATGTGTCCCTGTACATGAAAGGTATTCTTAATTGCAGCATATTGGAGTTATTTTGCTTTTCTTCACCTTTGTATATTGCCCTGGTAACTCTGTACAAGATGGATGCAACTTGGACTGGACCAGCTACCTTCTAACAGCACAGAAGCCAGCTCTAACCACAATGGCTTTGTAGATGAAGGACAGCCTAGAAGAATCTTTAGGGATGTGGGTGGTGCTGTGGTCTAAACCACTGAGCCTCTTGGGCTTGCTGATCGGAAGGTCAGCGGTTCGAATCCCCGCGACGGTGTGAGCTCCCGTTGCTCTGTCCCAGTTTCTGCCAACCTAGCAGTTCGAAAGCACACCAGCAGGGAAAGTGTGCTTAAAAATGAATACGTTGGTGAAAAATAACAAATACAGCAATGCATTATGTTTGAGGAATTGGCTTGCAAAAATGCATGCAGTATAATAAAAATCTGTTTACTTTGAGGAACTCACACTAAATGCGGACGGATATTCATGAGGCTTTAAAAAAATATATACATTTCAATTTCATGGAAAATATGGAGAACTGAATTTGGATTGGAGAAACAGAGAGAGCCGAAATGAACAATCCTTCCATGCCTACACCCCAAAGAACACTTCTTGCAATCTGCCACACGGGTTTATGGGTGGGAAGTGTGTAGGTAGACATTTTAAAAACTTTATGAGGTGTTTTTTTTTTAAAAAAGTAACCCCCCTTCCACAAGGGCAGAGAGAAATCAGACTCCAATTGTCTACACACATTTTAAAAGGCGCAGGTCCAGAACAATCCTTTTAGAGGAGTTTATTTGAAACCCTGATTTGATAACATATTTCACTTAGTTACAAGCTGTTATTTAGCATCTGGTGTGCGAAAAGGCCAACGCAGTCCAAGTTGTTCTTTGTGATCAAAAGGTGTTTTAGGCACAAGAAAGATTGGTTTTAGCTCATTTTTGGTTGCATCAAGAATGATACATGTTGGCCAGAAGTGAGCAAATAATTAGCAGCAAATAATTTATTCAACAAAATGAGATTTGTTTTTAGGAAGTTGGAAAGCAGTTTACACATTTCCATGTATTTTTAGCATGTTCGGTGAGGATATTGTCTTGCCTTTGGATAGCATTAGCAGCAGTAGAAACAGAAGTAGCCCTGGTAATCAAGAGTACAATGGCTTCCTCTTGTCTTGACTATATTATAAGCCATATAGGGGAGGTTGGGTTATAAGAGAGGGCACTTTTCTGGGCTCACACCTCTTTCCTTTTGGTCTGGAGGTGGGGCAACACATTGACCTAATGATCAAAGATCTTCCACACCTTCCTAACAAACCAAGCGATTGACTCAAGGCCATATCAATCCTCTCAACTTTTCTCCGATGAAAACAGAGACATCCTATTTTATAATTTTTACCCTGCCTATCTGATTGGGTTGCCCCAGCCACTCTGGGCTGCTTCCATATAAAAACATAATAAAACATTTAACCTTTTTTTTAAAAAAAAAAGCTTCCCTGTACAGAGATGCCTTCAGATGTCTTCTAAATGTTGTCTAGTTACTCATCAACTTGGCTCGGGGGGTTGCAGAACTCCATACCCCCCAACATTTCTCTGATGGAAATAGGGACATCTTAAGGAAAAGCGGGACATTCCGAGATGAAATCAGAAACCGGGACGGCTTCTGTAAATCTGGGGCTGTCCCTAGAAAATAGGGGCGCTTGGAGGGTCTGCTACCATGTGCCCTCAGCTCATACCCTGGGACTGTACAGGGCCTGCTTGCAAACTTCTGGCACTCTCTACAAAGCAGAAAGACACCTGTTGTCTCTGCCTCCTTGCAAAGTCTCCACAGTAACGTCTCCAGCTCACTCCTCCGAGCTTCTTCAGTTCTGCAACTTGTAACAAGAATTCACATAAAACATTTGTTGCTAGATTCTGACCAGCTGTGCTTTCCTTTGATATTTTGCCACATTTCTGTCCATGGCCTGTGCTGTATTACTTTTATGATGCCTTCCAGAAAAGCCGAGTGAGACACAACCTTACGATGATGCAGTGTTTGTTTTTCTGCTTGACAGACTTCAAAGTGTCAGTCATGCTCATCCCAGATTTTTCATCTGTGCAGCATGAGCAGTCATTAGATTTGACTAGGAAGTATGAAAATGAGGCACACAGGAATTTTCTCCTCTGATGGAAATCCTTTTAAACATCTAGGCGTTTTATTTCTTGAGGTAGATGTGACAAAAATCACAACTTCAGTTTTACCTAGACTCCATCCAGACATCCTTTTTACTGCACCATTCATGATGGCTATTATGTATCACAATTTTATTATTACTTATTAAATCTGTATACCACCATATACTGTACATCTCAGGGTAGTTCACAACATAATATTACAATATGAAAACAAATAAATATGAAAACATAAACAAACAAACAAACAAACAACCAACAACAAACCAATAATCCTTCCCCCTTGCTCAACACATTTAAAAGGCACCAGGTGTCTATCAGCCAAAGGAACATTTTTGCCTGGTGCCTAAAGGTGTATAATGAAGGCACCAGGTGAATCTCTTTTAGGGAGAGCATTCCACAAATGGGGAGCCACTGCAGAAAAGGCCCCTTCTCGTGTTGCCACCCTCTAGACTTCTTGTGGAGGAGGCAAACGAAAAAGTGCCTCAGAGGATTATCTCAGGGTCTGGGTAGTTTCATGTGGATAGAGGCAGTCCTTTAGGTATTGTGGTCCTGAGCCATTTATTACTTCTGCTCTTGATGCTATTGGGCAGAGGTGCTATGTCCCTCGGCCCCTGGTTATCCCAGCACCTGCAAAAGTCCCCGTGAAGGGGCCGGGCACCCACAAATTTTGGCGTTGGGGGCATGTGTGCCTGACATCACCATGCCATGGGAGTGGGCATCTGACATCAGCATGCCTGGGGCCAAGTTGGCAGCCCTGCTATTGGGGCAATCACCTGCAATTCTGTTTTCAATATGATTTGTGGCCACATGACTTCACTTCCAATCAGTGCATAATCTGTAACTTCCTGCTGAAATCCTGCAACTTTTTCTTTCACAAATGCTTTGGTTTATTTTTGAGCCACTTTTGCAGTTCTGCAACTCCTCTGGACAGCAATAACGTGGTAGAACAACGGGGGAATCATCTCTGAACACCTAATAAAGCAGAATAAGCCCACCACTAATACACTGTTGTTGTGGTACTAGGTGTGGGCCCCCAGAAAATCCCAAAGAAGTCTGTTTAATCCACGTGGTTGTGGATTACATAACTGTCATGCAATTTCCTTGTTGAATGAAGACGCTTGGATATAAAATTCCGTTATGCTAGATAATTTAGAAGGTGGCTTCTGGCTAAGTGTAAAATCAAGCATTGGTCTACAGCCAATTGATAGCCTCCCACAACTAGATTTCTGTTTGATATAAGGTGCATTGAAATCAGCAGACCACAATTTCCTTTGGGAGACAGAGAAGAAGACTGAAGAAGAAAGAGAAGGGTTTTTTGTTTATACGCAGGATCTGGCCATGGAACATAGCTATCTCATTCTGCATTTAGGGGTCTGGATACATTGAAGGACACTGGTGTAAAGGTCTCGGTTCTTAAACTTACGTGCTCTTTGAGAAAGGTCAAATAAGGTTGCTTCAAATACTAGAATCATAAGAGTTGAGAGCTGGCAAATAGTTTGGTGGCAGGTTATTTTTCCAGAAAATGATAGTGATTCAGTTTAGGAAATATAAGATATGCTTTATTTCTGAGCTTAACTGCTCTCTGCTCACAGATAACAATTTTAAATCATCGTAACACACCCTGGGACCTTAGGGTCAAGGGCAGGTAATAAATAAAAATAACAACGGCCACTATTAGTACTGCACGTATGTGTGTGCCTGCATGTGTACTTGTCCTAAGGCTTCCGGAACTCTTGCATACTGCACAAAGCAAAGAGTCATACTCATTGCCCCACCCACTTTTGACTCCGCCTCCCCTCATCATTGGCATGCCCCTTCCTTTGCTGGAAGCTTGCCAACAAAGGGATGTAATCTTGAGCAGAAAATGCTTCCCCACTGTAGCTCAGTGGCAGAGCATCTGACTTGCAGGCAGAAGTTCCTTGGTTCAATTCCTGGCATCTCCAGGTAGGGCTGGCAATATCCCCCTGCCTGAAACTCTGGAGAGCTGCTGCCCGTGGCCATCAGGGTAGATGATGCAGAGCTAGAAGGACAAATGATCTGATTGAGTATAAGGCAGTGTTCTAGATTTAGGGCTGCAGTTTTCAACCAGTGTGCCGTGGCACCCTAGGTACCTTAAATGATGGTCAGGGGTGCCATGGTCAACACTAGCCTCTGTCCCTCTTTCCTTCCCTCCCTCCTCTGATGCCCTCTTGCATCTCTGCCTCCCAAAGGCTTGCATGGCTGTTTGTCGCAGCAGCCTTGGCTACAAGCTCCAGGGGTGTCTTACCCATAGAGGCTAGTGGCGCAGGGTGCCAGGGCGCCAAGTTCTGGAGGGCGCCAGGGAAGAGGTAGAGGCTGAATGTGGTGCCTCCCAGCATCAGCTCGCTGCCCTTGCCCGCCTCCACCATGCTGCACTGAAGCAGCACCACAACCGGAGACTCCACCTGCCATGGCCACCACAGCACGAAGCGTCCAGCTGAGCCGGGAGCCGCTGCGTCCAGCCTCCGCCTCTTCCCCACCGGAGGAGCTGCCCTGCAAATCTGGGCACGTCGCCGACAGCTCCATCCTCCCTAAAAAAGGTCGGCAACTCTGGGAAAGTGGGAGGGGGGGCACCAGAGGGATCTTTGCACCACAATGCCAGATATGCTTAAGACGGCCCTGACAAGCTCCCCAGGTGAATGGTGCCTCTGGGGCTGGCCAGGGGGTGCTGGTTGCCAGGAGCTGAGGCGGCCTCGGAGTAAGCAAGCAAGCAAGCAAGCAAGCAAGCAGGCAAGGGAGCCCAGCCAGCCAGTCTGCCAGCCCTTGCTGTTGGGAATGGACAGATAACCCCAGGTCCCTGTGGGGCAGTGTGAGGAGGAACCTCTCTTTGGGGCAGCGGTGGTGGGGCTGGTCAGAGACCAGGGGCAGCAGCAGCAGCTGCCCAGCTCTCCCAAGGAGAGGAGGCTGAGGGAACACTCCACAAGGGAGGGAGTCTGAAAAAGGGTGAGAGGTTGCCAGCTTTGCATGCAAGAGGTGACATAACTGGGCTCCTGACCCCCACGGGGTGCCACAGAAAGAATGTAGTTGGTCAAGGGAGCCGTGGACTCAAAAACAGTGAAAACCTCTGATTTAGGGTAAACCCTAAGGTAAAGGTAAAGGTACCCCTGCCCTGACTCTAGGGTTGTGCGCCCATCTCACTTAAGAGGCCGGGGGCCAGCGCTGTCCGGAGACACTTCTGGGTCACGTGGCCAGCGTGATGAAGCTGCTCTGGCGAGCCAGCACCAGCGCAGCACACGGAAACGCTGTTTACCTTCCCGCTATAAAGCGGTACCTATTTATCTACTTGCACTTAAGAGTGCTTTCGAACTGCTAGGTGGGCAGGAGCTGGGACCGAGAGACGGGAGCTCACCCCGCCGTGGGGATTCAAACCGCCGACCATACGATCGGCAAGTCCTAGGCACTGAGGTTTTAGCCACAGCGCCACCCGCGTCCCTTAGGTAAGTTTCTAGGGTAAACCCTAGAAACTAATAAATGCTAGGCTTTTGGTTATTTGTGATATGAGAGGAGAATGTAAGCTGCAAAGGGCTTCCTAGGCTGGTTTATGCAAACCAGCCTGGCTGGCTTAGTGAAGAGCAAACCTAACTGACTAAAGATGTTGATGGACTGTTGAGGGGAGGAATCCTTTAACCTGGAGGTTAGATGTTACCAGTGTGATGGGGTGTATGTTTGAGGGGACAGCCAAAGGGAGTTTTCAAGCAAGGGTAGCTGGGAGGAAGAAGCAGGAAGAAGGAGCTGAGGTCCATCTTGGGGAGATGATAGGTTGCCTGCACTGCCTGTAGGCCATGCTGTATAATCGGGACTCCCTCCATCCAGACAGAAGGTGTAAACAGGTGAATAAACCCTATTTCTTAAAGCATGGCAGTTTCTGCTGTGTCTTCTGTTCTCCAAAGGGATACAGACCCTGTTTGTGTGCCTGGGACCCCATGGGCTCTTGCCACCGCTTGGCAGAGAGAGGGGCAGGCACCCGACAGATTATAAAGCTTCCTCACTCCCAGTTTTTAGGAAGTGAGCCTGGGATTCAAAGTCATTGTCTTTGTGGTCAGGTTGGGGTATATGCTTCAAGAACAATAAGGTAACCAGTCCTGAATTCTATACAATTTCTTTATCAATGAATTCTTCGCAGTTGTATATACCGCAAACATGCACGCACACCTCATACGCCCGTACTCAGAACCTTCCCACAAAACATATGTGAGTAAGGGGTTGGGAGGGGAGGAAACAGGTAATGAACTAACAGGATTAACCCAGGAATTAATGGGGCAAACCATACCAAAACATCCCAGGAGTTCATGCTTCCGATCTCTGCTGATGCTTAAAATTTTGGATGCGTTCCCAGTGCTCCCTGGCTCTTTTAATGTAGAACCTACAGCACATTTCTTATTCTATGCAGAAAACTGCTAAGGTTAGCAGGTGCAGGCCCAGGTGCAGCGAAAGCAAACGTGGGCAAAAATCCAGCAGTGCTTTCCAGCAGCGTTTTCTAGTCAAGCAACCAGATAAGAGAAACAAAAGAGGGTTATTGGTTTGGAAGTAGCACAACATTTTGGCCACATATAGCTGGTGTTCAGCACCTTGCAGCCTTCATTCCTTTAGCTCAGGGGTAGCCGTGCAGTTTTGGACTTTAATTCCCATCAACTCCAATTAACAACAACCCTAAAAAAATCTGGAAAAGACTATGAATCGAAAGTGGAGATGCTATATATACTTTCCCTTCCTTATTTTGTAACATAAGAAAATCTTCAATAAAAACTATTTTTTAAAAAACAACAACAACCAAACAAACTCCAGACAACATGGACAATGGTCAGGGATGATGGGAGTTGTAGTTGTAGATGATGGGCTTGTCTATCCCTGCCTTTTCTGAGATCTGAGAAGGAATATGAGGTCTCCAGAATAGGAGAGGATGCACTGCATTGCTGCCTATGAAATTGTGAGCCATTCATTCGGAAAGACAAAAGCAAGTCTTTGGTTTGGAAGTGCTGGAGATTTGATGGTTCCAGAGAGCAAGCCAAAGCCGTTTTCCAGACTGACATTTCCAATGCACACAGGAAATGGGGTCCTCTGTAATCCAGATGATTAAATCAGGAGTCGGTATTGGGGGGATAAAATAGTCCAAATTAATAAAGAAATAAAGCAAAAGTAAGCCCTTTCTTTTCTAAGCTAACTGGTGAGAGAAATTTCCCCAAGCAAACCACAGACACTATTCAGCAAAAGGTAAACACTCCTAACCCCCATTGAAATGCCAAGTCCCATTGATTTCACCTGGGAAGATGACGGGCAGGAAGGCAGATTACAAGGCACACGCCCACCTGCCAGTGATCCCTGCAAACAGCTTGCATTCTGCATTGCCATTAACAAACGTGTTTCGCTGCCATGATTTGTCGCTCCACCTTTAAGCATCACTCACTACCCCATCGAAATACATGGTGGTTTGAATTCCTTCCCTTTGCTGGATCATTCCTCATTGAAAAGCCACCTTTTGAAACATTTTGCATACTGATCATTCCCTCCCGCCATGCTGCTGTTGCCTTTTCAGCTCTGGGAGGATATATTTAACATGCTAGTAACGTTGCCGTTTCCCCCTATTTGTCACATCATCATCCAGGAGCTCAGGTTTGGGGTCCATATTAATGTGTCCTGCACGGTGACCAGCCAAAGAGGCATTTTGGCGGATCAAATTGATGCCACATTTCGGTTTTCCTGGTGCCGTTGGCTGACTCGTCAGCTGCCTTATTAACATACCATACCTTGCAACAGTGCTCTCTCTCAGCAAGATGCTGAACAGCTGGAAGTTTCTGTCATTTGCCAGAAGGGATAGAGGCTCCCACACAGAGAGCCGAATATAACAACAATCTTCAGAGCAGTCTTCAATTATTGGCAAGAATTTGCATTTTGGGGCAAAGGGACGTGGGTGGGGAAGAGGCGAGACTTGAGGGTGGGTGAAGGAGGGACATGAATTCCTTTCATCTCATATCAAAATCATCCGTCAGGATGCAGGGGAAGGAGACAGGAATGCCTATGCCAGTCTCTGACTTCTAGGCACTTGATTTAGAGAAAAGACCACACTCTTTGCATGTCCTTTCTGTAGCAATTCACGCTGTGCATCATTGCAGCTGACAGATTTACACAGGAAACCTGGCTCAGCAAGGCCTGCTGGAGTTGGTGGCAAACAAGGAATATGAGGGAATTAACTCCTGGCCTGCTGACAGTGGCTAAATCTGCCAAAAAAGCAGAGCTGGGTAATTTGGTTTCTTTTCTTTTGTTGATATCGTGCCAGCCCACAAGACTGGATTAAGTGGCTAAATTCTGCATGGAGAACTCTCACCCCTTTTCACTCAAATCCCATTGTCTTGATAAAAATGACAGTAGCTAGTCACGCCAATCTTTAACATCTCGCTGGCGTTGCTCCAGAGAACATATCAGCTATGAGACTCTGAAAAGAAGGATTTGTTGATGAACGCAAGTTGAAAGGCAACTTAGGGTGTGTGTGTGTGTGTGTGTGTGTGTGTGTGTGTTTGAAATGATCGGCTGTGAAGAAAAAGTTATGCCTGCTATTAATTAAATACATAAAAGTGTCTTATGGTCATATATAACTGAGCAATCCATATTTCTTTCTTTCTTTTTTTGGTCACACATTTTCATATAAATGAAGCCATTTAGCTGTTAAGTGTTTGTTGCATTCAGTATCCAAAATATATGGCACTTTATTTAGTTCTCTATCTACCTTGGACAATGATACCTCAGCCAGTGACTTGTAGGGTTGCTAAATTAAAAAGTAAAACCCCCCCTGAAAACCACCAAAATTGATGAGCTTTTTTTTTTTTAAAAAAAAAAAGAAAACCCCCGAAATTGTTGAGGTTTTTAAGGTAAAGGTAAAGGTTCCCCTGCCCGTACGGGCCAGTCGTGTCTGACTCTGGGGTTGCGCGCCCATCTCGCTTAAGAGGCCGGGGGCCAGCGCTGTCCGGAGACACTTCTGGGTCACGTGGCCAGCGTGACAAAGCTGCTCTGGCGACCCTGCACCAGCGCAGCACACGTAAACGCCGTTTACCTTCCCGCTTTAAAGCGGTACCTATTTATCTACTTGCACTTAAGGGTGCTTTTGAACTGCTAGGTGGGCAGGAGCTGGGACCGAACGACGGGAGCTCACCCCGCCGCAGGGATTCGAACCGCTGACCATGCCATCGGCAAGTTCTAGGCGCTGAGGTTTTACCCACAGTGCCACTCGCGTCCTTGAGGTTTTTAAGGAAGAGCCCAAAATGGTTGAACTTTTTTAAGGCAAATCCCAATGTTACTGAACTTTGGGAAATCCCAGGGTGTCTGCTACAGAATCTCAACACATTGCAGAGGATTCTGGGAAACTCTCTACAGCTCACCTTTAATGTACATTGGCGAGACATGTTAGGCCTCATCATTGCCCTGGGAAAAGTGAGTGTACTTTAGCATAGCCTCTGCACACCTATGGCTGAGCCTTCCAAGCATCGCTTTGCTTAGCAGGTGGAGCAGAGTTGATGGTGGCTGATTTTGTCTTCTTGTTTTACATGTATGAAGTGCACTTGTTTTCTGAGCACCCTATAATGTGGAGGGTCTGTCCCTGAAGCAGTAAGTGGCATGAGCTATCTGTTCACTTCTGCCTCAACCTCATTTCTATGTAACTGGTATCAGTTTCTCACATCATATTGTGCGTACAGGCACCTCTCTCCTTTTTCTTTCAGATAAAGCACTGCTCAGCACCCTTAACAAACCCCTCTTCCCAGGATTCTTTGGGGGAAGCCATGACTGCTGAATTGGGATAAGGGTGCTTTTGATGTGTGTTGTGGGTGTGACTTTAAATTCACGTGTTTTGATCAAGGATTATTGATGCCACACAGCAATTCTTGCTTGCAAGAGAGCCCCAAGGCATCGTGGTAACCGATATTTGTAACAACTATCCTTGTGGAAGCTTTTAAGGGTTTCTTTCCGAGTACAGTGGTACCTTGGGTTACATATGCTTCAGGTTACAGACTCCGCTAACCCAGAAATAGTACCTCGGGTTAAGAACTTTGCTTCAGGATGAGAACAGAAATCGTGCTCCGGCGGCATGGAGGCAGCGGGAGGCCTCATTAGCTAAAGTGGTTCTTCAGGTTAACAACAGTTTCAGGTTAAGAACGGACCTCCGGAACGAATTAAGTACTTAACCTGAGGTACCACTGTACAGTACTGCTCGCTTTTGCAGGCGTCCTAAGAATGATTCTATTTGGATTGAGGCATGAAGGAGATATCGGGTCCGCTGTTGGTTTGCATGCAACCAGGGGTGGAGGAAGGGGGTGCAGTGGGGGTGGCTGCCCCAGGTGTCACCACTGAGGGGGGGGTGACAAAATGCCAGGCGGCACTCACCACGAGGCCTGCAGCCACGCATCTCTCCTGGGAGTGACACGGTGGCTTGGGCATCCACGGTGGTTTGGGCACCCAAACGGTCCGCCCACCGCCTCTCCCTCCGCTGTAGGGCGGCTGAGTGGGAGGAGGCAGGAGGACTCCTGAGAGGCCCCATGGAGCGTCCTGCCCCAGCTCGCCCCACCCCGCGGGTGGCTGACCCCACCCTTGGGCGCAGGGTACGCGCTTCACCCCAGGTGCCCGATGCCGCTGCATGCAACAAGCTCCAGGTCTTTCTTTTCTGAATATGTCAAGTCTATCTAAGGAAAGGAATATAAGCACCAAAAGGGATGTGCAACCTTGATGTGATACATTATCTTATCATTAGACAAGCACAAGAAATTGAATGGTTCGAATCCTTAAATGAACCATTAAATGATCTGTTTCAGGGGAAGCGGGTTGCAAAAGTGACACTCTGCAGCCCAATGTGAATTACCTACGGCCACTCTGGTTGCTCAAATGTTTTTAATTCACTCCTCGCTGCCCCTCCTGATCTACCCCGAGGCCGATAAGAAAAGATAACATGAACTTAAGACCCATGGCAAATTACTTTATCATCAGCCCCAATACTACCCCTTGAACAACTGAGGAAGCCTTCCAGCGAGGATTAACAGTATAATAAAGCTGCGTCTAACATTTCTTGTGTTCCTTTAACTTGAATGGTTGCTGGCAAATGTGGAGTGTGTTTTGTGAAAGGTATATCTGCACAATTACCTTGAAGGAATAGCATTTTAAGCCTTGTGGGTTACTGAGCACTGAAGTTCTATGCAAAACTTAGAGAGTCTGGGTTCTGTTCACAGCGATGCATAATCTGGATAGTTGATAAACTCAGCTATTGCTCATTCATGCATACTTGGCTCTGAATAAACTTTAGGGCTTCTTTCTGTTTTCTTTTCTTTTCAAACTTTAATAGAAATCCTTGTATCAGAACAACCGGACCAGAAATCACACGATGGGAGTGTCTTCAGTGTTTCCTGTTTCCTTTTGATCATGCAGTGTTGTGAGTACAAGACATTTCGTCACTTTGGGTTATGCGTTGGGAGAGGAGCAGGCAGAAAACTGATCAAGATCTGCTGTTAGACTCTGGATGATTGACAGTAGATTGGTAAAGGTTTCTAAGCCCCAACAGTTAACAAAAGCAAGTAAAATTGCAAGTGTGTGTGTGTGTGTGTGTGTGTGCGCGCACACACACACACACACACACACACACACACACCCCTTCGCCATAGTTGGTCTTTTGCTAATTTCTTATTTCACAGCTTCAGTGTTCCTCACTTCTATGTCATATTGATCAGGTCTTTGTGCAGTTCTGCTGGCTAGTTTGAGACTCTAAAATGTGGAGTTCTTTCGTCAGAATTCATGATCTGCAACAACCCACAGCACAATCCTATGCAGCCATACTCAAAAGTATAAAATTGTAAATGAACGAGCTTTACATCAAGTCAGGCTATTGGCCCATCTAGCTCAGCATCTTCGACACAGATTGGCAGAGGTTCTTCTGGGTTTCTGTTTATATGCAGATTATTCCAGAGTATGTTTCATGGAGTGCAATCAGAAAACAGCACCACCTCCTGAGCCACCATTTTAGGTTTGGCTCTGGTTGGTGCACCATAATGTTCTGGTAAAAACACAAAAATAGATTCTGCAAGCCTGCAGTCTTCTCACTCCTGCATTAGGCACAAAGACACTGTCAAACTACACCAGAAAGATGTCCTTTTCCCGTGCTACAATCACCAAAGGGGATTCTTTCCATTGTTCTTTTTTGTTTGTTTTTGTTTTTTGACAGAATGGAATTTAAGCTTAAATCACCACTGTTATAAAGGAGAATCCTTCAGCCTGAAATGCTAGATTTCTGCATACAGTGGTACCTCGGGTTAAGAACTTAATTTATTCTGGAGGTCTGTTCTTAACCTGAAGCTGTTCTTAACCTGAGGCACCACTTTAGTTAATGGGGCCTCCCGCTGCTGCCATGCTGCCACTGTGCAATTTCTGTTCTCATCCTGAAGCAAAGTTCTTAACCCGAGGTACTATTTCTGGGTTAGCGGAGTCTGTAACCTGAAGCGTCTGTAACCTGAAGCATCTGTAACCCGAGGTACCACTGTATGAGAAATGTGATTTCTGACGTGATTCACTCAATAGCACTGCTTTAGATCACTCCGCTCTGCTATTAAGCAATGAAGTTTTATCAATGCGTTGTTGTTTTTTCCCAGGATTATAAAATGTTTATTATATATGATATTTTATTAAGGATTTTCTTGTTTTACAGAAGTGTAGTGCCTCGTATTTTTTTCTTTTCATGTAACATTTTTACAAATCCATTTCATTTGTTGAGGCATTAGGGGGAGAAGGAAAAAAGAAAAAGAAAAAAGAAAGGGGGGGTGGAGAGAGGGAAGATGGATAGGGGTGGGGTCGGGTGGTGGTATTTCTATTATGTTTAATGTATGTAGAGTTTGGTGTCAGCGTTGCTTGTGTTGTTTAAAACCCCTTCCAGCCTCTTTCATCCATCCAGGTTTGTTTCCTGCTAGCTTCGGTGGTCTTCATTGTGCACTGCTATAAGTAGCTGACATTCACTGGCCTCTGCTTGTCTGCAAGCACAGCAGACACCAAGGTGCCTATGAAAGATTTAGGGCCAATTCACACAAGACTGATAATGTGATGCAAAAAACACTTCCTCATAAGGGGCAATCTGCCATTTGTATGTGTTGAGCCATTCTTACAGATCTCTTCTCACCTCTTCTTTATTGCACCAGCCTATCACCTGACATGGGGAGACAGGCTGAGGTGTGATGAGAAGGAAAGAGGAGAGCCCAGCAGATAGAGCTCTGCTTTGCGTGCAGAAAATTCCAGGTTCAATCCCGGGCAAGTAGGTAATGGTAAAGGCTTGGTCTTTACAAAGCAGGGGCATTTTCACTGATACTGTGGTCCCCAAGCATGGAGAAAGAACAAATAGGCCTATGATTTGCAGGCATGGTTGACTTTTAAATTTTGTTTTAAAATTTTAATATGGAACATCTCCAAATCAGCAGACCCAAACTGATATAATTGCATAAATACCCCAAAGCAGTAGTAATAGTATATTATGTATTAAAGAAAAAATTTCCACCAATTCCCATGTGACTATTGCCATCAATATTTGTTAGCTAGGCTCTTACATAGTACATGCCGTCCAACACTTCTCCGATGAGAATAGGGACCCATAATAACAAGAACACCCATAAATGTTGCTCTTTGTGTATGGATTGAGCCCTTTTGTGCAAGATTCGCTTTTTGCTGCTGTTGTTGGCAAAATGTCATATTCGCTACACCCCTTGTCGCTGATTATGATTGACAGTCGACTGCGAAAGGTTCCTTTAGATCTGATGTATTGATGAAAGAGTGCTTGAACCCCTTCATTTCTGAAAGCTATAGTGACAGCTCTCTTGAGCCTGAATGTCTCAGCGAAGAATCGTCCCCAAGACTGGCTCCAGGATTTATTCCATCAAGGTTTGAGGCCTGAACTGCTTCCTTATGCCACAATGCCTGGCAAGGGATTGAAGAGGCCAAGCTGTATGGCGCCAATCGGCCTGGTCTCCCAGGCAACAGCTGAGCGACTGTCATTATAGAATGCTTGTCCCGGGACTGGCAAAGACTGTAGCCCAGCACAGGGAACAACATGCTTAAAAATCTCCTACAGTCCCGATGGCAAGAGCGAGTCAAAGAAAACCACTGAAAGTTGCCATGCAAACACTGTGAGTTAAAACTGGACGTCACACAGATAACAAAAAACTGCCTGTTGGGAAAATAACAATGCAGGAGGGGAAAACATTCATGGGGGGAAATGCACAAACAAAAAATCGGGGTGGGGTGGGAAAATGCATTAAAACCTACAAAAGCTCCAAGACATTTCGACACAAAACACCATGAAACAGACCTTTCCTGGAACAAACTATCCAGGTTCACAATGTGCCAAAGATGGACATTTACTGAGCAGGTTGCTAAAATTTAGATTTAGATTTTGGATGAAGACCGAAGAGGTGTGAGTTAGGGTAAGGGGATATCACTGTTTTCCAGATGTTGACAAAATTCATTTGTCACACACGAACGTCAACAAATTTGGACATTTGCTGTAAAATAGATGTTAGAAAGATATAGCTGAATCATAGAATTGTAGGGTTGGGAAGGGAGCCTGAGGATAATCTAGTCCAGGCCCCTGCAACGCAGAAATATGCAGCTGTCCCATCCGGGGATCGAACCTGCAACCTTGGCGTTATCAGCACCACGCTCTAACCAACTGAATGGCAGACTATATTGTCTAGCTCTGCTGAGCACTTCCAGAATGGGCAGAAGCTAAGAAATATGAGTTTTTTCTAATGGGAGGATTTGATCGGTTCGATTCCTAGTATCATAGAGTTTGTGGTAGTTCTTTTTTAAAAAAAGTTCAATTGAAAAAGAAATCTGGAACTAGCCTTTATTGTAATTCTCATCGATCTTCACTCTGAATGAAATGAAGGAGTGGAGAAGATTAGAGCTCTAATCTCCATGTCTAGGCAATCACTCTGGAAGACAAAAAAGCGGGGGGGTGGGGTGGGCTTCTGCTGACCATCTGTCAAACATGGACCTCGGCACCTGTCATCCAGATATTAAGATCTGGAGTTGTGCCACTGCTGATGTTACACATAGAGTATATCTCACATGTCCGTTACTTGCATGAGGGAATATACAGAGCAGGGTTATTCCATGCAGGGGAAAGCCGTTCAAAGCTGGAGAAACAAAAAGTAGAAATTGGGCGTTTTTGTAGGTGTGTGTCAAAGACAGCAATAAGGGAGTTTGTTGCTCACTTTGGAAACACTTTCATGAATAAATGTGGGGTTTTTATCCCAATCGGATAGCATATGAAAGACGTGATAATCCAATAAAATAATAATGCTTACAAGCATTTAAAATTTCAGTGAATTAAATGACAGTCATACCTCAGTTCCCGAATGCCTTGGGAGTTGAACGTTCTGGCTCCCAAACGATCAAAAATTGGAAATGAGTGTTCCGGTCTATAATGTTCTTTTGGGAGCTGAACGTCCGACGAGGACGGTGCAGCTTCTGATTGGGTGCAGGAGCTTCCTGCAGCCAATTAGAAGTTGCACTTTGAAAATTGAATGTTTGGGAAGTCAAACGGACTTCTGGAATGGATTCTGTTTGACTTCCGAGGTACAGCTGTACTGTCCTTATCAAGAACAGTTCCCCCTCTCCTCCCCTACATGCTGTTCTGGGGTTCTACCACCACCACCGAGCCAATTTGCGGGTGGCAGGAACGGGGTGGGGTGGGGAGGCCACATTGCACCATAGAAGTCTTTGAGCAGGGCTTCTTCTGACAGGAATAATTAGTTGAATCTAAATTGTTGTATTTTTAAATTATTGTAACCTTCCCTCAGACCTCGTGGGGAAGAGCAGGTATTAATGATAATAATTTCTGAAACTGACATGTCCATGCCTCTATAGTTCCAAGGACTTAGCTTTAAAACAGAAATCACATGCCGGAAGGCCTTTTGGTTCTGGCTAGAGTGATGAACATCATCTGTAGCTGCCTGAGAACCAGATCTTTGGAAGTGCATGACCTCGCGTCCTTTTCCATATCTCACCGTGAGCATGTACATATACATAGATCGGGTCACCTTGGTAAATTAAAAGACTGCCTCCCATTCCCTTGTTCCTAGGGAATTACCCAATGAGCTGTTTGAAAAGATTGCCTCCCCATTTGGAAATGCTGGCATTTGAATGATTTGAAAAGTCTGCCCCAATTAGAATAATCTTTTGGAACTTCCTTTCCTTTCATGCAGGTAAATCACGGATAATTTTAAAGCAAAGTACCTTTGGAAATGCAAGTTCGACTCTTTCATCTTCATGACCTCATAATTAACTTTCCATTGTGCGATCTCCTCAGGTTACAGCTACTGATTAAAAGGTCAAAGGTTGAGGAGAAAGTGAAGGGCAGGGAATTTCTCGATGCTTTCCCTTTTAAAGGCACTTCCTTTTAGAGCAGGTATGATAAATACCAAACCTTATTCACATTACAGGCCTGAATTAGTGCCATATGATGAAGAATTCCAATACAAAGAGAAGGCAGGACCTGATTAGAGGAGCAATCTTTCTTTTTTTTAGCCAAGAATAGTTGGAGGGGAGAATTACACAGATGGAGGGGGCGGGGAGAGAAATAAGTGAAATCGGAGGATGGTATGAAGAGCCAACGCCATCATGTTTCCAATGAGCAAGGAAATATTGTTTTGGGGAGGACAAGAGACAACTGTTCACTTAATCCCCAAAGCCAAAGCTCTTGTCTTGTGAAAATAGGAGGAAAAAACTATTTTGAGCTACTTGCAAGTAATGCCACAAGGAAGAACTCACGGCATGAAGGAAACTGTTTTCATTTCCAGGTCATCAGCAAGGACTGAATTTATTCTACCACTTCAGCCGTGAATATAAAATGACATGAGCTGAGCTTTTCTGATCTATTGGGTTTTCCTGCTAGGAGCAGCCTAGAAATATACCTGTTGAGTTGAAAGTAATGTTTTGTTGCTGCGGAATTAAATATTTCAAACCTAATTTTTTCAAGGCATCGAGAAATGAGAAATCTTGGTGTCCAACACCCAACCGAAGACCATGCTCTGACTGATTTGGAAATTTTATATCCCGCTTGAAGTTTTGGGCAAAAATCCACAAATAGTTTACAGAAGTTATAAAATAATTTTAAATATACTGTGCAGTAAATACAATGAAACAATACAAATAAAGGCCAGAATTCAAATACAAAATTTAGAGCAGCAATTCATCACCACGCTCTAGCATCCAAGAAAAGATAACACTCTCAAGCATCCAAATAGGCCTGGGTCAAACAATTGAGTTTTTAGAAGACATTTTGAAGCATCCAGCCAAAACTGTTGCCTGAAGGCAAGATTTCTATCCCTGTTCCACCAGGTTCCACATACAGAAGCCAACCAGACTGCCATTGGGTAATAGGTAAAAAAGGTAAAGGACCCCTGGACAGTTAAATCCAGTCAAAGGCGACCATGGGGTTGTGGCTCTCATCTCACTTTCAGGCCAAGGGAGCTGGTGTTTGTCCACAGACAGCTTTTCAGGTCATGTGGCCAGCATGACTAAACCGCTTCTGGTGCAATGGAATACCGTGACAAGTGCCAGAGTGCATGGAAACGCCGTTTACCTTCCCGCCACAATGTACCTATTTATCTACTTGTGCTGGTATGCTTTCGAACTGCTAGGTTGGCATAAGCTGGGACAGAGCAATGGGGGCTCATGCTGTCATGTGGATTCGAACCACCGACCTTCTGATCAGCAAGCCGAAGAGGCTCAGTGGTTTGACCACAGCGCCACCCGCTCCCACAACTGGCATTGGACTCTTACTTTGATGTGGGCAAGATCTCCATGTCCTTTATTGCACCTATAGGTTGCCAGCTATATTAGAATGTACAAGGGCTTCCTAATATATTTTATCTTAGATTTTAAGATCAACCTTTCCATATTCCAATCCTTCCCAATTCAGTCCCCACAAGGTATTTGTCTTTCAAATTCAGTTCCCTAAATTCTCCAACACTGCCCCCCTCCCAAGCGCCAGCCTCACTCTGCCTAATGTTAGGGCCACAAACACACACACACACACCATCTCAACAAATGGAGCTTCCCAAATATTTTTGGGGAGAACATTCCAGCCAAAACTGTTCTTACGGTGGAAGTGTAGATGGTAAGAGATTGAAGAGTGTGCCAGACAATTCCTGATCTAAATCTCATCTTGGCCATAAACACATGTAGGTGAGTCATTATCTCTGAGCTTCATCTTCTCTATGAGGATCACAATATTAAACTACCTTACATGGCATTATTAAAGATTGTTGATATTCCACAGGCAAAGTGCTTTGCCTAGCTATCTATTTATAGTATATGATATATTCTTTAACCTGACATCAAGCTGCAAATATTTGCCAGCAGATTCCAAGATAAAGGGTAAGGAATAGCCATCACGAACAGAGTAGAAGTCAAATTATCGACAAGACTCGGAATAATCTGCAGCCTTCCAGTTGTTGCTCGACTCCAACTCCCATCAGCCCACTGGTCATGGATGACTGGAGTTGTAGTCCGCAGCATCTAGAGATCCACGGCTTCTCCATTTCTTAGGACACAGGAAGTAAAGCAAGAGCTCAGCAGATCAGCTCCACAAGAATGAGGGAAGTGTGACGTTTGCTGCTGGGGCAGTGCAACAGTGAAATATTCCGAAGTAAGATGAGACATTCACATAAAAAGGGGACATCTGGCAGAACTAAAGGAAAAGAGAGAGAGAGAGTTCTTTTTGAATCTGGAGCTGACCAATTCCAGAGGAAATGAATTACAGTTTTATCTTTATGACTAACTTTCTGGGAATCATTCACTTAACTATGCTTCCCAGTAGAGCCTTGCCATAAATACAGTGAAAGCACTACCTTCCCACTGAAGGACAACACAATTCTTTCAGGCTGAGTAAATCTGGATAGAATGCAGAGCAACTGAAGTTGCCCCAGATTTGCCACCATAACCATACTGAATTTAAAAAGGCACTGACTTGTTTGTTTACATTTAAAACAAAAAAGCCAGCAAAATGCCTGGCATCATTGGAGTACAGGGTTTTCTATTACATTTGGTTCATAGAGTCCTATTGCGGGTACACATGTGAAAACACACGCCTTGTGAGAGTCCTGTGTGAGAGAGCTGGGTAGGTCTGTTTTGCCCACAGTCTGATGCTCTGCCAAATGCGGCAAGTGACAATTTTAGGGAGACATAGAGACGATATATCCAACTAATAGTATGCTAATAATATATTGGCACACATACTCATTTTTTTCAGTATCCAAATCACAAGTGGAGCAAATTACAGGTCCTGGCTCAGACCTACCTTTTGATTTGCCCCCAGCTACTGAGGGACGCAGGCGGTGCTGTGGGTTAACCCACAGAGCCTAGGACTTGCCGATCAGAAGGTCGGTGGTTCGAATCCCCGCAACGGGGTGAGCTCCCATTGCTCGGTCCCTGCTCCTGCCAACCTAGCAGTTCAAAAGCACATCAAAGTGCAAGTAGATAAATAGGTACTGCTCCAGCTGGATGGTAAACGGCCTTTCTGTGTGCTGCCCTGGTTCGCCAGAAGCGGCTTAGTCATGCTGGCCACATGACCCGGAAGCTGTACGCCGGCTCCCTTGGCCAATAAAGCGAGATGAGTGCCGCAACCCCAGAGTCGGTCACGACTGGACCTAATGGTCAGGGGTCCCTTTACCTTACTGTTTTTAGAAGTGTACGATGCCTCTCACATAGGTGATTTATGGGAAACTTTTATATCCTATATTTCTGGCTAAAAATGGGTTTGCTAGTATCTATAGTGACCAAGTTCATGTCTGAGTGGTATAGCTGTGCACAGGCATGCCAAGTTGCACTGAACATTGGGGGGGGGGGCATCATGATGTCACATGCATGATACCCCACCAACCCAGACAGACCACTCAACCCGCCATCCACCAGGCACATTTATGGAGGTGGCGACCGGGCACACCACCCCCCGCAGGATCCCATGGGAGCCTGGCTCTAGCGTGGGGGTGGTGGCAGCTGCCTCAATATTGGGAGGCTGAGCCCTGTGCCCCAAAATATTGAGGGGACTGAAGCCCCCTCCGTTCTATATACAATCAAACCTTGGTTTCTGAACAGCTGAGTTCTCGAATGTTTAGGCAAAGTTGTTGGTTTTAGAGCTAAATTGTGGTTTTAGAGCTATTTTATCGCCACTTCTGATATGGGTGCCATATGTCCAGATTTTCCTGGACATTTCAGCGATTTCCAACTGGGCGCTGTTCCCAACGGGTAAATCCTGGGTATGTCCAGCTGTATGGCAACCCTATCTAAAGGTTGTCTAGTTACTTATCTCCTTGGCGTGGGGGTCACATAACTCCATACCCTCCAACATTTCTCTGATGAAAATAGAGACGTTCTAAGGAAAAATGGGACATTCCGGGTTCAAATCAGAAACGGGGATTTCTCTAAATCTGGGACTGTTCCTGGAAAATAGGGAACACTTGGAGGGTCTGTGATGGCAGCGTTGCTACCTCTACATTACACCCAATGGCCATTTTGAATTCAGTGTGTCTGTGTTCACATCATCAGGAAGGGAAAACAAGTTCCTGTTTCAAAACATCCAGATGTTGAGAACTGGCTGTGTAGAACAGGGGTGTATGGTGTGGAACCCTTCAAATGACTTTTGGCCATGCTGACTGGGGCTGGTGAGAGATGGAGTCCAACAACATCTCGAGGGACACACATTCCTCATCCATGGTGCAGAGCACTGGAATAAGAGGTTCTATAACAGGAGCAGCTTAATTTGTCCTTTGCTTTTGGGGTTCTGTGCGCTTGCAATGATTCTGCCTTGGAAATTGTGCTGCTGCTGTCAACTGCAGCTTCCCGATCTATTGTTGTGCCAACACCTTTTCACAAGAGACACTTCAGTGGAATCTACACACATAGAAAGAAACGCTGTGAAAATGCTTTAAAAAAAAAAAAAGTTTTGAAAAATACATTGATTTTGGCATAGCTCACTCTCGCCATCTAGTGTCCCATTTGTACATTGCACTTTACAACCCATTTAAAATGTTTTATTTGCAGGTGTGTAGCTGAGTCCCACAAGGTTCTGGGGTTTACTCCTATTTTTTTAGTTATTTGTTTACCTCACCCCTTAGAAAGGAATCGAAGGAATAATACAACGGTGCTCTGTATACTGAAAGAATTATTCTCCCCAATGCATCTGCAGGGCAATCTCTTTATGGGAGTTTCCCCATAAACAATGTCCTGATCTAAATTGAAAAGATAAGGGGTTCATATTACCTCTTTGGAAAATCCCCGCTAGAGTTACAGTCCTTCGGAGGTTTCCTTTTCCTCTTCTAAATCTGAAGAATCTTTGGGAAGAAAAGAAGTAAGGAGCAGCCTATTTTAGGGTAAGACATTGATGTTTGGCATCTACCTAATCATGGGCGTAGCCAGGATCTTTGTTGGGAGAGCAGACCTTTTTGGGGGGGCCGAACCTCAGTTTGCTATGTATTTTTACAAATTTTTATTGATGGGGGGCAGTTGCCCTTCCTGCCCCCCCCCTTGACTATGCCCATGTACCTAATTAAGTTAAAAGTTAATAAGTTCCCTTGGTGGCCTCTTTCCTTTGGAGGCATGTGAAAAATGCACGGGAGCAGGGGAAGTTCAAGGTTTGGGTATCTGCTGCCCTTGGTCTTTTCTCAGGCATTCCTTAGCTGATTATACCCTTTGCCTTTCAACAACACAAGCTTTGTATGTTGTGTCCTGTGAAAGATCGTTTCCCCCTAACTACCTTTCTAGGGTGCCTCTTGGTCAGCTACCATTTGGATAAATACTTTGGATAAATACTTTTAAAAGGTATTTTAATATGAAGTTAATTTTCTTCCTGATTTTTTTTTAAAGAGTCTTTAATCGTGGTCCAAGAATCTTGAAATTAGGGTGATGTATTGCCAAACAGAGGAAATCCCAATGAATTGGAAGGGCTGGGCTACTAATGGGTTCTTCTGATCATGGCACAATTCAGAGTGTTGGTGCTGACCTTTAAAGCCCTAAACGATCCTGAATACCTGAAGGAGCGTCTCCACCCCCATCTTTCAGCCCAGACACTGAGATCCAGCGCCGAGGGCCTTCTGGCGGTTCCCTCATTGCGAGAAATGAGGTTACAGGGAACCAGACAGAGGGCCTTCTCTGTAGTGGCGCCCGCCCTGTGGAATGCCCTCCCATCAGATGTCAAGGAAATAAGCAGCTATCCTATTTTTAAAAGACAGCTGAAGGCAGCTCTTTTTAGGGAAGTTTTTAATATTTAATGCTGTATTGTTTTTAACACTCGACTGGGAGCCGCCCAGGGTGGCTGGGGAAACTCAGCCAGATATGGGTGGGGTATAAATAATAAATTATCATCATCATCATCATCATCATCATCATAGAATCGTAGAGTTGGAAGGGATACCCAGGGTCATCTAGTCCAACCCCCTGCAATGCAGGAATCATCTCAACAACTTCTTCTTCTTCTTCTATCACTCGTAGCTGAGTAAGATTGTCTTCCATAAACACGGTTTTAACAATGTGTCCGTAAGTGACTTTGGAGGCCAATTCTGGACCCACACATCCTTCCACAGTGGGAACATTGGTTTCTGGGCAGGAGTTGATCACGGTGTGGATTTGCCAAGCGGGCCTTCCTCTTAGCACGTTTCTACCTTGCATCCTGAGTTCGAGTGTCTTCAAAGCCCATGACACCTTTGGTAAAGGTTGTTCTCCAATTGGAGCGCTCGCAGGCAAGTGTTTTCCAATTGCAGTTGCTTTTACTACATTTTTTTTAGATTTGCCTTGAGATAGTCTTTAAACCTCCTTTGTTGACCACCAGCATTACGATTTCCATTTTTAAGTTCGGAATAGAGTAGTTGCTTTGGAAGTTTGATAATCAGGCATCCAAACAACATGACCAGTTCAATGAAGTTGATGTTGAAGAATCATTGCTTTGATGCTGGTGATCTTTGCTTCTTCCAGTACACTGGTATTAGTTCGCTTGTCTTCCCAAGTGATAGAATCCATGACATATGGCCATCCAACCTCTGCTTAAAAACCTCCAAGGAAGTAAAGTCCACCACCTCCTGAGGTAAAAAAGCTCTTACCGTTGGAAAGTTATTGTAACTTGTAGCCATTGGGTCCTACCCTCCAGAGCAGGAGGGAACAAACTCCCTTCCTCTTCCATGCGACAGCCCTTGACATATTCGAAGATGGCTATCATATCATGACCACATGGCAGGACCACAATGTATCCCAAGGTTGGACCTGCTGCCTGCCACCTTAGCCACATACATATCACCAAAAAGGACGAGAGTCGTCACTTTTTTAAAAAGACACAGGTTTGTCTAAAATTTGCATGTGTTAATTTATAGGTATAGACACAAATTCAGAAATAATTGTCATAATTTAAAATAGAGATGCAATGCCTCTCACCATAGTGGGGAAGACTATGATCTGGTGAACCTATGTGACTGCTTAGTCTAGGTGCTGCTATCTGTGGATAGGCAGTTTCAAAGCCCTTGCTCTCTTTTCTTATGGTCTGGAACAGGGGTCAGCAAACTTTTTCAGCAGGGGGCCGGTCCACTGTCCCTCAGACCTTGTGGGGGGCCAGACTATATTTTTGGGGGATGAATGAATTCCTATGCCCCACAAATAACCCAGAGATGCATTTTAAATAAAAGCACACATTCTACTCATGTAAAAACATGCTGATTCCTGGACCGTCTGCGGGCCAGATTTAGAAGGTGATTGGGCCGGATCCGGCCCCTGGGCCTTAGTTTGCCTACTCATGGTCTGAAAACTAGGCCTTACAAGGAATGCTCAAAGGAGCTGTGTATGTTTAGCCTAGAAAACAGGAGACTGAGAAGAGTTATGATAGCCATCTTCAAATATCTTAAGGGCTGTCACTGAGTTGGTCAAAACAACTGCCTTCGTGAAACGTGTGCCTATGGTTAAAAGGTCTGTGGTTACAGGAATCTATGGATGCTTTCACACTTAGAACATCAACGTGGGCCAAAGGGAGCCGTGATACTAAAATACACTGTTGGGCTGTACAAGGAAAAGAGGAGAAGGAGAGGAGATAGGACAGCCATCTTCAAATATCTCAAGGGCTGTCACAAGGAAGAGGGAAGAGCTTGGTTTCTCCTGCTCTCAAGGGTAGGATTTGAAAGAATGTCTTCAAGTTACAAGAAAGGAGATTCCGACTAAATATTAGGAAACACTGTCTGACAGTAAGAGCTGTTCAACAGTGGAATGACCTCCCTCGGGAAGTTCTGGACTCTCCTTCCTTGGAGGTTTTTAAACAGAGGTTGGATGGCCATCTGTCATGGATGCTTTAGTTGTGATTCCTGCATCGCAGGGTGGCTGGACTAGATAGATGACCATTGGGGTCCCTTCCAACTCTAAGATTCTAAGATTCTTTATCTTTAAAGTGATGTCCTCTCTGAAGCAGGATGCATAGCTACCCCACGGACAACTTCAGGTGCTTCTGTGGGAAGCCAAAAGAGATCCAATTAGAATCAGGCCTACAGATGGGAGGTGCTGTTTCTCTCAGCCTACTGGATTGGTGGGAGGGAATGCCAGGAATCCAGTGATCCATCTGGATCCAAGCCTTACATGCACTGCACAAAGCCACATATAACAATGTATATATCCAATGTATGTATGCATCTTCGGAGTAGCCAGATGAAACTGTTTGGACTTAATAACAAAACTTCACCAGTTTCTGGAGATTCTCTAACATAGCTGATAAACCAGCTGAAAGCCTTCCGGCTTTCTACCCGTATCTGGGCAACCTTGGCATGGTGCAATTTGAATTTTGCTGCTTTTGCCAACCGTGTGTTAAATCCAGATCTTGCATATGGTGTTCCCAGCGTGCATTTGACACTGTCCGTGAAGACCAAAGCTCCAAAAAAACCCCAAGGCTAGCTTTGTGCTGCGATTCATACAGAGCAATTACACCCCCACCCCACTCCAAAGGAGATGTATTTCATTCCTCGTAGAACTCTGCAAACTTTTTTTTAATAACAAAAAACAACAACACAATGTCCCCTCATAGCTTGTATGTCTGAATAATCAGACATTTGAGTGATCCTTTCATCTCTTCCAGAGGGGTTTGTGGAGACCCTCTGAACTGGGATGACAGGATTTGGAACTGGAGAGTGGGCTCTCTTTGTTTGTTATGGCCTATCATCAGTCAAATCCAGTGTGTAGGTTAATAAGGCTTAAACTTTAAAGGAACGGTGAGCACCTGATTGACAAGCCTGCAAATAATAATCCAGTGGGAAGTTTTGTGCTGGTGAACTTAAAGCGTTCACTGAGATGCAGTCTAATTTTATAGCCAATTATATTAATGCAGGAAATCTCATTAGGTACGTTAAAGCCAATATCGAGACAGCAGATTATTATTTCACGTGAATTCCTGTCTTAGAAACCTGCAATTCTATGCTTAAATATCCTTTTTTTAAAAAACCCTCCTTTAGATAGCACAAATAATGTCTTTCTATAAACCAACAATTGGTAGCAATGAGTTGGCATAATAAGTCAAATATGAAACGGAGATAGTCTTATTAGCTCTAATTATGCTATCAAATATACAGCTTCTTTGAGATGAGTTCGTTTCTATGTGTGCAAAGGATGCACAATTTTAATTTAAATGGACACAAGGCCGTAAGAGCATCAGGAACCAATGGCTTCAAGTTACAAGAAAAGGAGACTCTGACAAAAATACGAAAAAACTTTCTGACAGTAAAAGCTGTTCGACAACGGAACTGTCTCCCTTGGGAGGTTATGGACTCTCCTTCCTGGGCAGGCTGGGTCGTCCTGTTATATACCTGCTGGGATTGACAAGGCATCTGACCCTCACCTGAATCTCATAGCTCTCCTGATGAGTGCTTTGGTCTGCAGCCACAGTGTGGAAATAAACAATGAGATTGCCCACCAGATACCAGACATTCTACTATTCAAATTAGGCCCCAGTGTTTTTGTTACAGTCCCCTTCTCAATTAAGCAATCAATTTTAATCTAGAATTTAAAATCTCAAAACTTTCCTATTTGTTAATTCAAGCAAGTAAACTACTGCTCTCACTTCATTACAAACAGTATTTCTACCTGCAACACACTTGAGCAACCTGCTCCTCCTCCTTTCACAGATATTTTGTTACCATTTGCAACTGTAACTGCCTCTGATTAGTTATCATTTAACTCTTGGGCAAATTAATTAGCATCACACATTATGTGCATGGAAGTTGCCGAAACAATTAACCAACTAGAAGGATTACTGTTAATAGCACCAGTTTTCCTATAACTTGATATTGCTGGGTAGTTTTGATGAACTGCAAAACCATTTTTAGTTTGCTTTCTGTTGCCACCCTGGAACTTTTCTTTTTTAGTGCCACTTTGTTTTGTAATGATTCCTTGCAAATGAAGGAAAACAACTGTTCTGCTTGTATATGTTGATAATATAATTTTGGTTACTGACAGCAAACAAGATTGTACAAAAACCAGATTGGGTGCAGGCCTGGCCAGGACATAGGCACCCGACTGTGACAAAGGTGACCTGTGTGCTTGCTTGGTTGATTAACAGCTGTTGGGAACTTCAAGATCCCTGCTCTCTCTTCTTATGGTCTTTGTACTGGACCTGGAGACTCCAATAGAGAGCATACCATGTCAAGAAGGAGGGCAAGTGGGCACTCTATCAACTGACAGGGCAGGAGTTACACAGAGTAGGGCCTTTTCACTGGTGGTGCCCATTGTATGCCTCGCTCTTCCCAGACCTGCTCTCTTTTGGCCTGTATTTTGGACCTTTTTCATTTAGGAACACTTTGGAAGAACTGGTTGACAAGTCTTATCATTGCTGATGTATGAGCAGATTTTATTTGCTGCTATTCTGTGCTTCTGGTGCACCAGGGTTTACACCAGCATAATAGAGTTGGCCAGGATGCCAGAAGGGATACAATTTATGAGCTTTCTCCATTATCTGCACAGCAGGTGGTGTTCAGTCAACAGTGCAAAGGCTGAGCTGAAGCGTTTCCTGCTGGTTACCTACTTTCAGCAATAGGGGTGGATGTTTGGTAGTACCCAACTGGTTAGCTGTCAGATTCTAGAGCTCCCTATTGGTGGCTCTAAGGTAATTCACAAAATACAGAGTCCATTCATAAAACACAATGTTCATTCATAAAACAGTAACATAAATCTCCATTGCTACATATTGGGTGTATATTTCAGTGGTTGAATGTACAGGTTTATGGCCATGCTGTAGCATAGTGCTTATGTGACTGTGAATAAAAGGTGGCTGGGCTCATTGTCTGGGGGTTTGGGGGAGGGAAGAGGTGACAAAACTGATTTCCAATAAGTGCCCCTCTTTATTTCCAATATTCCTCTGAATATTGACACCAGGGACCTAGAAGGTGCAGGGCTTATCAGTCATCATCAGGGCTGACCTTAAGGCAATTGGAGCAATTGGGCCAAATTGGGCCCTGGGTGTCACTCCTAAGGGGGCCCCCGCACCAGGGCAATCTAGATGGATTTTATTTATATCTATAAGATTTTGCAGACTTTGGCTGTGAACTGGGGCCCTACAAAAAAAATAATCCAGGTTGCTCCACACTGCTTCAAATTGGGCCCCACTGGCTAGCCCTGAGTCTCATAGTTGCTGGGCCTGAGTTGCCCTGCCCTTGCATGAAGTCTTGGGTTTACAATTTTGGGAGAGGGGAGACTGTGGCACTGAGGAGAGGGCAGGCTGGTGAGGCCCCCTAGATTTAGAGGCCCTAGGCTTCAGCCTACTTAGCCTTTACATAAATCCGGCACTGCTGCTGATATTCCCTCTGCATTCCCTCTGCATTCCTTCCCAAACATAGAGCACAATTTTCAGAGGTAAAAGTAAAGGCAAAGGAACCCTGGATGGTTAAGTCCAGTCAAAAGTGACTACGGGGTGTGGCGCTCATCTGACTTCAAGTTGAGGGAGCTGGCATTTGTCCACAGACAGCTTTTCGAGTCATGTGGCCAGCAGGACTAAACCGCTTCTGGCGCAATAGAACACCAAATCACAGAATCACAGAATCACTGCCCAAGCCTCAGAACTGCCAAGTGAACCTTAATGGTTAGGCTGGTCAGCTGGAAAAGTGTCCCTAACCAAAAAAGAGTAAGCCATTTTAAAGCATCCTATTATGAAACCATTGAGCAATGCCTTCCTTTTTTATTTTCCTCTGTTGCCAGTGATGTGCATCGCAGTGTACTCATGCGACTCAAAACACTTCACCAAAGTCTTGCAAATTTCACAGCAACCATATCAGGCTTCTCTGAACCAGCCAACCTGTCAGGAACTACAGGCCGATGCCCTGTGTGGCAAGCAGAGTAAAGTGAAAGGTAAGGGCAAAACCTACAGGGCAACTGTAGGCACTCAACATAGTGCATTCAGGTAGGATGTTCTTTTTGTATAGTCATGCATGCAAGCATCATCCCAACAGCAAAACGGTGCAATAGTTCTGCTTGCTGACATGAGAACTGTTAGTTTTCCAGCAACTGCATTTTGCAATTGGAGCAGGAGGAAAGTGTAATTTCCCTAAAATGGGACAGGATCTTCTGAGTGGAGTGATGCTGACCACACTGTTTTCCCAGGACAATGACAAGTGTCTGTGAAAGCCTGTTTCAAAAAAGGAGAGAAGGCACCATTAGGCAGTGGGTCGCTTTGTATGTATTAGGAATCCAAATAGTAGGTTTTGTTTTTCTGCTCTGTTGATTGACATTCCTGAAGTGCATTTTTGATTGCAAAACATCTCAGTTTTGTTATTATCATTTAATAAGACAGCATCAAAAAGAATGACTTACCAAATCTCCAGTTCCAGCTAGCAGTGGTTCTAACTGCTTTACAGTGCAGTGCCATCTTCTGGTTATTGAGAAACTTTTTTGTGATCTACGATCTGCAACACCCACAAACAGAAGCTCTTCCTAAAATTCTGTGTCGTGATGTAAAATTAATATGGAAACATCATTATTGTTCTTTTTCAATAGCCACAGATTGTAAACATAGGTTAGTCAGAAAACAATTACTAGATTTAAAGCACTCTGCTTTATTAATGGATCAATATGTATTAGATATGACAGAGATAGATAGATAGATAGATAGATAGATAGATAGATAGATAGATGATAGATAGATGATAGATAGATAGATAGATAGATAGATAGATAGATAGATATAGATATAGATAATGTGGAATATTGTGGTGGGTTTCCTATCAGTTTTCTGTGAAGAGAACTATCATTGAGGGTTGCATCAAGGCCAGATACTTGGACTTGAGGAAGGACTGTCAGTAGCCCAGAATATTCAGGTAATCTGTTTCCATGGAATTCTTAATTGTTAATGCTTCTTGATACATGACCAGCTTTGTTGTTCTGAATAGAAGACAACTGGTATATCTTCCACTGCTAAGGAAGAAAAGAAACAATAGAAACTGCAGCTTGATGTGGGAATACAGTTTGGGAGAGACAAACAATAAAGCAGGCTGAGTTTTCTGAGGGCTCTGTAAAGGAAGACCATCATCTAGGCTCAACCTGTGTAACTGTAAATAAACATAAATATTACATAAATGCCACAAAAACTTTTTCCCCTTAATTTTTTTATTGATTTTATATTTTCAAAATCAATTTTCCAATATCAATACTAAACATTCATTTTTCAATTCACCCCCTCCCTGTAGACTTCCCTCAGCTTCCATTTCTGGTTTATTACATCAAATGATACATTTGATACATAATACTATGTTATCACATTGTTATTTTTCTTGTTTTGTGTAAATAAAGTTTTAAATGTTTTTGTGTTTTGTGTAAATAAAGTTTTAAATGTTTATTTAAATCCTGCCAACGAGTCCATTTTTTTGTTGTTTCTGCAAATATATTGTAAAAGGTTCCCATTCTTTTTCAAAGTCCCTATTATCCTTTTCTCACAATTTGTCCGTTAACTTTGCTAACTGCATAGTTCATTAGTTTTTCTTGCCATTGTTCTTTAGATGGTACTTCTCCAGTCTTCCAATTCTGTGCTATTAGAATTCTTGCTTCTGTTGTAGCATACATAAATAATGTTCCTTTTTCTTTCAGCAGCTCTTGTCCTAAAATACCTAACAGAAAAGCTTCTGGTTTTTAAACAAATGTTATTTTAAACATTTTTTTCAGTTCATTGTATATCATCCCCCCCTTTTTTTAATAATCTTGCAATCCCACCACATATGATAAAATGTACCTTCCCCTTCTTTACACCTCCAACAGTTCTTTTGTTCTGTTTTATACATTTTTGCCAGTTTTACTGGTGTGATATACAATCTGTACATCATCTTCATGTAATTCTCCTTCAATATTATGCAATCTGTAAATTTCAAATTCACTTTCCAAAGTCTTATCCAATCCTCAAACTGTATATTATGGCCTACATCCTGTGCCCACTTATTCATTACTGATTTGACTTCTTCATCTTTGGTTTCCCATTCCAACAGTATATTATACGCCTTCTTTAATAGGTTGCCACAACAACAACTTTTATTATTTGTACCCCGTCTATCTGACTGGTTTGCCCCAGCCGCTCCATTTCCCTCAAAGAGAATTTTGGTCCAGGTAAATGCTGCACTCCTGGAACTTCTCGCACCTTAGAGACTTGTTGCTATGTCCCCATCGCAGGTTAGAACATGCAACGATGGCGAGTGGGCGACCTGAAGGACCGAATTAAGCCACAAGGAAACAGTAACGGTTGTCTCTAACAAAGTCATTGCGTTAGCACAAGGACTTGCCCAGTCCTTCCTCTCCCTCTCCTCTCCCTGTTTCCCCACCTCCCAAAGAAATACGTTCCAGAGGATTGGGGCAGGGGAAAACCTGGAATTGAATAATGTGGAGGGGGGTGGGGGTATGTAGGAAAAAAGTGGCTTTGAAAATAGGATCAGGAAAGTGGAAGGGGGGTTCTTAGTTGCATGGCAGGGAGAAGTGGAAGCTGTAGGGCAGGCATCCCCAAACTCGGCCCTCCAGATGTTTTGGGACTACAACTCCCATCATCCCTGACCGCTGGTCCTGTTAGCTAGGGATGATGGGAGTTGTAGTCCCAAAACATCTGGAGGGCCGTGTTTGAGGATGCCTGTTGTAGGGGTCTAATGTGGGGTTGGGTGCTGGTGAGCAGAGAGAGCTTGAGGGCATATGCCCTTACGTATGCATGCCCACAAGTACCTGTTGCACAGAAGTGGCGCCGAGTTCTGAGCGACATTGAGGGGGCCTCAGCACGTGGTGTGACGTCACATGTGCAACACACATGTGTGACATCACACATGTTGGGAAGAGGCCCTCCACCACTGTAGGGAGGTCCAGCCGAACCCAGCCCCTCAAGTCTGGGGGCCTCAGCCCCATCCCAGCATATTGGAAGGGTGGCTGAGCTGCCTTCAGCCCATAGAACTGGCGCATATGCTACACAGGGAGCTTCTTCTTGGAGACTAGGGTTTCTCAGGACTTCTCCCACCACAGAACTGGGGGAAATGCCCTCTCTGAAGCCAGGGAACTTCATGGAGCGATCTCTAAAAGCAGTAGCTGTAGAAAACAGAAAGTGGCAAAGTCCCAATGAATGCTGAAGAACAGGGGCTCTGTCAGAGATCTGTGTCTCCTGGCCATTATCTGTGTGCTGCCAACTAACATGCAAGAGTAACATGCAACGTGTGAAAGTGTAGGCCTTCTGTGTTGCTTGCTTGTAAATAGAGGATGCCTTTGTTGTGCTTTCTTTTCCATTTTGGTTGGCTAACTTCTTCTCTTTCTCTTGCATCCTGGTAAGTGGATTGCGTTCGCCGTGCTCTCTGTGAGCTTTGGCACCGCAGCTTCATTTCACCTCCCTCTGTGGTCCAGAGCGACAGAGAAAGGGCAGCCAGAACAACTCATGGCTCTGCGTAAATCAGGCAAATGTCATAACGGCAATAGACCCTAATCTGGATTGTTTCACAGTGCGTATGTCTTGAGGCGCAGAGGAAATGAATTGGCTATTTCAATCAATCAAGGTTTCAGTTAACTCAAATGTGAACGAGATTTCATGTTAAGCTATTTCCATTAACGTCCCGGGGAAGACAGGTTGTACATCTCCCAAATGTCATCCAGAGGCATGTTTAAGTATTCTGCGAGCCACATCCATTGTGGAACTATTTCCATTGCTGAAGAGTCACATCTCACAATATTCTCATGATCTTTCTACTGGAAATAATGGGAGCGGGGAGAAACTAAACATTCTCACATTACTTCCAGCCAAAATGCTATAAAAATGCAAAATGGATAGCTAACATTCTCATAGCATTTTAATGGGAGAAGGCCTAAGAAAACATTTTTTCTCATGACATTTCCTGTGGAAGTGGGTGGACCTGTAAGGAGCTGTTGTGAGCATCTACTCTCAGCAGGAATGAGAATATCTCGGGGGTGAACTCTCCAGTGATAGCTAGACAGGAAGGTTCCCAGAGAAGCGGGGGGGGGGGGGGGAATCAGGTTGTGCTCCCTACTGCGATGGGAACAATGATGAACAGTGAGCATTTCACAGAAGGTCAAAAGATAAGAAAAATTATCAGTGCTATAGTATGAACACTGTTGGACTTGGTTTGTATACCTCAACCTATGGCTTTATATAGCTCTTGGCTGACATAGCAGATCTCTCTAGCTCCATGGTAGAGCTTCTGCTCTGCATGCAGAAGGTTACAGGTTCAATCCCTGGTATCACCTGGGAAGGATTCCCTTTCTGAAATCCTGGAAAACCACGGCCAGTCAAATAGGCAATATTCAGCTGGGTGGATCATTGGTCTGAGTATGTATAAGGCTGCCTCCTCTGTTCTGAGGGCACACACACGCACACCAATTCCAAGATGTGCACCCTCTGCAGACAAGCCAGTGACCCCTGCTACCCATAGCAAGAAATACCTTATTTCCCTAGGGCCCTATGGGACAGCTAGACTAGAGGTTTCTCAAGTGAATTGGTAATAAGTGGAATGGTAAGCCAGAGGAACAAGTGGAGGCAGCTGCCTACCACAGACAGCTGTCAGCAAGATCATAGCAGAGATACAGGATGGCACCAGCTCAACATGAATGACCTTAAGGACCTTGCAAAGAGGTCCAGGATGCACTTCAAAGAGACAATTATGACCACCAGTGGAATAAATTGCTCAGCTAAATGATACTCCATTCTTGTCATTGGACCTCTGCGGCAATGTATGCCGGCATTATCCCACTCAGTTGCTTGCAAATGTTGTATGGAGTCTCCGGTGGTGGAGCAGGCTTGATCAGGTGCTTCCTGATCTATGCTCAACTCAACACAGTTGTCTCTAGATTGCACGTCAACAAAGCCCTCCTCTTTTTTGTGTGACTGACCTGAATTCAAGCTCCAGAAACTGACTTGCATGATTTTCTGTTCTTCCCTCCATCTCCTTTCCCTATAATATTCACCTGGACCACCCTTTGGTATCCATGTCTCACCACAACAAGGTGATTTTTTCTGCACTGAGCTTTTCTAGCACATGCATTTGCTTTCTTCCAGAGGAATGCTTTTTTGGAACATGTTTTATTGGTTTTTATACAGATACGATGTCCACTAAACACTTATCCAGAAGTGCATCTAATGGTGATTGTTTTATCCATTCTCTGTAGACATACGCTTAAACATTCCACATTCAAACATCTTACTTAGTGGAACCCCTCCACTGAGAATATCCTGCCTTAGCCCTGCTATCTTTGGACATAGGCTCCACCCTGAACCACAGCAAACTAGTAGGCTTCTTACTGACCGCAGCATGATTAGTGATAGCTCAGCAATGGAAGAACCAGACTGAAGTACCCCTGAACTTATGGGGAAATTAATATCTGGGATAGAGCAATGTCTGTGTCTCTCACCAGATACAGAAGGACAATTAAAGGCAGAATGAATAGAGACATCTTCCAAGAAACGTGGACCCCTTTCAGAGGAATGTTGCAGATCCACTGCTATATGGCAGGGCAAGCCAACATGGTGGTCCTCAGATGTTGTTGAACTCTAATTCCTATCATCCTTCATCATTTTCCATTCTGGCTGTGGCTGTTGGGAACTGTTGGGAGACTTGCCAACAAGAGTTCTATAACAGGGCATACAGTAATTCCTGTCCTCATTTTGAAACGTATAGGAGAAATATAAGACTTACAACTTCAACCATTAAGCATCCTTACCTTTGGGGGATAAGGCTATTGCAATGGCTACTAACCCCGATGACTCTGTTTTACCTTAACGGTCAGAGGCAGAAACGCTTCTGAATGCCAGTTTCTGGAAACTGAAGGAGGGGAGAGTACTGAAGACCTCAGGTCCTGCTTGTGGGTTTTCTCTGGCTGGTTGCTGTGAGAACAGGATGCTGGACTAGATGGGCCTTTGGCCTGTTCTGAAGGTTCTTCTGAGGTTCTGACTGAGCAGGAAGCCCCACTGAACTCAGCAGGACTTACTTCCATAGGGAAGAGGCTTACATGAATCAGAACACCTGTCCGTTTCACTCCATACTGTCTACCCTGATGGGCCGAGGCTCTCCAGCTTTCCAACAGGGATTGCCCGGGATTGAACCTTGGGCCTTGTGCGTGCAAAGCAGGTGCACTACCACAGAGTCATTGTGGCCCGTCCCTTGAAGGGTATACTCTGCTCAGCCTTTAATAAAGATAAGTGAAGGTTTGTAGTCTGTGTTTTTGAGATACTGAACAAAGGCACACAATTTAGGTGATTTAGCCTGGGTCAGACAGGATGTTTGTGGCAGAGCCAGAAAATGAGGGTGTATCTCCTGTCTCCCATATTCATGCCTTACCACAAGATTATTCTTCCTCTGACTCTATGACCTTCTCAGAATGAGTGGCTCATGTTTGTGATGAGACATGGAGCAAATGCACTCTCTAATCTGTGGCGTTTTAATTCTAAAATAATCACCCTGGGTGGTGTCCTGTTGCCTCTTTAATTATACATGTGTTTTATGTACAATTAAACTAACGAGAACCATCCTCCGTTCCTAGAACTGAACAGAAGCCAAACCTTTGTGGAGATTTGCTCAGTGACTTTGAAGTTTTCTGTTGTTTGTCTTTAAAATAAACCCCCTCACCGCTGCATATGGGCCATTTCTGATCGGGACAAGCGCCGCACATTAAATGCTCAGACATAATGAGCTTGAAGCAAGTTTCACTGCTTTGGAAGTCGAGATTAGCAGAGAGTGGCATTGCAAAACCAGTTCAAGTGGCAACTTGTTAATTTCGGTTCAAAAAGGAGCGTCAAATGTTTCACACTTCAGAAAGCTACTCCTTCAGCAAGACATCAGGGGGACGGTGTATACAGAACCATCAATGGAAATGGTTACTTATAGTGCAATGTAAACAAAAGACAAGTCTTTGCCCTGAGAAGCTTCCACTGTAACTGTTATGTACTGAGTTGAATAGGATCCAAACTGTAGCAGTCTGATTGGTCCTAGAACAATAGGATCCAAAAGGCAGCAGTCTGATTGGTCCTAGAACAATAGGATTCAGAATGCAGCAGTCTGATTGGTCCTAGAACAATGCAGCAGTATGATTGGTTGGCAGGAACCACCCAATCCTGCTCCAGATAGAAGTGAATCCACAACCTGATTGGCTTACAGTAGAATTCCAGAATTAGCCAATCATGTGCAGCCCATTGTGTAAATAATGTATATAAAGCAGATACTGTGAGGGGACATTTATTCATTCCTCCTCACCACTATGAGCTGAATAAAGAGCATGAAATCACTTTGCGACTCTGAGTATATTTCAGTAACCATCAGTAGAGTTAGATAACAGCAGGAGCGGGAGGTGAAATGGATGAGGAACATGTGGAAATGCAGACAACATGTAGGGCAGAGGTGGGGAACCTGTGGCCCCCAGATGTTGGAATCCAGTTGCCATCAACCCTAGCCAACAGGGCCAGCAGTTAGGGATTATGACAGCTGCAGTCCACAAACACCTGGAATTCCTACTTCATCACATGATAATATTAATATTCACAGATACTGTTCCATGCTATTATATTATATGCTTGTTCAGGTAGTTGGAAAGCTCTGTATATTTTTTTAAAATGAACCTTGTGTACTGCCATGAAAATAGTATGGCTGAAGAAACAATGAGATTGCACATGAAAGATAGGCTTTTCCTGATGATGGTAATGATGATGATGAAGAGTTTGGACTTGATATCCTGCCTTGCACTCGCCTTAAGGAGTCTCAAAGCAGCTCACAATCTCCTTTCCCTTCCTCCCCTACAACAAACACAGGTGAGTGAGGCTGAGAGACTTCAGAGAAGTGTGACTAGCCCAAGGTCACCCAGCAGCTGCATGTGGAGGAGCAGGAAAGCAAACCCAGTTCACCAGATTACGAGTCCACTGCTCTTAACCACTACACCACACCGGCTCTCAAGAGACACTTCAGTGGAATCTACACACATATTAAAAAAAAAACAACACTGTGAAAATGCTTTTTAAGACAGTGGTAGGTAACTGCTAGGACTTTGAGTTGTATCCAGTGTAGCAACTAAACAGCTTGTTCCATTAGTGCAAGGATTTATGCTTGTGTAATGAAATCCCATCTGTCCTGCCTCCTGAAACCCCCAAATTTGTTTTTGGGTTCCCCTGACCCTCAGGAGCAGATCTAGGGAGTGGGAGAAGGAGAGGGAGAAAGATAAATCTTTGCACTAGTGGACTGAGTGGCTCTCATAGCTGTGACAACTTCCCTCAGGGCCGGCCCTATCAATAGGCAGAGTAAACCACATTCGAGGGACATGCTTTCCCTCAGAGAATTCTGGGCACAGAGTTACAATTCCCAGCAATGCTTAATACACTGCCGTTCCCAGAATTCTCTGAGGGAAAGAATGCTTCAAACATGCTTTAAAAATATAGTTTGTATGCAGCCTTAAAACTCACTATCTCCTGTACCTGTGGAAGGATTTTTTAATTTAAAAAGTAGTATTCAGTTCTGCACAGAGAGATTGTTTCACGTGCCTGCCTTTAACCTTAAAGAAAGTGGGGGCACTTCATGTATTTTGTATAGTTTTATTCAGGGCTTTTTTAAAAAAGCTTGAACTTGCCAGAACTCAGTTCTGGCACCTCTCAGGTGGGCACCATTGCCATTACAGTGGTACCTCAGGTTACATACGCTTCAGGTTACCTACGCTTCAGGTTACAGACTCCGCTAACCCAGAAATAGTACCTTGGGTTAAGAACTTTGCGTCAGGATGAGAACAGAAATCATGCTCCGGAGGCGCAGCGGCAGCAGGAGGCCCCATTAGCTAAAGTGGTGCTTCAGGTTAAGAACAGTTTCAGGTTAAGAACCGACCTCCGGAATGAATTAAGTACTTAACCTGAGGTACCACTGTATAAGAGAACAAGGAGGAGTTCATGGTGAGCTCTGGCACCTCTTTTTCTAGAAAAATATCACTAGTTTTATTGTTCTTAGTTGGGAAATTAGATAAAAAATATAAGAAGGAAAGAAGAAAGAAAGAAAGAAAGAAAGAAAGAAAGAAAGAAAGAAAGAAAGAGAAAAATGGGGAAGAACTAGCAGAAGAGACGGGCATCAGAAAGGAGTGAAGCGTATCATCAAGGAGTCATAGCAATCTAGCCAGATTCAGCAGCCTTCACAGTTGATTCCTGAATGTAGTCTAAAATGACCCAAATTATATTTAATAGAAGTTCATGCTCTGAAACATCCACCAGAGGAACACAGTTCCACTCCACAGAGGTTGATTCTTGTTCAGATGTTACTCAGTGCCTGCAGGCTTTCTCCTTTATGTCATGTCAGTTTCCAGAATTCAAGATAAAAATCCAGCATAAGGAAAGAAACCCATGAGATCAAAGTTTGACACCTTCTTCCATGTTTTGATTCCCCTAGGAGAGGCGATTCAGAAGGTGAGACTGTCCATAGGCAGGAGAGGGCAGGTTCTTTGAACCCTTGTGACCTTCGGAGAAAGGAGAAGATCAGAAGGGAAACTTTGTGTTTGTTTGTTTTCCTTCATGTGGTGAGGGGTAGTGGCTGAGGGCACCGTGGGTGGCCCCCTGACATCCGATGGTTGATGAGTCTGGCAAAGCGTCCCCTTAATTCTAGAGCTCTGGGTGGGTTATGAAACTGAGTGCTGGCATGCTAGAGAGAGTACTTTGTTGGCATCTCGTTTCTTTGGGCTTGTGTGCTTTTGCCAAGATTCTCAGTCGCACGTGCTCATGTCTGAAGGATTATATTTTCCCTGCAATAGCGAATTTCAACAGGCAGGTTATTTTAGGTAAGAAAATCAGATCGATGAGAAAAAAGTACTCCAGAGGGGTTCTCAAGAGTCTCACCACAGTAGTGAGAGGAGAGTTAAGGTAGGGCTGATCCTAGCATTAGGACCAGAAGATGAGCCCCAGCATAGGAGGCAACATTAAAAGAATGACGCAAGGCTTTGCCAGGTGCCCTGCTCTGATGGAAGGGGAGGGTATTGATATTGTGACCCAAGTTAAGGTGAAAGCACCTCCAAATCACTCCAGTTCATTATCTCCCAAAGCCAAAGGCTACAAAACTGTCTGCCGCATCACAGAGATATTGCTTTAAAAAAAAGTGGTTATAGCATTCAAAAATTCTCTCTACCTCTCTGAAACCCAAAGTGGTAAAATCGAAGAAAGTCTGCACCACATTTCTGAACATGCAGTTCACCTCTAAGAGTATGTGCAAGGCTTGCCCTGAACTTCCTCCCTCTAGTTAGAAATATAAAATAAACAAATAAATTTGAGCAAAACCACTGCAATTATGGTTACAGAAGCAATGTGACTGCCACAAATTGCCATGTTTTGTGCATTAAAAAAAATATACAGCCCACAAAACTGCATCGCCACATTTATTGTTCTGGTTTACTGAGTGAATTCTTTCTCTCCTGTTTGTAGACCACAGTTGCTTCCCAGGAATGATTATGTTAAATGCTCCATGTTTGAAGATTTTGAAATAACAAACAAGAAGAAATAAAAAAGCATCATACACATACAGTTAATTTAAGGTTACCAGATGTCCCCGTTTCCCAGGGACAGTCCCCAGATTTACAAACCAGTTCCCATACAAAATCCATTGAAGTTGAAAAGTGTCCCCGGATTCATTGAAAAAGATCTGGTAACCTTTAGTTAATTACATATGAATCATATGGTCATTGTCAAGATATTTGATTCACATCATCTATTTTGGAAAGGCATGGTCATGGGTTTAGGCACAGGCTCTGTTAGAGGGAGAGCTGAAATTCAAGCATCAGAAAGTTTTGCAATCTCTTAATTGGATTATATTTCCTTTCTTGTATTAACCTGGCATATGAAAGGAGGGAATTCTCTTAGGGCTGGTCATTTTAGGCAATTGTAAGTGGTTTCTATTAGAGAACTGCATAGGAGACCCAACGGTTTTGATACAGAAGCAGATGGAATTGACATGGCTTTCTGAATTACTGCCTTAGTAGCTAAGCTGCTATCAAAGAAAAGCAAGCGATCAAGGAAAGACCTTGTAAGAGGTAAGGGATCCAGGTGAACCTGGGACTCAGTGAGGATTGGATGAATGAGCTGAGAATATACCCAGCAGAACATTTCCTTTTGGATCAGATTAGCTCACCCCACTTTCCTGAACAGGTTTGCTTGTTCAAGTCATCTAGAACTGTTTTCTCTACTATGGTTTACCTCTTCTCCATTGAGGGCTCACAAATGGGCTGATCAATGTGAGGCCAAAGAACAGCAAGTTCTGCATGGCAGTGAATAATTTAGTCAAAAGAGGACCCAAGTCCTTTTTCCTTTTTATGTTTTAAAGTCCACACCCTTCATTTAAAAGCTCCTTGCAGTCTAGTGTTTGCTATGATTTATTGTTCCCCTGGTTCTTTCATTAACCTTCCTTTCTGATATTGTCTCAGCGAGGGTTGCCATATGTCCAGAATTTCCTGGACATACCCGGAATACTGCAGCTGGAAGCAGTGTCCAGGAGGAAATTGGCAAAATGTCCAGGAAAATCTGGATGTATGGTAACCCATGTCAGCAGTATTTTTTTTTGCCGATTTCCCTTAAAAAGTAAATTTTATTTGTTGTTTTTGCAATTTTGCCCCCCCCCCCCCCCAAGCTCTGGGTTTTTACTTTTTGAAATCTGGCAAGCCTTTCTTAGCATATTTCCCCTCCCTTTGCTTTTGGGGACTTTAATATTCACATTGATTGGCAAACCAAATCTTCTGTTCATAATTTCTCTCTGTTTTAGATAATTTTGCTTTAATCCTTTCACTCATTCAGCTGGCTACTTCTTAGACCTGGCTACTTATACACAGTGTTTTGTCCTTAATCTTGATTCATTATCATTATTTTCCTACATTATCCTTCTCACGTTTCCAAGGCCTTTTTGGAGATCTTCATTCTTTAGACCCTGACAGTTCTCAGCTTCCCATTTCCCCAAACTTTCATCCCTGTTCTGTCACCCTTTCTTGAGACTCTGCTGCCAACTCATTCCGTTCTGGGTTTTTTTTCTTCATGCTGTTGAATCCTATGCTGTATTTCATTTTCCTCAACCCACCCCACATCAGCCCAATGAACAATCAAATCATAGCTTGTTCCTCCAAAGCCTTTTATCTTCCAGTTGCTCTTTCCCTCATGCCTTTGAAAGCTTACTGAGCTTCTGGGGTGGGGTGAACATAAAAACCATGTTTAAGGAAGGGTGCTGGGTACACATAATGCCAAGCCATAGTTTAAAAGCCAAGAACAAACCATGGCTTCATATCATGTTGGCAATGAAAACCATTGTGAAAGTTCTGGGCAGAATTTACACATAACACTAAGAATGTTTTAATAAACCATAGTTTAATTAACCATTGCTTAGTGTTATGGGTGAACCAGGCCTCTCTTCCCTTTATTTACTCTCTCCCCAACTTGCGCAAAGTCCCCCCCCCCTTTCCTTCCAATTTCTGATTCCTTTGTTTCTAATTATTTTTTAATTGCTATCTTGCAGGATTGGTCTCATGTACATTTAAACAACAACAATTCTAAATAGTGCCTAGCACAAATTAGGTACATTGCAAATAATGAAAGTTACAATGACCCAATCTTTCCAGGCAACAGGAAATCAACAGGCCCTATTCCTCAAACAGAACACAGGAACCTGGCCAAAATTCTAGTCGGGACAGAATCCAGTGCCATGTATAAGAAAGAGCCTGGAGAATGTCTGCTAGCCTTGAGTAAACAGCACTAGGCCAGAAACACCATTGGTCTGAGTCAGTATGAGGCTACCTTAGACCTTAGAATCATAGAACTGCAGAGTTGGAAGGGACCCCAATGGTCATCTATTCCAACCCTCTGCAATGCAGGAATTTCAGCTAAAGCATCCATGACAGATAGCCATCCAACCTCTTCTAAGGAAGGAGAGTCCATAACTTCCACAACTTCCACAACTTCCTAAGGGAGACCGTTCCACTGTTGAACAGCTCTTACTGTCAGAAAGTTCTTCCCAATGTTTAGTCAGTATCTCCTTTCTTGTAACTTGAAGCCATTGGTTCATGTCTTGCCCTCTAGAGCAGGAGAAACCAAGCTCTTCCCTCTTCCTTGTGACAGCCCTTGAGTTAGCTGAAGATGGCTGTCCTATCTCCTCTCCTTCTCCTCTTTTCCTTGTACAGCCCGACAGTGTATTTTAGTATCACGGCTCCCTTTGGCCCATGTTGCTGTTCTAAGTGTGAAAGCATCCATAGATTCCTGTAACCACAGACCTTTTAACCATAGGCACACATGTTTCACGAAGGCAGCTGTTTTGACCAACTCAGTTGGGAAAAATGCCCCCACTCTCTAATTTGATGAGCAAATATACTCTCTTGATTGTCTGCACTGATACCCATCTGTTGAGATGGACTGGTGCCCAAGTATAAACTAGCCAAACCTTTTGTTCTGGGCATTAGTCCTGAGTAACAATAGGCTTTAGATGGGTAGCCAGCATGACACTATGTGAAATGTGTTCAGCATCCTGTCCTATGCCAGCACAGGAATACCGGCAGCTGGGAAACAAATACACCATTCTGCTTAATCACAGTTTGGTACAGACACCACTAAGGAGAGAGAGAGATCCCTTTCAATATGGAGATACCTGAAATAGCAAGGAAAAGCAGGCTCATATCACTACTGGCTGTCGAGGTGACAGCTTGCATGGCAAAAAACAGATGAGAAATTTATGAACGCCACCAGGATACTGGATCTTGTGCAACAAGTAAAGTGTTGGCCGTGGGCACTGCTGGTCCAGAAATCACTAACTAGATGAATACACAATGTGAATAAAGATTACGGCTGCTGGAGCCCGAGCACATGTTTTCCATTTTCCAAAACAGTGGGCAAGGCTCCAGAGGAGTGCAGCCTTACAGTTCGACAGCTGAGTTTCTCAATGGAACACATGGTGGAATAAACCCCAGGGAGACAGCAAAAGTAGCCTGCCTTTATTCTTATGCTGAAAACGTAATTGATAATTCGAGCAATAGCAGGGGAATGAATGAGGCAGGGAAGCAGTTTGCACATAGAAAGCGTGCTTTAAGCTGAGCAACTGCCTATACACTGGGTAGCTGAATAGGAATAGTGGAAATATTCAGGGCAGGGCAGTGGTAAACCTCAGTGGATTATTTCTAAATTTGTTGAAGTTAAAGAAGGATACTTGTACATCTCTGATGAATACATTGTTATAGGCCACCCCAATCCCTGCTGAGCCAGGCACAGGATTCCAGGGGTCTTGGCCCTCATCTAGAGTCCTAAATTTGGAGAATTGAAGATGTGGCATACTCCCCCCACCCCAGTGTTACTTAACATTCGGAATAATGGGAAACCCCAAAGCTTGCTCACACTGACACACTGGTTGGCAATAGAGCATTGTCCTGTTTCAGCTTTTGGAATTTATCTGATGGACGAAGCCTGCATCTAGTGCAGGGTTTCTCAACCTTGGCTCCCCAGCCGAGGTTAGCTAGCAGGACCAGTGTTCAGGAATGATGGTTGTTGTAGTCCGATAACAGCTGGAGACACTGCATCTAGTGTTTATGTAGCATTGAATAGGCTTCTTAATAGTGTGCCAACACGCCTTGCTTTTCTACTACTGTATACGGCTGTTGAATAAAGTCCACGGCGGACCTGCAAATACTGCTAACTCTATCAAAATAAAGTTTATTGATGGTGATAAATAACTATAATTAGAAGAGTCCATTGGGAGCATTTTGAAACAAGCACTATGGCTGACGTACCCAATATAGAACTAAGGCAACGTATGCTAGTCATATTAAGAAGTGGTCGAGTCTAAGACTGGGTTAAAAAACAACTGCTCTTTTAAACACTGGGTCTGTGTGTGCATTGATGATACTCTACATCACATAGGAGCGTCATTGTATATTCATTCATTAGGGGTAATTATTTTAAATTTTTGTCCCTATTGACCCGTAGGCAGATGGTTAGCATGAATACCATGTTTATCTGGACACTGGATCTGGCTGGGCAGCTCTCTGATGAGTTTGATCACAAACACCGGCAGCTGCAATACAGACTTGCTTCCTCCGCTCCCCTCCCCGGCTTGCTTCCTCCAGGGACTGCAGATTGGATGCACTGAATGTGAACTGCAGCAAAGCGTGGGTCATTTTCACTCTCCCAGCAAATATTACCGTATTTTTCGCACCATAGGGCGCACCGGACCATAGGGCGCACCCAGTTTTTAGGGGGGGAAATCAAGGAAAAAAATATTTTTCCCCCCCAGCCCCAAAGAGCAGCGTACAGGCTGCACACAACCTCTCCCTGCCAGTGGGGTTGCGCGCAGCTATGGAAGAAGGCAAGGCAGCAAGCGGGATGGATCCCGCTCGCTGTTTTGGCTTCCCCTTTAGCCCCGTGCAGCCTCTCCTTGCCGGGAGAGGCTGCGTGGGGCTAAAGAAGCCATAGCCCCGTGCAGCCTCTCCTTGCGGAGGGGTTGCGCGCAGCTATGGAAGAAGGCAAGGCAGCGAGCGGGATGGATCCCGCTCGCTGTTTTGCCTTCCCCTTTAGCCCCATGCAGCCTCTCCTTGCTGGGAGAGGCTGCGTGGGGCTAAAGAAGCCATAGCCCCGTGCAGCCTCTCCTTGCGGAGGGGTTGCGCGCAGCTATGGAAGAAGGCAAGGCAGCGAGCGGGATGGATCCCGCTCGCTGTTTTGCCTTCCCCTTTAGCCCCGTGCAGCCTCTCCTTGCCGGGAGAGGCTGCGTGGGGCTAAAGAAGCCATAGCCCCGTGCAGCCTCTCCTTGCAGGGAGAGGCTGCGTGGGGCTAAAGAAGAAGGCAAGGCAGCAAGCGGGATGGATCCCGCTCGCTGTTTTGCCTTCCCCTTTAGCCCCATGCAGCCTCTCCTTGCCGGGAGAGGCTGCGTGGGGCTAAAGAAGCCATAGCCCCGTGCAGCCTCTCCTTGCGGAGGGGTTGCGCGCAGCTATGGAAGAAGGCAAGGCAGCGAGCGGGATGGATCCCGCTCGCTGTTTTGCCTTCCCCTTTAGCCCCGTGCAGCCTCTCCTTGCAGGGAGAGGCTGCGTGGGGCTAAAGAAGCCATAGCCCCGTGCAGCCTCTCCTTGCGGAGGGGTTGCGCGCAGCTATGGAAGAAGGCAAGGCAGCGAGCGGGATGGATCCCGCTCGCTGTTTTGCCTTCCCCTTTAGCCCCGTGCAGCCTCTCCTTGCCGGGAGAGGCTGCGTGGGGCTAAAGAAGCCATAGCCCCGTGCAGCCTCTCCTTGCGGAGGGGTTGCGCGCAGCTATGGAAGAAGGCAAGGCAGCAAGCGGGATGGATCCCGCTCGCTGTTTTGCCTTCCCCTTTAGCCCCATGCAGCCTCTCCTTGCCGGGAGAGGCTGCGTGGGGCTAAAGAAGCCATAGCCCCGTGCAGCCTCTCCTTGCGGAGGGGTTGCGCGCAGCTATGGAAGAAGGCAAGGCAGCGAGCGGGATGGATCCCGCTCGCTGTTTTGCCTTCCCCTTTAGCCCCGTGCAGCCTCTCCTTGCCGGGAGAGGCTGCGTGGGGCTAAAGAAGCCATAGCCCCGTGCAGCCTCTCCTTGCAGGGAGAGGCTGCGTGGGGCTAAAGAAGAAGGCAAGGCAGCAAGCGGGATGGATCCCGCTCGCTGTTTTGCCTTCCCCTTTAGCCCCATGCATCCTCTCCTTGCCGGGAGAGGCTGCGTGGGGCTAAAGAAGCCATAGCCCCGTGCAGCCTCTCCTTGTGGAGGGGTTGCGCGCAGCTATGGAAGAAGGCAAGGCAGCAAGCGGGATGGATCCCGCTCGCTGTTTTGCCTTCCCCTTTAGCCCCATGCAGCCTCTCCTTGCCGGGAGAGGCTGCGTGGGGCTAAAGAAGCCATAGCCCCGTGCAGCCTCTCCTTGCGGAGGGGTTGCGCGCAGCTATGGAAGAAGGCAAGACAGCGAGCGGGATCCATCCCGCTCACTGCTTTGGCTTCCCCTTTAGCCCCGTGCAGCCTCTCCTTGCCGGAGGGGTTGCGCGCAGCTATGGAAGCAGGCAAGGCAGCGAGCGGGATCCATCCCGCTCGCTGTTTTGGCTTCCCCTTTAGCCCCGTGCAGCCTCTCCTTGCCGGGAGACGCTGCGCAGGGCTAAAGAAGCCATAGCCCCGTGCAGCCTCTCCCTGCCGGAGGGGTTGCGCGCGGCTATGGCACAAGCCTGCATTCGCTCTATAGGACGCACACACATTTCCTCTCAATTTTTGGAGAGGAAAAACTGCGTCCAATAGAGCGAAAAATACGGTATTACAGTCAAAAGCCAATCGCGATAGAAGGAAACAAAAGGAATCCTTTGCCGCTTTTAACATCGCCTGGCCCCTTTTGAATATTTTTCATTCCTCTGTGGGCGAGAAACGGTGGTTCACCAGGAAATATTGTCAAAAGCAATATTGACAATATTTCCTGGAGCTTTATGAAGAAGAACCTACAGGGGATGGGGGTAGGCCAAGGCTTTGAAAACGGTATAAGTGCAATTTACTCAGAACAAAAGGCTAACTTAATTGTAAATAACGTGGTGACGGAAGAATTTAAGATAGAAAAAGGGACACGACAAGGTTGCCCAATCTCCCCATTGCTTTTTATATCGGTCCCTGAGGTCTTGCTGAATATGATTAGAAGGGACCAGTTGGTTAAAGGTATACAAGTCGGAGCCAAACAGTACAAGTTGAGAGCATTTGCAGATGACTTAGTATTGATGTTACAGGAGCCAGAATCTAGTACCAAAAGGGTTTTAGAACTGATTCAAGAATTTGGTCAGGCTGCAGGATTTAAACTGAATAAGTAAAAAACTAAGGTTTTAGAGAAAAATTTAACACCGATTGAGAGAGAGAGGTTTCAGAATGAGACAGGTTTAACAGTGGTTAAGAAAGTGAAATACCTGGGGATTAACATGACAGCAAAAAATGGGAATTTATTTAAAGACATTTATGAAAAATGCTGGGCTGAAGTGAAAAAAGATTTAGAAATTTGGTCAAATTTGAAGCTTTCACTGCTGGGCCGTATTGCTGCGATAAAAATGAATGTATTGCCTAGAATGTTGTTTTTGTTTCAAACATTGCAAATTGTGGACAAAATGGACTGTTTCAAGAAGTGGCAGAGAGATATTTCTAGATTTGTCTGGCAGGGCAAGAAGCCTAGAATAAAATTTAAAATACTAACAGATGTAAAGGAAAGAGGTGGATTTGCCCTGCCAGACCTTAAACTTTATTATGAATCAGCAGCTTTTTGCTGGTTGAAAGAATGGCTGCTTCTTGAAAACACAGACATTTTGGATCTAGAAGGTTTTAACAATGTATTTGGATGGCATGCATATTTGTGGTATGATAAGGTCAAAGCACATAAAGCATTTAAAAACCATATTGTCAGGAAAGCATTGTTTAATGACTGGATAAGATATAAGGACCTACTGGAAAACAAAACCCCAAGGTGGCTGTCTCCGATGGAAGCGAAAGCTCAGAAAAAGCTCAATATGGAGGTCAAATGGCCGAAATATTGGGAAATTTTGGAACAAGAGGGAGATAGACTGAAACTGCAGAGTTTTGAGAAATTAAAAAACAAAGTGCGAGACTGGCTTCATTATTATCAGATAATGGAGGCATACAATTTGGACAAGAAAATTGGCTTCCAGGTGGAAAAATCAAAATTAGAAACAGAACTGTTAGAACCCAAAACTAAGATTTTGTCAAAGATGTATAACTTGCTGTTGAAATGGAATACACAGGATGAAACGGTGAAATCTGCTATGATTAAATGGGCACAAGATGTTGGACATAACATAATGATGGCTGACTGGGAACAGTTATGGACCACTGGTATGAAGTTTACGGCATGTAATGCCTTAAGAGAGAATATTATGAAAATGATATATAGGTGGTACATGACACCAGTCAAGCTGGCAAAAATCTATCATTTGCCCGACAATAAATGTTGGAAATGTAAAGAAACTGAAGGTACATTCTTTCACCTTTGGTGGACGTGCCCAAGGATTAAGGCTTTCTGGGAGATGATTTATAATGAAATGAAAAGGGTATTTAAATATACCTTTCTGAAGAAACCAGAGGCCTTTCTCCTGGGCATGGTCGGCCAAATGGTGTCAAAGAAGGATAGAACTTTCTTTATGTATGCCACAACAGCAGCAAGAATACTTATTGCAAAGTATTGGAAGACACAAGATCTACCCACTCTGGAAGAATGGCAGATGAAGGTGATGGACTACATGGAATTGGCGGAAATGACTGGCAGAATCCGAGACCAGGGAGAAGAGTCGGTGGAAGAAGATTGGAAGAAATTTAAAGACTATTTACAGAAATATTGCAAAATCAATGAATGTTAGAATGATGTTAGAATGAAGTTAAGTGGTTTAAGCAGCAATGTTATAAAGGTGTATGTAAAAATGGACTGTTAACAGGTGAGAATCCAAAGCTATAACCTATTAAGTTAAAAGGATTAAGAGAAAATAAAGAGGGAAAGAAATTGATGAATTAACTAACTGAATTGGAATACAAAAAAGGGAGGTATGAGGAGGTCAGGGAAGCAAGGAAACGAATGTAAGGCATGGAAAGATTGATGTATTTTTTAAAGTGTTTTTTATTCTTTTTTCTGTATTTTGTATTTTTCTTGTATTTTTACTTTTGTCTTTTTTTGTTTTTTTCTCTTCTTTATTTATGTAATTCTTTTCTTTGAAACCTTAATAAATATCATTTTTTTAAAAAAAGAGAGAAACGGTGGTTCACCAAATAGAAAAGGGAAGGACGCCTGCAGGTGTGCTGACTTTAGGTTGGGATATTAATTACTAGCTGGAAGTACTTGGCATTGCCCAGGAATTCTAAGAAACCAACAAATATGGAGGTTTGCAAATGGATAGCGTCATTTGTTACTTTAGGGGCACTGCACAATCCCCAAATGCCCTCTGACACAGGAACCCAACCGACCCTGTTCCAGACCCATATTAGTTTGGGGTGAATGTTTAATTAGGGTTTTCTGACACCCTGTACGATCTGGAGGAGGTTGGGGAATGAGACACTGTTTCTTTTCCCTCTTCCTCCGAACCTCAGGAAGGTTCAGGCCTGCTGCATGCTGCTTTGACAATGCATTCCCTGTGGGGAGCATGCTGACAAAGGAGCCCCCAGCAGCCAGCGGGACTGCACATTTGGCACCCATTTCCTGTTTTCTGCTGCTGTGACATGCCTGCTTGGACTCCCCATTGTGACATCCCCAACTCCCGCATTGTTGCCCTCAAGCTGTCCTGGCTTGGTGTGCTTCAGGTCCCCTAATCCACCACCACCAAAAACATTTCCAAACAGAGACCAAAACCTGCTCCTCAGTCTCAGAAACCTCCCCACCAAATGGGGTGACATTCAGAGGCATCAAAACCGGCCCTGTGCACATGGATTCACAAGACCTGACAACATTAATTCCAACACTTAAAGAAACCTGCCTCACTTTGTTGCATGACGGGGTTTAATGGGCTGTTGGTCACAGAGCCTTGTGACAGAGCATAAGGAAGAAAGTAACCTCCTTGGCACTTTCGAGTTTAAGACAAAAGTAGAAATTCTGGAGCATTGGTGTAATAACATATTATTATTATTATTAATAATAATAATAATAATAATGTTCATTTATATACATTACAATTATTCTGCCAAGTTCTAACATCTTCAATTTCAACTCCCTTCCCTCTCTTTCTGAGGTTCCTTGCATTTATTTCTGTCCTTTCCTGCATACTCCAAATTCTTTTATTCTTTTATTCATCTATTCTAAGATATATCTCATATATCTTTTTAAAACAAAAAAACAAAACAAAAAACCCTGCAGGTTTTTACAATAATCCTGCCAACGTCTTAATCTGTTTCCAGTTTGTAAATAACTCAACAAACCACTTCCATCCCTTGAAATGAAATGTATTCTAGGCCCAATGACCAGGGGAACATGTCCCAAGCATCCGGTGAGAATTGGTGCTAAGGATGTGACCCTGAGGACGGATTTGTTCCGAAACATGTTGGGTCATGATTAAAAGTCATTCCAAGCACCTGCCAGGGTACCAGCTTGAGAGAATGAGAACAGCCTGGGGGGCCTCAGGGAGAAAAGCTGAGGGAAGAGGGAGCCACCCTGCCTCTCAGCATCTGCCACCTGAGGCTGCTACCTTGCTCTGCCTAAGAGCAGATTAGAAGAAACTCACAGGGTGATGATGATGACATCATTCCCCATGACATCTAGTGCTCCTAAATGAAATATATGCACAGAAGCTATTTTTCAGTTGTTGTTGTTTAGTTGTTTAGTCGTGTCCGACTCTTTGTGACCCCATGGACCAGAGCACGCCAGGCACTCCTGTCTTCCACTGCCTCCCGCAGTTTGGTCAAACTCATGTTGGTAGCTTCGAGAACACTGTCCCACCATCTCGTCCTCTGTCATCCCCTTCTCCTTGTGCCCTCAATCTTTCCCAACATCAGGGTCTTTTCCAGGGAGTCTTCTCTTTCTTCTCATGAGGTGGCCAAAGTTTTGGAGCCTCAGCTTCAGGATCTGTCCTTCCAGTGAGCACTCAGGGCTGATTTCCTTCAGAATGGATACGTTTGATCTTCTTACAGTCCATGGGACTCTCAAGAGTCTCCTCCAGCACCATAATTCAAAAGCATCAATTCTTCAGCAATCAGCTTTCTTTATGGTCCAGCTCTCACTCCCATACATTACTACTGGGAAAACCATAGCTTTAACTATACGGACCTTTATCGGCAAGGTGATGTCTATGCTTTTTAAGATGCACCTGCCTAAATCTAATTTTACCCAACGTTAATTAATAGACATTTAGAGATAGAGACTAAACAGCAAAAGCTTTCTGTCAATTGTAGCACCAACAGTAGTTATCCCCTGATGCGATAAAGGGCTCGATAATTATCAGGATTTCTCCCAAATCCTACCTTTGTCACATAAAACTAGCAGCGTATCCTGTTCAGCTCCCCCCCCCTTTTTTTAAAAGCAGGCTTTTAGAGTCCCTAGCATATACTTGCTTATTGATCGGTTTCCTTAAGTGCTCAGACTTTTCTTGCTATGCACTTTGGGAAGCTGGGCGGAGCATGGTCGGGGGGGGGGGGAGTCGAAGGAGAGCAACTTAAAATGGTTCTTACACTGCAAGCAGCTTTAATTAACTTGCTTTGACCCTGGCTGGAGATGTGGAAATATTCATGGAACCCTTCCTGCGAGATTAATTCCGCGCCCTCACCCGAGTCATATCATGGAAATCGTGCTATTTGTACCGCACACTTTGGTGAGCTGACAAGCAGTTATTTCTAAGTCAAGTTGTATACAAGTGACCTCATTTCCTGATCTGGTTGCTCGGAGAACTCACATGCCAGAAACATCAGTCATTGCTTTTCTTCACTTGACAGGCTCCTCTCTCTCTCTCTCTCTCTCTCTCTCTCTCTCTCTCTCCCTCCCTCCCTCTCTCTCTCTCTGACTCGTATTCTGCAACAGCTGCTCGAGTTCATCCCTCTGTCAGGATGAACTGTGCCAAATGGTATACATTTGGTTTCCCCCCTGCACTTTTGCTATGCATATACAAGGTCCCAGGTTCAATCCCTGGTTATCTCAGACCCCTGTCGACCCTAGAGAACCAGTGCCACTGCCGGTCTCACCCAGCAGAAGGCAGCTTCTATATGGCTGCATTTCACTGATATTTCACTGGCAATGTCTGTTTCAGGGCATATCCATCTGAAGCAGCTGGGTCATCAGGTCCAAAGTCCTTGAAATATACTCAGAGTCAAGAGTGGATTTCATGCTCTTTATTCAGCTCATAGTGGTGAGGAGGAATGGAAGTTCCCCCCAGAATGTCTGCTTTATATGCATTATTTACACAATGGGCCCCACGTGATTGGCTAATTCCGGGATTCACCTGTAGGCCAATCAGGTTGCGGATTCACTTCCACCTGGAGCTGGATTGGGTGGCTCCTGTGGACCAATCAGACTGCTGCATTCTGAATCCTATTGTTCTAGGGCCAATCAGACTGCTGCATTCTGAATCCTATTGTTCTAGGACCAATCAGACTGCTGCATTTTGGATCCTATTCGACTCAGTACATAACACTCCTTGATCTTTAGGGTTACCTGAAAGGTTTACGCTCAGTGTAGGAAAGTGCTAAGAAGAAGAAGAAGAAGAAGAAGAAGAAGAAGAAGAAGAAGAAGAAGAAGAAGAGTTTGGATTTGATATCCCACCTTTCATTCCCTTTAAGGAGTCTCAAAGCGGCTAACATTCTCCTTTCCCTTCCTCCCCCACAACAAACACTCTGTGAGGTGAGTGGGGCTGAGAGACTTCAAAGAAGTGTGACTAGCCCAAGGTCACCCAGCAGCTGCATGTGGAGGAGCGGAGATGCGAACCGGGTTCCCCAGATTATGAGACTACCACTCTTAACCACTACACCACACTGGCTTAGAGTGCTGGACCGGGACCTGGGATGCCAGGGTTCAAATCCCCAATTGCATTTAGAAAAAGTTGCTTATTTCCCTGACATAACTCCAAGAGAAGCGTCCTACCATACCGTCTGACATTTCTGTGACGAAAATAGGAATGTCCTAAGGAAAAGTGGGACATTCCAGGTTCAAGTCAGAAACTGGGGCAGCTTGTGTTAATACAGGACTGTCCCTGGAAAATAGGGACACTTGGAGGGTCTACAGACATTGTGAATGAGTCCAAAAGAGAAAGAGAGCAAGCCGCCTAACTCATGCTGAAACAAGAGGAAGCCAACTCCTTATGCAAACAAAACAGCATTCTCTGTGTGTTCATCTTTCCTGAGGGAATTCACTGCTACATTTCAGCAAAAGTCTGTCACCAAGCCCCTGGAGTCCAGTGACCATCTGCACCAGCCCCATTATCTGTGGAGTGAGATTGATCTTTCTCCTCTTTGTGTCTTCTCTCATCCTAATACCCAGGAGTCTGCAAAGGGAAGGAGACAGACTTGTAATTCATCAGAAAAGGGTGTGTCAGAATGAAGAATCGTTCTGTTCAACCTAAGGCAATGTAACTTCTCTTGCAATGTGCTGCATGTCTCTGTAGAACCTCTCTGTGTAATCTGGGTCCATTTTTATTTCTTCATGTTTACAACCCACATCACTCCCAAAGCCAAGAGGCTAGAATTAAATGACACAATTTGGCAAGAAATGAAAAGTAGCTCTTTTCCGAAGGGCCTCACAAGCATACTTGTCACCTGTACTAATCCTTTGCTAGCTTGCTGCAGCAGCCACTGATTGGCTAGCTCTTATGACATCATGAATGCTGAAGGTTTGTGATGTCAAAAGAGCTAGCCGACAGCTTGCAGAATAGAGGTGTGCTTGGGGTTCAGAGGGAGGGACATCCACATTCCCAGACTATCCCTGTCAGTTTACTTCTCTATTTCCTTGTTTATTTACATTGATACATCTTAAGTTGTATCCTGTTTACAACTCCTCAGAAGGGCAGAGAGTGAACACCTAGAACAGGTTTTCATAGTTTGTGACCCACCAAGCTGAATGCACCCCATCAGCCACTGTTTGGCACATGATCAACCAGTGTATGGGTTATATAAGGTATCTAGTCCAGAGCTAAATGGTTCTTTTTTCTCTGTTCAATGTTCACTTTTGTTGTTGTTGTTTAGTCGTTTAGTCATGTCTGACTCTTCGTGACCCCATGGACCAGAGCACGCCAGGCACTCCTGTCTTCCACTGCCTCCCGCACTTTGGTCAAACTCATGCTGGTAGCTTCGAGGACACTATCCAATCATCTCGTACTCTGTCATCCCCTTCTCCTTGTGCCCTCCATCTTTCCCAACATCAGGGTCTTTTCCAGGGAGTCTCCTCTTCTCATGAGGTGGCCAAAGTATTGGAGTCTAAGCTTCAGGTTCTGTCCTTCCAGTGAACACTCAGGGCTGATTTCCTTAAGAACGGATAGGTTTGATCTTCTTGCAGTCCATGGGACTTTCAAGAGTCACAACCACTTTTAATTAACAATAAGGACATGAACTGTAGAGGAAGAGTAACAGTCGAACAAAAATATGCTTCTACTGGTCTTTTAACTCCTTCAGTCTTCTGTAGGCAGATCACCTCTGAAGTGGTGTTGTATGTCCAGGCGCCACCAGCTACTGTTTTCATACAAAAGCCACAGTGCCAGAAACCCACAGCTTTCCTCTTCATTTTGGTCTTGCCACAGAAGAAGCAAGTATATTTAGCATGTTGGCTAATTTCAATCTTCTTCACCATTTTCCTCAGGGAAGCTCCATATCGGGTACCATTTTTACCCACAATCCCAACCTTCTTGGTTTGTTTGGCCATCTTGTTACCACTGCAGGCCACAGGAAGAGTGAGCTAAATGGTCCTGTGACAAGATCTATGACTCTCCCCCCCCCCCAATCTCTTTCTGCTCATCTTAACTTCATACTTCATTTTGTCTGGATGGCACCCACACTTGTTGCAGCAGGCACCATCTTAGAAAATAATTCCTACCTAGGAAATTCCTAGGAAATAAGGGGGTGGAGGAGATGCCTCTTCTAAGATGGCACCCACCACCTGCAGATTTGGTCCAGTTCTGTGAGGCCTTGAGGTTCAAAGGGAAAGTGGGGGCCACAGGTGAAAATAATGTAAATGGGGGGGCACGGCACAAGACTAGGGGGCCACAGAGGGAAGTGGGAAGTGAAGTGAAGAAAACAGGGAAGTGATTGAGAAAAGAAAAAAAGAAAACAGAGAAGTGGAGAAAATAGAAAACAGAAAAGTAGAATGAACATAATGGACACAGAGGTGATCTTTGGTTATCCCTCACAGCAATAGAACCAGATTTTAAGAAGCTTGTTTCTGGTCATCAAGCACGAAGGTCCCATTGATCAAGAAATACTTAAAGTATATTTTTTTATGTAATTGCATTTTGTATAAGTTATAAAAAATATAAATAAAACATATTCTATTTGCAAACAAAACATTTGAATAGCTACCTTTCTCCCAGTTGGACTGGGGAGCCACAGGAAGGAAACAAGGTCGGAAGGGGGGCCATGGTTGGAAAAAGCTTGAAAAACACTGGTCTAGAGCATCCTTTGCCTTCTGCTTTAGTCCGTATGAGCAACAGGACTCTTGCTGCCATGGTAGCTCCAATGCTCTGCCACACCCCACCGGGATTTGGATGGCTCTGTTACTCAAATTAAGGACTATGAGTGCGTCTACTTTTACTTGGATTCAACCTACTGTAGCATGTTTGCAGGAACACAAAATTCTCACAGTCAACATCCGAACCCTTTCCACTGACCATTTCCCAAGCTTTTTTTTTAGATGCTAACTTCATTTCCTCCCCAATACAATTTGATTATTGGCATTTCCAGATTTTAGAGGTTGTTTTTTTTCTTTTAAGATAGAGGGTTTTAAAATGAATGCTCTATAAACTGCTAAAGAGAAGCTTGCCATCCCCACAGCTGCCTTGTGAGATAACATTTTGTACCCAGGTGGTGAGGGGGGAAGGAATCCAAAGACAGGGTCGAGAGTGGATGTCTTCTCCAACATACAAAGGCAAAGAAAAAGGTTATCCTTCCTAGCAGCAAACGAATACCAGGAAGATCACAGAAAGGAAGAATGCGCCTGAGCTGCCACATCTATAATACGGACCAACAAGATTTCTTCCTGCTGGGTGACCCGGCTGCACCACCCATCAAAGAGAATTAGTCTCAAAGGAATAGCTTGCTTATGGATTTATAGACGTTGACAATAATCCTAAATGGATGCTAGAGGAATTGACAAATCTTAGCATTCTTCCTCAGTGCCCGTGCGCCTGGGGAAACACTGGAGGTCTCAGCATTTTTTAAAGAAGGGAGGAAGTCACTGACAGCTGATAGACAAACAGGTAAGGAAAGCCTAGAGAAGAAGGAGCCATTCGTTGATGCAAAATTCTAATGGAAACATTTGAAAGAAGTAGCCTAGTCAAGGTAATTGTAGACAGGGGATATATGGTGGCAGCGAGTGGACTGGCTAGGTGGAAGAGGGATTGTGTTTACAGGCTATTCCCTCTTCTGGTCTACCACATAGCCATAGGGACCTGATCTGATCTGCCAAATTGCCAGTGGATCTCATAGTGCCAGGTTGCTCTGCAATGAAAACTAGCAAATGAGAAAGCTAGTCTGGGTCCTGTGGATTTCTCTTCTGTCTTCCTGTTACTAAATTAAGTTAAATATATTTATTACAGTTAATATTCAGAAGTGAGCTGCTGCAAAGCTCTTTGCATTGACAACTATGGAATGCTTGGGTGGAAGCACATTGTTGTAAGGACAGATGATGCACAGGATTTCACCACTCCAGAAAGCAGATGAGGGGTTGCAAGTTTGAATGCTGCCCCATCTAAAGCAGCAACGACCTCTCCCTAGAGCCCCTCCAAATGGAAAGCTGGTAGTACATCAGAAAGAAAAGCTAAGATAAAGCCCTACTCTCAACTTTCCAGGAAGTTATTGTTGTTTGGGGAAGCATTGCGATGTGTTGATTCCCACCAGTATCCTGAAATGGCATCGTCCCAAAAGATCTTTGCCATAGCCCTCTGGTTCCCCACTGAAACTTCCATCATACCTGGCCATTGGCCATGCTTGCTGGGGCTGATGAGAATTGCAGTCCAGTAAAATCTGGAAGGCCAAAGGTTCTCCACGCTTGCTCTACAAATCATGTTCTCCCTATAAAAGGGCATGTGTTGCGGTGAGACCTGGAGACTGACCTCCTGGTTGTGGGTGGGTCTCCTGGATAGCCACAACCCCAATTGGTAGGTCCCTCGTTGCTGGGTGTAATCTGGCCAATGGGACGCAGTCTAAATGGATCGAAGGACCTATATAAACCCATGCACGTGTCCCAGAGCTTCCTCTTTCGGCTTGTGCATCAGAACACCTGCCCACCTCTCCCTAATTTTAGGGCGTTTTGCGATTGACCTTGCTATGCCGTCATGTGTCATCTGTCATTGGGACAGGGGCACAGCAGGAATTTTCCCCACTTGGCTGATTGGCTGTGGCCATTTGGGTTTCACCTGTCACGTAGCAATTCGCCACAACTTGTAAGTTTGTTGATAGGCACTGGTTCATGTGTTAGGGATGGGAGAACGGTCTCACCATCCCTATGTGAAGGGTATTCCGTTAAAGGAATCCAGGGACTCAACTTGGTTTGGTCAACCCCTGAGAGGGGATTGTGCCCATGCCTGAGTCCAGGGGAGCATCTGGGGAGTGAACAGAGTCTGTTCCCGGGCTTTTCACCTGCGTCAGGTGTTCACCCTTGGCTGACCTATGATAGAGCTCTAGGTCAGCGCTACCTGCCAGGGTGTAGGGAGCTAGTTGAACCAGAGCCTATGCACTCACTTTTCTGTAATCAGTAAAGTTGTGGCCTAAATTCTGCCAAAACCCCAAACTAAAATTTGAGTCAAATGTATCTTTATTTAAGGGGGACGTCTCTGGGTCTGAACACGCAATGTGCTTTTTGAATCCTTGAAATGAATGCCTCACAAAGATTATTGATTTTATTGTTGGAAATGCCACCTGGAGTCCCATAAAGCTGATAGGCAGAGGGGGAAACTGACAAAGGCCTGAAGTGTTTCATAGAACAATCCAAGATAGCTTGGGTTTTCATTGCAGTTGTGGAATATCTATTGCCATTAAACTAGCCCACAGGTGAGAACCAAGGGATAGGATGAACTGGCTGCCTAAGGCCAACTAAGTTGGTGACTCCCTTGTCTTCCTATAGAACAGTTCTCTATCCCCATTCTTTTCCAAGTGGAGCACCAGACCAGTGAAAAGGTCAGTGGATGGAATGCAAGGAGTGTGGCCATAAATGAGGGAAATGACAGAGATTCAGCCCCCTTGTAACTCCACAGTCTTTCCTATCTGCGAAACCTATGAATGACCTACAGGAAACAAAAGTGGTTGCCAGTAAATCAGATGCATCAGCCCACATTCCACCGGCAGGTGTGCAAACCTGTCAAGAGGAATATGGATGAGATAAACAGGGACAACAAAGAACTGGATAGCTTTTGACTTGAGAGCTGATCCAGATAGTTGGTGCAGCAAAGGTCACCTGAGGTTTCTTCCTATCTTGTTGTTTGGCTGGCGAGAAACTAGAACCTCTGAAGGAAAGCAAACGAATTTGAGGAAATTGTTCGTTGCACAAGGCAAACACATGATTGCTAATAGTATAGCAGGAAATGAACATCCCCTTTGCACAAAGAAATGTTAACATAAAGAACATACTATTCGTTCTTTAAAATTTGCATCAAAGCTAAAACAAAACACAAGTCTGCCAATGGTACTCTGTCTTAAAAGTCATCAAATTTTCCATTGACTGGAAGCTCTGTTTATCAACCAGAAACCAAAGAACACCTTCCTCTCCCCACTTCTCACATTTTTTAAAAAAGGCTGTAGGCCCTTTTAGGGAAGGAATGCAGAGATTTCCTGCTGATTGTAAAAGGTGAGTGATGGAGATGGGGGTACATTAGAAATGATTACAGGAATCCGATATCATTATCTTTTGTACTTCGTCAAAACGGCAAAGACGACTACCTGGGGCAAAGCAGACATCTTACTTCCTACATCAGATAATTAGCAAAGACTGTCAGTACAAATTTCAATGCCCTTGTCTTTGAAATCCTCTGCAGCGCGCATATATATATATATATATATATATACACACACACATATGAATCCAACTCTGTCTTTCTTTAGATTCAGATTTGTAGTGCTTTGAAGAAGCAGATAAAACTGTAGCGCAGCTCAGAAAACCCTGAACGCTGCTGCTTTTCAAGTTCATCAGACAACTTCCCCTCCACTGTTATGGGGGTGGGGAGGGAGACACTATGATTTATATAAAGTTCGGGTTTCAGGCTTACTTTTTCAGATGACGGCAACGTAAGGTGCTTAGACGAAGTGAAGCTTAATCCAGGCAAGACAGAAGCACTTCAGGTAGAATAGAGCTAGGATGCTACCTTGAATAAGAGACTGTGTTAGCTACAGTGGAACAAGCCTCTACTGGCACAGTTTCTATCCCTGAACCGGGGGGATAGGAACAGCTGAGGAAGCTTACTCATTACATGGATTTGGTAGTAACCTGAAGGGGAGGGTTCAGCAGGGGTAACAGAATCAAGGAGCTGGAAAGGATCCAATGGGGTTCTTTAGCTCACACCTACCTAGAAAGGACATCCAATCCCTTTCTGGCCTGTGCTTTATGTCCCGCTGAGTCTATGGTCATAGTCAATTGAGCAGCAATTGCCTACAACAAAAAGCCAAAAACCTGTTCCTGTGTACAGCTTTGCTTTTAACGCTTCTGTTTTACTCTGTATTATCAAAGCCAAGGCCTTCGATGTGTACTGTGATTCTGGCATCTCTCAGAGGATGTTGTCGTATATAGCAGACAATATAAGTTGTCTGTTGGCAACTTTCACATATCATTTTGCAATTTTCTCGCGCAGCGGCCCTTTGAGGAGACACTGTTTTAAACCAGTTTGAATCCCATGCGTGCTTGCATGCCTGCACACACACACGAAAAGAGAATTTGTCAAAGGAAATATAGAAGAGAAAAAATCACAGAGGTTTCAGCCTACCGTTCACAGCAGAAAAAGAGAGAGATGTTTCAACACAAGCCTAATTGCAGTTTTGCGAAGCGCTGTTGAGACGTGCTGTGAAGTTTCTTCAGGACACAGATTTTATTATTATCATTATTGTTCTTTTGCATTTTGTTGCTACGGCAACTGCTACTTCATGGTCTAGTTTTGCAGAGGAGGCTGAACACCTGCAGGAGCATTGGGGAGGGGATTATTAAGCAGCACTTACAGGATTGGGCCCCAAATTAAGATGAGAAACTGCCCACAAATCCCCCATAAATGCTATTTCAAAAGGGTTGTGGAAGAGTGAAACTATTTGATGCCCACAAATCCAGTTTCCCTTTTGTATGAATGCTTCCCTCCCCACTCCCCATGCCATATTAATGCTTTCAAATAAAACCATAACAAACAAACATACACAGTGCAAACAAACAAAGTTAAACAGTGCAATGCTATATATGTGTCCTTAGAATTAAATACAGACCCTCCAAGTGTCCCTGTTTTCTAGGGACAGTCTTGGATTTACAGAAGCCATCCTGGTTTCTGACAGGATACCAGAATGTCCCACTTTTCCTTAGGACGTCCCTATTTCCATCTGAGAAATGTTGGAGGGTAGGGAGTTATGTGACCCCCGAGCCAAGGAGATAAGTAACAATAAACCTTTATCAGACATCTGAAGGCAGCCCTGTATAGGGAAGTTTTTTTAAAAAAATGTTTACTGTTTTTATATATGTTGAAAGCTGCCCAAAGTAGCAACCCAGTCAGTTGGATGAGGTATAATAATAATAATAATAATAATAGAATAGGATGTCCCCATTTTCATTGGAGAAATGTTGGAGGTTATGTAAGTTCAGTAAGGTAACCCAAGTGTATAGAATATTGCAGCCTAAGCCGTCTTTTTCTTTATTTATTGTCACTCCACTTGGTTGATGATAACCAAAATGCACAAGTGAAGCTCAGCGACAAAATGTTGGTGGTGTGAGAACGTTCCAAAGTGTTTTCTTTTAGTCTTTGCGCTTGAACAGAGTCTAAAGGACTAGTTCAGTTTATAGCTCATTTCCTCCCCCATTCATCTCAGTGTCGGGGTGCGCAGACTGAGAATGTTTTGTGTCTCGGCAGTAAGTCAGATCACTTAACTGCAAGCAGGTAGGAGCACACCAGTTGCCTTTCTTATCTGATGTTGATGCCTGAACAAGTTCTTACCATTTTAGACAGCTGCTTCGTCCCCTGTGGTGGTAAGATTCACGATTGTGGGGTACTCTGACGTCAACTTCAGCTATTATATTTCCTGGGTGCCTTTATAGATGGATAGATAACTTTAGCTTTTACATTTCATATGTACCTAAAATTATCTCCTCCCCCGTTTAAATTATACCAGATAAGACATGCCGTGGTAGATCAGGCCCGACCTATTTTAAGAGCGGTCCTTTTGCAATCTAGGCAATGGGAAACTTTAAATAGGCAATGTAAGAATAAAATGCATTAAAATGTTTACAGCCACTGCTGGTTAGATTGGGAAGCATTGTATACATGACATTAAGTCACAATCCACATATGTCCTGCATCTATTCTGTCATTTCTTAGGAAATACTGCATTTTGATGTGCTTCTCCCCAAACTAGCTTTAATCCAAACTGAGATTTCCACTTTCCTCTGGAACTGACATCCCCTCTTCTCTCATTTTTTACCAGACGACCTTGTTGACAAATTGTTGCAGTCCTGGTTGATATCTGAAAGTAATTCAAATACTTCAAAACTTATATGTAGCTCTGGCACAAGAAACTGGTTTTGCCCAAAGATAGCTTAGGTCAAATAGTTTAGCAATATGATGGCTAAACTATATTGCCCCTTCCCCCCTAAAAAACCCATAGCACAAAGAAGTTGATTGAAGAAATTCATTTTGAAAAATTCTCCTCAAAATTCTCTGTGCCATACTCCGTTGTCAGAGATTTCCCAGATATCGCTACATACTTGAAGATTTGCAGAATACTTAATATCCACATCTGACATGCATTGGTATTTAATTTCAAAGCACAGCTGTGTTTGGGTTTGTGTATTCTTTCAGGAAATGCAAATATCATGCAAATTTCATTGAAATACAAACCAAACCAAATTTCTCCCCCACCTCTGCCATATGCACTGCCCTAGAACTGGGATTCTTTTATTTAAAACAAGGACACTGACATTGCAAGACGGGATGAACTCCCGTTGCTCTGTCCCAGCTTCTGCCAACCTAGCAGTTCGAAAGCATGCCAGTGCAAGTAGATAAATAGGCACCACTGTGGTGGGAAGGTAAAAGGCAATTCCGTGCGCTCTGGCTTCCGTCATGGTGTTCCGTTGTGCCAGAGGCAGTTTAGTCATGCTGGCCACATGACCCAGAAAACTGTCCGTGGACAAACGGCGGCTCCCTCGGCCTGAAGTGAGATGGGTGCCGCAACCCCATAGTCGCCTTTGACTGGACTTAACTGTCCAGGGGTCCTTTACCTTTTTTACCTATACGTGTCTATTCAGAAGTATGTCAAGTTCTCATTTTGTATTTTTATGTTGTGAACCACTTTGTAATCTCCAGATGCAGGGCGGTATGCAAATTTAATAAATAAACAGATAAACAGGGCATCCTCAGACTGATGCCATTTTGGGGTGGGATTCAACCATATACCAACAAATTCAGGTTGCAAGATTTATAGTTGGCTGGGAGTTCTTGCGAAGCAAACGTGCTTTCCCAAAAGATTGGACTTTTTGCAATAATGAAATGTGATGGGCAATTGCACTGGAAAGTGAGGGGTATTACAGTGGTACCTCGGGTTACATACGCTTCAGGTTACATACACTTAGGTTACACACTCCACTAAGCCAGAAATAGTGCTTCAGGTTAAGAACTTTGCTTCAGCATGAGAACAGAAATCAGGCTCCGGTGGCAGCAGGAGGCCCCATTAGCTAAAGTGGTGCTTCAGGTTAAGAACAGTTTCAGGTTAAGAATGGACCTCCAGAACAAATTAAGTACTTAACCCGAGGTACCACTGTACTTGCTTTGATGACATCTCTGCACAAGAAAACAGAAAGACTGCTCCTTAAACAGCCAATGTGGTCTAATCTCCCTGCAGACAAATTTGGATGACTGCTCAGTACACAGGTTGTCTGGTTGTGCCCTTGCTCCCAGGTTCATATGTATCGGCTCAGTGACATAGTTGTAGAGTTTAGTCGGCCACGTGAAAGCGTTCCCTTCCTCTGTCTCCAGCCCAGCCAAGCCTGAGTCGCTTCTAGATGCTCCCTGTCTCTGCTGATTATAATTCCTCGTGTATCAAATGTGTGCTTCTCCTGGCGGTTGTCAGCTGGGGTAAGCTACCAAGCTGTTTTGATGTCTACATTAATAATCCAGTAATTAGCGGGACTTTTCTTTTCCCTTTTTGCGGGACGTGGCCTTTTGGATTCCTTTGGCTGTAACGCTAGCCCCACCGTTCTGCAAAGTTATCTGATCTTGGGATCTGTTGAAAGAGAGCACCAGCTGGACATCTGAGATTGCAACTCACTCCTTTGGCTGCTGGGTATTGCCAAGCCCTTGAGGATGGAATGAGAGATTTTTTTAAAGGGGGGGGGAAACAACTGAGGGCCCAGGAGAGGAGGAGATGTGGCAGGCGACACCCAGAACCAGCTCCTTTCATTATGGCACTTCTGTAGCCTTCCTGCCAAGCATTTCCCCCAAAAATGGTTTAAGAAATTGGAAGAAGAGTTGTTGTGGTGGTATCATGCCACCCTCCATCAAAAATAATGCCTCGTTTCCTATTTTCAGCATGAGAATTATTATCTTTTACCTCTGGGAAGTGGCAATTTTTTTTTGGTGGGGTGGCATCTAAAGGCTCGCCAAGGGAGGCGGAGAATAATTTTCAGAGTGATCTTTTCATCCAGCTCCAGCAAGGAAGCAAGAAAAACACCTAAAGGCTGATGACATGTTTTACTACAAGCACAGACCTTGGAGATATCTTTTTACAGGCCCCTTTTTCAATTTCTATGTAAATTTCATTGGCTTAATGTGGCTCCTGCAAAGGAGATTTACCGATAACTCTTTAAAATAATGATGTTGTTAATTCCGTCTGAATTACTGAGCTGATCACCTTAAAGCACTTACGACAGACACATTAATAATATCTAATGAACCCAGCCTGATTACAGCAATAACTGGCTGTAAAACAGGTATTTTAGATGGCAAAACCAACCTCCCTCCCTCTCCCTCCCTCTCTCTCTCTCTCTCTCTCTCTCTCCTATCTTTTACTATGCCCACATCCAGAGAATGAGAGCACTCTTGGAGCACCCTGGAAACTGCCCATTCAGTATGCAAAAAGGGGGGTCATAATATTTGTGTGCACATGTGCATAGAGGTCAGTGATAGCTAACACTATCCCTTCCAGATATTCTTGAATTACAACTCCCATAATGCCTGGCCATTGACTGTGCTGACTAGTTTTGATGGCAACTGAGAGCTTGTGTGGTGTTGTGGTTAGAGTGTCTGACAAGGACATGGGAGACCAGAGTTCAAATCCCTACTCAGCCATGGGCCCATCATAGCCTCTCAGCCAACCTTCTTCACAGGTTGTAAGTAAGTGAACTCTTTATTAGAAAAAAAACAAGGTCTGCTCAGGAGTGCCAGGCCTAATGAGCACAGCAACTCTTCTTTGGTAGGTCTTGCCCCCATGTGGCAGTTCCCAAAGTTGCCTACCTCTTCTCCGCTCCTGGATCCTTCCCAAGCAATCTGAGGCTATGCTGGCATGCCTGTCTTTGCTAGTCCCACTTCATACTTCGCCTGGTCTTGAGAGACCAGGTTGGAAGGGAGCTGGTCACAGCAGGAGGGGGAGACACCCTGGCTTCTTCACCAACCTGACTCACCTCTGCCTCTTGGTCTCCCTCCTCTCCTGCTTCCACTTCATATGCTGATTTGCTCTCTGCCACAGACTCTCCCTGCCAGGGGAGCTGACATGGGCCCCAGGTTATGGGTACCCAGACATCATGTTGCAACATGACATCATGAGATCATGAGATCACGCCCACCCCCCAGCCTCAGAATCTGACTTCCGGTGCCACCAGAAGCTCTCAGGAGACCTCAGAAAGCATCTCTGGGGGCATCTCTGGAATTCCGGTACCAAAGATGCTGTTGAAGGCCTTGCAAGACCTCGGAAGTTGCATGGGGGCCCTGCTGTGTGGGTTCTGAGCACCCACAACAAAAATTTTGTGGGTGCTCGGGCACCCAGAACCCCCTATCATTGGCGCCCTTGCTCCCTGCTCCCTAAACACTAGTACCTCTCCAGCTTCCTGCTCCTCCTCCCAGTCTTCTCCCTCTAACCACTTGTAATTATCCCACCACCAATCCACAGGCTCTAAGCCTTTCTCCCTTGAGGGTTTTGCAGCTGGTACCTCCCACCATTACTCTGTGTCCAGCCAGTCCGTGACATCAAGACATGGTTTGGTTTAGCGTTATCAGTCAGGGAGCCCAGTCTTGTGGTTTGCTCACTCTCAACAAACCATGAGTGGCAGTGCTGGCTGGTGTCCAATGAGACTTGGAGGGCAGAAAACAGGGAACACCTGAGTAGGTGGAGCCTGAGACAGAGACCGGCAGAGTTAACCAGTTCTGGTTTTGCCCCCATCCTCCTCCCTGATGAGTTTTATGAAAGCAACAGTGAAACTTGGGAGGAGGAAGCTGACATCCCCATGGGCCAGTTGAAAGCAAGATGTCCAGCTGGTGGGAGCTGCTTGAATGCAGGTTGAGATTGGTGGGGCAGCACCCTATTCACCCTAATGGAGCAGCCTTCCTTAGGTTACAGTTTTATGTAACCTAAGTTTTCTTGAGAGTCCCATGGACTGCAAGAAGATCAAACCTATCCATTGTGAAGGAAATCAGCCCTGAGTGCTCACTGGAAGGACAGATCCTGAAGCTGAGGCTCCAATACCCACCTCATGAGAAGAGAAGACACCCTGGAAAAGACCCTGATGTTGGGAAAGATTGAGGGCACAAGGAGAAGGGGACGGCAGAGGATGGATGGTTGGACAGTGTTCTCGAAGCTACCAGCATGAGTTTGACCAAACTGCGGGAGGCAGTGCAAGACAGAAGTGCCTGACGTGCTCTGGTCCTTGGAGTCACGAAGAGTCGGACACGACTAAATGACTAAACAACAAAAGTGCTGCAGGGCAGAGTGGGGTGAACGATTCTTTTATTCTCTTATTCAGAAATATATTCAGGTCTTTCTCTTAGTTTGTGTTTAGCTTTGTTACCCTTTCCGAGAACAAGCAGAAAACACGACGGAACAAACATCTTTACGATTTCCACACTGCACACCTCTGAGATTTGAATCTACGTTGCCAGCCTCCATAGAACCAGCCGATATATATTATGAGGAAAGCGATCTCTACCAGTTCCCTCCAGTTCCCCTCGTTTCGTCTCCAAAGGATGGCAAACACGTTTAGTTTTCAGCACCCTTGAAACGGCAACAGGTAAGATTCATGGTGTACTAAAACAAAAAACAAAAAACCCACCACAACCCGCCATATCCTTGGCTTTTTAACAGCACACAGGAGTATTCCAGGCGGAAGTCAGTGGCACAACATTCTGTAACAGAGTTTTCTGCTTTGCCTGATTACATTACACACACCACAGATATTGAAGCATTCCGGCAGTTTTCCAGCACTCCCAGTGAGGGATCTAAACCTTTTGACCTCAAACATCTTATTAAAGCCTATGCTGAACTACGCTTCCACAAGGGAGAGGCGGGGGGAGAGGAACAAAAAACTCCTGGACTTATTCTCTCCTATAATTCATTCAAGTAAGCCCTTGTTGAGTGGAGGACCTTGGCTTTGATGTTAAAGGCTCCTAATTGGAAGGAAGTGAAGTGTTAGCCTGTCAGGCTATTAGTCTCTCATCAAATACTTTAAGAGGTATGGGGGACACTGAAGTTCTCACACTGAGGCAAAGAAAGCGCAGAGTGGCCTGGTCTTTGTTAAACTCTTTAAACTTTGCATCTGTCTTGTTCTTCTCCTTTTCTTTTTTTTAAAAAGGTGCTTAATATACATTGAATTATCCCTTGAATTTTCGGCCTTTTTATCTCATTTTTAAAAATGACCTGGGGTTTGCCATTGACATCTTTTGGCAAACCCTCCAAGTGTCCCTATTTTCCAGGGACAGTCCTGGATTTACAGAAGCTGTCCTGGTTTCTGATTTGATTCTGGAATGTCCTGCTTTTCCTCAGGATGTCCCTATTTTCATCACAAAAATGTTGGAGGGAACGTCTCTATTTTCATTGGAGAAAGGTTGGAGAGGATGCTTTTGGGAGGAGTACCAGGAACGGAGGATGAAGGGGGAAAGGCTACAGTTGTCAGAGTGTAGGCCTCACATCAGTGACAGATAGCTCAGCCCTCATCTCTAACATGTGATGTAATTCACGGTTCACAGACCCTCCAAGTGTCCCTATTTTCCAGGGACATTCCCAGATTTACAGAAGCTGTCCCAGTTTATGATTTGATCCTGGAGTGTCCTGCTTCTCCTTAGGATGTCCCTATCTTCACCAGCGAAATGTTGGAGGGTATAGAGTTATGTGGCACACACAGATTCCCGAGCCAAGGTAACTATACAACCTTTAGAAGACATCAGAAGGCAGACCTGTATAGGGAAGTTTTTAATGCTTAATGTTTTAATAATGTTTTTATATATGCTAGAAGCTGCCCAGAGTGGCCAGGGAAACCAAGTCAGATGGACAAGGTATATATATATATATATATATATATAATCATTATTATTAGTTATTATGGAATAGGATGTCCCTATTTTCGTTGGAGAAATGTTGGAGGGTATGTTTTCACTGTGAGCTTTTGAGCGTGATGTTGAATCTCCCCCACCAAGTTTTTCTCTGAGACTACCTGTATTCAGGTTAGCGGGAAGGTCAAAGATTCCATGCTCATTCTGTCTAGCTAGAGTACGTACCGTTTCTGGAGGGATGTGTGACAGTATCCCAAAGACATCTTCCACCTTTCAACAAGAGATGTCATCTGTATGTCAAGGAGTGCCACATGCAATTATTATAAGCGGCAATGTTGTTTAGATGGGGTGGATTGTCATAATCTGCTGAATGCCATGCTCCTCTCACCTCTGAAGTGGGATAGTGGTGTCTCACAAGTATTTGCCATATTAGGCCTTATGGGGGGCGAGGTCCCACACTGCTCTTTGATTGTACCAGAGCCCTGTGCTAGTTGAGGAGAAACAGTTCAATAAAAGCTCACTGGTTCTGCTACAAGAACCATTTTATACAGCCAAATATGTAGAAATGTTTCCATTATTTTCTGCTCATATTTTAGAAAGGGGGAAAAATAGAAAAACAAAACCCCACAGACATATTTGCATTATGGATGTGAAAAAGTTGATGGTTACAGAGAACCTGTTGAAAAAAGACATTACTGGCGTATTATTATTATTATTATTATTGCAGAATGTATGTTGGATCATTAACCAGCACAAATCACTATATTTTGGGAGTTTCCAATATCAAAGGGATACAAACTGCAGTCCAGTCATATCCAGCATTGTTCATACTGGATCTCACAGAATTGTGATGGCAGGAAATACCATGAGTTGTGTGTGTTGACTGTATCAATTGTTTGAAAGCACATGCCTTGAGCAAAAAGCAGGCAGGAATGTGAATCTGTGGTGGGTGTCCAGCTGATCATACCCCCTACTCATGTGTCTGGTGTAAAACAAGGAGTTGCCGCCTACCTTGCTGCTGCAAGCAAAATTTGGTGTGCTTAAATTAGATAGATGGAAAGATAGATAGTTTGCATTAGCCACAAGCCATAGCAATAAGATTAAATATACCGGGGATAAAGCTAAATAGTTAGGTATACAAAATACGTTCCGGAAGTTTGCATCAATACAAATGACAGAACTGATACATGATCCTTTAGCCACAGATAAAACATGTGAACCAATAGGCTTTATTTTGATTAAAAAATAAAGCTGAGAAATATTAGAAAGTCAATCAAATAACAGATCTTATTCTAATCGCCCCTGCTAAAAAATTTGCAGTTTATGCTTAAATGAATAGATTATGTGGTGCTCCTGTAAAAGGATCCCAACTAAAGCTATGATTCTGTCATGGTGTGTTTTTGGAAACACTGTGATTTTTTATTTATTTAAAAAACCCATGAATAACTTTCTGTAATAATTTTCCATGGAACTGTGGTATATGAAAAGTGGAAAATACTGTCAGCCTATGTACAGTGTGTCATTAACGTTTACTGCACTGAGGTATTTACTTTTGCCATGGTATTTGCTCTACTCTCTATACTTAGATTTTAAAAGAAAGCAAGTTTTCATGTTAAATTTAACTCGCTGGAATTGTTCATTCTGAAGCGGCACCGACATCAACTTGTTACATTCCAGCCTTTCTGCTGGGTTAGATCATACCTAGATATTCTTATTCCACAGTTCAGTACAAATACCACACAAGTTCATAGCTGGCATATAATTCAACCTCTGTAGAATCTGAGTATTTCTCCTTTTTCTTATACCTTGTTGCTGCTTCTGGCCTTCGCAAGGAGCTGTCAGACAAGCTGGACTTCATAAGGCCTTAGAACAGGAGCGAGGAACTTCCAGACCATGTGCCAAATTTTGCCTGGCATAGTTCCTAATCCGGCCCACCGGGACATTTTGCCCAAACCGTGCCCAGCTGATGTCAGATATGATGTCAGATGTGCAGCAGAACAATGGCTGGATCAGCTGCACAACTGAGTTCATCGGGGGGGGGGAGAGAAATATGGGGGAAACCCTATAGGAAATTGGCTTGAAGTCTTCATCCACCAGCTAATGGGCAGTGACTTCAAGCCTGGTGACCAGCGGCACTTCAAAGCACAGAGCAAGTCTGGCATGTTGGCTTCAAATCCCAATAATAGTCACCTGGCAGCATTGTAGTGTCCGGTGATTGACATGCAGGTAGCCCCACCCACCAAATTTAGTTCATCAGTCAGTTCAAACTCCCCACCCCTTCCTTAGGAGCCTAGCATGCTGCAGGAGCAAACTACTCCCTCTCAAACAGTTCTCACCAGCTCTGGCCACGAGGGGAGCTCTCCAGGGTCCTGCTCAGCAGTTTGCCTTGCCTTGGACTGGTGAGTTTGAACTCCTGGACTCACACCACCTGGTCCTAGCTCCTCAAGACCTAACAACTCTACTCAGAGTGCCCTGAACTCTACCTGGCACATACTCTCCCTGGGCACCTGGTAGAGCACATGGCAGCAATCTATAGAGGAAGCTATTGGGACGCGGGTGGCGCTGTGGGTTAAACCACAGAGCCTAGGGCTTGCCGATCAGAAGGTCAGTGGTTCAAATCCCCACAATGGGGTGAGCTCCCGTTGCTCAGTCCCTGCTCCTGCCAACCTAGCAGTTCGAAAGCATGTCAAAGTGCAAGTAGATAAATAGGTACCACTCCGGCAGGAAGGTAAACGCTGTTTCCGTGCACTGCTCTGGTTCACCAGAAGCGGCTTAGTCATGCTGGCCACATGACCCAGAAGCTGTACGCCGGCTGCCTTGGCCAATAAAGCAAGATGAGTGCCGCAACCCCAGAGTCGTCTGCAACTGGACCTAATGGTCAGGGTTCCCTTTACCTTTTATTGGGGCATGAGCTCACAGAGGCCAAGCTCCTCTGCTGATGGCAAATGCGCAGGAGGAGATGCACCATCCTAACTCTAGAGACTTCATTGTGCAATCGACCTGGTAAAATCAGTATAGGAGATCAAATGAAGTGAAGAGGGGCTGTCCCTCTTTTGAAGAATGGAACTATGATGAACGGCCTTCAAACATTGCCTGTAAGCTCCTTCCTTGTCACCTTCCACAGGGTTTCCCACAGCAGGTTGGAGTGCCTGTTTATTGACACTTGAGGAGCAGTTGAGGTATGTCAGGTGGGGTGCCCCTGCAGTGGCACTTCTGCTCCCCTGGTTTGCCCCCGTACATCCCAGTACCCACCTCTGGCCACAGGCCTGCTCTGAAAGGAATGCAGCCCTCAGGTATAATAAAGCACCCGCTCCCCAAGCCTACAGTGTCCCATATTCCATTGATTGTGGGTGACATTTGCCGAGGTCTGAACTCACTGCCATCTCCATCCTGTGAAACCAGATGAGCCCCAACTTAATTTTACATGACTCGTGCCACTGATTCTGGGAGAACTGCTGAGGCTGAAATGGAAACAATTGATATAATGGTAATTGTGCTTGGCATCTTGTGCGATGAGTTATTAGGCGCATTAAATGTAGGCGTGAGCTTTCTTTCCCTTTTTTAAAGCTCTTCTGCCCTATTCAGTAATGCAGCCGCATTCTTAGGGAGTCAGCGGAACCCCTTCCACCCTGAGGACAAGGGATATTGAGATGAATCTCCAAAGACATCCAATTACATGACATTTTAATCAAAATGGCACTATTTAAATGTCATCAAAATGTATCACTTCAGCATTTGGGGGGAAAGGAAGCACCGAAGTGAGGAAATGAGCTACTGACCGTCTTCCTTTTCTACACCATACTGAACAAAGAGTAGGAGCAGGGGTCCTTGATAGTTTTGGAAAATCTAGAAATCTAAGAAATCTGGAAATCTAAGAAACTATCCCAAGCAGCAGAAACACCTATTTCACTGAGGACAAGCAGGCAGTGCTCAGCACCACCCAACTCACCCTGCAACTGGCAAAGCACTTAAACACCCCCCCTCATGCATTGTGTTATGGTGTGTGACTTGAACCTCCTAAATATACAGCAGGGATGGGGAACTGCCGGCCCTTCAGAAGTTGTTGAAATTCAACGTCCATCAGCACCAGCAAGCACCGCCAATGGTCAGGGATGATGGGAGCTGTAGTCCGTAACCCAGCTTCAATGCTCCTGAAATGCAACACCCACAAATGTTCTGTGCCCTAACTTTCCTCAGAGGCTTCTGTGGCAGCCATGCCCTGTCCACTTGATGTAAGATCACGATCACATGGTTTTTCCAAGATGAGGCTCACTTACTGCATTCTGGATGAGCTGACAACTGTGACTTCCCCAAATGCTGGAAACTCAACTGCGTAATTTCTGCATAACTTCTAGACAGGGGCTTAATATAGTAAACTGGTTGTAAACAGATATGACAAATGGGCTGCTGGCCACAGGGTGTTTGCTTGTCTGTCTGTCTGTCTGTCTGTCTGTCTGTCTGTCTGTCAGATTTCCCCCATAAAAGGTAAATCTGGGAGAGGGCGGGGTGAGAATACATGCTTTTGATGCCAACAATGTAGTGTAGATGCTGTGAAAAAAAATCTTCATGCATGAGGAACATTCATCCCACAAGAAATGCCCATCTGGAAGCACCCTAAATCTGAAGAAGGATCTGTTTTGATGAACCACATATAGTATTCTCTTGAAGCATTCTTGAATCATAGAATTGTATAGTTGAAAGGTATCCTGTGGACCATCTAGTCCAACCCTCTACAATGGAGGAATATGCAGCTGTCCCTTATGGGGATTGAACCTGCAACCTTGGCGTTATCAGCACCACACTCTAATCAACTGAGCTATTCTTTAACACGAATCATCACAGATCCCCTTCAAGCTCCTTGAGATCTGTGCCACCCTTGGGCATGTCTCCACTCAGCCATTGCTAAAGACCTGGCAAGCTCAGAGTTTCCCAGATGCATGCCAAGGGGCAGAGATGTCAACACACATCATGTGACTTATCTCGTGCAATTTTTGGAGCTATTTCTCGGCACATCTTCTGAGAGTCAAAGCAGACATGATGATGGGAAGCCAAGGTGTCACAAGTGAGCTGCCATGGAATTTTGATGGAAGTAGAAGTTGTGACCAAGTCAAAGTGCGGCATAGTCTATTTCAGGTTCTTGTCACTTTCACATGTGTTAGCTCATGAGACCCTGTTCTCTCCTGTTTCCTCATTTTAATGCAGTTATTATTATTATTTTCAAAAAAAAAAACTCATGAAAACTTGCACTTACAATATTTGGATGTGTTTTCTAAGCCAAGAACTATGTTGGAACACCCAGGAGGTGGGAAAGCCAGTGGATCCAACCTGTGCATTAGTCCAGAAGGTGTGGATCATGTCAGTTTTTACTGGGATTCCCAAGGCTTGAATTTCTCAAACGTCTCTTAAGCAGAGATTACTTACAGCAGAGGTCTTCCACCTTTTTGAGTCCACGGCTCCCTTGACCAACTACCTTCTTTCTGCAGCTCCCTTGTGGGGCTCAGGAGCCCAGTTACATCACCCTTTGCCTGCAGAGCTGGCAGCCTTTCACCCTTTTTCGGACACCCTCCATTGTGGAGTGTTACCTCAGCCTCCTCTCCCCTCTCCTTGGGAGTCCTCTGGGCAGCTGCTACTGCCATCCCTGGTCTCTGAACTACTCTCCCTGCCCCAAAGAGAGGTGCCTTCTCACACTGCCCCACTGGGGCCTAGGGTTATCTGTCCATTCCCAACAGCAAGGGCTGACAGACTGGGCTTCCTTGCCCGCTCCCTTGCTTACTCTGAGGCTGCCTCAGCTCCTGGCAACCAGCACCCCCTGGCCAGCCCCAGAGGCACCATTCACCTGGGGAGCTTGTAGCTAGGATCGCTGCAACAAACAGCCATGCAAGCCTTTGGGAGGCAGAGATGCAAGAGGGCATCAGAGGAGGAAGGGAGAGAAGGAAAGAGGGACAGAGGCCAGTATTGCCCGCGGCACCCCAAGCATCGTTCAAGGCACCCCAGGGTGCCACGGCACACTGGTTGAAAACCACTAACTTACAGAGATGTGCTTGCAGAGTCGCTGAATGTGTTGCAAAGTGTAATGCCAGCACCCACATTCTAGCTCAAATGTGCCCCTAGGCATTCTTTAACATCTATGCAGATTTGTGTCATGGGCCTATATCCCCTGTTATTTAAGTACCCAGTAGCACCCCTGCTCATCCCTCTCACGAAGTGACAAAAGGGATGCGGAGATTGTCTCATAGGCTGCGAGCCTGCCGTGCATTTAAAGCACACACACCCCTCCAATGAGGAATCCTGGAAACCATAGTTTATCTCTCACATTGATACAGTTCCCCGTGCCCTTAACAAACTACAGTTCCTAGGATTCTTTTTTTGTAGGGTGGGATGTGCTTTAAAGGCACGATGTGCAGACAGCCATAGATGCAGTGACTGTGATAGATAATGGGTGTTATGCAGCAACAGTGAACTAAAATTTGTGAGCTGGAAGACCCTCTTTCAGAATTATTGATACCCATCGCAATGTGCAGTTTAAGACACTCCCAAGCACATCTGCCCTTTTAGGTACTGCGTAAAGTCCTTTTCTTAAGTCCCAGGCATTTGACCTCTGGTGTATTTTCATTTTATTTCTGCTCTTTTTTATAAGCACTGCAGTCAACCGGTCCTGTATTCCTTATTGCTGTTTTATTGTGTTTCATGATGTTTCTTGGAAATCATGGTGAGAATGTTTTAGTCGAAAGTTGATATATATATAAAAAAACTGACTAAATGGGCATTGGCATTTACACTGTGCTGTAAAAGGCAGACCAGCTCATCATTAGACATCCCTGGTTCCTGCTCCTGAGAAACTAGCCTCTGAAGGCTCCTTCTTGCATTATTTTTGTATATGCTCCCCAAAGCACAGAGGTGTGCTAGATGGTTGGAGGGGCAGGAGGAATTAACCAAACTCATTAAAAACTTCAAAAGAAGTTCATGTCAGAATTCTGGATCAAAGGATTTAGTGGGTCCTGTAATAGGAACCACCTGGTTCATTCCTTTAAAAACACACACACAAAAAAAAACCATCAAGGAGACATCTTTATTCCCATTTATAAGTACTTAGCATCAAATGATTTAGAATAGCTTCCGAAACACATTACCATAATCGTGTTATGATAATGAAGTTAACCAGCCACTTCCATCTGATTATTGTTAGAGCATTTAGAATATTGTGTTACTAACGACACACATATACATACACAATTTCCAATGTTCTCAGAAAGCTTTCTAGGACAAAGGTGGAAGTTTAGCTCCCATGTAGAAAACCACAGCTCTGAATGCAATGGCTGATAATACAAGGGCGATAATAAGTACTCAAAGGTGTTGAGGTAAACCAGAGTGAGAATTAATAAGATTACGCAGCCAGGCATTTTCACTGGGCAACTGCTGTCCAGGTAACTTTCATGTTTCCTATATACCCACATGAAAAAAAATCTTCCCCCCCCCCGCCCCACTCTCTCTCGTGACCTTTTTTCTATTGGCACGTCCCTCATCCTTAGATGCAGAAGCTTACCACCTGCCAAGGTAAACACTGAACTTCAGTAAGACCTGGGCATGGTGATGCTCAAGGCTTCCCTCCAGCCTGGTGCCAACTCAGACCTGACACCCCTCTCTCTCTCACACACACACCTGGTACTCCTGCCTACAGTTGTCATCTTTGCAACTACCAGCTACTCACTTCACCTTGGAACCAGACATCCTTTAGATGGGGTTGGTGCATGCCGTTTCGCTGCTTAAGGAGAAACAGCAAGTGCCGCCATGTCAGTGGTATAGCATTGGGGGGAGGCCACAGGAGTGGTTGCCCCGAGTGCAAAATTGCAAGGGGGTGCAAAATATCAACACCTGGTGCTGCCTCAATATAGCTGCATGCTTCTGTCACTAAGTGGAATTAGGACCCTCCCAATGGTGCATTAAAAATGAGTAAAGCTAAACAGGAGTGGACTTTCGTTTAGTTCTGGTAGTGACAGAAGAGAAATCCTAGGCTCAAAACATGCTCAGAAGCAAACTATTGTTTGAATTCTAACTCTGTTCTGCCCACCCCTGTTTCGAAGTGTTGACTATCGAGCCTTTTTGATAAAAATCTCAATATGGCTGCTCACTTTCTTCAGGGAAACAAATGATTTGGCTAAACTGGAAGAATGCAAGGGTTAAATTTATACCCAAGTTAGGAAATCACTCCACCCATGGGAGAAAGTATATTCTGCTTCATTCATACAACAACAACAACAACAACAACAACAACAACAACATTTATACCCCACCCATCTGGCTGGGTTGCCCCATCCACTTGGGGCAGATTCCAGCGGAATATGAGAACATAGTAAAATATCAAGCATTAAAAACTTCCTGATACAGTGCTGCTTTCAGATGTCTTCTAAAAGTCAGATAGTTGTTTATTTCCTTGACATCTGAAAGGAGGACATTCTACAGGGAGGGCGCCACCGCCAAGAAGGCCCTCTGTCTGGTTCCCTGTAACTTCACTTCTCACAATGAGGGAACCACCAGAAGACCCTCAGAGGAGGACCTCAGTGTCCTGGCTGAATGATGGTGGTGGAGATGCTCCTTCAGGTATACTGGGTCAAGGCCATTTAGGGCTTTAAAGGTCAGCACCAACACTTTGAATTGTGCTTGGAAATGTACTAGGAGCCAGTGAAGATCCTTTAGGACCGGTGTTATATGGTCCTGGCGGCCGTTCCCAGTCACCAGTCTAGCTGCTGCATTCTGCATTAGTTGTAGTTTCTGAGTCACCTTCAAAGGTAGGCCCACAAGAGCGCAATGCAGTAATCCAAGCGAGAGATAACCAAATCATACACCACTCTGGCGAGACAGTCCGCGGGCAGGTAGGGTCTCAGCCGACATACCAGATGGAGCTGGTAGACAGCTGCCCTGGACACAGAACTGACCTGCGCCTCCATGGACAGCTGTGAGTCCAAAACGACTCCCTGGCTGCACACCTGGTCCTTCAGGCACACAGTTACCCCATTCAGGACCAGGGAGTTCCCCATGCCTGCCCGTCCCCTGTCCCCCCAGAACAGTGCTTCTGTCTTGTTAGGATTCAACCTCAATCCATTAAGTGCCATCCATCCTCCAACCACCCTCAGACAATCTATTGTTTCTCTATTGATGAAAACAAAATTGATGAAAACAAAATTGAAAACTACTATTGCAGTAGCCTTCGAAACACATACTTTTCTTGATGTGCCTTAAGACCATCCTATCATGACTGAATTCAAACCCCATTGAACACTTCTCCTGGAGGGGAAAAATCTGTGGAATTTTAATCCTCAGGACTGAACTGCATGCATTTTCTTTGCTTGAGCACTTATTTACGATGTGATTAATGAGTTTCTAGGATGAGTTGTGCTTTTGGGGGGCTCCGGTTTCCATTCACTGGTTATGAGAACACCCACAACATAAAAGGAGATCTTTACTGCTGTGCAGTTTCTAAGCACTGCATCTGTGTTACTTCAAATGTGCCCCTAGTAGTTTGAACACTCATTCCTTAAAGAGAATGTAAAACTCATAATTGGGCACTTAGAGAACATAGATTGTCCATATAATATGACCTGTGATTCTCCACCCCATGTCTTCTTTCCCATTAAGATTAAAACAAAACAAAATAAGGGAATCTCCACATCCAGAAAAAAGCGCTTGGTCTGCAAGTAAGCAAATAATGTTCCTGGTTGTTGTCTTTTTAAACGCTGAAGAGTACATTCCAGTACTATAATTTAGGCGGTGGGAAGCAAGCTACTTGGGTAGAGGCAGATAAGCTGCATATCGTCTCTGCTCCCCCTTGTAAGTATTTGCCTGAGATCTCCAGAAAGCACTCCTGTCTGGGGGTAGAGGAAATATGAGGGATTGTGGTGGCAGCTACCAGAGAGTTATGATGGCTGACCAACCCAGACTGGCTGTTACAGAACAAAGGGGGCAAAAAGTTCTTTATCCACATCCGTTACAGGCACTTTCTCCTATGTACAAAATGCTACTGAAACTGGCAGCTGAATGTTATTTTAACACTGGCTGTGTCTTTCATTGCACCTAAGGGCAACAGGCCAGCGTAGAGAGCGCAGGTTAGGCCATGTGACACACACAGCTCTGTCTGCTCCCTGCCGCTCATCACTGCCTGCTGCCTGAGGGTGCCACCGCACTCTGGCTAATGAGAGGGCCAAAGGTTGGGACTGTAGTCCAAAACACTGAGCCTCTTGGACTTGCCGATCGTAAGGTCGGCGGTTTGAATCTGCACGACGGGCTGAGCTCCTGTTGCTCTGTCCCAGCTTCTGGCAACCTAGCAGTTTGAAAGCAAGTCAGTGCAAGTAGATAAATAGGCACGCTATGGTGGGAAGGTAAACGGCATTTCCATGCGCTGCTCTGGTTTTCGTCACGGGGTCCCGTTGCGCCAGAAGTGGTTTAGTCGTGCTGGCCACATGACCCGGAAAGCTGTCCGTGGACAAACGCTGGCTTTCTTGGCCTGAAAGCGAGAGGAGCGCCACAACCCCATAGTCGCCTTTGACTGGACTTAACCATCCAGGGGTCTTTTACCTTTAAAGGTAAAGGGACCCCTGACCATTAGGTCCAGTCGTGGCCGACTCTGAGGTTGTGGCACTCATCTAGCTTTATTGGCCGAGGAAGCCGGTGTACAGCTTCCGGGTCATGAGGCCAGCATGACTAAGCCGCTTCTGGTGAATCAGAGCAGCACACAGAAATGCTGTTTACCTTCCCGCCGGAGTGGTACCTATTTATCTACTTGCACTTTGACGTGCTTTCCAACTGGTAGGTTGGCAGGAGCAGGGACCGAGCAACCAGAGCTCACCCCGTCATGGGAATTCAAACCGCCGACCTTCTGATCGCAAATCCTAGGCTCTGTGGTTTAACCCACAGTGCCACTCGCATCCCTTTACCTTTTACCTAATGAGAGAGCCAGCCCTGCCAATACCTGCATATGGACTTGAGTTGTGGTTTTTTTGCTGCTCAAAACATATGCCTTAACCCTTTCAGAGCCTCATGGAATATGTGCCCTGTGATAAATTCAGTTCCCAAAAGGAAAAGTTGCCACCACACCGACAGACACCTTGTGATGGGACTGTAGAGAACATCAAGCTAACATGTTACCCACCCACGATGAGTAAACAAATAGTTTGAATTTGATTGATTTTGCTATAAAAGTTTCCATTTTTCAGTCCTGGAGTTTGCAGCACCTTAGGGTGGGCTTTTAACATCCAATCTGGTTTCTGTTTCTCAGGGTGCATTTGCTGAGAGGCTGTCACTTCCCCTCCTCTTTGGCTTTGTTTTCTGGTTTTTTGCTAAAATTCTATAATTGTAAAATTCTATAAAAGTATCTTTCAGTTCTTTTGGACTGCTTTTATTGATCCTTTGATCCTTTGAGTACTACCATTGTGCCACTTGGAAGTTTTATTACAGTGAAGTGGCATATAAATTTTGTTAGAGAAATAAACAGAACCAAAAAATAAATAAACAAACAAACAAGCAAAAGGTCGAGGGAACAAGCTGGAGGAACACACATGGACTGGATGCCACAGTCGTTGAGGGAAATGGCCAATAGATGTTTGTTTCCTGTAAGTTTGGGCCTGGCGGGAATTTGGGCACAGCTACAGCATCGCCCTGCACTAAAAAGGGCTTCCTGCCAAACTGAAGAGCACAGAGGCCACCTTTTGTTTCCTGGGAAAAGTGGGCAAGGCACTTTCCAATACGCCATGGCAACCCTCTCAGCTAAGAGTGTTGACAGTGGGAACTGAACCACTAGAAACGAAACTGAATCGGCTCAGCTGGAAGGAGAGCAGCATTCCTAAAATATTTGACAAGGCTTTAAGCCAGCAAGGAAAAGAGATCTTTTTATCTTGTTTCTCTCCCTCCCGCCTTCTTTCTGTCTTGGCTAGAATGTCCACAATTCCAGCAGCAAAATCCCTCCTCCTCCTGCTCTCGCTCTCTCTCCTCATAAGGTTTTCATAGCTGTGCACACACGTCCCGAAGCACGTTCCATATTTGCTTCTAAAGTTTTCCGGCAAATAAAGTAACGTGGATGGGGACCCTGTGCGTGAAAAGCACCTGGAACACGTTGCTGATATGTGCCTGACTTTGAGGTCCCATCCACACCACTGTTACAGTCTTGAAGAATCTTGAGAACTGTAGTCTGTTAAGGGTGCTGGGAGCTGTAGTGCCATACCCTCAACAAACCACAGTTCTCAGGATCCTTCGGAGAAGCCGTGGCTGTCTGTTAACATGGTACAAGAGTGCTTGTACCATGAGCCAGTGTGGTGTAGTGGTTAAGAGCGGTAGTCTCGTAATCTGGGGAACCGGGTTCGCGTCTCCGCTCCTCCACATGCAGCTGCTGGGTGACCTTGGGCCAGTCATACTTCTTTGAAGTCTCTCAGCCCCACTCACCTCACAGAGTGTTTGTTGTGGGGGAGGAAGGGAAAGGAGAATGTTAGCCGCTTTGAGACTCCTTAAAGGGAGTGAAAGGCGGAATATCAAATCCAAACTCTTCTTCTTCTTCTTTAAAAGGATGATGAGGCTGTGGCCTGAGCTAGAACAACATAAAAACACAATATAAAAACACAAAACACATAATAAAAACCAAAACAAGAGCAGCTCAATAATCCAACCCCCCTCCACAACACATTTTTAAAAAGCATCTGGTGTTAATCAGTCAAAGATCTGGTTGAAGAGGAACATTATTTTTTTTGCCTGGTGCCTAAAGGTGTATAATGAAGGCGCCAGGCGAACCTCCCTGGGGAGAGCATTCCACAAACAGGGAGCCACTGCAGAAAAGGCCCCTTCTCGTGTTGCCACCTCCTGGGCCTCTCATGGAGGTGACACACAAAGAAGGGCCTCAGAAGATGACCTCAGGGTCCGGGGTGGGTTCATATGGAAAGAGACGGTCCATCCTAGCAGCTGTTCTGGGACATTAGGAGCAGCTTGGTGCAAGCATGTCTTGCTCCACAAAAGCAGAAGATTGCTCCTGCATGCTTGCCATTCTTCACAAGTGGAATCTAGGAAGAGATGTGTGAATACCTGTTCCCTTGCAAATGTCAGGGTATGAGCAAGTATTAGGGAGGTTAAGCTATGGTTACCAGTTTTTTTTTCCAATGAATCCGGGGACACTTTTTCCTTTTCTTTTGAAGCTGAGGAGCAACAGGGAGCCAGTAGTGGGGATGGTGAGGCAAAAGACCCTGGGCCCAAGCACACATGCATATTGTATAAAGGTGAAAAGCCCTTCTTTTGCACCCTGTGAAACATAAATGCTCTGAATTTTTAAAAAACTGGGCAATGGTGCACCAAACGCCTGTGACTCCCGAGCCTTCCCTAATCTCCTTCCCCCTCCCCCCTTTGTTTTGACTGATCGGGGGAGATTTGGAAGTCACAGGTGGGCAGTCGTTGCCCAGTTTTTTAAAAACTCTGCGCATTTATGTTTCACAGGGTGTGAAAGAAGGGCTTTGCCAGCAAAGAAACCGTGCACCTTGAGCCCCTCCTGGGCAATGGCCACCCGCCCGCGACTCCCAAGCCTCCCCTGATCTGTCAAAACAAAGGGGGAAGTGGGCAGGAGATCTGTACCGCTGGACGTCCCTGGTTCCCCCTCGGCAGTGGCGGCAGCAGTGAGCAGCAAGCAGCTCCTGGAGCCAGCCAGAGCCAACTGCGCTACCAGGCTGGCTCCGGGCTGCTGAGGCTGCCGCTGCCACATTTCCTGAGGACAAATTTGCAAATCTGGGGACATTCCAGGGACAGAATTTGTCCGGGGACAGATCTGCAAATTTGGGGACTGTTCCCGGGAACCGGGGACATCTGGTAACCCTAGGTTAAGCAGCAATCATTGCTGACCAGTCTCCAAGAGGACCATGCCTCCTGACATCCATACTAAAAGAACTAGTGTAGAGAAGATACAAGTCCAGCTTGTTCAGGACGTGAGTTTATATGCTTGTAGCAGCCAGGAGTGTCATTATGTTAGTAGATAGACCCGGTTTGGAAAATGTTGCATGCTAACCCTCAAGCTTGCTTCAAAATCAAATCCTCCATCTAGAAATCCTTTAATCCTAATCCTAGAACTTTGTGGCTCTATTTACTCATTAGATGAAGGGAAAGCCTTCTGCATATGCTCAATAGCACTCTTTCTTATTGCACTGGCCAGCCTCAGTTCAAATTAAAGCCTCCTAGGGGAGTTTTAATTTCTTCTGTTTTTTTTCTTTTTCCAAAATGAGGATCTTCTCACCAGAGAACGATGGAGATTTTACAATTGAAAACCTCACTAGGCATGCTCCTTTGAACAATATCGTGGTGCAGACACACTAACAAGTGTGGAGTTATGAAATGCAGCCAAGAAAGTAAAGACACAATAAAAAAGTGGGGCATCCCAAAAGGAACCAGTTTTCCAGAAGTGATGCTGAAATGAAAAAGGTTCTCATCAGCTTGAACTATGGTTAAGACTCTGCCAATTATATTTAAGGATAATGAAAAATAAATACAGCTGAGCTATTAGAATAGCTGCGAGAGTTAAAGGTCTGTCAGCACCTCCATTGTAAATCTAGTTTTTCAGTGGCTTAAAAGTGCAGTAAAAATGGATTCCAGCCCTAAACTTGGCAGACAGTCATTGCGGCTTCAGACTTTTTTTCTTTTTCTTTTAAGGAGGAAAAATGGGATTGGACAGCTTTTTAAAGCTGCTCAAATGGTAGACGTTGACATTTTTTCCCAACACTTAAAAAAAAAGTTTTAAAAAAATACTTTGATTTAAAAACAAAATGATGCAAGTTATTAGTACTCCATAATAAGAACTAGCCATGTGCTGCTTTTGGGGCTGGTCCAAGACTTTAAAAGGCCAAAAGAGTTCAGATGTGGGTCAGCAGACTAAAATAATTGTAGTCCTTTAGGGTGGGCTTTTTAAAACAACAGCTCCAAATTGGTCTAATAATTCAGCCTGTGTTGGCACAGCTTTCAGTTTTTGCTTCAGAGGGAGGCTAGTGCCAATATTGTGCAAAAGTCCAACCCGTGTTCTTAATCACCCAACCTCTTTGCTTTTCATTATTTGCATTGCATTCAGGTTAGGGGAGACTTGGGCACCTGAGTGCTACAGAGAAAGCATTATGGAACAGTCCAGTTGTCTTCTGTGTTGATGTAGCAAATAATTCCTTACTAGCAAGGTGCCCGCCAGATGATGGAAATGTACGAAACAATCTGAAACACAGGCTAGCTCTGAATTTCCAAACATGCCAATGGAGCAGCAGGTGTTGGCGAGGGTTGGTGACCGTCTCTTGGCTGCACACTGAGAGAGGCTTTTATTTACTGCTGTTCTTCAGGGATGTTGGATGTGTGGGTTGCACTCTGCATGAGAAGTCAGCTAGGTTCCCAGAATTGAGCATGCTACTACCCTCTCTTTCCTCTTCAGGTTTCTAGAGGCACTTTTCCTGCACAAGCCAGGGAAGCAGTTTGGGAGGACCTGGCGGGCAGGCCTGATGGTTCACAGACATCGAGAAATTGTGTACAGAAGACCATCGTGGTTGATTCTGCTTGGCTCTGTATGGTGTGGACTGGATTTATTGGGCCGCGGAATTCAATGGCTCCTTACGTTCTTGCTCCATTCACACCAATACTCTGCCCACTTCTCGTGAGAAAGAGGAAGGCACATAGCCACAGAACATTTCTGAGTTTTATGCATTTGAAGGCTAAGTGAGAAGCCAGTGGGAAAGGGTTTTCCATGGCAGAAGGTGTAACAAGGGAACACAACTGAGTGTGGAGAAAGGCTGGCATGAATCCACCAGTGTTTGGAGCTCTGACATCACTAGATCGGACACAGGTGTTCCTTCTAAGCCAGTGGTTCTCAACCTGTGGGTTCCCAGATGTTGTTGGACTACAACTCCCATCATCCCTGAGCTCTGGCCTTGCTAGCTAGGGGTGATGGGAGTTGTAGTTCAACAACATCTGGGGACCCACAGGTTGAGAAAGGCTGTTCTAAGTGATAGAATAATGCAAGCGGCCCAAACAGGGACCACTTCATGTGGAGGAACTCTATATATCACTGGTGTGTGGGTCAGTGGACCAGCGGGGCTAGGCTAGTCCCCTAAATGTTCCTGGTAAATTACTATTAAAGCCTGGTGCCTCCTTCCCAAAGCCCAGGAAGCTTCTGCCAGGCTTAGGGAGGGAGGCACGATGCTCACACATGCCTCTGGCCCTACTAAAAAATTCACTGCACGCCACACAGGTGTTCCTTAACACGCCAGTCAAACATGTGTCTGTCTCCATGCATATTATGCACGTCTGTGATGGGAGGCTGGGCTAGTCTGTGTCTGCACCCCCTGCACACATGGGGAAGCGGGTGCTCTTGAACCTTCTGGCAGAAAGTAGCAGGCTCACGCCATGTTCTCTCCCCCTAGATACTTAAGCACACAAGATCACCACACCTTGGACTTCATACTCTTGGACAGCCATTGTTTGGAGAGGTAAAAAGAACAGGGAAATGATATGCATAAGTAGAGTTAAATATTACATTGGGAGGATGCTCAACACAGAGTCATCATTTTCGGTGGTATTTCCATTGGCGGTTCCCTCCCTGCGAGAAGTGAGGTTACGGGGTCCCAGGCGGAGGGCCTTTTCGGTGGTGGCACCTGCCCTGTGGAATGCCCTCCCATCACAACTTTTAGAAGATATCTGGAGGCAGCCCTGTATAGGGAATTTTTTTATTGTTTGATGTTTTATTATGTTTTTATATCTTTTGGAAACCACTTGGGAGTGGCTGGGGCAACCCAGTCAGATGGACAGGGTACAACGATGATGATGATGATGATGATGATCAGTGGAACATCAATTTCTTTCCAGTGTTTTTACTGTCCCAGGTCCAGGCAACTCAATGCAAGCATTTCTTTTTTATCTAGCAGTTTGGCCACCCTAGATTACCAGGATAATCTTATCCTTTAAAGAGAAAGTTTCCAATAGAAATGAATGCATTTTTAACAACAGCAAAAATCTCTCTTTGTCTTTTCACATTTTAAACAATTTTTAAAGGTGTCAACACATTTTTCAGCTAAAGGCAATTGAGACAGCTTTGAAAAGTGTTATTTTTTAAAAAAAAAATCTTTTATATGTATTAAAAAACCCAACAGCCCAACCCCAGACTGTTCTGCCACCTGCATGTGGAATGTTTTAATGTCTTAGGAAGTGTTATTTACACTAAGTAAGCTTGTCTGAGAGAGTGTTTCTGGCATTAATCTATTGTGTTAATTCTTATGCACTGCGGGGATTTTTCTCACTTAGTTGTTATTTGCATAATAAGGTGGCTTAAGGATAAGATCTCAGACTGTTGAGGGTTTTTTTCTTACTGCTTATTTTTAATTTTCTTGCCTTAATTGAACTTGCACGCTGTTGCCAGAGCATTTGGTATGATTCATTACAAACTCGATTGCACAGCAAGGGTAACTCAGAACTCTCTGAAGAAGAGATCTGATGCATTTGAATGTCGTTTTGGGAGATATGACTTTGCAACTTTAATGTGTATTGTTTTTTATATGCCGGCAAGATTTCTAGATGGCACAATCTGGAGAAATATTGCTGTGGTTAAGGTGTCATATCCAGAGCCGTGATTAAAATGTTTAGAGCAATTGAGCAAAGGAAGCTGATTAATACCAGGTCAGGCCACTAATCTATCTGGATCAATACGACCTACTGGGGTGATATCTAATACAGTGGTACCTCGGGTTAAGAACTTAATTCGTTCTGGAGGTCCATTCTTAACCTGAAACTCTTCTTAACCTGAAGCACCACTTTAACTAATGGGGCCTCCTGCTGCCGCGGCACAATTTCTGTTCTCATCCTGAAGCAAAGTTCTTAACCTGTGGTACTATTTCTGGGGTAGCGGAGTCTGCAACCTGAAGCATCTGTAACCTGAAGCGCCTGTAACCTGAGATACCACTGTACAGTGGTACCTCAGATTAAGTACTTAATTCATTCCGAAGGTCTGTTCTTAACCTGAAACTGTTCTTAACCTGAAGCACCACTTTAGCTAATGGGGCCTCCTGCTGCTGTTGCGCCGTCGGAGCACAATTTCTGTTCTCATCCTGAAGCAAAGTTCTTAACCCGAGGTACTATTTCTGGGTTAGCGGAGTCCATAACCTGAAGCGTATGTAACCTGAGGTACCACTGTACGTTACTCATTTGTGTCTACCAAAGGCATCATGGACTTTGAAGACACGCAAACTCAGGACGAAAGGGAGAAACGAGCTAAGAGGAAGGCACAATGGGCAAATCCTAACAGTGATCAACTCACACCCAGCAGTGGCAGAGGAAGGGTGTGTGGTGGAGGCAGACCGCCCCAGGTGCCCTCACTGAGGGGGGTGACATTTGGCGCACCGCCCGTCTGTGACTCCTAAGCCTACCCCGAGCCATCAGGGGAAGGAGGAAGCTGGCTGCTTAGCCGGCGGCATTCCCCCCTTCATTTTGACAGCTATGGGAGGCTTGGGAGTCATGGGCGGGCGGTGCGCTGAATATCCGCCATCGGCGGCTCACTCCGCCCCTGTGGGAGGCTCACTCTGCCCCTGGCTGCAGGGCGGCGCGCTGCTCCGTGCACCTGAGCGGCTATCCCACACCTGGGAGGGCACCCTCTGTGCCCTGCCCCCCTCGGGAGTGCCCGCCATCGCCCTCGGGAGTGTGCCCGCCCTGGGCAGCACAGGAATATGCTCTGCCACTGGCACCCAGAAACCTATGTCCCCATCGTGGAAGGATGTGCAGATCTAGAATTGGCCTCCACAGTTGGCTACGGACACACTGTTAAGACCATATTCACAGAAGACAGTCTTACTTGGTTGTAAGTGATCACCAAAAAGAAAATCTAATACGTTACACTCAGAGTAGACTCACAGTCATAAGTTTCTTATAAGTAATGTTACACTCTGTCTTCAGTTGGTGGATTCGAACATGTTACGGGCTGACAGCCTGACCTAAGGCAAGTCCCAGCAGAAGCATTATCACCATACAAACACATGTCCTTTTTTGTTTTTAAAGTAACAAATAGGTTTGCAGATGCATATTCGGGCTGAGGGTGAGTCTCAGGTCTGAGAGTAGTTGAGAACTACTGGCACACTTTGTAGCTTAAGTTTCAAATGTTTCACACAGGTGTATCTTCCAGATCTGGAAATGCAGGGGATTTGTGTGCAACGCACGTGCTCTATCACTGAGCAGTGATCTCCTTCCCAAAAAAGAAAGGACCATTAATTCCTTTTTCTGGGGGCCACCACTCAAAAGGCCCTGTCTCTTCTGCTTGCCAGCTGAACTGACCCAAGAGGTAGACACATGAAAAGCGCCTCTGAGGCCAATCTTAATGTCCAGGCAGTCTTATACCTGATGTAGGCAGATAACTTTTATGACCAGGGCTTTAAAGCTTATATGTCAGGGAACTGTGATCAGCTCAGAGGCAAGAGGTGGAAGAGCAGTTGTGTTACAGGGAGCCTCTGAAGATCTTATGAAGCAGTTCTTCTTCTGGCGAGGAGGGAAACCCCGCCTCCAGTGGGAAAGGGGCTCAGGGATCAGAAGATGCTAGGGAGAGCCTCAACAGCGAGCCTGAGCAAAGGGGAGAGGAGGCAAGTCCCCCTTTGCCAGCACCCACGTTGCACAGTAGGTTTGCACGCAGAGAGAGGAGAAGAAGGATGGGGGGTCATACGACTGTTATGCTGGGGAAGGTATAAGGACCGGCCACTCCCAGATTCTGCTAGCGACTGAGCAGACATGGACTTGTGACACTCTGCACTGTAAGATAGTTTGTACGGATAATAAAGCCTGGAAAAGACAGGTTGGAGTCTTGCCTGTTTGCTCTCGAGCAACCACAGCATCACCTGACAGCTTAAAACCAGCCAACAACTGAGTGGCAGCAAAGGAACTGCAATTGTACATTAAGCGCAACATTAAAGCCTTTTCGACCTGCAAAACAGCTGATGGGTGGTCAGGGTGCAGCTGCGGAGGGGGAAGTAGAAATGAATATTAGAATCATAGAACTGTAGAGTTGGAAAGGATGTAGAGGGTCATTGAGTCCAATCCCCTGCCATGCAGAAGTCCTAACTAAAGCATCCATGACAAATGGTCATACAACCTCTGTTTTAAAAGCTCCAAGGAAGAAGAGTCTACCACCCCCCAAGGGAGTCCGTTCCACTGTCAAACAGCTCTTACTGTCAGAAAGACCTTACTGAAGAAACCCAGATGCAGACCTCGTATGGTCCACAAGCCAGGACCTCTCCTCTTCTCCTGGCCAGCACGGTCTGCTCCAACAACACATGGCAGCCGCCCCTGGTGTGAAGATTCTCACGGGAACAGGGTGATCTATGTAAGGTAAGTATATTCCACATGCTGTGGGAACTAATGTTATGGTAGCCGTAACATGAGAACCGACATGGGAAATGAAGGTGCACGAGAGTGTTTTGCCTGAAATACTTCAATTTATTCGTTGCTGAGATCTCGCTTGGATCCAGATTTCACCAGCTGAAGTCCAAGAAGACTATACGCATTAGAAAGAGTGGCCATCATTAATTGGAGCAGGGGAGAGCACTGAGATGTAAGATATTCTTTAAAATGGGCACCACCAGCTGCCTTTTTTCTTGATCACCTCAGCTACTAATGTGCAATAAACAACCCCTCCCATTGTCAGCCTCCTCCATGTTCCATGCACTAAAATTAAACACCTTTCATAGCAATAGTGGCAAGCCGCAGACCACATCCTGTGCATAATTGCAACTTTCCCACTGGCAGACTTTTTTACTTTTCCACTTTCACAGATGTTCTGCCGAGATATGGTGAGGCCCTGCATTCAAGTACACATTCAAAGATGTTTCCTGTTTCTTCGTGGTGGTGGTCTTTCCGTGGAATGAGCGAAACCCTGGCCAGTAGCTATATTGTGACCACTAATATTTTAAATGCAACATCCTGCAATTACTTCACTTGTTCTAAGATCCTGGTAGCAGCTCATGACTCCCAGGTTGTGAAACCCTGAGCACCAACTTGATTACCTCTACATTTTAACACAGCAGTTGCAGAGGACGCTAAAATGTGATCATTAAACTGTTACCTCCTCTGAGCTTATTGCTGGTAAGGGTGGCGGAAGGTGAATAAATGAGAATCCTGGATTAAGGAGCCCCAGATGAGGGTAGAAGGGGAGCTGGGGTCCCCTAGGATTGATGGATTGGGCCTGGGGCCCCTCCTCCCCAAGGTAGATGGTGGGGAGTTGTTGCAGTCAAGAGTAATTGATAATGAAGCAGAAGGTATACATTCCATTTGCTATGAGCCAGCCACTGATGTCATCATCTACACACCATGGCCAATGGTAGGGGATTATGGGAGCTGTAGCCTGAAACAGGGTTGTATGGGGTGTTAGGGGAAGGGTAGGACCTCTGGTGCAGAACACGTTATGCTCCTTCTGGGGTAACTTGTCCACTTTGGTCCCCATCCTGCACTCAGCTCTCATCTGCAGCTCATAGATGCTGACAGCATGTGACAATGGCCACACTCTGGGAATTGGCTTCGACTAGCTGGCTAAACCAGGTGAGCATAGCTGATGGGTCTCAAAGTCTCGGTAATTTGGGACTTCATCTGCACGTGAAGACAGGCAGGTTGAGCTAGGGTTGCCATATGTCTGGAGTTTTCTGGACCTAAACAGAATTGGCCATCCCAAGCAGTGTCTGGACAGGAATACCTTAAATGTCTGGAAAACTCTGGATGTATGGCAACCCATGTCAGAAGTGTAGATTATTTGTTTTTTGAGATTTTGCAAAATAATAATAATTAAAAAATCATTTTTAGAAATATGGCAACCCTAGATGGAGCAGATAATACCAACACTCCATTGTGTCTCGAGACAGATGGAAGCTAACAGTCTAAAACACCTAGTAGACTCAGGGTAGGCTGGATGTACTGTTCTGCTGAAGGAGCCCACTGGGCAAGGCAGGTGTTGCAGCACCACGGAGAGCTCCATGTGAGCAACTTGTTCATCTAAAGTGGACTGGGGACCTTTGAGCTTCTGCCTCCAGTCCACCACTCTTAAGCTCCACCCCATTTGTGAGACCTGCAGTCCTTAAAGGGCCAGTGCCTCCCAGGCCTGCACATGGGGACTTCTTCCGCACTTCCTGGCCTCTCACCATGTATCCTTCTTGTGTTCTTGGATTGGCGAGGAAGGTTGGGATGCACTTGGTTCCTCAGGCCCAGAGGACAGTGCCCGTGAGGATCCTGGCTTTATGGGCCCCAGTGCTCTGGGAACAGGTCCAGGGCTCCAACCTTGGGTTGATTCGTCTCCTAGCCACCAGCATCAGGCTTGAGCAACAGGTTCAGTGTCAGATACCGGGTCTGGCTCCTTAGTCAATGACTCTGCAGCCTCTTTCTTGATCAGTGCTGGATTAATTGGTTTAAAACATGCCCGCTTTGAGTTGGCAGCCGAACATTGTATAAAGACATTATTTTTCATTCAAATGTGCTTGAAGTCAGGCATGGCTCGCTTCTGTACTTGGCTGGCTCAGTTGGGAGTAAAATTTAGCCAACTTGTTCATGTTTTCTCATGCCCCTTTTACTCTGCCTTGAGAAAGCCCAACGTAATACAGCCAGCTGGCCAAAGGATATCATCCAACTGCATCTCCCCACCACCAACACCTGAGTCTGAGTTGGCCTGAGACGGAGTTTTCATGATCTGGGAGAGGGAATTGGAATGGGGCAGCAATGTTGCATGGGTTTGCCTAACTCTCCTCCCTCTGTATGCCCAATCAGAGCTGCTGCTTCAAAGCGCCTTTTAGACTTGCTAAAAGACAGACACAGCACAATATTAAAACATCTTTGAGAGTAGTGATCTCTCTCAGACATACAAATAAAATGAACGGTTGGTTGAGTTAGGGTTGCCATATTTCAAAAAGGAAAAACCAGGACACCCCAAAAGTTGTTGAGCATTTTTTAAGAAACCCCCAGAATTGTTTCACAAAAATGCTAAGAAGTCAATTTTTCATTTGACTTGCCTGAGATCCAGTGCCAAGCACTACGTTTCGGAAGTCCATTCCACCTTTGAAATCCCACCAATGCCTGGGAAAATCCAGACGTATGGCTGAGTTCTCTTTTTTAGGCAGTGATTCAGAGTGGCTCAGTATTTTGTTCCCTGCAAAACAAGCCAATTTTTAAATTTCTTTTAAACTTTTGAATGCAAGGAATGTGAGTGAGTGAGGGCAACGCATCTCCACCAGGTGCCTTCTTAGAATCTCAAACGCTACGTTGTTTCTATAAAAATAGCTGTTTGGAAACTCCCAACTTTTGCTCTAAAAGGGAACCGTGAAAGATACGATATCCCCGTTTTTGGAAACTTCTTCTCTGGCACTGTGCACCGTTTGGGGTTATGAGGTGTTACTGAGAGTTTCGCTCTCTCTCCAGCCCCTTTTTTATAGGTTGCGCAGCAAATTCCATCCTCACAGATGTGTTAAAAGCCGCGGGTTCCAGGAGTTGAACTGCCAGGAGCTTACAGCCGAAGGTTTTCTTTGGCATTTGGGCACAATGATTTCATCAGGATGTGGAGCAAAAGTCAAAAACTGCTGTTGAGTTTCAGCATGTTAAGACTTCAGCACTGCAAATCCAGAAAGGGTGTGGGGAAGGGGGAAGCAGGTTCAGCTTCTATGTGTTCCAGTGCAGAATTACAGAATAACTGCAGCTCCTTTGTGCAATTTAAAACCTCCATATAGAATGCCCACAGAACTGCAGCCATTCACGTCATTACAGACTTTACAATGGGATCATGTTCACGGGCTTTCACAGCCCAGCTTCTGCTCTGTTTGAATTGCAATAAATATACCTGGGCAAGTCCAATAACTGAAGTAGCCAAACTTTGTTTAGCATTCAAATAACAGCTGACCCAGTGTCTTGTTTGTTCCTGACCAATAATACTCTGTAAAAAAAAAAAAGTTGCACTTTCTTTAAGCACAGCAAATGTGGGCAAATATTAGCTCTTGAAAACTAAAGGGGGAAGTTATTCATTCACTCAGCAGTGCTTTCAAGCTATCAATCTTCCAGGTATTTCTATTAGCCTTAATCATCAAGGTTGTTTATTTGGAGCAGTTTCTAAGAGAATAAAGGTACCTTTTGGCTCTTATCTCCTGTCATCAAAGCATCCATTAGGAAATCTAAGCCCTGCAGGCAAGCTCTAGGGATTACTCAAAGAAGTTTTCTTGAAACAGGCAAGAATCCAGGTCTCTCTCTTCAGCGCACAAGAGTTCAGCTGGAAAAAACACACCAAAAAAACACACACCACGGAATCTGAAAGGAAAGATTTATCTTTGGGTTTTATACAATTTGAACAGGATTTTGTTCAAGGGAAATCTATAGATAAAAGCATTTTAAATGGCATGAAACAAAGGCAGGCTTTGCATTCCTAGGAGTGCTTATTTCTAACTTACCTGCTCAAGTTAAAAAAAAACAACAGCAATTCAACAAAACAAAACCAGAAGGAATTTTCTAGATTCTTGAAATGATCCCATTAGTTACTGGAAGGGACTGGTGGCTAGCTAATTCACATCTACCCATTTTCTTTTTTAAAAAGAAATATTCTATAGGTGTTGTGAGGCGGCATTTTCACACCAGCTGAAAAATATCAAATCAACATTCCTGAGAACAAAGAGGATGTTTGCATTTTGGAAGAAATATTTAATTAAATCACACTTTGACAAAGGGCTGGGTGTGATGCATGGATATATAAACCAGAATTCCCTTGACTTTGGGGGATTAATTTTTTTTTAAAAATGAAGTCAACAACAGGAAACGATTGCAAATCGTCCACCTACTCTTAATGCAGGGTTTTTTTGGCCATTTGCGTTCTGAACTTTATAGATGTCAGAGTGCTACATCATTATTCCATTACTGTGGGAGAGATATTTAGGTTTTAAGAGGGAATGCAGGTAAAAGGGAGATAAGCAGTCCTGGTGAGCAGGGTAGGGGGGGTCAAAAGGTGGTTTATTTGGATGGGGTGACTTTTTCCCAGTGTTTCATGTTTCCTTTAAGAAAAAAATAAAATAAAAATTGAGTACCATTTCATACAGGATACTGGATGAAGTGGCCCATGGCAGAAGCATTTTTGGGAAGCTTTTAATGTCTGATTTATATTCTGTTGGAAGCCACCCAAAGTGGCTGAGGCACCTCAGTCAAATGCGCAGGATACAAGAAATATTATTATTATTATTATTATTAGCCACATAAAAGACACAAATAAAGGGACCAGACTCTGCAAGGAATCCAGATGCCAACATTGTCCCCATATCTATTCAGGCATCACTATGATAGAACCTATATGGGATGTGGGTGGCGCTTTGGTCTAAACCACTGAGCCTCTTGGGCTTGCCGGTCAGAAGGTCAGTGGTTCAAATCCCTGCAATGGGGTGAGCTCCTATTGCCCTGTCCCAGCTCCCGACAACCTAGCAGTTCAAAAGCATACCAGTTCAAGTAGATAAATATGTACAGCTGTGGCAGGAAGGTAAATGGTGTTTCTGTGCGCTCTGGCTTCCATCACGGTGTCCCGTTGCGCCAGAAGCGGTTAAGTCATGCTGGCCACATGACCCAGAAAGCTGTCTGTGGACAAACGCCAGCTCTCTTGGCCTGAAAGCGAGATGAGCGCCACAACCCCATAGTCGCCTTTGACTGAACTTAACCATCCAGGGGTCCTTTACTTTTATGATAGAAACTAATATTGCTCTCCACAACATCATGGGCTCAGTCACCAGCTCATTGTGTCATATGACATTTGCCATCATCTACCAGCAATGCTCTTCTGCATGGTACGTAAGGCAAACCGGCAATTCACTGCACAAAAGCATAAGCGGGCACAAGCAATGTTGACATCGGAAATGGCAACACCCAGAAACCAGTAGCAGAACATTTCAACAAACCAGGACACTCTGCGACTGACCTTAAGGTGCCCGTTCTCAAACAAAGAAACTTCAAAGTAGTGAAACCACACTGAATCATCCAGAAATTTAGTTCCATCACCTGTGGCTTGAATCAGGATTATGGCTTTTTATCACACTATGTGTGATAATTAACTAACCAATGTCAGGATTTTAGTGTTATCACCAATACTACCTTGTCAATTGATACTTTTTGTGTGTGTTTACATATCACAGCCTGTTCTTTTTTGCATTTCATTTCCTCTGACCTCATCTTCTCCACCACCCTAATCCACGTGACTTTGGGGGGGGTTCATTTCCACCCACAACCCATTCTTTATTCAGAAATGAATTTGAAAAAGCTATAATTCTCCCCTTTTTGGCAGAAGTGGATAAAATCTGCAGGGGTGCTAGTTTCTCCAGTGTGGATAAAGCCTGCAAACTTACAGATAAATAGTTCAGGGGCTTTCAATTTTAAAAATTGATATATGTTTTTAAAGGTCACACACACACACAAACACACGATTTCTGGATGGAATTGGATGGAATTTCCAAGCAAGATCAACCTTTGGAAAGCATGAATCTCACCAGCTTTCAGAAGAATCCCTATAGTGGCTTTCCCACAAGGACAGCTGCCACAGTTGTGGGGTGGGTAGAAAACAAATCATTTAAACTTTTCCAGTGTTTGTAAGCCATTTGTCTGAAAATTGCAAATGTCAGAGAGATGCAACTAGGTGAGAAACCTGCCAAATTGCAGGCGAATTGGTCCAGGGCTTATTTGCTAGACTCTAGTTGGTTTTTGGCAGGGGATAATGGAAAGGAATTCATTTTCCTGAAAAAGTCATTCTTACCAGGAGTGCCAACTTGGCCCCACGACTGTGGGTGCCTCGGGCTGTGGGTGCCATGCAGCGTGCATGGCGCTGGCACCAAAATTTGTGGTTGTCCTGCCCTTTCACGGGAATTTTGTGGGTGCTCAGGCACCCAAGGCCCCGGTATCTATGATTCCCACTGATGATCATCTTGATCTGTCAGACACAACTGTGCTCTCTCTCCATCTCCCCTCCCAACTTTGATGTTTTCTTTCTCTTCCTGCATCATAGCATTCATCGTGCCATACATCCAGAATTCAACTGGATTCATATGTCTGGAATTCAAAGGGTGAAATTAGTAGGGGGGAGGAATTTCTAAAAATCAGCAAAATGTCTGGGTGTGTTTGAGTATCACTCTCTGCCTTTTTTGGCCGAATTCCCCCCAAAAGACTCAGCGATGTTTTGGGTGATTTCCCCCAAAAAAGCTCAACAACAACTTTCATGTCTGGATTTTTATATCTTGAAATATGGCTACCCTATATGGTAAATCGAGAAACCTTCCTTTTGCTTTCAGCAGATATTTGTCTATAGCAGTTTTTTGATGCCTGGATTGCTGAGGTGCCACGAAGCACTTCAAGGGCTCACTGCTTTAACTCATGCCACGTTGTACAGAACCCTCTTCACCTCTGAGAAGCCAAAAATTCCTCCGAGGTGCCTCGCTTCGCCTTGGGATTAATCTGAACACAGTGCACACCCCTAGTATAAAAATATAAAGGGACCCCTGACCACTAGGTCCACTCGTGGCCGACTCTGGGGTTGCGGCGCTCATCTCGCTTTATTGGCCAAGGGAGCCGGCGTACAGCTTCTGGGTCATGTGGCCAGCATGACTAAGCTGCTTCTGGCGAACCAGAGCAGCGCACGGAAACGCCGTTTACCTTCCTGCTGGAGCGGTACCTATTTATCTACTTGTACTTTGACGTGCTTTCGAACTGCTAGGTTGGCAGGAGCAGGGACCAAGCAACAGGAGCTCAACCTGTCATGGGGATTTGAACTGCCGACCTTCTGATCAGCAAGTCCTAGGCTCTGTGGTTTAACCCACAGCGCCACCCGTGTCCCCCCCCCCCCCAGTATATACGCCTCCTAAATTAGGATTACATTTCATGCATTCAGTGGTGTGGGCTCCGGCTCATGAGCTTCTTCATTCCCTATTTCTATAACATCCAGGCCTTACTGACAACTATATCCTTAAGAAGAAGATCTTCATTTCCTTTTTCGAAAACATCTGGACTTCACTGACAATTACATCCTTGAGCACCAGAGTTCATATGAAGTTCACATTCTCGTTTTCTGCTTCCATACAGGGGACCCCACTGCAATCCTTTTTTTCTTTTCTTTTTTGCAATTCTCTGGGTTGCTAAAATGGCTAGGAACTAGGGTTGCAATATGTCCATAATTTTCCGGATCTACTGGGCTGTCGGAAACAGTGCCCAGGTGGAAATCGCTCATATGTCTGGGAAAATGTGGACATATGGCAACCTATGTCAAAGTCTAGATTTTGGCGAATTTCCTTAAAAGTAACTAAAAAAACTGCAGACAGACAGAGAGAGAGAGAGATTTGCAGAAGCAGTTCAACTTTGGGGAAACTAAAGAAAGCTCAACAACTTTGGTCCTCACCCCCCAAAAAACTCAATAACTTTGCAAAAAACAACAACAACATTTGTGTCTAGATTTTTCACTTTTTGAGATATGGCAACCCTATAGCAACCCATAATCCTACTGAAATCATTGTTGGTGGCACTGCTTCTTAGAGGATAGGCCTATCACAACAGCTATTAGTTTGTTTGTTTGTTTGTTTGTTTTTATTTATTTCATGGCTGGCATCCATGTGCCACCCCAATTAACCACATCCTCTGGGCAGTTCACAAAATCAAAATAAATAGAATGCAGGTACAGCCAGCTGCCAATCAGTACAAAAGCTGCACTGGCACAAAAATAGCTTGAAAAAAGCACAAGATGCAGAAAAATAGCACTAAAATCCAACAAAGGGGTCATGATGTCTACGTATGGAACCCCAGGGCTTCACGCAGGTATTTGAGTGGCCACTGTATGATGCAGGATACTTAACAATATTGACCTTGCTCTTATATTTATGTATTGGCTTGTCATCTTTTCTTTTGCTAAACAAGCAAGTGCATGTCAAATTCTCAGTGTCAGCCCCTAAGTTTGGGAACTCCTTTCCCACAGAGATGTGTCTGGCATCTTCATTATACAAAGATTCCTGCATTTCAGGGGGTTGGACTAGATGACCCTCATGGTCCCTCCCCACCTCACAGTTCTACGATTTTATGCTTCTAAACTTTCCTCAAATGCTGAAGGCACACCTCTATATTCTGGTTTTTGACACGTGAGGTGCATATTTTTTAGGGCACACCTTATTTCTGTGTTTGCAAGTTGTTTAAAACTCAACAGCATTGTGTTTTAAATGGTTGTCGCCTGTCCTTTGGGTGAAGGAGGGTTATTCATCATCATCAACATCATCATCATCATCAGAAAATGTTATTGTAAGAGCTATTTCAGCCCCTGAGTTAACCCACCCCCCTTTTGAATACACAAGTTTTTCTTGCAGTGTACCTTTGACTCTTTTGCACACATTTTTACCATTTGAGCAATTGCCATATTTAAGATGGATATATAATTTTGCATAAAGTTGTGTATTTGGATTCGGTCCGAGGGGCTGTTTCAGTAACCAAAACCAAAACCACCCAGAGGGCATACAGTAACCAGCAAGAAGCAAATTAACAGCTTAATTTATGTTTATACAACACTTCTAGCTGTATTTTTTTTCCTTAAGCACCCAACAACATATGTTAACATCCACCATAAATTTATTTTAACTATTGCAAGTGAGGATTTTTAAAAACAAACCTTTTCTTTTTTTAAAAAAAGCAACAAAAAACACCTACGATTTGACCAAGGCCATTTCTCCATAAAATGACTTTTCTTTCAAGCTTCTGTACAACGATTTAACAGAACTTACATCTGGCAATTTTAATGGGAAGAAAAAGGCATCTTATTAGTTGTTCCTTTCATGTCGACCATTATGACTTGTAAAGGATTGTCCTGTAATTAGCTAAAGGTTAAAAAATGGTAACAAGACATAAATGCTTAAGGGTGTCTTCATCTACCTGGATATTAAATGAAATTGCAGCAAACACATACTGTACATGGCCCCTTTATAGTGCATGTAATTTTTGGCTTTTATAGTAATAAAAAGCCAGCCTTTCTGTATAAACCATCTCCATGCTCCTTACTGCCTGTGGTACCCTTATTTCGTGTATTCCCCTCCATTCCTTTATTCAGCTCATTTTATAGGATTCTTGCGGCTAGCCAGCTGAACAGCAAATGTAGTGCCTCCCCTTAATTTTTCATGATGTGCTGTTACACAGCTTAGGGGACTCATTTGTGAAAATATTCTGAGATGATGCATGTGAGTAATTCTTCGGGATGGGCTGGTTCTCAGCAAGGCAAGCAACAAAATCTTCCTGATGCCCATAAAACTCTCAGCATGCGCATGCTTACGTATACAATTTGCATGGTGTATTGAAGCCTCAAAAGAACAACAACAACAACCATTTTATTATTTATATCCCGCCCATCTGGCTGGGTTGCCACAGCCACTCTGGGTGGCTTCCAACACACACCAAACATTAAAAACTTCCCAATACAGGGCTGCCTTCAGATGTCTTCTAAAGGTTATATAGTTTTTTATTTCCTTGACATCTGATGGGAAGACATTCTACAGGGCGGGCGCCACTGCCGAGAAGGCCTTCTACCTGGTTCCCTGTACCTTTGCTTCTCACAGTGAGGGAACCAGCAGAAGACCCTCAGATGAGGACCTCAGGCAGACCAGTGGGGGTGGAGACGCTCCTTCAGGTATACTGGGCTGAAGCCATTTAGGGTTTTAAAGGTCAGCACCAACACTTTGAATTCTGCTAGGAGCCAGTGAAGATCCTTTAAGACCGGTGTTATATGGTCCTGGCAGCCACTCCCAGTCACCAGACTAGCTGCCGCATTCTGGATTTGTTGTAGTTTTCACGTCACCTTCAAAGGTAGCCCCACGTAGAGAGCATTGCAATAGTCCAAACAGGAGATAACAAGAGCATGCACCACTCTGGAGACAGGGTGCAGGCAGATGGGTCTCTATTTTTTAAAAACCCAATGTACAGTGGTACCTCGGGTTACAGACGCTTCAGGTTACAGACTCCGCTAACCCAGATATAGTACCTCGGGTTAAGAACTTTGCTTCAGGATGAGAACAGAAATCGTGCGGCGGCGGCAGCAGGAGGCCCCATTAGCTAAAGTGGTACCTCAGGTTAAGAACAGTTTCAGGTTCAGAACGGACCTCCAGAACGAATTAAGTTCTTAACCCGAGGTACCACTGTAATTACACCCAGCCGAAAGGTTCTGATTCATTTCTCAATGAAGACAATGGAACCTTCCGATGGACACCAATGGAATTGATTAAGAGCCAAACAATTTAGGGGCATAGCTAGACTTTTAGCCCCATGGTGGCACAACCTTCTGCCGCTGGATATCAAAGAGTTTCTAAGGAAACACAATGACCTTAATTAGCACTTTCATTATAGTCCTGAAAAGATTATGCTACAAGGGCTGAGAGGACCCCAAAGGAAGCTTGCCAAATTTGAATTATCGGAAGAAATTGGGGGTGATTGCTCAGAGCTGTCTTGGACTTGAGAAGGGCATCTTGATATTGGATGGTCATCTATCAGGGATGCTTTAGTTGAGATTTCAGCAGTTGTAGGGGGTTGGACTAGATGAGCCTTGGGGTACCTTCCAATTCAACAGTTCTATGATGACATCACTGAAATGTGATTTTTGGTATGTTATTATATTTCTGTTTTGCGATGTTATTATGCAATTGTTATTATGCTATTATTTTACTTTTAATGTACAGTCGTACGTTGGTTTTCGAACAGCTTAGTTCCCCGACGTTTTGGCTCCCAAACACCACATACCCAGAAGTAACTATTCGGGTTTGCGAACTAATATTGGAAGCCGAACATCCGATGGGGCTTCCACTGCTTCCGATTGGTTGCAGGAGCTTGCTGCAGCCAATCAGAAGCCACACTTTGGTTTCCAAACATTTTGGAAGTCGAACGGACGTCTGGAACGGATTCCGTTTAACTTCTGAGGTACAACTGTATAGTGTGGATGTTAGGAACTCTCCAGATCTGCTTGGTTGGTTGTTGAAAAGGCAGTTTTCAGGGCTTCTTCAGGGTACTGCTAGACTCAAATACTTGAGTTATCTGAAGGGAGCCCCAAATACTTTCTTCCAGTTCTGAAATGAATAGGGGTGTTAGAAGTATTGTCCATTTGGATGTTTGAGAATCTGGAATGGTCAGAGATTTTTATTTTGCTTTTAAACCACCAACTTTTCAGAGTTCAGCAAAGATGAAATACAACCAGTCTGGGCATTCCACATACAGCATTTTTCTTTTCCATCTACACAGAGAAACATATTCATCTCCACCAGGCACATAGAAGGTGAAAAGTTCATAGTACAAACTGGGCGATGGGAGCCCCTTATCAAGAGGCCTGCATATCGGAGATAGCGGGGGGGGGGGGGGGAATCCCATGTGTTGCTCCAGATAATCCATTATAAGTTAAGAACTATTTTCAATGGAATGGTAGAGGACATAATCACAGAGCCTTTTATGTAAATAACCTCTGCAGACATGGCGGCTGCAGCAATTTTCAATCTGCCCTTTTCTTTGATGCCTAATTTTTCATGGTTTTCCAATAATCATGCCTCTTTCCAACAGACCTATGCGTTCTTCGGTGTCATCTGCACAATTCCCAGCACATAAGAACCAACGGAGAGAGAGAGAGAGAGAGAGAGCGAATACTGTATTTTTCTATGTATAACATGCCCCCGTGTATAAGACAACCCCTGTTTTGTGGGACTCCAAATTTAGGAAATGGGGGGGATTGCCCAGACTTGTTGAGCTTGTTTTGGGGAGGATTTCCCAGAGTTGTTGAGCTTTTATGGGGGGGGGTTGCCGCCAATCGCTCACCTGTCTGACCGCCACTGACAATCATACACCTCAATGAAGCCACTGATCGTCTGCCCGCTCCCCGCTCCCCGCCACCAGCCGCCAATCGCCCGCCCACTGGCCGCAGCAGCAGCCAATCGCCATCAGGTCTTGCCACAGCCACCAATCACCCGCCCGTTCGCCAATTACAATCTCCTGCTCAAAGCTGCCACCAATCGCACGTCCCCCCTCTGCACTATCCGTGTATCAGACGACCCCCAAATTTTTAACAATTATTTATATAAAAAACACACACCTCGCCTTATACACGGAAAAATACAGTACATACACAAGCACACACACATATACACTGGCGGAGGAACAGGGGTGCGGTGGGAGCGCACTGCCCCCGGCAGCACAATCCTGGTGGGGTGCCATTGCGGCTGCCCTCCCCCACGCTGGATGCCACGCACCCACAGGTGGCATGCCACGCCCCCATCTGCTTCCCCCCCCCCCCACAGGAGCTTGAAGCTGTGCCACTGCACATATATACACATACATACACAGTGGAATTTTTCTGGAAAAAGAGGGGCTGAAACTCAGTTCCCCTGAGTTGCTGCTGAAAAAAAGCGCTGTATATACATATTTGTGTGTGTGTGTGTGTGTGTGTGTGCGCAGATATACACACAAACACACACATATAATCTCATGGGTACATAAGCAGTTCTTGTCCTTGTCACAGAGCATATTTCCTGAAGGTGCATTTTTGAAAATAAACATGGGCATGGCTGGTACCTAGATGAGATACTTGCTTAAAATCTCTGCGTATGTCATTCTGATCTCCTTGGAGGAAAAGCGAGCTATAAAAGAAACAAATAATTTCATTGCTGTTCCACTGAGTGGATTAGCCTTACCTCTTACGCGCAATGTAGGCTCCGAGATATCGTGAGGGGAAGGGCTATTAGCACCAGCTATAAATTTCGTATTTGGATGCTTGGGACTGTAATAAGAAAACACTCGTGCTGGTAGGCTCTCACTGACAGGATCACAGCCTTAATCGTTATTTCTTCCATGCAGGTAACTGGCTATTTGTTCCTCAGAGACAGACTAAAAATATAATGTGGAAATCAAAGGTCCTCTTAGTGAGCCAAGAGATGTTTAAAATTAAGGCCACGGTGCTCTGCCTTATGGGAGTTTCAGCAAAGCCGTTACTGTCTTCCGGCATCCAAATAAACCCATGGCAAATTTGGGTGCTCACACGGAATGTCTTTTGCAGCATTGGAAGAAGCTGCCTCATCATTCAGCCTAGCAACATATTCTGTGCTGTTTATGATTTGTCAATACAATAAAGTCATTCTAAAGGCAGACCCTCCAAGTGTCCCTGTTTTCCAGAGACATCCCTGGTTTAGAGAAGCAGTCCCGGTTTCTGATTATATCCCGGAATGTCCGGCTTTTCCTTAGCATGTCCCTATTTTCATTGGAGAAATGTTGGAGGGTATCAGACCCTCGAGCTGTCTGAAGGCAATTCTGTATAGGAATTTATTTATTTTTAATGTTTAATTATGTTTTTATATATGTTGGAAGCCGCCCTTACCCAATAAGATAGGGTTGCCATATTTCAAAAAGAAAAAAACAGGGTGCTATTTTTAGAAAGACCCTAAAATTGAGCTTTTTTAAAAAAACTCGTGTCACCAGGAGGAGCCACATCATCGGCAGGATGATGGCTCAGCATCAAATCGGACTCTTGAGTGCGAGTGACAAGGCCACGTGGCCACTGAAGCTGCGTTGCACTCGGCTTGGTGGTTTGGCCTCCTCAGTCCCCTCAATATTTGGGGGGCTGAGCCCCTTGCTAAGAAATATTAAGGGGGCTGACGGCACTTCCACCCCTCAGAGTTGGCACTCCTGCATCTCCGCTGGCTAATATAAGAGCTTCATAACTAAGAGTTAGTCAGCCTGAGTTAGGTTTTATCCTTCCTCCCTTCCAACCTCTTCCCCTTTTATTTTGTGTCTGTTTAGATCAGGGGCTGTCAACCTGGTCCCTACCGCCCACTAGCGGGTGTTTCAGAATTCTAGGTGGGCGGTACGGGGTTCTACAGCACAAGCTGAATCCTCGTTCCATCGAGCACTGTGGGCGGTAAGGAAATTTTACCATCAAGAAAGATGCATTAGTGGGCATACTGGGCCCATCACCTCCTGGCAAATAGAAGGGGAAGAAATGGAGGCAGTGAGAGATTTTACTTTCTTGGGCTCCATGATCACTGCAGATGATGACAGCAGTCACAAAATTAAAAGTCACCTGGTTCTTGGGAGAAAAGCAATGACAAACCTAGACAGCATCTTAAAAAGCAGAGACATCACCTTGCCAACAAAGGTCCGTATAGTTAAAGCCATGGTTTTCCCAGTAGTGATGTATGGAAGTGAGAGCTGGACCATAAAGAAGGCTGATCGCCGAAGAATTGATGTTTTTGAATTATGGTGCTGGAGGAGACTCTTGAGAGTCCCATGGACTGCAAGAAGATCAAACCTCTCCATTCTTAAGGAAATCAGCCCTGAGTGCTCACTGGAAGGACAGATCAGATTGTGAAGCTGAGGCTCTAATACTTTGGCCACCTCATGAGAAGAGAAGACTCCCTGGAAAAGACCCTGATGTTGGGAAAGATGGAGGGCACAAGGAGAAGGGGATGACAGAGGACGAGATGGCTAGACAGTGTTCTCGAAGCTACCAGCACGAGTCTGACCAAACTGCAGGAGGCAGTGGAAGACAGGAGTGCCTGGCTTGCTCTGGTCCATGGGGTCATGAAGAGTCGGACACGACTAAACGACTAAACAACAACAATAAGGTATAAAAAGGTTGACTACCCCTAGTTTAGTCCATGTGCCTGACACCAGGAAATGGCTTATGAATGATCTCTGTATGGCAGCCTTTTTTGGCTGAAGACCAGGATCAAAATGCTTCAAAATAAATAAAGGTATCGTGCGTTATATGCCCTCTGCAGTACTGCCGCTAGTTAAGAAAATGAATTAATTCAGACAGACAATGACAATGTATGTCTAAAGGCCTTTAAAAAAAGAACTTGATAGTGTGAATGGAAGAATCCAATACAATCACATTCTCCTCTCCCCCACCCCCTTCCCAAGAATGGCATCTACAGAGAGGTGGCAAATAGTCCAGAGAGCAGATAAAAGATAATTTAACAAGAAGCAAATTGTAAAGGGTGACAAAGTGTTATTTCCATAATAAGCTTATCTGAGCAAACTTTCCCAGAGCCTTAGTGAGTTCCTGAACAGGGTGTGGATTTGGCAATAGTAAAGAAACAGGCCCCACAAAGAATGCCTGTTGAGCTAATGAATGCTTCTGAAGTGGTTGACTTTCATTTCTCTGGCTTGGATCGCTGCCACCTTTACTCTCATGTCAGACTTTGCTTAATTGGCAAATATGTCTTCAAAGTCCTGTAGACCCTTCCACATTGCTCCCTCGGCTGTTAATGTTTAATTGTGATTTGTTAAAGGCATACTAGCAGTTGATAAAAACTAAGAGTCTGGGTGCTTTATTGCCCTTATAGACCAGCAAGGACATGGCATATCCCATTCTTTGGCAAACATGGGCATTTTTTAAAGAGAGAAGCCAAGGTTGAAAGTGACAAATTTCTTCTGTTTGGTGCAATGAAATATTAAAAAGTCTTCCCTTGAGGAACATTATAACTACATATTTTCATTGAGTCCTATCAGCCGGCCTTGAGAAAGATTAAGACAATTTTTCCAGTAGTGCATACGCTCCAACATTTCTCTGATTAAATTGGGACGTCAGTAATAATAATAATAATAATAATAATAATAATAATACCCTGCCCATCTGACTGGGTTGCCCAAGCCACTCTGGGAGACTTCCAACATATAGAAAAACATAATAAAACATTAAACATTAAAAAAAACTCCCCTATACCGAGGAACCTGTTTTCGAGTGTCTCAGAAGCTGAACGATTCGGAAACCGAATGCCGAAAACCTGGAAGTGAATGCTTCTGTTTTCGAACGTGCATCGGAAATTCAATAAACCATTTCCATTCCATTTATTAAAAGTTTGTTATCTTGATTTCTTATTTTTCAAGTAAGTTTCGCCATTTCTGCATATTCCATAAGTTTTTGTATCCATTCTTCTTTCATTGGGACTTCTTTTTCTTTCCATTTTTGGGCAAATAACATTCTTGCTGCTGTGGTCGGATACATGAATAAATTTCTATACTGTTTAGGTCGTTCTACCCCTATAACTAGGAGTAGTTACTAGTTCTTAAACCAATTTTATATCTGTGTTCTCACCAGCCTTAGCAATTCTATTTTCCATTATTTTTCCTAGTGTTGTTTCTCCCTCCTCTCTAGTTTACTACACAGTTGTTGCTTTTTCATATACCAGAAGAAGAGTATCCTGCATCTTTTTCAACAGCTACTTAAATCTAACTGGGGCAGAAGAATGTGACAATGGCCCGGTATGATTTCCAATTCTCGTTTTGAGGTAAACCATAGTTTACCCAAACTAGACACAACAGCAAACAATGGTTTTCTTATACCAGGAAGTGAGGGAGGGAGCAGGTGATGGAAAAGGGAGCAGTTGAACCTGAAGCCTCCTCCCCAAAGCCATATCATGTTTAGCCATTATATCTGAAGCTGAACTGGCCCAGAATGTTGCCTTTTTTCAAAGACAACACATCTATAAAGTAAAAGGTAAACGTAAAAGTAAAGTACCCCTGGACGGTTAAGTCCATTAAAGGCAACTATGGGGTGCGGCACTCATCTTGCTTTTCAGGCCAAGGGAGCTGGCGTTTGTCCACAGACAGCTTTTCCAGGTCATGTGGCCAGCATGACTAAACTGCTTCTGGAGCAATGGGACGCCGTGACGGAAGCCAGAGCACACAGAAACGCCGTTTACCTTCCCACCGCAACGGTACCTATTTATCTACTTGCACTGGTGTGCTTTTGAACTGCTAGGTTGGCAGAAGATGGGACAGAGCAACAGTAGCTCAGCCCATCGCATGGATTTGAACCACCAACCTTCCACTCGGCAAGCCCAAGAGGCCCAGTGGTTTAGAGACCACAGCGCCACCCATGTCCCTCAATCTATAAAGTAATATGATAGAATCATAACAATCATAGAATCATAGACTTGGAAGGGACCCAGGTGTCATCTTGTCATTGCTGGATAGCCAGAAAAAGCATTACTCTTCTTGTTATATCATAGAGCTTAGTTTCATGTCATCCCAAGCCATGATCTCCCAACAGACGAAAGGTATGAGGTAATACAAATCATTATGGATTGTCACCTATCATACATTGCCTGTGAGCCCAGCCATTGACATCCTCAAAATTTAAAACAATGTGGATTTCCACTTCACTTTGGGGTTGGTCTGAATAAAAAAGGTTTAGACAAATGTAAAACTACTCCCCACCCCCCGCCCAATAGCTCATTCATAGGGCTTTTGAACTAGAACTTCCATAGTCAAAACAAGCCAGATCCATGACTGGGAATAACAGCGTTCCTTTCTCACAAAATCAGCAGCTTTTCAGCTGCAAGAAATTACCAGGATTTCCAAAGACTTTGACTGAAACAAAAACACTAATAAAATGATTAACAGATTCCCCCTCCCCTTGGCCTGTTTAACACTCAGCACCTTTCCTTAGCTTTCAGCTTAATTTCATTGCTTCATTTATTTTTACAAGGTCTGTTCGAGAATAGCTTGGTTTTTTATTTTTATTTTTTATTTTATTTTATTTTTAAAAAAACCACCTAGTTTACAGGGAGGCCTAGCTGAGGAAATCTGATTATACCACGGTGGAAAGGCCGATGTCAATATCACTCCACAGAAAATAATGGCTTCTTGCACACAACTGACAAATGCCATTGTTTTTGTCTCATGCCGGGAACGCCGCAACTTCCTCTTTTTGTGCAGCAAAACGCATGCTGGAAATCTTCCTTAAGTCCAAAGTATAATTCTTTTTGTCAGCACAAGCCATTTAGCAGACAAGTGGAGTCAGGGGTTCCCTTTTGTATTGCTAGTATATAGAATTATAGACTTGCAAAGTTGGAAGGTTCCCTAAGGACTTTGCAGCTGTCCCATCCGGGGTACGAACCTGCAACCTTGGTGTTATCAGCACCATACTCTAACCAACTGAGCTATCCAGGACTTTCATGTTTAGGTCTGATATACGGTAATAAATACAAACGTCACATACACACCGTAATTTAAAGCACTCTTATACCACTTTAATATTCATCCTCCCCACCCCCATCCCAAGAACTGTATTTGGCTAAGGGCTGTGAGATTAGTTAAATAAACGAGAGTTCCCAGGGTTCTTTGGGCGAAGCCAAGACTGTGCATCCCTCCTTCTCTCAGCCAACAGCTGCAGAAGAGCCCACTTCCTCACTGCTGTGAATTGACAGCTCTACCTGGGCAGACCTCCAGGTGCTTGTGGGTAAAGCAGGTGTGTTATGAGGGCTTGGTTTTGATATGTGTCTGGGACAGGCTCAGCCTAGAGGTACCACATCTGCAGGGTGTGCAGAAATGCACTACACTGCACCAACAGGAATTGCACAACTCTTGCGTAGCTTTTGTGTTGATCCAAGTAGCTTGGCCTGATCGGGCAAACACATTTCTTCCTCAGCTTCATCTGATCTGAAGACAAGTCAAGGTAGTATTTTCTGGATTGCATCCTTGAAACATATGCTTATACAGTGTCTGGTATTGTCAATTTTTTTTGGGGGGGGGAGCAATGGTATTAATAATGGTATTATAAATTTGCATTGTAATAATGAGGTTATTATTGGGCTGTAATTGAAAACTAATTAAAATTATTATTTTAAAAAATTGGAAGAAAACATTAGGGTGTATAAATATTATTGTGGGGAAAGAGCTAAAAATTCCAGAAGATAACATCATTTTAAATTATATACTGAAATAAAGGTAAAAGGGGGAAACGACCCCTGGACGGTTAAGTCCATCAAAGGCAACTATGGGGTGCAGCACTCATCTCACTTCACAGTATATGGGGCCGGACAATCAGTCAACATAAATGGATTTTCTGTGCCCTCACATCTGCAAAAAGACTGATACATTGGAAGGACAAAAATATGCCCTCCCTTTGATCAATGGATAGACAAAATGATAACTCTTGCAACCCATGAAGGGATCATCTTAGGCGAAGATTATGCATGGACAAATTTAATGATATTTGGAATGTATTTGTCAAAACCATAGTGACACATGGATTAACGTACAGTTGAGGTAAACAATATGTTTAATGATGATGATGATGATGATGATAAGTCAAAGTAAGGTGAATGAGGTCCTCTGTGGTACCATTAAAGTGCAGCAAATGGTATTTATTTTATCCTTGTTAACAGAAATAATGTGGGATGCCTCGTTCAAGGATTCGCTCCAGGGTTATCTCTGCCATCCACTTTCAACTTGTTACTGGGGGGGGGAGGGGAACCCTAACTATATTTTTGTTATAGCAGAAGGCAGCATCTGGATTTCACTAGCTAAGTATCCAAAATTATGGCACCTTTGAAATTAGGACTGTCAGATCAAACTTTCAAAAATGAGGGGCAACATATTCCTCCCGTGGTGTTCCTTCTGTGGAGCTTTATGAAGTGGTAATGTTTTGAAATAAGAGCTATCCATATGTTTCTATGATGTTCTGGAAGAAGGAACAACCCTTTAAGATAAAGGTCATTACTTAAAATAGAAGACATCTGGCAGTCCTATTAGATACTTTCCTCTTGTGCATGAAATATTATTACAAACCAGACAAAACTCAAGGACAGGTTCCCAGGAGATCTGCACCTAAATCTCCACATTCCACACAGGAGTGTGTGTGTATGATGGGGTGGCAGGAAAGGGAGAGGTGTTGCTCCCGTAACTGAAATATAAAACCTTAACAGTTGTGTTGTGAATAAGATTGCTGCCTTTGCACAATTGACTTTTATTTCTTTGTGGAATTCAGAATGAAGGGTATATCAGAAACTGTGCCATCTGTCCCCAGACATTGGACTCCAACTCCCATAAGCCAGGTTGGCACCATTACCATTATTAGAGAACAAGGGAGGCGTTCATGGTGAGTTCTGGAACCTCTTTTTCTAGAAAAATAGCACTGCTAGTAGCAGAGATGGTGGGAGTTGGAGTCCAGCAACGTCTTAAGGAAAGGCACTGAAGCCACTTGTGAGCTTCTGGAGGCATCTATCTTGCCCGTCTTACATGTGAAAAGGAACCAGGGGTCTTAGTAGACCACAAGCTTAATGTGAGTCAACAGTGTGATGCAACAGCCCAAAAATGTGAATGCTATTCTAGGCTGCATCAACAGCAGTAAGGTAAAGGTAATGTCAGGAGCTGGGCAGAGAAGGAGGAGTGGTGGAAACTGCCTCCCCATCCTGACCTTTCCACGGAGGAGGAAGAGGAAGACAGTATAGATTTACAACAGGGGTTTGAGGGAAGTCACAGCTCAGAGGAAGAGGAGGGGGAAAGTTGGGAGATAATGGGAGAGGAGGAGCAGGCAGAGCCGGAGCAACAGCTGGCTAACACGTTGTCACTAGAAAGCATTCCAGACCCACCATCTCCCAGAACCATCTCCTTAGAAGTAGGAGAGCAAAGACAGAGGGCGTTTAGCAGCACCCGTAGAGGAGGTGATGATGATGACAAACGAGGAAGTGAGAGAGAAACGGGGTGGAGATGCACTCTGGACAATGCCGTTATCCAAGAGGCTGGGTTCTACAGCCTCTCTCTGTCAAGTTCGAAATAAAATGGGAAACTGTTCCTTGTCTTTATGCCTTCCTGGGCAACCAGGAGCCACTGACAGCACCATGACAGGTAAAAAGGTAAAGGACCCCTGGATGGTTAAGTCCAGTCAAAGGTAACTGTGGGGTTGTGAAGCTCATCTTGCTTTCAGGCCAAGGGAGCCGGCATTTGTCCACAGGACAGCTTTCTGGGGCATGCGGCCAGCAGGACTAAACTGCTTCTGGTGCAACAGGACACCGTGACGAGTGCCAGAGTGCATGGAAACACAGTTTACCTTCCTGCCTCAGCAGTACCTATTTATCTACTTGCACTGGCATGCTTTCAAACTGCTAGGTTAGCAGAAGCTGGGACAGAGCAATGGGAGCTCACCCTGTTGCAGGGATTCGAACTGCCGACCTTTGAATAAGCAAGTCCAAGTGGTTCAGTGGTTTAGACCACAACGCCAGCTGCGTCCTGATCAAGGGTAGTCATATTGCCACTTTATTCTGCCTTGGTTAAATCACATGTGGAATCCTGTGTCCAGTTCTGGGCACCACAATTTGAGAAGGATATTGACGAGTTGGAATGTGTGCAGACGAGGGCAACCAAGAGTCTGGAAACCAAGCCTTCTGAGGAACAGTTGAGGGAGTTGGGTATATTTCAGCCTGGAAAAGAAGTGGCAAAGAAAATATATGATTGCTAAAGGGCTGTTGCATGGGAAATGGTGCAAGCTTGTATTCTCTTGCTCTGGACGGTAGGACCTGAACCAATACCTTCAAGTTACAAGAAAGGAGAGTCTGACTAAACACCAGGAAGAACTTTCTGACAATCAGAGCTGTTTGACAGTGGAACGGACTTCCTCAGAAAGCTGTGGACTCTCCGTCCTTGGAGGTTTTAATGCAGAGTTTAGATGGCCATCTGTCATGGATGTTTAGCTGAGATTCCTGCATTGCAGGGGGGTTGGACTAGATGACCCTCGGGGTCCCTTCCAACTCTACAGTTCTATTATTCTTTCAGAAAGCATGCATCAGGGAGCTTGACCTTTAAATACAAACTGATTCAGTTTCCTCTCCTATTCCTACCTGGAGAACAGGTGAGCAACCTCAGGCCTGGGCGGCTGAATGCAGCCCTTTCATGGTTCTAAATTCTTCAGGGGAGCTGGGGAGTGGATGGTTGAAAGTATGGGGCTGGGGATGTGTGAGAGCAGCCAAGACCCTCATCCCTTCCCTTGCGTGATGGTAATCATATATACATAGGGTAGTGGAGGAGAATGAGTGAATAGGGCTATGGTTTATATGTCTTTCTTGCTCGTTTTAATCTACAACTACAGTTTGCATCCATCTTTAACAGAAATCCATCATTTCGATTCTACCTCTCTGTGTGTGCTTTTCATAACAGGCCATTCAAACAGAGAAAGATAGGTCAAGAGCTATAGCGTTTGGTGAATGAGCAATTCAGAAAGTGCAAGGAAAGGACCACTGGAACGTGTGTTTTCTCAAAGCCACATTTGCTTTTGCAAGGCTACCAGGGAGAATAAAAAAATGCTCTGACGTACTGACTTATAAAAGGCACTTAAGCACGTTATAATCTAATCAGACTTGGAGGTTTAGATGGCTTGAAAAATACAAGGTTGGCCATTGTACGCTTGTGAAAGAATTACGAGCTGTGGTTTTCCTCAACGAAGTGAAAGGATGTCTTCCTCCATTCAGATTTCCCCACCAGGTCCAGCAAACAATCAGTCACCAGAAATTGTTTTTGGGATTTTTTAAGAAGAAGGGAGGGGGAAGAAAAGAAATTTATTTAAAGAAGTTTCTCTTACTTTGGGCCCAGGGAGTAAAATGACCACAGCGTAGTCTCTCCTGAAGACGTGGTTTCCTCCGAACACACCGCTGTTCCTTCAGAGGACAATGCTGTTTTCATTAGAGCAATAGTCAGTTTAATCATACGCACACACAAAAATGTGTTCGGGGCTGATAAATTCCTTAAAAGGTACAGAAACCAATCTACAAACAGCATATGTAAACTCTTTCCCCTACAGCAAAACTGTGGTAAATATGCCTTCTCTGCATTCTGATGTATTGGGTGTATTGAGTAGCGATGCTGAATGGCAGGCAAAGAAAATATCCAAAGAAATGAAATATTAAATCTCGGATTTAATTGAGTTTGAGATGGTGATGACACACCCCAAAAGGCAGTTGGATATGCAGATTGGATGAGGGTGGGGGACTTGTGGTATAGAGACCTGGATGCTGCTAGCCCATAGGCAGCAAGGAGCCTCAGTGGGTGCAATCGAGTGAAAGCTCATTCCTGGAAATCAATAAGAAATCAGTCTTAAGCTCAGTGGAGTTTAGAAAGCGAGCTGCTGTTAAGCTCGTTCCATAGTTTTCCATAGGATTTTCCGGTGGACAGGCTACAATCCTGTATCCATTTCCTTGGAACTAAGCCGCACTGAAGTCAATTGACCGTCCTGGATAGCTCAGTTGTTTAGAGTGTGGTGCTGATAATACAAAGGTTGCAGGTTCGATCCCCGGATGGGACAGTTGCAAAGTCCTCCATTGCCCCGGGTTGGACCAGATGATCCTCAGGGTCCCTTCCAACTCTACAATTCTATAATTCAATGAGATTCACTTTTGCAGAGATTTGTATAAGACTCTACCCCCCCTCCAAATCATGCCTGATGTGTGCATTAGAGATTCCAAATTTGTAAGGGTGTATTGGATCTGCGAACAGCAAATCCATAATACTTACTAAAGCACTGGAAATAAACCTAGTTCAGGCTTCCTCCAGCTGTTTTAGACTAGCACACCTATCATCAGCCTTGCCCAGGATGTCCAGTGATCAAGAGAGATGTGAGCTGTACTCCAAAACATCTGCAGGACACCAGTAATAATCATTTACGGTTGCATAAAAAAGGGTTAGCTAAGATAGCTCAGTGCTGGAGATGTGGCAAGTACAATGCCTCTTTGGAACGTATGTTCGTACAGTGCTCAGTACTTAACAGGTTTGGAGAGAAAGGGCTGGACTGTGTAACTATGAGTGTGTGGGAAAAGTTAAATCTTTCAGCAGAGAATATTTTATGGAACTATATACAGTGGTACCTCGGGTTAAGAACTTAATTCGTTCCAGAGGTCCGTTCTTAACCTGAAACTGTTCTTAACCTGAAGCACCACTTTAGCTAATGGGGCCTCCTGCTGCCGCTGTGCCGCCGCTGCACGATTTCTGTTCTCATCCTGAAGCAAAGTTCTTAACCCGAGGTAATATTTCTGGGTTAGCGGAGTCTGTAACCTGAAGCGTATGTAACCCAAGGTACCACTGTACCTGCAGTATGGAAATTATTAACAGGACAATGGAAATGGATTTTCTGTACCCAAATGGTGGCCAAGAAGAGAAGACTCCCTTGAAAAGACCCTGATGCTGGGAAAGATTGAGGGCACAAAAAGAAGGGGACAACAGAGGACGAGATAGTTGGACAGTGTTCTCGAAGCTACCAACACGAATTTGACAAAACTCCAGGAGGCAATAGAAGACAGGAGTGCCTGGCGTGCTCTGGTCCATGGGGTCATGAAGAGCTGAACAAGACTAAATGACGAAACAACAATGGTAGCCAAGAGATTGATATTGAGGAATTGGAAAAATTAAAGTATGATACCCTTCAGTCAGTGGACTGACAATATGACATCTCTTGCAATTTATGAACTTATGCTCACTGGCACAGACTCTGTATGGATAAATACAATCACATTTGGAATGAGTTTATGCAAAATGTAGCCAGCTATTAACACATACATAAGCACTAGAACAATAACACTATACCAATTTATATAAAAGTGTATAGGAATATCGTATATTACTTCTTTCTTTCTTTTGCATATTCTCGCTTTTATACATAACTTTGTTGTTGTTGTTTTTCTCCCTCTCACTTTTCCTTTTCTTTCTGTATCACTTTTTTTTTCCTTTTAATTGAGATCACCTTAATAAATACCACTAATAGTCATGCGTAAATGTGAACAATGTTTCTAAGCTCGGTTACACATGCTAATGAAAAGCTACCAGATCAATCAATTTATGCTGTTCTTGTATGCTCTGTATGCAAAGTGGCATATCTATTTTTATATATGTATCCCTCAGCACCCGTGATCTACAGACAACTTATCTCTAAATGGAGGGATTGGGCAATTTATACTCCTTAGGGATAAGGTTCCGTCATCTGTCACTGGCGCCAAAGTTAAGACGATACATGGGAAAGATTATCGGTCAGTAATTAGGGATTTGTAATTACCTAACTAGAAACTAAACTGTATTTGATCCAGCCAGTCAAATAAAATGCAAACTCAAGGGTGTGGGTCATGTTAATTGGAAGATCCTATTGATGGAGGTCATAATCTGATGAGTAGCCTGATATCCTCTGGTCATTTCTAATGGGGCACAGTTACCCCACTGTGAGGTTGCCGTGGTTGTCACACCAGTTTTGTAGTAATGATGAAGATAGTAGAAGAATCCACTCATCATTTGCCTCACTGAAATCAAAATCACTGTGTCTTTGAGAAAATATAATTGAGATGCAATTCAGTCTCAGAAGGTCTTCTCTCTCATACACACACACACACACAGAGAGAGAGAGAGAGAGAGAGAGAGAGAGAGAGAGAGAGAGATTCAACATGATCACCTAACATGTTTCCATATGTCTTTTCGGAAACATACAGTTATAGAATTGTTACCTGAAAAGAGTTGAGCCTGAAAAGATTGGAGTACATTTTGAACACTGGATGTAAATGAAAAGGTTTGTCTTTCTTTCTTTCTTTCTTTCTTTCTTTCTTTCTTTCTTTCTTTCTACAAACAAAAAACAAACACATGCAAATAAAAACACTCTGCTCTGCTCTGCCCCACCCCAACTTTAGCTGGGTGGTGCCTTCTGCTTTTAAAAGTAGCACCTCTGTAGTCATTCCATGCTGACCTTGTTAGCGGAAGCTTTCATCACATGTTGGCTGCTCCCGTGTCAGTCTCATTAATTTGCATGACAATAGGTAGAAAAAATTAACATTTCTCTCTCTCTCTCTCTCTCTCTCTCTCTCTCTCTCTCTCTCTCTCATGTGTGTGCATCAAAAATCAGAGTTAAAAACAAGAGATTTCTCCATCCAGATTCTGTCGGTCTTACAGAGTGCTCAGAAGACACAGGTTTGTCATGCTTCTCTTTAGCAGGCACAAATTAATACTGTGAAGTGTCCTGCAAGTTTAGCCGTGTCGCACCCTTTAATATGCTTTCCCCTGTTTTACTTGTGCTTTGGCCTTGACCAACAATGAGAGAATAATTTGCCTGCGATGAGCCTGTCTGGATACTCTCGTACAGTTACGTCCTGCTGTTGACAGTGTTGTCCCCGTTGCATTGAGTGGTTGCCAAGTTTCGCGCAGCAGCGGGACCACCTTCTGCACATCGTTGGGTGTCTGGCGTTATGGATGTTTGTGGCCCATTCGACCTGTAAAATTAGCCATTCCATTAAAAGAGTTCTGCCCATTTCATCGCATCCTGAAATAAATTATTCCGTATTATATCACCTTCTTAAAGACTTGCCTGTTGCTGCTGCAGAGTGCTTATCGGGCTCCCTTAGTACTGATCTATAATTCAATTAGGTATGTAACAGATGAAAAGAACTTAAGTCTGTTAGTGGCAGAAGGCAGACACGCTCACTAATGAGGAATCACAAGAGCATTCTCAGACAGCGCACTGATCTGCAAGGCATTATGCATGCAGGAGTTCAATTATGCTAAGGACCTTATTCGGCTAAGAGAGTCAAGGGGTTATTCAGATATGTATCTCATAGTTACACATGGCTTATAATGGGCACTACTACACTTCATGAATACCCTGCTGTGCAATGCTTGGATGACAGTAAGGGGTTTTGTTTTATTTTGTTTTGCTTTGAGGGGTGAGGAGGTTCTCCATTGCATATCAGGGGCTGTACCTATCCCGCTGTGACTCTTGGAGTGAGAGTAAGCCACATGGAACTTAATAGGACTTGCAATGCAATCCTATACATGTCGACCAATAAATTAGTCCCACTGAGTTCCATAGGGCTTGCTTCTAGGTAAGGATGCATAGAATTGCAGCCTTATTTCCACACCCTCCAACATTTCTCTGATGAAAGTAGGAATGTTCTATTCAACAACAACAACAACAACAACAACAACAACAACACAACACCCCACCCATCTGATTGGGTTGCCCCAGACACTCTGGGTAGCTTCCAACATATATAAAAACAAAACATTAAACATTTTTAAAAATCCTTCCCTATACAGGGCTGTCTCCAGATGTCTTCTAAAGGTTGTACAGTTACTTACCTCCTTGGCTTGTAGGTCACATAACTCCATACCATTCAACATTTATCTGATGAAAATAGGGACGTCCTACCATACCCCCCAAAATAGGGACATCCTAAGGAAAAGTGGGATGTGGGATGTGGGGCTCAATTTGGCCCAATTGCTCCAATTGCCTTAAGGTCATAAACTTGTACGTTCAACCACTGAAATATACACCCCTATTGCTGAAAGCAGGTAACCAGCAGGGAATGCTTCAGCTCAACCTTTGCACTGTTGACTGAACACCCCCTGCTGTGCAGATAATGGAGAAAGCTCATAAATTGTATCCTTTCTGGCATTCTGGCCAACTCTATTATGCTGGCGTAAACCCTGGTGCACCAGAAGCCCAGAATAGCAGCAAATAAAATCCGCTCTGTCAGGGGTTCAGGGACAGAGGCACAGGGTAGGCAGGAGATGGAGAGCGATGGGGATGAATCCCAGGACAGCGAGGAAGAGAAGGACAATGACTCAAGAGATTCCATGAGTCTTTCCAGCGAATCAGAGGATTCCCAGAAGGGGGCGCCGGTGGTCAAGGCCAGGGGAGCCCCAGGGGGGACGTGTCAGGAGCAGGGGGCCAGCGGGGGATCCCAAAGTGGCAGCTGGGCGTCAGGACCAGCCTCCCCGCCAGAGTGCAGCGAAGGGGGTGGAGGTTCCAGTGTATCAGGGGAAGCAGCTCCGGCAGCAGAGAAGGGAGGGAGGTCGGAGCAAGCCACCCTCCCGGAAGGGGAGGGGAGTAGTGAAGGGAGTAGTGTAACTGTCAAAAGGAAGGTTAGAGGTTGGGCGCGAGCGCCAAGTTCAAATGTGGAGGCGCGCGGAAGTACAGGGAGCCCGGAGGAGGAGCCAGGTCCCAAAGCCCGCAGGAGGGGGGAAGAGCAATCTGGGGATTCCGCGTCAGGGGAATCCAGGAGGGGCGAAACCCCAGCGGGCAGGAAGACCCTGCGGAAAAGGAAAGAGAGGAAGAGGTGGAGCAGCGCAAGCCTCTTAAACTGGTGCAGGGGAGGGACTGACTCAGAGGGGACTTCAACGGTCTAAGCGTAGCAGACGTGGGGCTGCGCGCCTCGGATGTGAAGCAAACAATGAACTCCAATAAACACTTTTGTATATAAGAAGAACTTGGCGTTGGTCTTTTGTGAGCTGAGACCTGAGGCAGCCCTGACACGCTCATATGTCAGCAATGATAAGACTTGTCAACCAGTTCTTCCAAAGTGTTCCTAAATGATAAAGCTCCAAAATACAGGCTAAAAGAGAGCAAATCTGGGAAGAGCGAGGCATACAATGGGCACCACCAGTGAAAAGTCCCTGCTCTGTGTAGCTCTTGGCCTGTCAGTTGATAGAGTGCCCACTTGCCCTCCTTCTTGACATGGAATGCTCTTTATTGGAGTCTCCAGGCCCACTGGCTGCATAAAATACCTATGGCTAGAGGGACTTAAAAATCATGTGATTATACCTTTTTCATATTTCAAAGAAAGGAAAAAGTGCAAGATATTTAGATACGTTTGAGTTAAAAAACTGTGCTTCCTTTCCTATAAAGGTTAGCAAACATTTGTTATTGGTACAAATTTGAAATCGTTTCTCCATTAATTAAATCCCTCCTGCACAACCCATATACCACTAGCATTCAAGGCTAGTGACAGCTCCTGATTTCTCCAAGCAGCCTGGCCTCACCTGGGATTATTTTGGCGAGGCGCGGTCTAAACTACTGAACCCTTTGGACTTGCCAATTGAAAGGTTGATGGTTCTTTGACTGGACTTACAGTCACTGTCCAGGGGTCCTTTACCTTTGCCTTTACCTATTTGGGGCAGCCTCGACTTGGATGAACCCCAGATTCCTCTGAATTGGCTCCATTCAGTTTCGGATTCAGGCTGTGGCTGAATCTGGTGTGCAGCCCCAGAATTCCACTGGAACCAAGGAATTAAGTGTGTTCAAGAATGTTTCCTAACTTTTTAGTATGGGAAGAGCAAGGCATACACTGGGCACCAACAGGGAAAAGGCCCTGCTCCGTGTAACTCCTGCCCTGTCAGTTGATAGAGTGCCCACTTGCCCTCCTTCTTGACATGGAATGCTCTTTATTGGAATCTCCAGGTCCACTACAAAGACCATAAGAAGGGAGAGCAGGGACTTTGAAGTTCCCAACAGCTGTTAATCAACCAAGCAAGCACACAGGTCATCTTTGTCACAGTCAGGACGCCTATGTTCTGGCCGGGCCTGCACCCAATCTTGTTTTTGTACAATCTTGTTTGTCCTCAGTAACCAAATTGTTTGAATTAACACTAGGCTTCTCCTCTTTGGGGGCCTGGGCAGGCCGGCCTGATTCAGGTGAAGGTCAGATGCCTTGTCAATCCCAGCAGGTAAAAATATACCCACTAAAGAAGATAAAAATATACCCACTAAAGAGGAATGGGTAGTCAAATTGTGCGAGTACTTGGAGCTCGCAAAGCTGACAGATGCAATAAGAGATAAACCTAAAAAGTTGGTGAAAGAAGAATGGGAATGTTTAAATAATTATTTAGGGGACAAGGGCTCAGCAAGAAAGATCTGGCTATGTTTAGAATGATACCGCATAGAGAAATGTTCCCTGATACCAAGATGAGGGATTCATTTGGACTGCAGATAGAGTTAATTGATAAGAATAATGATCTGTTGTGAGCTTGACGGAAGTGTACAATTGATGAGCTTTCCTGCTTTGGCTCATCTTCCTCCCCCCCCCCCCCCATTTTTCTTTTTTCTTTTATCTTTCCCATAGTTGCTTATGTTCTGTGTCATGTACTTCGATATTTTTTGTAGTTTTTTTCATCACTTTTAAGGAATTTTCCTTTGTAATTTATGGTTGTGTATATTTATATGTACCTGTTTAAGCAAAATAAAAGCTATTTTAAAAAATCTTGTTTTTGTACAATCTTGTTTGTCCTCAGTAACCAAATTCTTTGAATTAACACTAGGCTTCTCCTCTTTGGGGGCCTGGGCAGGCCGGCCTGATTCAGGTGAGGGTCAGATGCCTTGTCAATCCCAGCAGGTATAAAAGAGGATGACGCGGCCTGCCCAGGCCCCCAAAGAGGAGAAGCCTAGTGGTAATTCAAAGAATTTGTAACCAAGAATGGAATCCACCACATTCGTTCCGCTCCTTTTCACCTGGCCACTAACGACCAAGCTGAACGCATGGTCCATACTACCAAAGATGCGCTTAGGTGCATAGTGCATGGAGACTGGACTCTCCGGTTAGCGGAGTTCTTATTGGTCCAACACATCACCCCAAGCACAGTGACCGGCCAGAGCCCGGCAGAGTTGCTTATGGGGAGGAAGCTCACTACCCTCCTTGATCGTATGCACCCCGACCAGGCTCTTGAGCAACAGCCATCTACTGTGGTGTGGGGGGCTCCAAGAGGGTTCTCCCCGGGGGACACTGTACGTCTGAAACTATGGGCCCAGACAGGGTTGGGTCCCTGGTATCATTGCCCGCTGTACAGGTCCGGTTTCCTATGAGGTAGGGTTGGAGGGGGGACTGGTTTGGAAGGGACACCTTGACCAGATCAGAGCCAGGGCACCTCCAAACATGGAGCTTCAAGTGGAACCAGAGGACAGAGAAATGGGTACTTTGGGAGATTCTGTGCCCAGGCCAGAGTGGGAACCAGACGGGTTGCCAGAGGCCTGGGCAGGCCGGGTCGTCCTCTTTTATGCCTGCTGGGATTGACAAGGCATCTGACCCTCGCCTGAATCTCATCGTTCTCCTGTAGCTGCCTCTGATTGGTTATCATTTAACTCTTGGGCAAATTAATTAGCATCACACATTATGTGCATGGAAGTTGTCGAACCAATTAATCAACTAGAAGGATTACTGTTAATAGCATCAGTTTTCCTATAACTTGATTATGCTGGATAATTTTGATGAACTGCAAAAGCATTTTTAGTTTGCTTTCTGTTGACACCCTGGAACTTTTCTTTATTAGTGCCACTTTGTTTTCTACGATTCCTTGCAAATGAAGGAAAACAACTTTTCTGGTTGTATATGTTGATAATATAATTTTGGTTACTGAGGACAAACAAGATTGTACAAAAACAAGATTGGGTGCAGGCCTGGCCAGGACATAGGTGTCCTGACTGTGACAAAGGTGACCTGTGTGCTTGCTTGGTTGATTAACAGCTGTTGGTAACTTCAAGATCCCTGCTCTCCCTTCTTATGGTCTGTAGTGGACCTGGAGACTCCAATAAAGAGCATTCCATGTCAAGAAGGAGGGCAAGTGGGCACTCTATCAACTGACAGGGCAGGAGTTACACTAAGCAGAGCCTTTTCACTGGTGGTGCCCATTGTATGCCTCGCTCTTCCCATACCTGCTCTCTGGGATCGACGTTCCCAATTTTCCACAGCAGGAACAGCTACTCCTCATACCCAACATTGGAAACGGAGTGGAAGAATGTCCAATTCATTTTATCAAATGTATTCATTGGCTATGTGGATGTGGAATATGTCCCCCCCACCCCACCCCACCAATATGCATTTTCTCTTGGCAAACAGCAACCTCTCAACTTGCCAATGTAAATGTAGCTGCAGTGAAGTCAGAGAATTAGTCATAACTACCAGGACAAGAATAAACAAAGGCCTCTCTACCTATATGCAAGGCAACATGGAGGAACAACAGTTGGCTTTATCTTATTTAAGGAGGGCAGACAAAAGGATCATTGCTTACTAATACCATTAAGGGGGAAAATATGTAAGTATTTGATTACAAACCTCAATGGGATGTTGTTTAAAATAGGAGCTGAGCGGCGACAGAAGCCTATGTGAGTCATCTGGTATAATTATTATTTTTCCAGCCTCCCCATCTTCTCCCCCTTTTTTCAGTGGGAGGACTGACAGTACAGTGCATGAGTGTGAAAATCCAGGGGTGTCTACATCATGTACCAAAATGCAAGGGCCTCTGCTTAACGTCTCCGTCTCTTGTGACCAGTCCCCATGCCCATTATGTTAGGAAGTGACGACGCTATCTAGAGTTAGGAAACATTCTTGAACACACTTAATTCCTTGGTTCCAGTGGAATTCTGGGGCTGCACACCAGATTCAGACATAGCCTGAATCCGAAACTGAATGGAGCCAATTCAGAGGAATCTGGGGTTCATCCAAGTCGAGGCTGCCCCAAATAGGTAAAGGTAAAGGGCCCCTGGACAGTTACTGTAAGTCCAGTCAAAGGTGACTATGGGGTGTGGGGCTCATCTCGCTTTTCAGGCCGAGGGAGCCAGCATTTGTCCACAGACAGCTTTATGGGTCATGTGGCTGGCATGACTAAACTGCTTCAGGCTCAACGGAACACTGTGACAGAAGCCAGAGTGCACAGAAATGCTGTTTACCTTCCCGCTGCAGCAGTACTTATTTATCTACTCGCACTGGTATGCTTTTGAGCTGCTAGGTTGGCAGGAGCTGGGACAGAGCAACAGGAGTTCAACCCATTGTGCGGATTTGAACCATCAACCTTTTGATTAGCAAGTCCAAGGGGTTCAGTGGTTTAGACCACAGCGCCCCCCGCATCCCGCCAAAATAATCCCAGGTGAGGCTAGGCTGCTTGGAGAAATCAGGAGCTGTCATTAGCCTTGAATGCTAGAGATATATGGGTTGTGCAGGAGGGATTTCATTAATGGAGAAACATTTTCAAATTTGTACCAATAACAAATGTTTGCTAACCTTTATAGGAAAGGAATATTTTATAGGAAATAGATATTTTATGCAGCCTAAATAGCGTTGCTTAATTTATTTAATAATTTATTTAACATATTGCTAATATGCTCTTCTGATAGGGACTCTGTGGATTAAACCACAGAGCCTAGGACTTGCCGATCAGAAGGTCGGTGGTTCAAATCCCCGCTACGGGGTGAGCTCCCGTTGTTCGGTCCCTGCTCCTGCCAACCTAGCAGCTCGAAAGCCCGTCAAAGTGCAAGTAGATAAATAGGTACCGCTCCGGCGGGAAGGTAAATGGCGTTTCTGTGCGCTGCTCTGGTTCGCCAGAAGCAGCTTAGTCATGCTGGCCACATGACCCGGAAGCTGCACGCCGGCTCCCTCGGCCAATAAAGCGAGATGAGCGCCGCAACCCCAGAGTCGGTCACCACTGGACCTAATGGTCAGGGGTCCCTTTACCTTTAATATGCTCTTCATTGTAATGTGATACATAGTTATAAAGAGAAAGATAAAAGAAGCAGATAAAATAATATCAATAATGATCCAAGTGTGGTCAGGCAGTCCAGCCGCCCTCCATGAGAACCTGCTGCAAGAGTTGTGTTTTCAGTTGGCAAATTGTGTTGTCCTTGGTGCTGAAACTGCTTGTGAGGAGCTTCCTTTTGGACGCAGGTATGATACATTTCCAAAACAATGTTGGAACTGCTTCTCAGAGGTGTAGGAAGATCAGGTGGTACCCGGTGTGGAAAATTTCTTGTCACCCCCCCATTGATTCCTCCTCCCCCCTGCAAAAATGGTTTTGCGTTTTTTCATATTTTCTTACAAAGGAATGTGGATTCTGGGCCTCTGATAACAAGTTGGCGACTGTGGACAGATACTTAAAACTACAGGATGGATTGTGTTTTGGCTTGTGTTGTTTTATTTATATTTATTGTTTATTTATTTAATAAAAGTTATTTTTTAAAAAACCTGCAAAATGGTTTACCAAAAGAAAAAACATATCAGTTAATATCTTGACCCTGTTTGAATGAACTGAAATTTCAGCCTTCACGACATAGGAAGGCCAAGTAAACAGTTATTTTCGTGGAGGAGGGTCAAGATATTAACTGATATGCATGAAATTTCATATATAGCGATATAATCTCTAGTGTAGTAAGGTAAGACCTTTGGAGCAGGCATTTTTTAAAAAAAGTTTTTTATGAACCACCCTAGTAGGGCAGTAATTGTTCCTTGATGATTTGTTACCCCCCTCCATGATGGCGCATGGGTCAACCAGAATGATCCCAGAATGTCCCACTTTTCCTTAGGACGTCCCTGTTTTCATCAGAGAAATGTTGGGGGGTATGAAATAGAATGCCTCTATTTTCATCAGAGAAATGTTGGGGGGTATGGAATAGGACGTCCCTATTTTCATTGGAGAAATGTTGGGGGGTATGCCAAGGCCTGACTCTCTTTTACATTTCTGCTGGACCAGCAGGAACATAAAACAGGAGCCAAGCCCTGACAACAGCATGGCATGGCTAGCTAAAGCTTACCCACCTCCTTCTGCTTATTTGGAAATGGTGGGCAGTTGTAGAAAGGCCTGCCCCAGAAGAAGAAAGTGAGAAGCTGTGGGCCATGGGATGGGACACAAACCTACAGGTCACCAAAAGAAAAAAAAGTCTGCATGAGACAGGAAGGGGAGAAACACTTCCTTTTTGTGTGTTTCCCCTTCCTGTCACCACTGCCCCTGCAACCAAGAGAAGGAAGACTCTGGGGATGCAGCAAGAACCTACAGAAGAGAACCTACAGAATTTTGCATGCTCCAGCAAAATTTGCACATCCAGCACTGGGAGTGGAATGGGTTCTCCAACCCTGTTCTATAGCATCTTATTGTGACAATAAAATGAGAGAAAGTCTGAGATTCAAAGCAGATTTAGGCATGGGGGGGGGGAAGTGCTCATGAGAGGTGAAAAAGGGGTAAAGGACCCCTGGACTGTTAAGTCCAGTCAAAGGCAACTACAGTGGTACCTCGGGTTACATACACTTCAGGTTACATACGCTTCAGGTTACAGACTCCGCTAACCCAGAAATAGTGCTTCAGGTTAAGAACTTTGCTTCAGGATGAGAACAGAAATTGTGTTCTGGCAGTGCGGCGGCAGCAGGAGGCCCCATTAGCTAAAGTGGTGCTTCAGGTTAAGAACAGTTTCAGGTTACGGTAAGTACAGACCTCCGGAACGAATTAAGTACTTAACCCGAGGTACCACTGTATGGGGTTTTGGCGCTCATCTCACTTTCAGGCCGAGGGAGCCGGCATTTGTCCACAGACAGCTTTCCAGGTCATGTGGCCAGCATGACTAAACCGCTTCTGACGCAACGGGAGTTCACCCCAACACACAGATTCGAACCGCCAACCTTCCGATCAGCAAGCCCAAGAGACCTGGTGGTTTAGACCACCGCGCCACTCACTCCCCTTGCTCATGACAGGCTTTTAGTGAAAAATGTGGTAATAATGAGAGGAATCTGGTCTGAAGTCAGTATGTTGCCATAAAAATTAAGAATGTTTATAATTATGCATGTGCTTGTTTTTGGTTATTTTTTAAATCACGCCCTGGTCTCAATCAGCTAGCAAATTAAGTTTTGCTCTCAGTCACCCTTCCAAGCACCCTCGTCGTGCTTTACAACTTTCATTCCCCACCAAATGTACACAGTGTGGCACTTTGAAATATTAATAGCAGAGATTAGCCAGGCTGAACACTCTGTCTCGATACAGATTTTTCTTTTATGAAAATCTCTGAACTCATTATGAGTCCCTTTCTTATGAGCTGCAGCATAATTTGCTCAGCCAGATGTAATTTCTTAATTTTTTTGTTGCTGCGAATGTTGCTTTTTTTCAGAACCTCCATGTCCTACACACGGATATCTCATTCTCTTTTGTTTTCTTTTGGCCATTTTTCAGAAATGGTGTAGAAAACCCATAAAACCCTCAGAATGGTGCCTCCCGAGCATTCATCTGCATGTACGAGGATTCAGTTAATAGTAGCATGTAGTAGCTCCTTTGAAGTCGCCTTTATACTGGCACTGTATTGTATTAAAGTCCACAATCTGGACCGACACAACATCAAGGGCCTCAGCTGGACTTTTAATAAGGCAGGAAGTTCAGCATTAAGGCCTTTGCCTTTCTGTTTGGGGACAAATTAAAAAGGCCAGATAAGTCCAATGCCACATGTCCTCAAGCCCATCAGAAAGTGCCAAGATTTCCTTTGACCTGATCAGCAAAAGTGGCTCTGATTTTAGAGACATTCCTTTAAAATGTTGGGGACTCGCCACAGGTTTACATGATGGCCCTCAATAAATCCATTTGAATCCAGTAACAGAAAGTGTATTTGTGATGGAGGGTGCTTACCATACCTTCCTGCAGGTGGGTCACTGCCATACCCTTCAGCATTTCTCTGATGAAAATAGGGACGTCCTATTTCATCACCATCATCATCATCATCATTTACACCCCTCCTCTGACTGGGTTGCCCCAGATATTCTGGGCAGCTTCCAACATATATAAAAACATAATAAAATATTAAACACTTCCCTATACAGTGGTACCTCGGGTTATGTACTTAATTTGTTCTGGAGGTCCATTCTTAACCTGAAACTGTTCTTAACCTGAAGCACCACTTTAGGTAATGGGGCCTCCTGCTGTTGCCACGCCGCTGCTGTGCAATTTCTGTTCTCATCCTGAAGCAAAGTTCTTAACCCGAGGTACTATTTTTCGGTTAGCGAAGTCTGTAACCTGAAGCGTATGTAACCCGAGGTACCACTGTACCTTCAGATGTTTACTAAAGGTTACTTATCTCCTTGGCTCGGGGGTCACATAACTCCATACCCTCCAACATTTCACTGATGAAATAGAGACATCCTAGCATGCCCTCCAACATTTCTTCGATGAAAATAGGGGTGTCCTAAGGAAAAGCGGGACATTCCAAGATCAAATCAGAAACCAGGACAGCTTCTGTAAAACCAGAACTGTCCCTGAAAAACAGGGACACTTGGAAGGTGTATACCAGGAAGGAGAATGGAAGGGGAAAGGTGTTAAGACCACCAGCACTGTGCAAATGTGCTCGCTGAGCCAAAGCAGGGCTTCTGCCAATGTGTTTGCACAGCGCTGACCCTCCCAATACCTTGTTCCTCCCTCTTAGCAGCAGTGACCCACTTGCCAGGAGATGCAACTTCACCCTACTGTCGGCTACTGAATCAAATTAAGAATTATTGTTGCAGCTTGGCACTAGGGATCATAACTCTTGGAGGGGATTCTCAGCTGCTTGTTTTCCCAAAAGCATTTAGCTTTTATGATTCAACACAGCCTCATTTATAACCAGGTGGAGCTGGTTAAAAGGTAGTATTTGGCACAAGGCCTGTAAAACCCAGTCAGCAAAACTATGACTATGCTTCTTGTGTCCCCACACCCCCCTTGTGACATGGATCTTTGTAAATACTAATGCCAGATGTAGGCCTAGGCTGCTGACAGATGTCCCCAATAATTATATTGTTGCATCTTTACTGAATTTAGCATGATACTGGCATATGGCAGTGTTGCTACAATACGAGGGCATGGAGCCAACACTGTCATTTCCTGTTTACAAAGTAATATGTTTGGGAGCCAATGGTGATTGGAAAAGGCTGGAATCTTTTGATGAGTGCCCACGGACAATGCTTTCAAACGGGAGCCAAGGCATGTAAATTCGCAGATTAAATGCTCAGTTTTAATTAATCAATTAATTAATTGAAGGCTCAGGATGAACAGATGAGCAGATAGGATTTGGGATGGTTGAGACTGAGTCAATTCCTTCTCTCCACTCCCCCCCCATAATGCTCACAGAACTCATACCACAAGGGGGTCTTTCCTTCCTCCCCTTCTTGCTATTTGAAATCTTGCTATTTTTCTCACCATGTTAGTCTTGTGTCTTCATCATCTTTGCCCGATGCAAATTCTCACTATGATATCTTATCATTATAATAGATTTAAACTCAAATTTAGCGGTGGGATGGGTTTACACACTGCTATTTTTCCAGAAAAAGAGGAGAGATTGCCTCCCTCATTCTCTTACAATGGCAATGGCGCCCGCCTGATTTCCAGCAAGTTCCGGCTGAAAAAAAAAGCCATGGGTTTACACAATTTCAGTGCTGATCACTGAAAATGAATGCTATACATATAATAATGAAAGCAACTTTTTATAATGTTATATCCCTGTAAAATTCCCTACAAATTTGAGTAACATAAGAACAACCGTACATATTGTGGTTGCTACACAAAATCTGTCTTGGGTCGCTCCTCACAGTCCTATGTAGTGGTAGGTCACAAATGCACAGTAGTTTGCCAAACATTTTGCTACATCCACAGCAGTGTGAGATTCCTGGGGTTCCAGGCGTGCTTTACCCAGGGTCTGTGTTTCCTTTTGGAAAATGAGGCACAGCGGAGATGGTGGTGTCTTTATGATATACGGTTTATTTACATATCTTTTTTTTCCATCTGAGACTGTGATGGAGAGGTTCATGGCATTACACTCCATGAGGGTCTTGCCATTCCTCTGCCCGTTACCTCAACCACTGGGCTTTGGGAAGGCAGTACAATGTCTGCTGGGGTAGGGGAGGTGTCAAACATTGCTGAGGGCCACCCCAAAAAAGGCCCTCACACTGCCCTCACGCTGCATTTTGGGCTGCCCTGCTTCAGACTCTCATAATTTCAGTCAACACATTGGGGGATTATAAAATGGCCACCAAATTAAGGGGATGGAAGCTGAGGAACTGTTCAGAAGTGCTACTGCCTACTTGAGTGAGAGCTCTGGCAGGGACAGAGCAAGTGAGCCCGGGGGGGGGGGGGGGCAAAGCCCTACATCCATTGCACTGAGAAAGCCTGGTGTGCATGTCATCACTTGACATATTGCCCATCTTCTACGGCAAACCCTCCAACATTTCTAGGATGAAAATTGGGACATCCAGTGCTATTTTTCTAGGGAAAGAGGTGCTGGAACTGAGTTCCAGTGAGTTCCGGCTGGAAAAATGCCCCAGTAACGTCCTATTCTATACCCTCCAAAAATTTTCCAATGAAAACAGGGATGTCCTAAGGAAAAGCAGGATGCTCTGGGATCAAATCAGAAACTTGAACAGCTTCTGTCCCTGGAAAATAGGGCCACTTAAAGGGTCTGCCACTGCTGACTGCCAAAGCTGTGAGGCCAGGCAGAGGGAGGGGGTGTGCCAAATAACATTTAGTTATGAGGAAGAGAGGAAAGGTGATATGTAACAGCAGCATCAGCCGTGTCTAGTTGAGCCCTCAGTCTACCACTTGAAAAAATGATCCCCCTGAAGTAACTGAGATCAGCAGCATGTGCTCTGTACCCAAGCTTGTCTTCTATAAAGGTAAAGGGTAAAGGGGCTCCTGACCATTAGGTCCAGTCGTGGCCGACTCTGGGATTGTGGCGCTCATCTCGCTTTATTGGCCGAGGGAGCCGGCGTACAGCTTCCGGGTCATGACTAAGTCACTTCTGGCAAACCAGAGCAGCACATGGAAATGGAAATCGTCCCTATGTCTTCTATATATTATCTTTATTTTGATAACATTTTATTATGTCCACACATTTTCAAGGTTCATGTCATTTGTAATTTCTTAAGCGTATTTTGTTCTATGCAGACCACTTAGAGGCAGTTGTTTTCTTAATGAGTGCTTTATAAATCTTGTTAAAGAAGGAAAGGTGCTCTCCTTCCACGCATAGTCATGAATCATCCTATGAGATAACACTGAAGTGTTGTGTAGGCACAAAACCTACTACTCCAGAAATGTCTTGTGGCAGTGCATGTGAAAGGGTTTTATTCCTTCGAGTGCATACACCCGTCTTCTTCAGATAACTCTTGGAACTGGAAGAATAAAGCAATTCTTGCTATGTGCAACCCATATAAAGCAGTTGTTGTTGTTGTTGTTGTTGTTGTTTTGTTGGAAAAAGCCATTAACCTCTGTTAGTTTTCATATTGCACTTGCATTGTAAATGCATTTCACCAGGATAAATGGTGTTTGGGAAAGGAGTTGGCAGTTGGCAGTTGGTTGGTTATTCTGTCAGTTGATTCTTTGACTGAGAATGTGGTGGTGACTTCATGCAGATGCCATCCAGAGATGTTTGTGAGGACAGGCAAACGATAGATTAATAACTTATGCACTGCTACATTTTGAAAGCAAAAGGACTAAACCCTCTCTTGGGCTCAAGAGAAAGAAATGCAACACACTCATCCATATATATCTATCATACTTGTTGTTCAGTTGTTGCCAACTTGGCAAGTAAATATTTAAGGCAGGGTTGCCATACGTCTGAAATTTCTAGGACATGTCTGGTATTTAGTGTCTGGGCAAGGGGGTGGGGATTTTGGAAAATTTGTAAAATGTCCAGGAGGTTGATTGCCTAAAAAAAGCTCAACATGTGATGGAGCAGGGAAGGGGATTGAAAACCAAAGAAGAACAGTATGGAAAGGGACCTGCATCCCCACTGCCACAAAGGAATTCTTTTTTGGACCAGGGGCATGAAATAGCTTTTAACTCAAGGACCATGATACCTCATTGGTAGCCTTCTGGAGGGTGGATGGGGCAGAGGCAAAAGTGGGTGGAACAATGGGTGCATGTGACTCTGACCTTTGCACACTAGGCCTAATTGGAGGTTTAAAGGTAAAGGTAAAGGGACCCCTGACCATTAGGTCCAGTCGTGGCCGACTCTGGGGTTGCGGAGCTCATCTCACTTTATTGGCCGAGGGAGCCGGCGTAACAGCTCATGTGGCCAGCATGACTAAGCCGCTTCTGGCGAACCAGAGCAGCGCATGGAAATGCCGTTTACCTTCCCGCTGGAGCGGTACCTATTTATCTACTTGCACTTTGACATGCTTTCGAACTGCTAGGTTGGCAGGAGCAGGGACCGAGCAACGGGAGCTCACCCCATCGCAGGGATTCAAACCGCCAACCTTCTGATCGGCAAGTCCTAGGCTCTGTGGTTTAACCCACAGCGCCACCCGCGTCCCAGTTGGAGGTTTACACACACAAACAAACACACAAACACACACACCACTCCATTCAGGAAAGCAAGAGGTGTAATCACAGTTCAGGGACGCATGCCAGCCAAGGAGGTTGCAGAGCAGGGACCAGTGAGAGATGTGACCTGGGGAGAGGCCTGAGGCCTGAAAGGTCACATTTTAAGCCCAGACCTAAGACCTTGTTTGAAATGCTTGTGTTATTAAAGTCTCTTTGTGGGACAAAGCGAGAAGATACTGCAGTGGCTCACAGGACAAACAGGGAGGTTTCATTTGACTGAGATATCAACTGAAAACGCAAATGCACTTATTATTAAATGAACAGGATTCTTCTTTTTAAAAAACAACCCCCCCCCAAAAAAACCCTGTATGTTTAAAAACTATGTAGTCATAGTACAGTGACTAAAACTGAATTAAACTTAGTCTCCTCCTGAGTTTTCAGGTCTAGAATGACATGAAGCTTCTATTAATCCCTCAACATCATCTTTGACTGTTCTAATTAGGTCATTCCTAGCTGAAGTGCTTAAGCTGCATTGTTCTTGCTTGGGCCGTGTGTGTGTGTGTGTGTGTGTGTGTGTGTGTGAAATTTAACAAACAAAAAAAATTTAAAAACCTCCTAGCCTCAAATGAAGCACTCCTCCTTTGCCATTCTGATTCTTGCAAACTGTCTGGGCTGTAATTGAGAGAATTGCTTTGGTTACAGGGTTGTCCTAGGGCTGTTACAGGTCTTTGAACAGTTGGCTCAGTTGATTTTGCTGCCTGAGACAAAGGACAAGATGGTGGCCCCTCCCATGCCATGTACAGAAGCCGATTGGACAGGCAACTGAATGGGGCCTTCCACTGCATCCGAGGAAATCATCTTTGTTTAGGGGGGAAAGGACAATTATGAGGTTGGGCCAATTTTTCAACAGGAGCAAACTCATTCCCAGAGCCTCTTCAGAGAAAATGGAGCAGGGGACAAGTTCATTATGCCTCATGACACATTCGGCTTTAAGCTGCAACAGAGAGAGCAGAAATGTGTGTGTGTGTGTGTGTGTGTGTGTGTTGTTCACATATATCAGTAGCAATAAGCAAATAATTTCAGTTTTTCATTTTGATTGCTCTTGCACTTTGCTGTAACTGCAAATCTTCAAATCCTCAGATTGATGTTTGTTCGGATTCAACAGTAAACAGCAAGTTTTCCCAGTGAAAGTGGAAGGAGAAGGGGGAAAACCTCTCTGACCATGCCTAAGAATCATGGGTCAAGCAGAATAATTCGTGGATGAGCCTGTGGAGATTTCAGCCAGTTGTATATTTCATTCATATCTCTATCTATCTATTTGTCTATCTATCTGTCTGTCTGTCTGTCTGTCTGTCTATCTATGGCGATTATTTGTGATGACTATTCACCTGAGACTAATCTCACTATCATACACCAGAGATCTGCGGATGCCAAGATGTGACACTGAATCAAATCAAACAAGGTTCTTTTAAAACATTAAAAAACCCACCCTGACAACAGGAAGGATTTTGATCTGTGAGCTTATAGGACAAACGTAAAGGGTCCTGGGACTCAAGCCATAAGGAGCTGCAATTTATCTAAAACACATTTCCTGCCTTTTAAAGGTATTAATATTTAGCCTACCCAAGTGACTCCAGTGACTGTATATTTAACAATTCAATTAGTCATTCCCAAGTGAAGCATGCTAATTGATTACTTTGCAGCATCCAGTGGTGATAAAGTTAATGGATGTTTTTGTCGAGTAAATTGGCTTCCGCTCTTAATATCACTTTCTTGATATCTCAACCTCCTAGTAAGTAGCAGGGCATATTTCTATAAATAGACCAATGGCTAGCAAAAAGAAAAAAAGAAAAACCCAACGTGCCAAGGATTTCCTGACAATGCAGGTTTCAATTCCCCTCTAATCTTTGCAAATGTACACCTCTTGAGCCAAAATTATACAATGGGAAATGGGAATTAAGAGACTGGGCAGAAAGCACAGAAATAGAAACGCATAAAAATCACCCCAGATAAACATCAGGGCTTTTCATTTTGGGAAACTCATTTTCTGCAAAGTGACTTATATGGATATATTCCAGTTTATGTGCTGCCAACAGTGGATGTGTCCTTCATTCTGTTGGGAAATAACTGAGGGAAGCTTGTTAATCCCAAAGTCCCATGTGTGTGGCAAACTGCAAAAAGAAAAAATGGATGACTATTTGAATTCAAGAAGCATGGCTTGACTCATTCTCTAGCCAAAAGTGCCCCCAACAGAGTTTTAAAAAGAAATATGTGCAGTATTTGCAAAGTGCAGGAAATACAGGTTGTTAGACTTTAAACATCCGAGTGTTAAGTGTTCCCAGCTGTGTTCCCCACACCTCTACCCCTCTCAGAGTAAATAGACCACAACTTTAAGTAAGTTTAAATGCTTTACTTACAGAAATCAGAGTTCTCACACATGCATTGTCCAATGCAGAGAAACAACACAGGGAATGTATTCTTGGTTATAAAATACTGAAGTTAGTCTTAAACAGCCTCAAACGTCTGTTCAGTTACATAGTTGAAAGTGAGGAGAGAAAGAGAGAACAGGAAAAGAAAGCTTTTCTTCCTCCCTCTCCAATTCGAGTCTTCTCTAGCAGTTAAGAACTCTGTGATCCCTAACCCGTTACTCACTGGCAATTCTGCACAATTGAGGTGTGCACATTTTGGACAGGCGTCGCACGTGTGCAGATTACAGCACCATTGACTGTTCAGTAGTGCTGCAAATGCAGGGAAACAAATCAGGTAATGCACATCAGGGAAAGACATCCCCACCACCACCGTCACCGCCTTCTGGTGTGTGAAATGTGACTTGAAATGCAGTGGGGGGAAACCTCTCTGCATTTCAAGCCACTAATGTGTACATAGCTTCAGTGGTCTCGTTCACACACATGGTGCTGTGGTCTAAACCACTGAGTCTCTTGGATTTGCTGATTGGAAGGTCAGTGGTTCGAATCCCTGCAATGGGGTGAGCTCCCGTTGCTCTGTCCCAGCTTCTGCCTCCCTAGTAGTTTGAAAGCATACCAGTGCGAGTAGATAAATAGGTACTGCTGTGGCAGGAAGGTAAATGGCATTTCCGTGCACTCTGCTGGCAGCTGAATCTGGCTAGGTAGTTTTCTATGCTCCTATGTTGTCTTCCAACTCTTCCTTTTGCCTTCCAGATTTATAGCCAGTTCCACATGCACTATAAGATATCTCCCCACCCCCCCGCCGCCGCCCCAGGTCTTGAAAATAAATATTGCAACTCTAGAGACAGTGGCACAGAAAGTGATAAACCAATTCCTAAAACCACGAAGAAGGAGTAGGGGGAATTTAGTTCCTCGTTTATTTTGCTCACTTTTGAGGTTTCTTTTATATTATTATTGCTTTATGTTTAAACTAAACTATATACACCAGTCGTATTTTGATGGGATAAATCACTTCGCCCAGTTCAGCTCTCTAGCTCGTTACCTCAGAATCGCGGAACATTCTAGCATTGAGTTGTTATATATCTTCCCTTTGTTTGCCAATAAGCTAAGCTAACAGGCACGGGAGGAGGAACAGCGGGTTAAAAAGGAAATAAAGCCAACAGAGAAATATTGCGGCACTTGCTCAAACATGCAAAGAATTCCGGCTCAACAGAGAGGAACAACTTGAACAATGTGCGTGAACAAGTTACCTCATTCCAGAAGTGAGCTCGGATTGTGTGTGGTGATTAATATATTGGGAGTGCTGACACTCACTTCACGGACTGTGTCGGGGTCATATTTTCCAAAGGAAATCGTTGCTGTATTTATTTATTTTCTGTGCAAGGAACTCTCCAGCCTACTCCTGTGTTCCATACATGTGGTTAACAATTGGACTCCATCTCTGTGTTGGTTAAAAAAGGCCTGCTTTCTGCCATGCGAACGTACACACAGACTGTATACATGCCCTGCAATTAAAACACATTTAAAACACACGTACCCCTCTAAGAATCCAGGGACCTGTAGTTCACCCCGCCCCACAGAGCTACAATTCCCAGAACCCTTTCTGGGTTTCTTTGAAATCTGCTTTAAATATATGGTGTGTATGCATTCGTATGGCAAGAGCATCTGCAAAGGCCATGCTTCCTTGCTGTCTGTGCAGTCAGCTGGTGTGTGCGAAGGAGCTCCGTGCACAAAGCGATGTACATGGATAGATTTTATGCAGTTCTATTTTACAGTAAATGCTTACACCGGTCCTGAAAGACCTGCATTGGCTCCCAGTACGTTTCCAAGCACATTTCAATGAGTTGGTGCTGACCTTTAAAGCCTTGGCCCAGCATACCTGAAGGAGCGTCTCCACCCCATTGTTCTGCCTGGACATTGGGGTCCAGCGCAGAGGGCCTTCTGGCGGTTCCCTCACTACGAGAAGCAAAGTTACTGGGAACCAGGCAGAGGGCCTTCTCGGTGGTGGCGCCCACCCTGTGGAACGCCCTCCCATCAGATGTCAAGGAAATAAACAACTATCTGACTTTTAGAAACAGGTAGGTAGCCGTGTTGGTCTGCCATAGTCGAAACAAAATTTAAAAATTCCTTCCAGTAGCACCTTAGAGACCAACTAAGTTTGTTATTTGTATGAGCTTTCGTGTGCATGCACACTTCTTCAGCTAACTCTTAGACTTTTAGAAGACATCTGAAGGCAGCACTGCTTAGGGAAGTTTTTAATGTCTGATGTTTTATCGCTTTTTATTATTATTATCATTAATTCTGTTGGGAGCCACCAAGAGTGGCTGCGGAAACCCAGCCAGATGGATGGGGTATAAATAAATACGTTGTTGTTGTTGTTGTTGTTGTTGTTGTTGTTGTTGTTGTTGTTATTATTATTACAGAAAACTGCCCTGGGATATATGGGATGCAAATGCCTAAACTAACAGATTACTCTTTGATCATCCTTCTGTCCAACTATTATTGATTGATTGATTGATTGATTGATTGATTGATTGATTGAATTTAAATACCGCCCTATGCCCAGTGCCCAGTTCTGCCTCTTGGCTTGTCTTTTAGCTCTGACTTGCCTGTGAAAGAGGACAAAGACCCTGTGCTTGCCACCAGGGGATGGCTTTTCCCACCTGCTCTGCGCACCCCTTCTGTAGCCTTTAGAGCCATTATAATGGATCCACTCAGTGCTTTTTTAAAAAGTAAAAAAGGTGCCAGTTCACACCAAATAGCACTATTTAGTGGGAAGAAACTGCAATGATAATTCTCATTATTACATATTTTACATGACTGTTTTTGTATATATTTTAAAATTTTATATATTGATGTTTTATGTTGGCCTATATTTGCAATGCCTAATAAAGGTTCGGTGAGGTAAGAAGTAAGTACAGTGGTACCTCAGTTTATGAACAGCCCTGTTTACGAACAATTCGGTTTACAAACTCTGCAAAACCGGAAGTAGTGTCACGGTTTGCAAACTTTACCTTGGTCTAAGAATGGAATCCGAACAGTGGAAGGGCACCGATGGCCAGAGGCCTCATTAGGGAAAGCGCGCCTCGGTTTAAGAACAGTTTTGTTCCCCCCCCCAAAAAAACAATTATTCATTTTATAACACAGCTAAACAACACAAACAGAAAACCAAACAATACAAACAAGTACTTGTCTTATCCTTATTTTTTCTAAACATTGTTAGGTGGGCTACCCCAAGTCCCCCCCCATCTGATTTTCATTTTACCTCATCTTTAGCAGTTTACATATATCATAATTTTTAACCATTTTTTAATCACGCTTACTTTTACCATAAAAATCTTCACATTTTATCACTTACAGATAATACTGTTTTAAATTACACTATCTTCTACTTCTAACCCTACAGCCTATATCCACTTCCAAAGCTATTCTAAGATTTAAATATTAACATATTTTTTCAAATATTCTTTAAACTTCTTCCGATCTTCTTCCACCATCTCTTCTCTCTGGTCTCGGAATCTCCCAGTCAGTTCGGCAACTTCCATAGAGTCCATATCTTCATCTGCCATTCTTCGATAGTTGGTAAATCTTGTTTCTTCCAATTCTTCACTAGTAATATTCTCGCAGCTGTTGTGGCATACAGAAAAAAAAGTAACACCCTTTTGGGGGATTTCACCCCCCCACTAGAACAGTTTTTGTTTAAGAACGGACTTCCAGAACGGATTAAGTTCGTAAACCAAGGTACCACTGTATGTAAATAAATTGACTGTAAATAAATAAATAAACTGTATGTAAATACACTGTATGTATGACTCTTTAGTCACCTTAGACCTCAGGCTCAGCCTTGACAGGATTCTCTACGTGATGACTATATAGGAGGAGAGGGACTCCAGAGTGCAGATTGCTTCTTGTAAATGTTTTATGTGGCGGCTGTTCTTCATCCACACCTAAAAGCTTCTCTGGCTCCCGGATGTGCTTGTTTTGTCATGGTGGGATGGCTGCATTTCTAAGCAGCCTCTCTTTCATAGATGTTGCTGGGAACTACCATCCCCAAGAGGCATTGTGATCAGGTGCATGCATACAGCGTGATCAATGTGCATGCAGCATAATCGATGCGCATGCGCCAACATTACAAGTCCGAAGAGAAACCTCAGAAACAGATCTTCTCCCCCCCCACGCCCCTCCCAAATGCTCAGTAATAAAACTTAGAAATACGAAATCAATTCCAAATCAGGGATTATTTAGCTATATGGGGAAGGGCCACAACTCTCCAGAGCATCTGCAGGTTCAACCCCTGGTAACTTAAGGTAAGTCCTCCATCCGAAACCCTGGAGAGCCACTGCCAATCAATGTGAGCTGAATGAACCAATGGCTAGTCCCAGTAAAAGGCAGTTTCATATCTTGTATTGCTATTGCAGCTAGGAGAAATACGTGATCCTAACAAAGGAAATCCATTTAAGTGAAGGGGTAGGAAAGAGCAGAAATGGATGCTAAATGGAATAAAGATGGTTGTTTAAAAAAATGCATTGATAAATAATAGCCATTGTGCCATTTAGTATTATATGTAAAGGCAGCAGGGGCGCTGATTTGCCCCCACATTGAGGGGGCCAGGCGTTGTGTAATGTCATATACACATCATGTGCAATTGGGATGTGTGCAAGGCAAGCTACCCCCACAGATATTCCTATATCGCCCTGCCAGTGGCAGGAGCTGGCGAGCACAGATAGTAAAGATCACCCTTCGCGTTGGTGGTGGGGGACAGGGAACGCAGAGGGTAATCTTCACCTCCTGTGTGTCAGGCCAGCGAGGGATGGGGAGCGCGGAGGGTGTGTTTGCAGGGGGGAGGCCAATCTGTTTGGGGGCACCTCAATATTGCGGTGGGGACTTGGCTCCCTGCCCCCAAATATTGAGGGGCCCAAAGCCCCTTCCACCCCCTATAGCTGGCGCCCCTGAGAGGCAGGTTCACCACTTCAGACTTGATCCAAGTGCTCCAGATGGGAATCTGGGAGCTGGCAGTGGTTTCTCAAACAGCTTGTTCATGCACCCATCTGTGTATGTGCATCGAGGGAAGGAGCGATGCAAGGATCCAGTGGCCCTGTGAATCTGGCTCATTTCCCCATTTCCCTGCGCCTGTTTTGTACATAAGAGAAACAGGACGTCGTAAGAAAATGGAAAGGAGAAGTTAAAGCCGCAGTTCCACCTCTACAGTGACCCTTCTTCTGCCCATCCCTTTCCTTTTATCTCCTCCACCCTGCTCCCTCCCTGAATAAACACAGGGCTTCCGCATCTGCAGCTATTCACTGATGCCCTTCAAGGTATACCGAGTATGTGGGTGTAGATTGCATAACAAAACAAGCAATTCCAAGCTTGAACTGGGCAGGAAATACAATCCGACAGCACTAAACGCTATCCTTGATATATGCAGCTCAGCCACCCGCTCTGTCTTATCAGCAGAATATCGATTGTCACATCTTACTACCGCAACAACAACAAAATGGCCTTTGTCGATGAAAGCAATGCAGACACCACCACCACCTGGCCAGATGGAGGAATGGGAGGGAAAAGTTAGCTAGCTGTAACCACTGCTTCTGAAATAACAAGACTGGTGGGTTCGTGGTGTTGCTTACTGCCTTCCTCACACAGTGGTGATACACAGTGGACCAGACACTGCGTCTTAAGGTTTTTCCATCTGGGGACTGGAGCCTGTGCGGCTAAAATGTATATTTACACTTTGGAAGGGGACTGCTTGAGATTCGCAGGCAAAAAGAAGCAAGAGAGACAGATAAAGAATCACCAATTCTCCAGAGAGGGCTTTAGGCAAACTACCCAGCACTATGTGGTCCAAGGGTTTGTTTTGCTGTATGTTTCAAAATCAGGGCAAATGCATGCTCGCATTCTGCTCCAAGAAAAAGCAGCATTTATAAGCTGATCGCCAGAGAATTGATGCTTTTGAATCGTGGTGCTGGAGGAGACTCTTGAGTGTGCCATGGACAACTGCTCCTTGGGAGAAAGGCGATAGCAAACCTAGACAGCATCTTAAAAAGCAGAGACATCACTTTGCCAACAAAGGTCCGTATAGTTAAAGCCATGGTTTTCCCAGTAGTGATGTATGGAAGTGAGAGCTGGACCATAAAGAAGAAGAATTGATGCTTTTGGATTATGGTGCTGGAGGAGACTCTTGAGAGTCCCATGGACTGCAAGAAGATCAAACGTATCCATTCTTAAGGAAATCAGGCCTGAATGCTCACTGGAAGGACAGATCGTGAAGCTGAGGCTCCAATACTTTGGCCACCTCATGAGAAGAGAAGACTCACTGGAAAAGACCCTGATGTTGGGAAAGATGGAGGGCACAAGGAGAAGGGGACGACAGAGGACAAGATGGTTGAACAGTGTTCTCGAAGCTACCAGCATGAGTTTGACCAAACTGCGGGAGGCAGTGGAAGACAGGAGTGCCTGGCGTGCTCTGGTCCATGGGGTCACGAAGAGTCGGACACGACTAATCGACTAAAGAACAACAAAAAGTTCACTGTTAATGATTTTTCAAAAATGGAACATGTATGGTTTCTTGTCTGCTTTTTTAATCGGTGGTAGGTGGTGGCTCCCCCTTCCTAAAAAATGTAGCACTGTACTTTGGCAAGAATGCTACTTGTCCCAAAACAGAAAGAAGCAGAAGTCCCAGTGTAAAGGAAGAATGCATACAAAAACTTATGGAATATGCAGAAATGCCAAAACTTACCGGAAGAATAAGAAATCAAGTTAACAATTTTTTAAAATAAAATAATGGAAATGGTTCATTGAATATTCACAGATAAATTATAAACAGGTGAATACATTGGCAGGATTATTGCAACAACCTACTGTTTTACAAGAGTATATATTTTAAGAAGATGAACAAATGAGCAAATTAATGCAGAAGAAGAAATTAAAAATAAAATTTAAGGAACTGCTGAAAGAGGGGGATGGAAGCCAAGTTTTGAAATGTCAAAATGAATGTAAAATTAGTGAAATGTATAAAACTAGTGAAATGTATAAACTTGAAAAGTATGTATGTATGTATGTATGTATGAATAAATAAATATTGTAGCACTGCAAAGGTTACTTTCACAGCCTTGTTCTCATCTTCCCTCTTCCCTCGTCGCATCCAGGTAAGTTGCCTCTCTGGAGGATGGCTCTGTGGCATCACTCCTGAGGGAGAAGCGTGTGGGCTCCAAGTCATCTTCCTGAACGCCATTGACTCTAACATGTAAGACCTGTAGTCCTCCATTGGTGATGGGGATGGAGAAGGCCCTGCTCATAGTCCCCCCCAATGAGCCTGGCTTATGGGATATTCATACCTGCAGCAGGACTTTGTGATGATTCTCCAATTGTCGAATTGACAGAGATCCAACTATTTCCCATGCTATTTTCCCTCAGGCAACAAAAAAATAATTTTGAGGCGTTTTTTTAGTCCAATTATTTGCCATCTGCTGTCTTGTTATTGTAGTTCATTACCGTATTGTATTTTTTGGTGTTATATTTTATTGTGATTTTGCATTCCTTTTACTGCTGAATAATTACTTGATAGCATGCAATCTTGATATGTGGCTTTAGTGTTTTAGGGTTGCCATACGTCTGGGAAAACCAGGACATGTCCTCTTTCGGGGGGGGGCCAACATGCCTCTCTGGGGAGGATTCTTACATTTTAAAGGAAATGTCCAGGGTTAGTTTTGGGGGGGGGGGCGGAGGGGGTTGGGGCTCAAGCTCGGGTTTTCCTCTTTTTTGCTCTTCAAAATATGGCAACCCTAAATTACTTCCCCCCAATGCCTAACTTGTTTCTAATCTTTGTTTTTAATTGGTATTTTAATGACTGTCTATTGTAAACCATTTAGAGGCCTTTGTTCTAGTAAGCGGCATATAAATGTTGATTTAATAAACATGCTGCTGATTTTATCTATGTGTAAAGGTTGGGTTTAAGTGCTAATAATAACAACTAAAAAAAATCAACTGTGGGAAAGTAAAGCGTTTTGCATATTCTCAGAGGCACTCTTATCTTTTCCTGTTTGGCTTCTTTGTGAGATCTGTGTCGTATGAATTACCAACAAGGCTTTTCTGCATCACAACTTCTGCGTGCATCACTTGACCTCCAAACTGGCAATGCCTAGGAGCCATTTCCTGAAAGAAAAGGTGCTATGCAACATGAAACCAGGGTCAGCGCTGGCAAATTCTGCCTGAGTCAGGATTTGGAGCTTCTGCTGAGTCAGAACAATTTTATCAAATTAGGGATGGGGGATTTATAGATTCTGCCTGGTCTCTGTCAGATTCGGAGCAGTTTCCTCTTTACTGCTATGTTTGGCTTTCTTTCTTTCTTTTTTAACATTATGCATATTGGATACCTGCACACATGCATAGACCAATTTGAGCTGCACTGCATCATGGACTTCGTAGTATACAGCTGCTGCTCTGCATGGCTACAGTGTAGCTCTCATGTGGACTAAATTAACTTGGAAATTAAAAAAAATATTTCTCTGCCATGTAAATGGAATTAATTGATCTAGTCTGGGGAGGAACAGACACAGCTGGATTCAAGAATTCATTTGGATGTTTGTTCAAACAATGCGGAATGTGACAACCAAAATCTCATTTGTAGTCTCAGCAGCACAATTACATTCAAATGTGTATTGTCGGCTCTAACCACTCCAAAAGTGTAATATGGATACGATTCTCCTCCCCTCTAGAACTTGTAACACAAAACAGTGCTTAAGGTTTTTTAAAAAATACTTGCCAAGTACTCATGCAAGTGCTGGTTATGACTTAATGAATTAAGGTAACCGAATGCATCCAGATGTGAATGGCACAGCTTAAACAAATAGATTTGAGAGTGTCCCTTCTAGTTTTTAATCATTACCCACCAACATACAAAAAGACAAGCAAACATTGGATGACAACTGTTCAAAGAACGCCTAGCAATCAGGAAATTGATTTTACAAGCAAAAACAATAGAGATCTTTTGACCATCACTGTGCATTTCCAGTATGGAAGAATTACCGTATTTTTCGCTCTATAGGACGCACCCAACCATAGGACACACCTTGTTTTAGAGGGGGAGAACAAGAAAAAAAAAATCTCCCCCGCTCTGCGCAGCGCCCCTTCAGAGAAGCGGCAGGAGAAACGGAGCCCCTTCCATTTCTCTTCCCGCTTAGCTGAAGGGGCGCTGCACCTTAGCTGAAGGGGCACCTATCCTTCAGCGAAAGGAACCCGAAGCCTCCAGAGCACAGTAGGAGCTCCCGCTGTGCTCCGGAGGCTTCAGGCGGCTATCTTTGAAGCCTGGAGAGCGAGAGGGGTCGGTGCGCACCGACTCCTCTTGCTCTCCAGGCTTCAGCAAAAGCAACGCAAAGCCTCCGGAGCACTGTGGGAGCGCTCCCACTGCGCTTCAGAGGCTTCGCGTTGCTATCGCTGAAGCCAAGGAGCCTGCATTCGCTCCATAAGACGCACACACATTTCCCCTTAATTTTTGGAGGGAAAACTGTGTGTCTTATAGAGCGAAAAATACGGTATGGCTTTCAAGTATCAGAGGTGGCATGCCAGTCGCTGGGGAACAAAAGTGGGGTGAGTGCTCGTCTGCTCATGTCCTGCTAGTGAACTTCACGCCAGTATTTGGTAGGCCATTGTGAGAATGCTGGACTAGATAAGCTTTCGGTCTGGGAAAGAAAACAGGTAACGTACACCAGGTAAACAGATGCCCCTCTCCTCTCTGGTGTGCACACCAGTGTGCAAATACAACTTGAAATGCACCAGGGAGAAGCACCCTCACTGCGTTTTAAGATGGTAATCTGCACATAGCCTTAGATCAGATTTAATCTTCTTGTAGGGCTGGGTGAGGCCTCTGTCAGAAATCCCAGAAAGTCACTGTGTGGAGTTTGCCCGTTCGTTTGAAAATGTCTGTACAGGGGGAGAGAAAGAGTTAATAAGTAGACCAATAGAAAAGCCAGAGGCGGAGCCTATCTGTTTATAAAAGGGCTTAGCCTGAGGTTTGGGTTGGTTGGTTTTAGTGGGTTGGTTCGTTGGGAAAGGCAGTTGGGAAAGCAGTTGGCAGACAGTTGGAATTAGAGAGACAGTTAGTGCAGTTGGTTCTTGTGTGAGGGGAGGTAGAAGAGTTAGAGACAAGATAAAAATAAGAGTAAGAAGGTAAAGAGTAACAACGTTTTGAATGCAGTTAAAGTTTATTTGTGTCTGCAATAAACTACCCTCTTCTTTGTTAACTTAAGAACCTGACTGAGACTAAGTGATTTACCGGGGAGGACCTGGTTGGTGGCAGCGGATTAGTGGTGTACAGGTCAATAGTCCATGAGACGACCAGGGGCTCCGTACGAACGCCACACACTGAAACTTGAGGGTTCATGTCAGGGGGCTGTCAGGGGGAACAGGTTCCTCAATAGATCAGAAGGGAGACTCAAAGTAAAGTTAGCTGTTCTATTTAGGAAATCAGTATACAACCAAGATCTCACAGGGCATGGCTGCCTCCGTGAAGACATTGCCAAGGCTGGCTCTGGACGCTTGCTAGCGCTTCTCTTCCAGATGTCTTCCCAGCAGACGCAAACTCTGGCAGGAAGGAGGTGGCTCCCCGCTTGGGTTTTTCTAGCTTTCCATTCAGCTACATGTAAAGTTCTGCATGACATTGGAGTCAAAGGGGGAGGGGAGCTCAATGCAGAGGGACTGGGCAGCTGCTGTGAGTTGTCGCAGTGTCTGGCCCCTCCCTGTCCTGAGATCCTGAGCTTGAAACATGTCCCATTGCACCCAAGTCCTGTTCTTGGAGGGCTCCCTGCCTCTGTCTTTTCGTGTTCATTCAAGCCTCCTGTGTCTCCCACCTCCCGGCTTCCTCCCTCCTCTGATCTGTGTCCTGTGTCTGATCTGACCCACCACCACTGCCCTGGGTCTGAGCCTTCCTCTGTGGCTTCCCTAGGAGCTTCCTCAGCTGGATCATCTTACTACTCTTGGTCATCCAGTCATCCCCCTGACCGTGCACAATGAGCTGGATGGACTACTCTCATCATCCCCAGCTGTTGACCACGCTCCCTGGGGCTGATGGGAATTGGAGTCCAGCAACATCCTGAGGGCCACAAGATCCATAAGTCTAAGCTGCCTGGACCCTGCCCATTGAATGCCCATTGCAGTGCTGTGGCTTGAGATGTTCTAGGTACATTGCATTGCATCCCATCCTATCTGTATATGACAAGCAGAAGACGACGAAAAAAGGGGAAAACTGAAGTTGGGGGGATAGGAATAGGGTTACATGGCCACCTGGCAGGCTACATTTTTATTTTGTCTTCTTATTGGCTTATGTGTCACAGAAAGATGTGCCTCCTCTCTGCTCCCCCCGCCACAACCGTTCGGCTGAGGAGGAGCCTCCGAGACGGATGCATTTCTTCATTTCCTCACACACCATCTGCCTGTTGTTTATTCGATCTCCATCTGTTACCTGAGATTTTGCTTCTGCGTGTTTCTAAAGGCTTATTACTAAACACAAGCACGCTACAAACAGCAAAAAAAAAAAGAGAGGTCTATTTAGCAATGAGGTTCTTTTAGTCTCATCTTAAAACCTCCCTTTCTTGGACAAATGTTGTTGTTGTTGTTGTTGTTGTTGTTGTTGTTGTTGTTGTTGTTTTTCCTCCCCCTCCCAAGCCCACCATCACTCCTCTTCAGCCATGATTATTTAAAGTCTGCCATGCAGTGTTCATCTATAATTTATTTATTTGTTTGAATATTTATGACCCTCATAACATATATCGAGGTGGCTTACAGAATAAATACTCATCAACAGGTAGCTGCAAATTCTGATTTTAAAACATCAGTAAAACAGCAAGAGATGTGTGTTGGCTAAATGGCAGGGGGGAATCAAATTGCGAAGGCGTGTCTAAAAAGTACCGTTTTTTAAGAAACGTCTGAAAAAAGGCAGGGACTGTTCCTGCTGAACCTCTACTGGCAGGGAGTTCCATCATCATCATCTTCATCATTTTATGTGTATGCCGCCTTTCCATAGTTAAAACAGTGCTCAAGGTGGCCTACAACATGACAAGATTTACATAATTACCAATATAACAAAAGTCATAAGCAATAAATAAAACACATCAAAAAGTATGCAACCAAATGGAAAACAATTTCCACATAAACCATAAAATCTAAAACTAAGAATACAACATTAATATCAATCACCATTTAAAATGACATAGATAAAAAATAAAAGCAATTTAAAAAACAAAAACAAAAATCGGAGCCCTCTCTGCCCAGCAGCAGCAGCAGCAGCAGCAGCAGCAGTCCTTTATGGAGCCTGTCAGCCCCCCTCCCCCGCCCCAAGCCAGGTGGAGAGAAGAAGGGCAGGGCCCTCAGGTTCCCGGCAGGTCAGTCCTCAAAGGAGGCGTCATTGCAGAGTATGAAATTTCTGATTCAGAACCTTATCAAGAAAGTTGAAGTCAAAGATGCAGCCACCTCCTGGAACAAAAGGAAAACCTTGAAAGCATTCAGATTAAAGAGAGCGAGCATTTCCAGGAAAGAGAAGCAATGTATACACAAAATGTCCGACCTGCACCCCTGAGGCACCTGCCGCTCGGGTCTCGCTGAGGGGCCGGTGAGCGCGTCACTCCCTGCCTGACTCTCTTCCTTCCCTCAGGTGAATTTCGGCACTGCCGGCCCCTCCCCACCCTGCACTTCCCGGCATCCTCTGTGAGAGAGAGACTGAGGTTAGCGAACAGACGCCTTCTGTCACAGGCCCCGCCCACTTCGCGTGCTTGGGTTCTGGAACTCTAGGGAGGGAGGACTGTTGAAGAGGAGTCCAAGTGCGTTGGATGACTCAGAGAGAGACGGTTGCCTGTTTAGATCAGGGGTTGTCAACCTGGTCCATACCACTCACTAGTGGGCGTTTCAGGATTCTGAGTGGGTGGCACAAGCTGAATCCTCCTTCCATTGTACACTGGTGGGCAGTAATGACATTTTACCATCAAAAAAGATACGTTAGTGGGCAGTAGGTATAAAAAGGTTGACTACCCCTGGTCTAGATCCTTTTCGAAATGGGCTGTTTCTTGTCGAGAGACTGAGAGAGTGAGCAACTCCCCATCACCACCAATCTTTTTCTGTAGCTCTTCATTTTGGGGGAGGCATTCTGTTTTTCTAGTTCCTCAACTTTCCTTTTAAGTACCAATATTTTTCCACGACTTGCAGCTCTCTTTTGCTTGGATATTCCTTCTTGGATTTCATCTCCTGGTAATTGCTTTTTGAGTTGTGTTGTTAAGGATATTACTTTGGCTTTGTTTTGCAGCTTTAATTTGGAAATCTTGGTTTTCAGTTGCTTCTTTTTCTTTCTTTAATTGTTGTTCTTTAAGGCATAACTCATTATCCTTTTCCCTGACAAGTTCTTTTGAGTCATGCTACCAGCTGTTCATTTTGTACCAGCTTTTCTGTCAAATCGGTCACTGACATGCTTGCTGCTTGAAATGGGCCATGAGCTCCAGATTTAGTAGCTGAAACATCACCGTTGCCCCTTTTCAGCATAGTTTTAAAAGCATAGTTCCAGAGGGCATGGCCTGCCACAAGAAAAGCTCAGTCCCTAGTGAAGGCCAGCTGAACCTCAGAGGTGTGGGAACCACCAGAGGTGCCCCGTGAGAGGATCTTGGTGATCAAGGTGGGAAATACAGGATCAGACCGTCCTCAAGGGATTGCTCCAAAAGCAATTATTCTCTTGGGATTGCATGTGAAACGTGGGGAATGCAAGGAACCTCAGACCAGAAGGCTGGACCTTGGGACACCTTCCAGGCCAGTGATGGCCAAACTTGGCCCTCCATCTGTTTTGGGACTACAATTCCCAACATCCCTGACCACTGGTCCTGTTAGCTAAGGATGATGGGAGTTGTAGTCCCAAAATAGCTGGAGGGCCAAGTTTGGCCATCACTGCTCTAGGCCATACACGCTCCCCTGTCATGAACCAGGAGAACAGCACCATGAAGGTGAAATGACCTCCACCTGCAGCTAGTCAGCCTTCAAGGACACAGAGGAGAAGGCGCTGATGAGAACCAGCTGGCTTCAGCCTTCTTAAGCAGAGCTCCCAGCAGCAGACAGATGCTGGAAACAACGCCTGTGGTTCCCGGTTCTACCTTGTTGCTTCTTGCTCGCCATCTGGACCCTTGGCTTCATGATCATCGGATTCCCTGACCGCTGGATTGTCTGACTATGTGGATTGTTGTTTGCCCAACCCTTGGAACAGACTTAACATTGCATGCCGACTCTGCCAAACCTATATCGGAGACTCTTCTGTTTGTTTGGCCTCACACACTGCTGAGTTCTACACACTGTTGCTCAAGCATATCCGGCACCGTGGTGCAAAGATCCCCCCGCAACTCCAAAACAAGGGAGGGGGTGGTGGTTGGCACTTGTCGTAGCTTCCAAATCAGGCACAAGAATAGCCCCACATGCAATGCATTACAGTACTCCAGGTGTGAAGTTACTAGTGTGTGGGCTGCTGTGGGAAGGCTATTCCTGTCCTGGACTGGCCATAGCTGGTGAACCAACCCAAGCCACCGGCTGGGAGTAATAGGTGGTCCAAGCCACTGATGTAATCATGTGGTACAGAAGATGCCTTTCCTGAAGGAAGACTTTGGATTTGATATCCCACTTTATCACTACCCTAAGGAGTCTCAAAGCAGCTAACAATCTCCTTTCCCTTCCTCCCCCACAACAAACACTCTGTGAGGTGAGTGAGGCTGAGAGACTTCAGAGGAGTGTGACTAGCCCAAGGTCACCCAGCAGCTGCATGTGGAGGAGCAGAGACATGAACCCAGTTCACCAGATTACGAATCTACTACGCTTAACGACTACACCACACTGGGTCCCAGGAAGGTGTGTGCAAGTGGATGCCCCCATACCACTGCTTCCTGGCTGCGAAGAAGTCTTCAGTCTAAAAGTTGGCAACCCCTGTTGTAGATAATACTGAGTCTATAAGAATAAAATAAAATTATTATAAATTAGCTTGGAGATGGTATTTAACACCAGTCAGATTAAATCAAATAAACAAGGAATATTCGATGTTATGTTGGAGGGGATGCCAGGAAACCGGGAATTACGCTCACATGTGGTGGGGGTGTAAATATGTACAATTTTTCTGGCAAAGGATGTTTAAGGAGATAACAGAAATCACTGGGTTAAAGCTGACCGAAAGTCCAGAGGTAGCATTATTATCAGTTTACGATGGAGTGGAAGTTTCGCAGGCTATGAAGGACTCGCTCACAAATTTATTGAAACAGTTACAGATAGGTAGCCGTGTTGGTCTGCCATAATCAAAATAAAAAAAATCCTTCCAGTAGCACCTTTAAGACCAACTAAGTTAGTTCTTGGTATGAGCTTTCGTGTGCAAGCACACTTCTTCAGATACACACTGAAGAAGTGTGTATCTGAAGAAGTGTGCTTGCACACGAAAGCTCATACCAAGAACTAACTTAGTTGGTCTTAAAGGTGCTACTGGAAAAATTTATTGAAAGCTGCACAAATTATGATAGATAGGAAGTGGAAGGGGCAAGCAGAATATAAAATGGCAGAATGGTATAAAGAGGCGTGGGATATAGCTATTAATGGTAAATTAACATGTGTCATTAAGGTAAGATAGGGAATATACAGGAGAAATGGTTTTGAGGAGATATGGAGGGTGTTTGTAGAAGTACTGTTAAAACAGAAAGGGGTCAAACAATCACAAGAGGTCTTGAGGTTTTGGGAGGTTGGGTAGTTACAATGGAATGGTCTTGGGGGTGGGGTGCACGTTTTTATTCTTAATTATTTATGATTAGTACTTTGTCAAAATAAAAAATAAAAACAAAAAATTGGGAGGGGGTGGAGATAATACTGAGCTACATAGACCTAGCCTGTGGTTTGATATAAGGCAGCTTCCTAAGCGCTGACAGAGATTGCACAAAACCATGAATTTGCAAAAGAAGCACAATGGCATTCCATCCTCGTTCTTTGCTGAGCTTTGGGTGTGTGTCTGTGTGTTTTTATTTAAGATAATGCCCCGCTGCTAAACAACAATGGGAGGTGAAAAATAAAGAGGGGAATCCTGTCTCTGATCATTTTCGGTCCACCTCCAACAAATATTTAACTGTTAACATAGCTCTCAGATTATGCCTCACATCTTCAGGAAATGTCAGCTCGCTAGTCACACAGCTGACCTCTCCAGCATTCCTGACATTGCTTCCGTCAAGCTTTCCTGGCCGAGATCCATAAACAGTCAATTTAGCTGACATGAAGAGGGTTCCTCTTGACACCTCAGGTTAGAATTCAGGCAAGGTTTTGCTAATCTAGGTCATAAAACATTTTCTTAGCTTGTTGTTCTTAAAAAGGTGCCCAGAGTGAGCTCCACTTCCCTCCTGACCTAATGATATCAGTCTGTCAGAGCTAAATGGGAAGAGGAGCAGCCCAGCTTTTCCCTCAAATTTCCCTCTGGTTTGTTTGTTTTCACAAATCATCTGTTGTGATTGTGACAGACCAGTTTTTATCTGAACATCCAAGTGTCCCTATTTTCCAACAACATCCCTGATTTAGAGAAGCTGCTCCAGTTTCTGATTTGATCCTGGAATGTCCCACTTTTCCTTAGGATGTCCCTATGTAGGTTATCTGAAGGCAATTCTGTATAGGGAAGTTTTTAAAAAGGTTTTATGTTATTATATATGTTGGAAGCTGCCCAGAGTGGCTGGGGCAACCCGGTAAGATGTGTGGGGTATAAATTGTAAAATTATCATTATGGAATGGGATGGCCATATTTTCGCTGGATAGATGTTGGAGGGTATGAAAAAATATTTTATTATTTGTATCCTACCTGTCTGACTGGGTTGCCCCAGCCACTCTGGGCAGCTTCCAAGAAAATATAAAAACACAGCAAGACACTTAAACATTTAAAAATTGCCTATACAGGGTTGCCTTCAGATGTCTTCTAAAACCCTGTGATAAGAATTTTAAGGTCTTAGATATGTAATAAATGTTCATAAATATACCAAGCAAACATGTACATAAATATATAAACCATATGTCTGAAAACCCCACAGAAAAAAAGGCCTGAACAAACTTACCTCAATTATTTCTCTGCAAGGTCAAAGTGGGAAACCTCCCCATTGTCTTTTTCCTTCACAAATCCTGTCTTAAGGGCATATTTAAGATATGAATAGGGTGTGAGCCTGTGACCTGGCTCAGGAACTAAGTATTTATCATTACAAAAGACTGGCCAGGCTCCCCAGGTGATCCAATCAAATGACCATTAAACAGGTAACCTGGCAGACAGGAGGTAAACAAAGCACTCAGATTTCTTCTGTAGACCACCCTTTCTGTGATGTAGGTATGATGTATCTGGGGGTGTCTTGAGCTACACCCCTTCTGTGATGTATGTATGATGCTTCTGGGGGTGGACTTGATCTACAGGGTGGCAGTTTCAAAAGTCTATATAAGGGCTTTTACACCATTGTTCGAGGTTCCTCCTCCCTCCTGCGTGTGGTGAATGAGGACCCTGTTGCAACTGATCAATAAAGATCAGGCTTACTAGCTGCTTTGCTTCTCAATATTTTCTGGTGCTCTTGGATACCCCATAAGGGAAAAAGGGCAGATTTTTTTGTTTACAATAACCCCAAGAACACTTCATGCAAATTAACTTTAATGGAGCCCATCAAATGATTCACCACTGTCTACGGAACTGTTTTATGCATAAAACTTTTTTTTTAAAAAAAGAAATCTTCACATGCAAGGTGCAAATTGAAAGATGAACTTCAGGATGAGCTAATACACATGTGAACTTGTTTTTTCAGTTATTTGGCAAGGCAGGCCGAAATTCAACTAGTGAAGCTGTTCTCTGCATATACAACTCCCCTATCAATGTGTTGTGATGGACTTCCAACTGCTATGCATAAAGAGTATAGACTAGAGAGCCTTTTCCTGGGAAGCAGGTAGCAAGTAGACTGCTCTATTAAAGGTAAAGGGACCCCTGACCATTAGGTCCAGCTGTGACTGACTCTAGGGTTGCAGCGCTCATCTCGCTTTATTGGCCGAGGGAGCCGGCGTACAGATTCCGGGTCATGTGCCCAGCATGACTACGCCGCTTCTGGTGAACCAGAACAGCACACAGAAACGCCGTTTACCTTCCCGCTGGAGCGGTACCTATTTATCTACTTGCACTTTGAGGTGCTTTTGAACTGCTAGGTTGGCAGGAGCAGGGACTGAGCAACGGGAGCTCACCTTGTCGCGGGGATTCAAACCGCCGACCTTCTGATCGGCAAGTCCTAGGCTCTGTGGTTTAACCCACAGCGCCACCCACGTCCCTAGACTGCTCCATTATCCTGTGCAAAAAACAAACAAACCACTTGTGGAAAGTAACTTGGTGGGAGACAAAGCAGCCAAGAGAATTGGCCAAGAAGGTGACAATAGAGATCAAGACCACCAAGGGAGTCTGTGGTTGAGCTGCAATTTACACCCAGGTCAAAAGTCAACAATCTCTCTCTTCGCCCACACTGGCTTTCTATAAATCATGTTCAACAGACAATTTCACCCTAAGCAGAAAAACATGGATTTATTATTATTTGGGGTGGGGTGGGGGGGTGTAAAATGAATGCTACAGTAAATGAGAAAGGTCCTTATAAATTTGTGAATTGCACCGTCTTGTGTACGAGGGTCTGGCTGCCCAGTGCAAGAGCTGAGGTGGATCACTACTTCGCAAAGTGCTGCTATTATCAAGCTGCTTTAAGGAAAACTGATAACTGGAGAACAAAAGGATGAATAAGATCCATCTTTCCTGGGAGGCGGCAAACCTCATGGCTTTGCTCTGAAAATAGAATGGGTTGCTAGGCAGAGAATTCTGTAATCAGAAAAGCTTCTGATAACTGAAGGAAGGGGGATATTTGGTATAGTTTTTGTTTTTTTTAAAGATGCCTGCAGTGATCCCCTTAAACCAGGGGTGGCTAAACAGTGGGCCTTCAGACATAGTTGGACTACAACTCCCATCATCCTTGCTCATTCGCCATGCTTGCTGGGGGTGATGGGGGCTGGAGTCCAGTGGCATCTGAACGACCACTTACTCGAAGCTTGTGTTGTCACACTCGAACAGGCTAGAGAGGCAGAGAATCCCATCTCCTTGGAACTGCATACCTTCAGGTGCCTCATCGCTTCCTGATTCTGTTTACTGACCTTGCAATTTAATGTGACAGAATCTTAGAACCTTAAAAAAAGAAGACAAAACCTGTGTACACACCGTACATTTAAAGCCACCACTACCCCAAGGATCCTGGGAAATGTAGTTTAAGGGTACTGTGAATTATAGTTTGCTAAGGAGTAAACTACAGTTCCCTAGATTATTTCAGTGTACAAGCAAAGGAATGTGCTTTAAACGTATGGCGTTTATGCAGCCAGAGGAGGTGAGATGTTAGCAATCTAAAACATCCATGAAATTGTTGAGCATCTTCTTTTGAACAATTTAATGCTCAGCAAACATAAGAAAAGCTGTGTTTGCTTTCGGATTGCATTGGTGAGCTAGTAAGCAGCACATAGCCTCACCACGCCGTCGCAAAACAGCAGGTAAGAAAGCTTTCAAAAATGAAATGAAAATGGTAGTTCAAGCATACAGGATACAGCATTGACCGTATTGGTCCCTCGGGCAGGGGAAGGAACGATGCGTGGCAGTTGCCGCTTAGGAAAAATCCCGGGTTAAAATAATACAGGTGAAGAGGAAAAAACTCCACGGGTCACGGAGCCTGAACATGGCTTATGTTTCCAAGCCGTCTTGGCTCTGCGCTTAACGGCACCTTTTGCTGTGTGTGTCTCTGGAACGTCAGAGCTGCTCCCTGTAGCCTCTCAGGAAGTTGCGTGAGGTTCTTTCACAGTCCATCTTTCAAATGACCCCATTGGTCTGGGTGCAAAAGGAAGACACAGGGAGAGACCACATGCCCCCAGCTGCCCTGTTGCTGATGGGGAAGAGATTAAGCTGAGAAGCTGAGCATCTCTGTCTCCTTCTCTCTCTCTCTCTCTCTCTCTCTTTTACAAAATTGCAGCAGTTAAAAGGAATGTTTTCCTTGACAACCCCCCTACTAAACTGGGATTAACTTCAAGGCTGCAAAGTGGCAACAGCTCCAGAGTGACCAGTAATCAAGACAATAGACAATGCTGCTTTCTTTAATCTCAGGCCTGTTGAAACAGCCCCTTGACAGGTGATGGATTAGCAGAAATACACAACTTCCTAATGTCTTCATAGAAACACTGTATGGTTTATCTTCAGGCACACTGAGGCCATTATTTTGCCTCTTGCAGGGCCTTCCTTCCTTAATCCTACTCTTTTCCTTTTGCTGTGGATTCCTTCTCCTTGGTTTACCCTTCTCTCTCTCTCTCTCCCTCTTTCCAAGGCCGCTAGAATCCCCTTAATCAGCATCTAGCCGGCTGCTGTCACAGCAGGAAAATGGATAGGATCTGCATTGCAGATGAATCGCCAGAGAGCCAGATTAAAGCTGTTTCGACTGACTGAGGCTGGGGCTGGGGCATCCTCCTTTGCGAATGTTGTCGCTGGAGGCACTTTCCTTTGTCTTCAGCTCTGTGTGTGCAGTCTCTCTCTCTCTCTGTGTGTATGCAGTTTGATGCTTTCAGCTGTTGGTGCCAGCCAGTTATACTGCAGCGGACAGATGGTGCAGGCTTATCCCCACAGAGCAGCCACACAGCACCACCAAGCTAGATATCAATAAAAAAGCGGATGTAACTCTGGACGGGCGATCGGCATGCCTGCTGGACAAAGGGAGTTCAAAAGGCGAAGCTGTTCTCAACCAAAGCCAAGACAAACGGTATCAGGCTAATGCAGGCTGCCTATAGGAGGAGAACCTTGTTGTAAACAAAATCTGCCCTTCTTCTCTTATGGGGTATCCAAGAGCCCGTATAGAGTCCTTAAGTGAGTTCCCTATTGGTAGGAGAAAATAACAGAGGCCAACCAGAGAATATTGAGAAGCAAAGCAGCTAGTAAGCCTGGTCTTTATTAAAGCTGTTGCAACAGGGTGCTCCCCTCACACGCAGGAGGACGGAGGAGGACCCAGAACAAAGGTGTGCCTGCCCTTATATAGACATTTAAATTCCCTGCCCTGGAGCTCAAGACCACTCCTCCATACATCACACATACATCACAGAAGAGGTGTAACCCAAGACACCCACACACAAACATCATACCTACATCACAAAAGGCGGTCTACAACAGAAATTTGAATGTTGTTGTTTTCCCTGTCTGCCAGGTTATCTGATAATGCCTTATCTGATTGCCTTTCCTGGTAGTCTGCCCATTCCTTTGAGATGGTGATTACCCAATTCCTAAGATAATGGGAAGGTCCCCTCACACACACCCCCTCCTTGCAGAGGAAACATTTGGTCGGTTTGGGAGTCAAAATGGTTTCAGGGCGGGTCTTCCTGTGCTGCTCCAGACATGTGGTCCACATATCTATGCACGTGCTTGGTCGGTACATTTATGAACATTTATTATATATATATAAGACCTTAATTTTTTTATTACAACCTCCACATCTGGGTCTTCTTCTTTGGTGATCACTCGTAGCCGAGTAAGATTGTCTTCCATGAACAGTGAGTCTGTTAGTGACTGAGGAGGTCAATTCTGGATCCACGCATCCTTCCACAGTGGGGGACATAGGTTTCCGGGAGGGAATTGATCACAGTAAGGGTTTGCCAAGCATGCCTTCCTCTTAGCACGTTTCTCCCTTTCATCCTGAGTTTGAGCATCTTCAAAGCCCATGACACCTTTGGTAAAGGCTGTTCTCCAATTGGAGCGCTCGCAGGCCAGTGTTTCCCATTTGTCAGTGTTTATCCTACATTTTTTTAGATTCGCCTTGACAACGTCTAAACCTCTTTTGTCGACCACCAGCATTATGCTTTCCATTCTTAAGTTGGGGAAAGAGTAGTTGCTTTTGGAAGACGATAATCAGGCATCCAAATAACACAAGCAGTCCAACAAAGTTGGTGTTGTGTTGCAATATTTCTAAGGTCTCAGATATAGAATAAATATTCATAAATGCACACATATCTAAATATATAAACCATGTGGCTGAAATAGTACAGGAGAAGCCATTTTGACTTTCCCAATGACCTAAAATATTCCTCTGCAGTAAGGGTTTCTATATAAAAACAACTCGACAGTTTTGCAGGTGTCAGGTATTTTACATTCTAAAATATGGCACCCTATGATTACAAGAATGAGGAACAAATTTTAAATACAAAAATATTCAACTTGGGAATCTTAGGAGCAATTATTCAGGTTTTGCATCCTATACTGCCATCCATGGAAGGAGCATAGCACTGAAGGCATTTTGAGTTCAGTGGCCATGCTATGGGTTGTATTCAACATGGTGCCAAGTTGAATGTGCCGTCAGCGCAAGGTTTTCTCTTTGTGCAATGGAACATTCTCCCCCTCTTCTTCCATCCCTTCCCACTCCAAATCTGTTCTGGGGTCCCCCCCCCAACCTTCTGGAAGAGATTTGGGGGCAGTGCAGAGCATGCAGAGGGAGAGGAGAGGGGAAAATCTCCTTGCACTAGCACATAAGATTAGTTTAAGGGTACCAGATTTTTTTCAGTGAATCCGGGGACACTTTAAATAAATAAATACCACACGTTCAGGACGTTGATGCTGCAGCGAGGGAGGTAGCAGAGGGGCGGCCGCTACCTTGACCTCAACTGCCACATTTCCCCTTCCTCCGAGGCTTATATCTCCTTTCTCCATGAGCCTGGGCAGCCCCTGAGTTGTTGGTTCTTCGGTAATGGTGGAGGTGAGGAAGTGATACACAGTGGGTCAGGCATGGAAGCATAGCTGTCAAGTGTCCCTTATTTGGAGGGACAGTCCCTTATTCCAGCGCCATGTCCCGCTGCTGTCCCTTACTGATGGATGTCCCTTAAATGATGTCCCTTAAATTTCAAAGGAAGCAGCTCCTCTCCCTCCCTCCCTGCCGGCCAGGGAGGAGGGAGGCTCCAACTGTGTTGCTTGGCTGTGTTTCTCACCCAATAAGAAGTCTAAGAACGACTGGGGGGTGGAGCTTGCATGCCTTGTGCTGATCAAATCGGCTGCGTTGCCTGGGGACTCGCCTTTGCTCAGCGCTTCCCAGCGGAGAGGTGACGGTGGTTTTCCTTGAGGCTTCATTTGGTTGCTGGCTGGGCTTTCTGCCTTTGGCTCAGAGGGGCTCAGAAGTTGAACATACCTGTACTGAGTGCTTGGATCGGAATCGGATGGATACGTCATCGACGGCCCACTTACCCTTGCCGGCAAAAAGGTCTGTCTGGAGCGGGGGCACATGGTGGGGGTAAAGGAAAGGAGATCTCGTGGGAAGGGGGGATTTTGAATTTGTTTTGGAGGCTCCTTCGATTGACTTATGGGGGGAAAGAAAGGAGATGGTTGACTAAAATGGAGGGCGAATGGCGATCTCGTGGCAAGGGGGGAGGCTTTGTGTGTGTGGCTAGTTAATGCAAGCTGGGGGGGGGGGTTGAATGCTGGACGCCATTTTGTTGCACGTGCTGCTGCAAACTTTGCAGTGCAAAGCCAGGCCTGGGAGCCATCTTAAGTTGAGGCTGCATAGGCCTTGTGGTGCATGTGATTCAGATTCTATTCAGTTGAACCTCTGGTTACAAAGTTGGTTGGACAGTGTTCTTGAAGCTACCAACATGAGTTTGACCAGACTGCAGGAGGACAGGAAGACTGGAGTGCCTGGAACAGGTGAGGCTGCAGGTCCCTTATTTTGGCTGCTGGTCCCTTATTTTCATTATCTGTAAATTGACAGCTATGCATGGAAGGCGGAGAAGGAGGGCCGAGAGCGGTTGCGACGGTGAGGCTCGGGCCGCGCGATGCCTTCCTTCCCATCGGAGCAGTCCCAATCCCATTCGTACTTGCTTGCAAGCAGGAGGGCATGGGGATCCCTCAGCTGGGAAGGGAGGCTTCCCGTTGCCTAACTGAGAGATCCCTGCCCACTCCTGCTTGCACACAAGTAGGAGTTGGGAGGCTGCTCCGATAGGCAGCATGAAACCTCCCTTCACAGCTTAGTTGCTGGGGTCAGGGAAGATGGAGGCAGCCCGGAAGCTGCATCTTAGAGCCCCTGCACCACCATCATATGGGGACTTCTGAGCAGCTCCTGAAGCCAGCCAGAGCCAACTGCTCCGGGCTGCTGAGACTGCTGCTGCTGCGTTTCCCGGGGGCATTAGATGAAATCCATGGACATTCCGGGAATGGAATTTGTCCGGGGACTTATTTGCAAATCCAAGGACTGTCCCCGGAAAACCGGGAAGTTTGGTAACCCTATCTTAGTTAAATGCCATCCCATACTTCCAGAAAATCAAAGTGGGATAACTTATGCTTTCAGAAGCATAGCAGTAGGATTACTCATGCAGCCTTACTTCAAATTATATATTAGATAATATTAGTAGTACAGGAAGCTTGCAACTTAAGTGCACTTAACTTGTACACATTCAGCGCTTGGCAAAAAAAGGAGGTGGAAAAGGGGGTAGGTGTCCAGGGGAAAGGATTTTGGCACAATTCAAACAGGAAAGGGTTTAGGTGATTGCAAACAAGCCAGGTACTTACATGAGTATAAAGAGTAAGAGTAAAACAGGAATGAGACATTAAAATATTTGTACATTTATTTGTTATTAAAATTTACCTACTGTTATTTTCTGTGTCACTTTAAACTGTTTTTTTTTTAGCTGATTTTATTGCATTCTGCCCTGAGACATGTGTGATTGAATTAATTAATAATGCAAGATATTTTTAGGGATCTAGATCGATACTCTTGCCAGGAACTGGATAATGTACCACAAAAAGTGTCTCTCAGTATGAGCGAATCAGCTTTTATTACATCCCTCATATGCAGCTGAAAACTGAAAGCTTTATAGAACTTCATGGGCCGAAATGAACCACTATTATTAATTCGCGTCTCATCCTATTTTTAACATTTTATGAGCGCTCTGGCCACGTTACAACCCGGAGAACTTTCCGGGCCTCGTTTCCTGCCACAAAGGAGAATGTGACCACAGCCTCACCCCTACGCTTGCCCTTGTCACATTATTCTGGGAGCGGTGAGCTTTTCGGATGGCCACATTAGGAATGTTGAAAAAGTGATGGAAGCACGAGTCAGAAAACGGGAGCTGCGGAAACAAGGCATAACACTGTTATAGGAATTCTAAGGTCTTATATATATAAAATAAATGTTCATAAATGTACAAGGCAAACACATACATAAGTATATAAACCATGTGTCTGAAACAGTACAGGAGAACAATCCTGAAGCCATTTTGACTCTCCCAAATTGACCTCAAATATTTCTCTGCAAGGAGGCAGGAAATGGGAAAATCTTTCCAATTGTCTTTGGACTGTAGGGGCTTATAAAAGGTAAAGGGACCCCTGACCATTAGGTCTAGTCGTGCCCGACTCTGGGGTTGTGGCGCTCATCTCGCTTTATTGGCCGAGGGAGCCAATACAGCTTCTGGGTCATGTGACCAGCATGACAAAGCTGCTTCTGGTGAACCAGAGCAGTGCACGTAAACGCCGTTTACCTTCCCGCTGGAGCGGTACCTATTTATCTACTTGCACTTTTGACGCACTTTCAAACTGCTAGGTTGGCAGGAGCAGGGACCGAGCAACAGGCGCTCACCCCATCGCGGGGATTCGAACTGCCAACCTTCTGATTGGCAAGTCCTGGGCTCCGTGGTTTAACCCACAGCGCCACCCACGTCCTTGTAGGGGCTTATACCTCCCTGTAAATACAGTCTGGCAAGTATCTGTTAAGCTGAGCACACTATCAATAGGAGTAAGAGATTCAGAAACTATTTACCATCTCAAAGGAATGGCCAGGCTACCCAGAAAAGGCAAAGAGATAAAGCATTATCAGGTATCCTGGCAGACAGGAGAGAAGCAACACACTCAAATTTCTGCTGGGGACCACCTCTTTCTGTGATGTATGTATGATGTTTTCGGAGGTGGTCTTCAGCTACAGGGAGACAATTTCAAAAGTCTATATAAAAGTTTGCACACCAATGTTCTGGGATGTCCCTCTCCTCCCTGCTTGGGGTGAGCAGGGGACCCTGTTGCAACAGTTTAATAAAGATCAGGCTTACTAGCTGCTTTGCTTCTCAGTACAGTGGTACCTCGGATTAAGAACTTAATTTGTTCTGGAGGCCCGTTCTTAACCTGAAACTGTTCTTAACCTGAAGCACCACTTTAGCTAATGGGGCCTCCTGCTGCCACTGCGCTGCTGCTGCACGATTTCTGTTCTCATCCTGAAGCAAAGTTCTTAACCCGAGGTAATATTTCTGGATTAGCGGAATCTGTAACCTGAAGTGTATGTAACCTGAAGAGTCTGTAACCCGAGGTACCACTATACTCTCTGGTTGGCTTCTGTTATTTTCTTCTACCGATAGAGAACCTACATAAGACTCTGTACGGGCTCTTCGATACCCCATAAGGGATAAAGTAGCAGTTTTTTCTTATAACAATACAACATGGCTGCCACAGAAAAAGAGACAGGGCCACAAAAAAGTGGGGATGACCCCTATCTGCTCTCTCATCAGTGAGAAAAGACTCCTATTTTAGTTACCACCACACAAAGCTTTGTACACCTCAGTGTTGTTCAGAACAGAAGGGAGGGTGGGCAGGGTTTTTTGGCAGTTTTCCTTTTTAAAAAAGGTAGAAACTTCTCTTTGTCCCCCCCCCCCAAATAGTTCAACAACTTTTGTGTCTGGATTTTCACTTTTTGAAATATGGCAACCCTGGTTTAAGGGGCACACTTAATGTAGACAAGGCTGAGCCCAAAGAAACAGGAACTGAACATGAAGAACAAACAGTATCTCACATAAACTATATTTTTCAGGGGACATTTGTTGGTGTTTGCAACGTAATTTCATTGGGAATATATTTCACAAAGAATAGATGGTGTCGGGGAAAGGAGCTGACAATTGGGAGTTGCTAGGTTATTTCTGTGAGTTCTTTCTTAATACTCGTACTTCAAGTAAAAAGATATTATTGTTATTATTATTTATTTATTAATATTATTCCACTCATCTGACTGGATTTCCAGCCACTCTGGGCAGCTCCCAACAGGATATTAAAAGCACCAAACGTGAAAAAACTTCCCTAAACATGGTTGCCTTCTAAACAGTGCAATGACTTTTGTGATTCAAGAGCTGAAGTACCTGTGGGTGCTTTTTTCCAGCTCAGTGTGTTAGACGCAGCAATGGTCCTCGCAAATAATTCCCTCGAGCGCTTTTCAGAGCAGAAGTGTTAACACTTAAAACATGGCCAGAGTCCAACTCGGTAACTGTACCACATACACGCCCAAGTATAATTTCAGCTGCAATGAGAAATCTCCTTTGTATCCGCCAGAATTAAACCAGCGAGGTTTCGCTCAGGAGCAATCCTGTGGCCATCAATCAAAACACATCAAAATTAAATGAGAGTAAGGTTACTCCTGATAAGGCAATAGCTCTTCATAAATAGGGTTGCCAGAATCTTACCAGGAAGGAGGCTCTATGCGCCTTTTAACTGCTGACAAACATTTTCCCTTCAGTTTTGTGGTGGGGAAAGTTTCAGCTGTCATTATTTCTGCCTGTTAAGTCAATCTTGATTCTTTGACCATTTCTGCATTGTCTTTATCCTGAAGAGTGCTCTCATTATTAAACAAGCCCTTGTAACATGGGAGGTGCCGTGAACATGGAAGCCAGTGCTGGATTTAAAAGTGTAGAATTGGCTGGTTAAGGAAAATAGTTGACACAAACATTGAGATTTGAATTATCACTTCAAACGTTCAGGGCTGCTGTTTTCATTCATTTTAGAAGCGGGGAACGGATGACCCTCCTTATGTTGCTATTCAGCTGTTGTTGGACTACAACTCCCATCATCCCTTGCTAGGGATGATGGGAGTTGTAGTCCAACAACAGCTGGAGACCCAAAGTTGAGAAACACTGCTAAACTACAGCTACCATCATCCCTGACCATTGGCCATACAGGCTTGGGGCTGATGGGGTTTGAAGTCCAAAAGACGTCTGAAGGGCCTGGGGTTGTCCTCTCTTGCTATCCAGATAAGCTTAATGTAGGGAAATTTGGAGGCTGCCATGGGTGGTTGCAGTTTCCAAACACATATCATTATGAAGAAGCAGACCTATGTGTGATTTTTTGGACTTATAGGCCTTCTTGGTAGTGGTGCCTGCCCTGTGGAACGCCCTCCCACCAGATGTCAAAGAGATAAATAACTACCAAACTTTTAGAAGACATCTAAAGGCAGCCCTGTTTAGGGAAGCTTTTAATGTTTAATAGGTTATTGTATTTCAGTGTTTTGTTGGAAGCCGCCCAGAGTGGCTGGGGGGACCCAGCCAGATGGGCGGGGTATAAATAATAAATTATTATTATCTAGACGTCTAGGTCTAGACTTCAGGTCTATGCAGGTGAAGCGGATCTTCTTTGCTAAGGCAAGACACCAAGGGTTTTCATTCTTCTCCCTGTATTATAATATCGCTGTGTGGCTTGGACAAAGAGAATGGGTCACACGGAACGTCGTCCAGAGAAGCCAGAAGCAACAAGTACCAGTCATTTAAACCCTTGCTCTCATTTTCCAGTCAAATGTCGACAGCTGCAAGGACAGGTGAAGAGCATATCTGGTTTGCCAGCTAGCAGCTGATGCCGCTGGGCGGGAGCCAGACGATTACATTTTATGTGTGTGTCGGTCCATGCTTTCTTGGGCTCTCTGGGCCATTCCTATGCTAAGAGTGAGCAAGCTGACAGAATGCCTTTATTCTATTTGCATCTGTGAGTGCCCACACATTTTTTTCCCCCAGCGGGCAGAGGAGATGATCCCAAACAGCTGAAACTGCTAGCCTCAAAGAAGCTCAGTTTTGCTTAAGAGTTGTAAAATAGCCAGGGACAAGTACTGTATATACCACGGGCGGGCAGGGTGGGTGGGGAGTGAGCAGAAAGTAGATTGGGATCTACCAGCAAATATTTGGGTGGTTTGCAGAAGATTGGCAACAGCTTCTGACTCCTCAGTTGTTCAGCAATGGCAACAACAATTAGGCATTGAAATTAGGTATTAGGTACAGTGGTACCTTTGGTTACATACTTAATTCGTTCTGGAGGTCCGTTCTTAACCTGAAACTGTTCTTAACCCAGTGGCGTAGCGTGGGTTGTCAGCACCCGGGGCAAGGCAAGTAATTTGCGCCCCCTAACCCCTAACCCACCGGGCGACAGGTAGGGGCAGAGAGCTGCGAGTGCGAGTGCGCGCCCCCCAGATGTTGCGCCCGGTGTGGCCGGCTCCCCCCGCACCCCCCACGCTACGCCACTGTCTTAACCTGAGGTACCACTTTAGCTAATGGGGCCTCCCACTGCTGCCGCAGCGCAATTTCTGTTCTCATCGTGAAGCAAAGTTCTTAACCCGAAGTAATATTTCTGGGTTAGCGGAGTTTGTAACCAGAAGCGTATGTAACCTGAATCATATGTAACCCGAGGTACCACTGTATTAGGTATTACAATTAGGTATTGAAATGAAGAAAGCTTGGCTTAACCAGAAGTGGAGTGTGTGACTTCACAAATAGCATTCTGGTATTCAGAACCAATCACAGTTAATTATCCTGGCTTGGAGGGTACTCATAGGCACTCTCTTTTTCCAGTTCTACCTGTATCTTTTGCAACATGCCTTGGATGGTAGATCTTTGGGTTCCAGCAGTGTAATTTTTCTAGAAGAAGAGGTGCCGGAACTCACCATGAACACCTCCCTCATTTTCTTAGAATGTCAATGGCACCTACCTGAGAGGTGCTGGAACTGAGTTCCGGTGAGTTCCGGCTTTTAAAAAAGCCCTGGTTTCTAGTAAGAAGAAGTTCCCAATTAGATCTGCCAAGCCTGAAATTTGTCCACCCCTTCTCTATACCAAAAGCATTGCTTGTGGTATCCGACATCAGGGACTGTGAAATCCGTAGCGCATAGGTGCCATTTGGTCAGAACAGTCTGGAATGCAAATTTGCTTCATTTACCTCCAAGCGTCCAAATCAGGTACATTTCCCGCTGCTGAAACTGCTGTTCCCGTTTCCCCATTCATCAAAGTAGCGGCAGATGGTGTCAGCGTTTATGAATTAAGCAGCCTTTCAAGCACAGCCAGACATTAAGGTGGAATATTTCCTGGACTGTCAAGCTTGCTATAAAATTTGTCACCTTCTTTGCCCTGTAGCTGTTAGCCGGGTTGTTTTGTTTTATGATAAAATCCCTGAACTCCTAAGTGAAAGCAGATTTGCTACAAAGGCCAGTAATTAAGCACATTAAAGCTAGCTACTGAGAGATACAAAATATGAGCACACCAATTCTGTTCTGAAAACGAGCTTCTGTGAAATGCAGCTCTTTGATTCTGCATAGTCCCGTTTTGTTATTTGTAGAAGGCTTAAAAGAGGGGGCTAGACAGTACCACATCTATCAATTAGACATCACATGTGGGGCCTTCAACAAAATGTTGCAGTATATTCACACCCCCTGAGTGCTCCTGTTCAGGGTTCTAGCCAGGCAGGCCTTCCTCTGGGATACCTTTAAGCCCAGCATGGGTCCCCCACTGTTGTTGAACTAGAAATCCCACCATCCCTAGCTAGCAGGACCAGTGGTCAGGGATGATGGGAGTTGTAGTTAAACAACAGCTAGGGACCCAAGTTTGAGAAATATTGTCGTAAGCTGTCAAAAGCTCAAGCAAGCAAATGTATTCTCTTTCCATTTCCCCCTTGGTGGTTTGTTTGGTTTTGTGTGTGTGTGTTTGGTACTTTTGCAAAACTGATACTCTGCTTCATTAGTGGTTCCATTTTGTTGCCATGTTTGTTGGTGCTTACTACGTGAACTTGCTATTGGTGGGAACAAGGAGCTGTGTGTAAGCTATCCAGAATTGGCCTCCACAGTTGCCTACAAACACATCATTAAGACTGTATTTGTGGAAGACAATATTACTCGGCTGCGAGTGATAAAAGAAGAAGAAGAAGAAGAAGAAGAAGAAGAAGAAGAAGAAGAAGAAGAAGAAGAAGAAGAAGAAGAAGAAGAAGAAGGAAGGCACTCACAGTTTAGGCCACAAGCAATGAGCATCTCTCAAGAAATCCTTTGCATGTGCTCGTGCTGCTTCTGAGCATCAGTAGAGGGGGGGGGGACCCAAGGGATTTTGCACCAAGTCTTTGCCTCCAAGTCCTCCAAGTCTTTGGTTTTAGTACAGAGACCTGTAAAAGTAACCCTGTAAATATGCAGTGTCAATATATTTATCATTCACATAGCCTCAGCATGCAAAGCCGTGAACATGAAAGAACAGAAAAGGTGGAGATAAGAGGCTAGGAACTGATTAATGAGTAGCCAAGAAAGGCAGAGAGAGAGAGAGAGAGAGAGAGAGAGAGAGAGAGAGAGAGAGGTGTAAACATTGGAGAAAGGAGCTAAGATAGGGCTAAGGTTCTTCAGGGAAGGTGTGATCTAGGAACTGAACAATGAGACGGCACAGAATGGACTTTTGAAGCAATGCAATAGCCTATCAGGTGACAAAATAAATTTTGTCAGCAGCATTATCCAAGCAGACAACTAGGGTGCAATAACATCCACAAACCACAAGCAGTTTTGTTCCATTGTTGTTGCTAAAAAAAGAAGGGTGCACCAAGGGGTGAAGCAGGTGTAGCAACAGCAGTGGGATCTCAGGAGAGATGATCAGAGGATTACAGTGTTCTGCCTACTGAAAACGATTCTAAGGGCTCTAATAATAAGAATAATAGTAATAATAATATGCCGCCCATCTGACTGGGTTGACCCAGCCACTCTGGGTGGCTCCCAACAAAATATTAAAAACACAATAAAACATTAACCCTTAAAAACTTCCCTGAACAGGGCTGCCTTCAAGTGTCTTTTAGAAGTCAACCTTGACATTTCCTTGACAGGGCGGGCACCACTACCAAGAAGGCCCTCTGCCTGGTTCCCTGTAATTTCACTTCTTGCAGTGAGGGAACCGCCAGAAGGCCCTCAGAGGAGGACCTCAGTGTCCGGGCTGAACAATGGGGGTGGAGATGCTCCTTCAGGTATACTGGGCCAAGGCCATTTAGGGCTTTAAAAGGTCAGCACCAATACTTTGAATTGTGCTTGGAAAAGTACTGGGAGCCAGTGTAGATCCTTTAGGACCGGTGGCCAGATCTGTTGTCTTTACCTTATGTGAAAGGGCGCCACAGAACATAGCCATTGCAACTCTCTGGAGTTGGTATTTTTTAAGAGGAGGTTGACTATAGCGGGCAGACTTGCTTTCTAGGGGAGCCCCCTGACTGCTACGACTGACCATCTTGTCAAGATTCCCATGTCTGCTTTCCCAAAACAGGTTCCAAAACACTTTTGACACAGCAATGTGTCCCAGCTGCATCAGACCCTAGAGGAATGAAAGATGGCTGTGACATCAAGGGAGAAGCACGTGGCTGTTCCAAACCTGCTCAAAGTTATGTAGGGAGAACTCGAGATAAATTCACTCCTGTATTTTCAGCAAAACCTTGAAAATAGTCCTGACGTACTTACCGGGGAAAATAAGAAATCAAGATAACAAACTTTTTATGAAAGAATGGAAATGGTTTCTTGAATATTTTACAAACAAACTGCAAACAGATAAGAACATTGGCAGGATTATTGTAATAACCTACAGCTTTATTTTTCTGAAATAATTTTTAATTTGACTTTACAAGTGTAGAGTTATAACAATACAAAATGCATATCCAAATTTAGAGATTTCACCGAATCTCTAGACTTCCCATCTTCCCCTTCATTGGTCTCATTATAAACCTTTTCAACAGCATATTATTTCATCATCCAAATTTTATGTCTCTCCATTTTGTCCATAATATCTTCTATATTATAGGTATCTGAAGAAGTGTGCATGCACATGAAAGCTCATACCAATAACAAATTTAGTTGGTCTCTAAAGTGCTACTGGAAGGATTTTTTTTATTTTGTTTTTTACATTACAAGTTTTATTGTAATCCTGCAAATGTTCTCTTCTGGTCTCTCAAGTAAATTATAAATTTCCCCCCTTCTTTATTGAAGTTTTGGTCTTCTTGGTTCCTGAACTTTCTGGTTAGTTTTGCCATTTCGGCATTGTCCAACAGGTTAGATTGCCATTCTTCTCTGCTAGGGACTGTGTCTTCTTTCCATCTCTGATCTAGTGTAACCTGCAGCTTTATAAGAGTATACATTTAAAGTAGATCAACAAATGATTAAATTAATTTGGAATATGCAGGGTAGGGACTTTGTCTTCTTTCCATCTCTGGGCTAGTGTAACCTGCAGCTTTATAACAGTATACATTTAAAGTAGATCAATAAATGATTAAGTTAAGTTAATTTGGGATATGCAGAAAATATAAAAAAATAAATTTAAGGAACCACAGAAAGAGAGGGAAGGATGTTGAGTTTCGAAATGTTAAAATGATTGTAAAATTATTAAAATGTATAAAATTGAAAATAAAAAAAATAAAAAATTAAAATAAATAAAATAGCCCTGACTTTCTTTTATTTCCTGTAAGTTGTCACCTTGTCCAAGGGTGGACTTTGGTAATCTTTCATAGTATGGCACCCTGTACAAGGCCAAAATTTGGTGCCCCAAAATGGTCTTCAATCAAGGATCTTCTCAATTTTGCACCCCCTTGGCTCAGCACCCTGTGCAGAGGAACCATCTGCGCCACCCTAAACCCAACACTAACTTGTCTCCTTCTTTACTGGAACAGCACCCTTTTTTGTCATTATTTGAACTTTTGATAATAGCTTACTCCCTGGTGCTACAGAACAGGGATGCGGAAGCTTTTTGCCCTCTAGATGTTGCTGGATTCAAAGTCCCATCAACCCCAGCCAGCACGGCCAATGGTCAGGGATGATGACAGGGGATGGAGTCCAAAAACATCTGGAGGCTCTAGAATGGCTACATTAAAAATAAAAAGGCACTGATGTAGACTTTAGCAAGAGCTGAAAATAGAAGACCCTTTATTTCTACACAGCACATAATACACTAAATTATTATGTCAAAGCAATATCACAGCAGCATGCCAGACAGTTTTGTTGGAACTCACAAAAAAATGTTCCGTTGCTTTCCTTTCCTAGGTCACTCGTATTCCCATTTCACAGCCTGATTTTGCTGCATAAAGGGCAAGGAAGTTTGCCGAACAGAGAGACCTTAAGAGTCTACAATATCAAACAGAGAGATGACCTTAAAGGAAAACATATTCTTTCTTGGTTGGGGCAGCGGTGGGGCTGAGGGACGCACACAGGGAAAACTATCCCAAACATAAGTATGGTTTCTTTGCCACCCTTGGTTATTTTACTCACCTATCTCTGCTTCTGCGGCAACACATGTTTCACATGAATTTATATTGAGATGAATTTTAACCTACAAATAACTAGATACAGCTACGCAGGAGGGAATTCCTCCAGAATGATGTCAAGTTTCTTAAGCAGTCAAATTAAAAATAGCACATAAAACCTGACCAGTCATCTTGGCTCTGAATCCAACCAACACATTTGGGAAACATTATCGGGCTTATCAGGGGGAAACATATCACAGTAAATCTGCTTCTGTTTAAACACCATTTTATTATTCATTTTTGACATTTTCCTTTTTTCTTCAACCAGTTCCTCCTTCGCCCCCAGCAGATAAACATTAAGCCTCAGTTGAAATGCAAAACAACAGTGAAAGATTTCCTCCATGCTGCCCATACTCCCTCCTTCCCCCAAAAAAGTTCCACTTTGAAGTATATATGAATTGAAAAAGTTACCATTTAGATAGAAGCTCTAAGCTTCTAGGAAATGCAAAGCTAAAATGTTTTGAGGTGGACTCAACCGCTCCCCGATGTTTGATGGGAAATGGATAAAACGGATTAAAAGTAACCCATGTTATGCATACAGTAAATTATGGAGTACAAATCGCTATAGCACGAGACAAGGATCCAATAGGATCTCGTGCTCTTCTACGTCAACAACAGATTTTTCTTAAAAGCGTGTATACTGCAAACTCTCAACCTACATGATAAAAGTGCATCAAGCCAACTGACGCAGACCAGATAAAATATTGATCGTAGCTAATATAGAAGGCTTACATTGTAAGAATTTTTCTGCAGGCAAATGTGGGCTGGTAAGAATACAGCCATTTTCAGGGTAAACAGCCTTCCATCCCCTATATAAAAAACCACTGATCTGTGCTAATTTCATGACAGCTGAAAATGTCCGTGCCTTGACACATGCCAGTTAGATAGTTAAGATAGTTTTACTGGGTCAAAATTTGTAGCTAGCAGCAAAAAATCCTAACTGGGTGTGTATGTTCAGGGGGTGGGAAAGATGATAAAAATTGATGGGGAAATGAGACCACTTCATCAATATCTTACCACATCCTTTCATGATGCATGTCATGTGAAACCAGGACTGAATCTACACCTATATTTTTAAAAAAACCGCTGTGAAAATGCTTTTTTAAAAAAGTTTTAATATATATATAGAATTTGCCTTTAGCTCACCGTCACCATCTAGTGTCACATTTGTATAATGCACTTAAAACACACTTAAAGGTAAAGGTAAAGGGACCCCGACCATTAGCTCCAGCCGCGGACAACTCTGGGGTTGCGGCGCTCATCTTGCTTTATTGGCCGAGGGATCCGGCGTACAGCTTCCTGGTCTAAGCCACGTCTGGCAAACCAGAGCAGCACACAGAAACACCGTTTACCTTCCCATTGGAGCGGTACCTATTTATCTACTTGCACTTAGATGTGCTTTTGAACTGCTAGGTTGGCAGGAGCAGGGACCGAGCCACGGGAGCTCACCCCGTCACGGCGATTCGAACCGCCTACCTTCTGATCGGCAAGTCCTAGGCTCTGTGGTTTAACCCACAACGCTACCGACGTTCTTAAAATAGAACTTAAAACGTTCTATTTGCAGCTGTATATCTGAGTCCCTGCTCCCAGATTATCTTCCTGTGCGGAGAGCCTTGCACTATGCAGTGAGGATCACACACCTAGACACTTCTGTTATTGCGCACAATGAAAACAGGGTCTAGGTGTGCAGGAATCCCACACACCTACTGCCGAGAACCTCGCACTTCAGCACAGATTCTCTACCTTGGTGTTGCTCCCTGTTCACACTTCCCCACTCTGAGTGTGCCAGTATTGCCAAGAGCAAGAAAACACAACAACAGTTGCTTCCACTCGCTTTGCCCTCGCGGGCAGTCTCGGTCTGAAGGCACAAGGCAAATGAACTTGCAATGGTGGCAGTGACAAGATGGTAGACCCCACAAAAGATCTGGAGCTTGCAGTGTGTGTGAAGGCCTATTCCAGAGGTTTGGGGGTCCACGGCTCCCTTGACCAACTGCATTCTTTCTGCGGCACTCCTGTGGGGCTCAGGAGCCCAGTTCTGTCACCCCTTGCCTGCAGAGCTGGCAGCCTCTCACCCTTTTTCAGACTCCCTCCCTTGTGGAGTGTTCCCTCAGCCTCCTCTCCTTTCCTTGGGAGTCCTCTGGACAGCAGCTGCTGCTGCCCCTGGTCTCTGAGCTGCCCCCCCTGCCCCAAAGAGAGGTGCCTCAAGGGCCTGGGACTTGTCTGTCCATTCCCAACAGCAACGGCTGGCTGGCTAGCTGGGCTCCCTTGCCCGCTTACTTGCTTATTCCGAGGCCACCTCAGCTCCTGGCAACCAGCACCCCCTGACCAGCCCCAGAGGTACCATTCGCTTGGAGCCAGGGCCACAAACAGCCACACAAGCCTTTGGGAGGCAGAGACGCAAGAGGGCATCAGAGGAGGGAGGGAAGAGGGGACAGAGGCCAGTGTTGCCTGCAGCACCCCTGACCATCATTCAAGGTACCCCAGGGTGCTGCGGCACACTGTTGAAAACCACTGGCTTAATCTATGTAATCATTACCCCAAGAAAGTGGGGTCAATGGTCACCTGAAACAGACCTTTATGACTAGGTTCCTATTCCAATATGGCCTCTAACATGTCAATTATACACAAGCCAATCATAGGGCACGTTTTGTAACACCACCATCGCAAACTCTATGCATGTATAGCTACAGATAAATAAGCAATGCCACTGGATTTTAGTCATTGTATTTTAATTTGATCCAGAACAAATATGGATAACTTTGTGATGATTTCAGACCATTGGTTTACCTCTTAAAAATGTGAGGTTTCCCCCCACACTCAGCCCAAAGCAGCAATTCACATGTGATCAGATCATGGAAAAAGCTTGATGTTACCATCTTGTATGAGAACCAATTCAACAGACCTCGATAATGCATTTCTTGAAGTTCTGAAACTTGAAAATAAACTTGCAGCGGCACAGCCAAGTGGGTACTTGATACTAACAAGCTTTAGATGAAAGTTCTTTTTTTCTCGGTACGTCATTTGTGTTTTATCCATCCATCGAATTATATATTATAAAGTAACATTCCAAATAGATAACTCTTCGTTAAGAAGCAATATAAGCTTCACCTCAAACCTCTGAAATAAAATTGCAACCATCAAACAATAGCTTTTTGAACTTTTTTTTATTACACAGAAGGCAAATAACTCTCTTCTTTTGGCTTTTATAAACAGAACTCCATTGTTAAAACATTAATTCCAAATACAGGTAAAATCAGTCCTCAACCATGAATAAAATTAAGGAAATCTGTCACATCTACTGCATGTGTCTAGAGCTGTGCACTGTCAATTTCCCCCCTGATAGGGAATATGTTACTTTGGGCATGTATGTACATTTGTATGTAATTTGAGCAATGAACCTGCTTAGGATGTGTGCTGACCACATCTTGTCCTGGGTTGAGCAAAGGAAAAGAACAGGGCTACACATTTGCAGCAGAGCCTGGCTGTGCACAAATGTGATTGGCTGGAACCAGTGATGACCCTTCGCCGCCTCAGAGCCATTTTCAACTTTTTAAAAATAGAAAGTTGGATGGTCTGCCTAAAATATAGGAAAAGGGGCAAGAGATTTGGTGACTTGAGTTTCCAGTTCACTGAGGGGTGCAACAGTTGCCTTTGAACGAGGCAGGAATTTGCCCTACAGGGGAGCAATGTGCCGCAATTTCTGTTGGTCTGTCTGTTTGTGTATGCACGAACTGTCTGTCTTTTATTATTATTACTACTATTATTATTATTATTATTATTATTAGTCTACTCTCACATATAAAATCAATCAAGAGGATTGGTTCCAAAACATTAGAGGTTGGATCAATGGGCATGAAGAACAGCCAAGACTTTTGAGTTCTGCACCCAAGCATTACCAGCACCCTACAGCATCAAGTACGGACAGTAATTATTATTTAAAACATACTTCAGATTCAAGCTGCATAGTGCTAAATCATATCAAAGATATAAAAATAGAAAGCTATTCTTGCCCCTAAGCACCTAAAAAGGCCGGATCCCAAATAACTTAATGTGGTCAAACCAACTCCAGAATATTTAGTTTCTGGATTTGTAGGAAGTAACTTATTATCCCAGAACACTTTCTGAACCCTTCTGGGCCAAAAATTTCCCTAAACTCATACACACTCTAGCCAGCATGCACAAACCTTGTCTAATTCAGACAAATAAAATACAAAACAATCGAACGAAAACAGAGACTCATTGCGGCACAAGCGGCACAGGGTCTAAATATATGAATACCATATTCCATATACACAAGCAAGGGATGTTATTTTTGAAATCTTATAAGCTAACCACCTCACAGCTGCTGCAGATCACTCAGAAGATGCAGTCAAAAGAGGAACTGGCAAAAGGTTTTCAGTATTCCTTGAGTTGGGACTCCAGTGGGAAATAAAACAAATGCAGATCACAGTGAAGAATCTTTGTTTCTTGGAAGTGTCACACTGGGGAACTCTGGACAGCCAAGAAAAAATAACGTAAACTCTCAGGTTTCACACAGTGGCTAACAGCCGTAAAAGGAATTCGGTGGCATTTGTGTAAGCAACTGGGCTCTTTGCTTACAGTGGAATCCTTGCTTTCTTCCCCTCTATTAATGTCTACGCACCTTCCACTTCAATGTGGTGAAACAGCACACAACAATGTGCAAACCCCAAGAAAGACAATGCTGTGCGATGAGTTTGGCTTACATAAGCTGGCCCTCATTTCCAAGTGTAAGAAAAACTGTATTTTGTCTGTAGTAAGTAGGTTCTCATGTCATTATAAATAGGTAATATGAAACATCCCCCAAAGATCCGGAATTATTAGCAACTAGACCCCACTTGCAACTGCTTTCTAAACTGTATACAACTTTGGGATTTGTAGAGTATGGCTTTTCACATGTGCAATCTGGGAGTATTTCCTTCCAGTCGGTTTCCCCCATCATGCAAAGTGTTGGCATGTGTGAATGGTAATCCCGTGTTTGTTAGGCACATACATACAATGGCAGGAAAGAGGCCTTCCTTGTTTGTTTAATAATATGTTTGAGTGTCAAATTCGTATTATGTTATCTCTGTGACACAGTTTCTGCCGGGAAAGGGATTCAAGTGAACATTATTTCCCCCCAAATTAGCTTTTTGTTGACAATGAGCTTTAGGCCAAGGATTTAACCACAGCAGTTCAGGCTATGACAAAAAAGACCTCTGCTAATGTGGTCAATGCTTATTTTTCTAAAAATATGTTTAGGGGTACTCTCATTTTGACTCAAGAAAAGATAGTTCAAATTGGGAAAAATAAATACAGTAAATGGACCAAAGTACAAAGATTCACAAAATGTTTAGGGGTATGCGTATCCCTGTGTACCCCCAGAAAAAAAAGCACTGGATGTGGTCAGTACATCCTGCAAATTATATGGAGAACCAGTTCCTTGCAAGCTTCCTATGTGGTTCTACAGCCATCCAGTTCCCTTTCTCGGCCAGCCATAAATTTACGCCATAAATATAAGTGGGACTTTACCTGCCAAATCCAAATGTAGTAGCGGAGAAAACAGAAAGCTGCTTATTATTTATTTTGCATTTATTTTCAGAAACTTTCCACATGGCTCAAACTGAACTGTAAGGGCGGCTGTGCAGCATTCAAAATGTACAAAACGATAACAAAGAGATTACTGATCTGGACTCATTCAAGTAGCTCAAAGTGAGCCTGAAATAATGTGACGTTCATGCAAGATAAATCCAAGAAACAGTGTCCAAAATAATAGCACCTAGCCGATCTCTTCCACTGGGGGTTATATCCCAGATGAGCAAACCCTTAACTTGTGCATATCTGTGGGGTGGGGAGGGGGAAAGGACACAAATGCAAACCGCAACATTGGTGTGTTGCATTGTTAAAAGTGAGTGGCATCCCCCCATCACATGCATGATTCTCTGAGCAGCAGAGCAAATCCCTAAGAGAAAAGCAGGGAACCCTAAACACAACAAAGCCACTCTCAGTGCCATCAGTATGATACAGAGCATATAAAACTAGGCAGAGATATATATACAACAGCATTGCCTGTCTCTCATTGGTCCTGATTCCAGTGTACATCTCAGGTTATTAAACCGAGGGAAGCACAAGCTTTGTGCCTGAGCATTCCCATGTTTGCACTGGCCCTTCTTGCTTCTTGTGTGAAGTCGGTTTAAGATCCTAGCTTGTTCTGGTCCTGGTTTCGATGTAACAGGAAGCTAAAAATCCACGCAGGAAAAGTGTCGACAACTCTGGCATGCCAAGGAGGTGGGAGCGAAGAGGCCGGAGCACGCCGACATCCTTGTTCGATAAATTGAGATAAGTACACCCAAACGGCACCGTATATTTTTTATATCGATAATTTACATTCCAACTATCTGCCCAAAGGCACACTGCAGACGCAACGCTATGTAAATTTTAAAACAGCTTAAAAAAAATATTAAAAATTAAACGTGCATGCACAGGTTTCAGTGCAAACCCAGCGAAAACTCTGTCAGGAGTCTTTCTCTGCAAGAGGAAAGTGTCCATGGTTGGAACGTGTTGACCACTCCACAGTGCCTGCAATCAATTGCTCTGAAGATCTGGTTTGAAGGGAGAGCAGAAGAGCCTCCCAGAATCCTTGGCCATTGGCCATGGTGGCTGAGGATTCTGGGAGCTGGAGTCCAGCGGCATTCACAGAGCCGCAGGTTCCTCAGCCCTGTTCTAGAAGCTTCCACAGCGAGATCTTCACTGGCACGTTTCCATGTGTGGAACGGTTCGAAGACGACAATACAGAATTACTGCATACATCCACAGACAAAAGCCAACCAATAAACACATAAAAAGCAAGGCACATAGACCCCTTTTTTGTCATTTATATATTCAAATTAAGGTACCTCTTTAAACTGCCAAGTGGTAAGACTAGCATATAAACTGGACGCTGTACCATACGGAGTCAGTCGGTCAGGTTATCGATACAAGTCCACAGACTGCATCAAGGAGAATAAAACCAGCCATTATGTTATGCAAAGTAGGCAGATGTATTAACACCACACACTATTAAATTATGTAAACAAACATCTTTTTTTTCTAAATAATACAAAAGTCCATTTGTCAAAAGGAGGGGGCTACTGAAGCATAGCTCGAACTTGTTTCGAAGTAGACTCGTCGTTCAGATGTTTCGTGGTGAACCTGGAAGTTACAAAGACAGAGTCAAAAGACTATCCTGTGAATTTCAGGCTCCGTCATGCACCTTGATAAAGCAGCAACTTTACAGAGCAATGCTTATGCACATAAACACACACACACACACACACACACACACACACACACACAACACCCCCCAGTCCCGTCGTATTCAGGATTGCAGCTCTGAACACGCAAAGTGCTTTAGATTATTCAAATTAATGCTCTCTGTGGTTGTCTTAGCAAGTTTGGTCCCAGAAGCTATGAAAGGCCCAACGACATTAAATAAAGGCAAGCGAAGTTAAATGAGTGCATTGTTTAACAGCAACAATGAGGGAAACAGCATCCATCAAATTAAATGAATAAGGTAAATGGTATTAAATAAACAAATACAGGAAGACCCATGTATGAACATACCTGCATAAAAATACATAATATAAAATGGAAGAATGGTATAAAAAGGTGTGGGATATAGCTATTAATGATAAATTGACATGTGCTATTAAGGTAAGATGGGGAATATGCCAGAGAAGTGATTTTGAGGAGATATCCAGTCCAGCAACTTTTATTATTTTGTTACACTTCCGGTGTGGTAAATCAAACACGATGGACAATCAGATGGTCAAAATGAAGATGGGCAAACATAATGGGTACCTGAGAGCATTCAAAAGGCCTTCAACTGTGTCTGCTGGCTCTTCCCTTAAAACCTTTATGCAGCCTTTCATCTGCGAAGAAGAGAAGACATGGAAGAATAAGGGCTACTATTTGGATGCATGCATGAAATACCAAAAAAAGCGTAAGAGAACTGAACGGACCACTTTTAATCTACAGGTCAGAACGTGTGGACCTTCCTTGAATGTTGTTTCCCAAAAATGTGCTAGGTCACAGCAACACCTCCCCTGCTGGGAGAGAACAGATGGGAAAGTCATACCCATAATATGCATAAAACCTGAACCTGGTGCCTTCAGAACTTGTTGCCTTCAGAGCCAAGATTTACCAGCCACTGTATTGTGCAAAGCCACTAAGTACACACAGTCATTGTTGAGTTTTGGGAAGGGGAGGAACATTCAAGTTCTCCCAAGCCTGCTGATACCTTGCTCATGTGTGCAAATGACACTGTTTGGGTTACAACAAAATTCACGCTCACAGAATGGATTTGCTATTAGTATGCCTGATGGGACGGCAGAGTCTTTCTCAAGGAGTGCATTTCAGCAGTTTCCAGGACAGGGACAACTTGATTGCCATTCTTCATGCATTGGTAATCGTGAGACTTAATTACTGCAGTGCGCTGCCTGCAGGGCTTGTTTTAGAAGATGAAGATGCAGAACGCAGCAGTTAGACTGGTGGGATGGCTCCATTGGCAGAGCACGAGACTCTTAATTTCAGAGTTGAAAGCCCCACACTGGGCAAAAGATTCCTGCATGGTAAGGGGTTGGGCTAGATCAGTGTTTCCCAACCTTGGGCCTCCAGCTGTTTTCGAACTACAATTCCCATCATCCCTGACCACTGGTCTTGCTAGCTGAGGATTATGGGAGTTGTAGTCCAAAAACAGCTGGAGGCCCAAGGTTGGGAAATGCTGGGCTAGATGACCCTGGCGGTCCCTTCCAAGGATTCAAACTGGAGTAACATGTTCACATCTGCAAGTTAACACCTGCACCAAGGGATCTGTGCTGGCTGTCAGTAACTACCTGGACAAACTGGACATTACGTTAGCTATGTAGCTATGCCTTGAAGTGTAGTCACCCTTCGGTTTATCTAAGTTGTCAGTGTGGGCTCCCTGATCTGGATCAGGACCTTCCTTGGGGAAGCTGTGGGTGGAGCTTTAATCCTCTACCCTCAACTGCAGTCCTGATTCTGGTCAGCCCCCTGGGCCTGCAATTTGCACTGGGGGGAAACCCTGTTTACTTCAATGGTTGTTTCCACCACCCAAGTGAAAATCATAAGCCCGAGACCCTCAATTTGAAACAGAAAAAAAAGGTTATAGTCTTCCTTATCCCTACACTAGCATCCTATCTGGATCAGGGGCAAATTGTGGGTGGTGGGGAGTATAGTTGAGCCTTTGGTGGAGACATGTATTCTATAGAAGTCATTTGTGGAAGAAGGCTGATGTTTTTAATTATTTGTGTGTTTGTGTGTTGGATTTCAATGCCACATTGGTACCTCTGGTTGTGCAGGTGCGCGACGCAATTCAGCCCTTTTGTGCATGAACGAAGCGCAATTTAGCGCTTGTGCGCATGCGCGAGCGGCAAAACTCGGAAGTAACTCTTTCCAGTACCTCCGGGTCGCCGCGGGACACAACCTGAAAAAACGTAACATGAAGCAAACGTAACATGAGGTATGACTGTATTACGCTTTTATTCAATGTCGCAGGCTACACTGAAATTTGCGCGGGACCACGTGCCAAGCTCTCCATTGCAAGTTAAATTTGCATCCTGAAAAGCAAACGCGCAAAAGAAGTCATTTTCCAAAGGCTACAAGTATGGCTCATGTGACTGATGCCTCAAACCGCTAGTGAAGAAGACAACATGAATTGAAGTGCTTCCTTCAGAACACCCCATGAAGCTTTTGCAGGGGATTGCAACACCTTGCCATTCATTATTCTTACATCAATCTTTGAGGCTTTGGAGAACGCTCCCACGGGATGGACGTGGTCGTAGAGAATGATGACGCCAACCATCACTCTCATGCAGAACATGAGGGTTTCTTCACTGGTGAACCTACTTCTGTATTCTCTGCGGAAGGGAAGAAAACGCTGTTATTCTGCCTCTACTCAAATTAAAACCTTCACTTTCAAAGCAGCACAGGAACCTTGAGACACAATCTAATAGAGTTAAAAGAAAACTGCCAATAAACACGGCTGACAGGGCAGACCATGGGCAAATTGACACATCTACTGCCGCTGACCCCATGCTACGCTGGCACAGTTGTCCCACCAGCAGGGATGAGGGGTAGCTGTTGGAAGGGGGTGGGGGTCTGGCCTTTCCATTCTAATACTTGCACCCCACCCCGTGGCTGTACAGAGACTTCCTCCATTGCTGGACCCTGGGTCCAACTGGCAGAGTCAGAGGTCTCAGCTTGCATGGTGGGCTTTCATCACCTTGTCCATCACTGTGCCTCTCAGAAACAGCCACTGCCAGCATAGAGGTGCCTGGAAGGGAGACAGGCCCATTGCCTCAGGGGATGCCAACATCAGGCTCCAGACTTGGCCAGCTTTCTTGGGACTGGGAACAGGGTAGCAGAAATCAGTGCCTTCCCTTTATTTCCCAACTGATAATGATGTCTCTGTTGTTCCACAGGTAATGACAAAGGGCGCCCGAGGATGCAATAAAAAGTCCACATCTTAGGTGACCTTTTAAAGAAGAGATTCAAAGCATGGCTGAATCTCCAAAGACGGAGGTGGGGGAATCTGTGTGTGCCCCTCTGAGTTTTCTTGTGCTCCCCACGTCCGGTGATTCCTGACAACTGGCCATGTTGGAAGCGGCAAATGGGAATTAAGAGTCCGGCAACCTCTAGATGGCCACAGGCTCCCCACCCCTCTGTCCTAAGATCAAAGGACTGTCCAAAAAATTACTTCTGCCACACATTCCAACTGAGGAGGCAGCAAAAGGCGCAATTAAAAATAAATTAAGAAAAAGATGATGATTGAATATGTTTGCATTGTCTATGTGTAACCATGTCAGCCTGGGTGATGAGTGCAAGGTTCATTAGGTTTCCCTGACAGAATGACCAATCTTCAAACATCAAAGCTTGTAAAAATACACAATTGACCAAAAGGGTAAGTCATGTGGAAAGTGACCTGTTTTAAAGATATTTGACCCCTCCCTTTTTTTTTTGGTCCTGCCGTAACTTTTTTTTCTTTTTTCTTTCCCTCTCCAACTTTAAATATTTATCAGAAGGACAAAGCCAGAGCACTGTGGCCCTCAGAGAAAGTGGGGAAAAGAAAGACTTTCTTCTTCTTTTTCCAATGATGCAAAAGCTCGTCTAAACCGGGATGGATTTGTATTTTAAAAAATAAACCATGACACATCATGGCACTATGACTATCCCTAGATATTACAAGGGAGAGAGAAGATGATGACCCGGAGCTGCTGCTTTTGGTTTAGCTCTACCACATATGCAGCAGACATCATTACCAGCAGCGTGTAAAGATACACTCATTTCTTTTGTTCCACCATAGTCTCTGCTCAAACATGATTCTAAAGTCACGCAAAACCAGTTTACCGGAAACGACAATGGAGTAAAAGTACATGGAATGGTCTTTTTCATAATCTCCGAAATAATGGCTACCTGTCTCCAGCTTCCCCAAAGGTTATAAAAGTAGTATTCAATTACAAGCTTTCGTTAGATTTCTTTGAACTATTAAAACAACAAACAAACAAAGCGACATTTATTTTCCCTGCTCATATCTAACTTACGGCGTTTCCAGCATGACTTTACATACACTGGCCATCGTACTTAGACAATCTGTCGTATTCTCGATTGGTAGGGTTTTGTTCTGCAGAGGTTAAACCAAACCAACAACAATAACAAAAAACAAAAAAAATTAGGTCAGTTATTCAATATTTCTCTGTAATATGCTATTGGTTTTTGGTTTTTTAAAGAAATATTAGATCGTCACTCACTTCTGCAACAAACTGTGTTGTGGCATTGCTCAGTGTTTTCAGCACTGGTGTAGCTTCTGCATAAAACAGGGACATTCTGTTAGCCATCTCGTTGTTCACTTCGCTCTCAATGCCGAGCTGATGAAAACACAAGGGAACACTGATTTTTTTTAAGAAGAAGTTGCTGTGTGCGTTTGCACATAACGCTAAGCCCCAGCTTAGTAAACAAACCACGAGTTGTCTCCTTGATGAGCAAACAAGGCACCGCCTCTTTCTCAAAAGCTTTGGTTTGTTTTCCAGCTCCTCTTCTCTCTGTAGCTTGGAGGGGCCACACAAACCATGGGTCGTGCAAGACTGTTGGGTTCAGACGTGACACCAAATGATAGTTCAAACAAGCCACGGTTTCATGTCAACAACAAACCCATGGCTTCAAACTGTGGCTTGCTGCCAGAAAGCAAACAAACCATGCTTTGTCTGCTGGGCTAGGTTCAGAGGTTGACACCACTTTGCCTCAACCAACTGTGGCTTCGCCTTATGTGCAAACCACATGTGCCCAACCTGTTGCCCGAAACAAGGGATGTGCTGTTACCAAGTTCTTGTGCAAAAAAATGAAATCTGCCTTGATTGCAGATACAGCAAGTGAACAGGAAAACACATGGCATTGCAAAGTAAAATACATCATCATCATCCCTTCTATCTCCAGACAGAACAGAGAAAGACTCCTGTTGAAACCCTGGTGGGCCACTCATGCACCTGGTGGTGCAGAAAAACTGAGGTAGATGGACTGTATTTAGTATAAACCAGCTTCCCACATTGCCAGATTGTCTTCTAGTGAAGCAGCAGCCCCAAATGGAAACCAGGTTTTTGGCCATTAAATAATCTATGGCCTGCTGAATGTGGGGTGGGGTGGGGACTGTTATTATGATTATTTTATTATTATGCTTTTGTGCAGTGCTTTTTATTACTATGCTCCGTAAATTATGTACTGGGATCTTTGAATAAAGGGCGGTATAAAAACTGAATTAACAACAGCAACGACGACGTTTCACTTACGTGCATATTGTTTATTCTGTTGCGATTCAACGTCCTCCTATAATAGCTGAAGTCATTCTGTATTGCGGGGTTTCTCATCTTGGTACGAAAATAAAAGGGGAAAATAAAATTTAAAAATCAAGAAAAATAAGCTTCCGGCGCTCTTAACCCAAAAAAGCCCCTTAAACATTTTATGTGTTAGCTGACCATCCCGCCCTCGTCCTTACCTTGAGTTCGTCAAAGCGGAGAGTGAAATGCAAGATCTCTGCAAACTGCTTTGCTAGGGCTTGCTCTCGCTCTAAGTGCTGAGTTGGTGCATAGGGAGGGCAGGTCAAGGATTCCAGTAAACTCTGCAGCGCTTTCTCTGAAGACGAAGAAGGGAGGAAAGCAAAAACAAGTGAAATTGCAGATATATGTCTCACATTTCTTTAAAAAGAGAGCATTTCAAACAAACGTGCAAACCTATTTTTCCACTAGCACAAGACTCATGGATAAATATTTTTTACAAACGGAACTGTTTGGCCTTCCCTAAACTACGTAAATGTGCAAAATATCTTTTACACATGGAAAAACTTAATAAAAGTTACTTCTGGGTGAAGAAAGCCTATCATCTTAATTGAGTTAGATTGCTGGGATAGCTCAGTTGGCAGAGCACAATACTCTGAATCTCAGGGTTGTGGGTTCGAGCCCCATGGTGGGCACAGAAGGGGGTTAGGCTAGATGTCCCTCGGGGTCCCTTCCAACTCTACAATATGGAGACGTAATGAATAAATTAATTTTTTTAAAGGTATGATATTGTTAGTGGAATGGGCATCTTTAATTGCCTTTTCTTCACCAAATGATGATTGAGAGGTATAAGTCTCTTGCTTACGGACGTCTGGCAATACAGCCCCATTACAAACAATATCAAAGGGGTTTTTAAGGTTAAAAATAAGCCTCTAAGGTCAGAGTTTCCCAAACTTGTTTTTGGACTACAATACCCATGATCCCCGACTCCTGGTCCTGTTAGCTAAGGATGATGGGAATTGTAGTCCAAAAGCAGCTGGAGACCAAAGTTTGGGAAACATTGCTTTAAATGAAGGGCAGGGGAATGCACAATTGCTTCGTTCTAAGTGCAAGACATACACCAAAGGGCGGAGGGAACCAAATGCCACCATCGAAACAGCAGAGCAGAGGGTTGTTCAGCAACACACTAAACCAGGTTTCCTGACCTGTGGTCCCTCCAGAGATGTTGCTGGGACTACAGCTCCCATAATCCTTAACCACTGGCCATCCTGGCTGGGGGCAGCATGTTGGGAAAGGCTGCACCCAAAACATCAGAGGTGAACAAATTCTTTGGAAACAATAGGCAGATCCTCACCTAGCCGGAGAGAAAACTCATAGAACCGCTTCAACCTCACAACCAAAGGACACACTGAGTTCCAGGCTCTCTCCTGAAGTTGGATATCATTGGGGTTTTGTATTGCCTGGAAAACAACGATACCTTGATCAACATCAGGTGGCTGGCAAAGAACAAAAAAGAGGACTTGCTGCTTGCCTCTATATTTAAATATAAAATATCTCAAAATGATGCTTGTATAACAAGAGCGGAAAGTTAGGGGCAGGTGGGGCTTGTCAACCTCGGGAGGTAGCCCATCTAGCAGAAGGAAAACTCAAATCTGCTGTCTCGCATGATATCTTTGCGAGAAGGAAAGGCTAAGGAGTGAACCCTACACAAATCCAGAGTCGAGTCCCTAAGACAGCTGGATGGTGCCTTGTACGTCTCATTCCGGCAACTCCTGCAGCCAAGATGGTGCCAAACGTATTGCTCTGCTTTCCTTTGGACCACATCAGGCCAAGAGGGGGGTCTTGTCAATCTGGGAAGCACAGGTCCCCCGTGCTCCAGGGAGGTCCCTTCGGGGTTTGACTTCACCCCCAGAGGTGCATTCTTATTCTCTCGAGACAGACGGATGTCAACAACTAAATTAGAGGAAGGGACATAGTTCTGTGGAAGAGCATCAGTGTTGCATGCTTGATTCCTGACATTACCAGGTAGGGCTGGGAATGTCCCCTGCCTGAAATTCTTGAGAACCATTGTTAGTTAGTATAGTCAAGATGGATCAATCACCCAACAGCTTCCTATGTTCCTGTAAGATATTCCAACCATTTCATCTGATTCAGCCCCATTTCTCCTTCCTTCCCCTCACCTCGATTGGGTCTACTGCCCCCAAAGAAGCTTGCAAGCTCGCTGGGGCAGGAACCTACTTAGAGGTTTATTTTCTGCACATGTTACTCCGTAACACTTCATGCACGGATGGCGTCGTATAAATTAAGAACAAAACCATTCAAGAGGTTTTGTAAACGCCACACACAGACCAAAAGCCGAGCCGCTTTTAAGTCCATCTTTGACGTCGCACCATTTAGCACTGGAAAGCTTTCAGCCAACGTGTAGTCCTCAGACTCCATCATTCATCTTCGGGGTCATTAATAAATAACAGCCTTCGCAAAAGCTCTTTGCAATCTTGTCTCGCCCGCATGCAGGGGTAAGCATAATCCACACCACATGCATGCGGAGATACACATAATCGTGTGTTCTGTGTGCAGATATATGCGTGCACAAGCACATCTAGAAAATCTGTTTTTAATTTGGAATCCTAAGTTTCAATGAGGTTCTTGACTTCGTTCAGTAGCCTGATTGCATCGATAACCGTTTGTCTCCAGAAGAGATTTGTTCAGTAGGCAGGAAAATTCTTGTCATTTTTAGTTTTAATTTCACATAATTATGACCATTTTTTTTATAAAAAAAAGAAATATTGTATGTACAGTGGTACCTCTGGTTGCGAACGGGAACCATTCAGGAGCCCTGTTTGCAACCTGAAAGGAACGCAACCCACATCTGTGCACACATGGGTCGCGATTCGCCGTTTTTGCACATGTGCAAGACGTCATTTTGCGCGTCTGCGCATGAACAAGTGGCGAAACCCGGAAGTAACACTTTCCTGTACTTCCAGGTCACTGCGGGACACAACCTGAAAAATCATATCATGAAACAAACGTAACAAGAGGTATGACTGTATTTGCTTGGGTATGAAAAGAAATATTCCAGACTAGTGTTTAATTTTTCCTTCCTCGGTTTTTTTTTTTGGGGGGGGTGCCATAGTATGGTTTAACGCACATCTCTAATTTCCTGTCCCGCTCCTTTGTAGGACTGCAGGTCTGAAAGCATGCTCTCCGAATCTTGTAAGACAGCATTGACTTGGTTCCATACTTCCCTCTCTCCATCTGTAGGCTGAGCATCTAGGTGAGATAAAAAGCAAATATTATTTTAAGAAATGTTGGTGGCAAATAGAGCTAGCATACACACTCCTGTGGTTTGCAGTACAACAGCCCTTTGATCCATATTTTATTATGTTGCAGACAATTCAGGCAGTGCTTCATTGATTTCCATATCTATGCCTTAGTATTTAGCTCCAATGTAACTAGGATTAAAACTGCTGCTCCCCACCCCCCATCAAAAATGCCTCATGCAAAATGTACTTACATTAAAATAAAACAACAAACCCCCAAACCAACTATATTGACTTCAGCAAATTCCATGTCAAAACGTATCATGGACTCCACTGAGACAAGATGAGTTGGATACATTTTTTAAAAAACCTGTGAAAAAAAATAATCTTGCTGCAATCCTTCCCAGTTGGAATTTCTGAGTAAGAAAAAATGAGGACAGCAATCCATAAAAGAATTAGTCCTCTGTGCAGAAGCATAGCTTAGCAAAATGAAAAGCTGTTTTCATCCTCACCTGCTATATTAAAACCCATGAATGATCATGACTCTTTCCCCCTCTTTTCCAGTTTTAAAACACACCATAATTCTGTGTTTCTTCCCCCTTGGCCTATCTTAGACTTATATGTGAATCACTAGGAAAAGTTATCGCGGAAGATGGACCGTTGCTAGAGACACTCAACCCCCTCTGTCTTTGACCTGCCGATGGACTCATCATTTCAGTTAAACATTACAGCCACTTTTGCTTGGGTCCTCTTCAAAACCCTGTTCACAAGTGTCCAACTTAACAAAAGCACACACATTCTACCCTGCCTTTCTTCGGGGAGATGTTAGACCCAGATCCGTTCCAACGATTCCACAAATATTCATGGATTCAGGCGGTCGTGTTCTAGCCTCTCAGTGAATAATATTGAAATCACTTTAAGTCGGTCTAGTCCGGTTATCTTCAACCTGCTGCAGTCTATCTTACCCAAGCCAGTGATGGAAGAAATGACAGCGTGTTTCAAAGCCTTTGAAATGACACTCACTGTAACTGATGCTGACGCACTTCAGAAGTTTGTTGGAGCATCGTTCACTTGGGTTTGGATAAGAGGGGCTCCCTCTCCCTGTATGGGCCCAGGTCCTCCCCCCCCCCCACTATTTCCTATTTGTTTGCCTTTCACTCTGGGCCTAATCCAGGCATAGGCAAACTCGGCCCTCCAAATATTTTGGGACTACAAGTCCCATCATTCCTGACAACTGGTCCTGTTAGCTAGGGATGATGGGAGTTGTAGTCCCAAAACATCCGGAGGGCCGAGTTTGCCTATGCCTGGCCTAATCCATCTCTCCCCAGAAGAAGACAAAAAGGTATGTATACGTTGCTCCTCCTGACTCCTCTTACTGATCGCTTACTTCAAGGGGGAAGGTGAACTGGTAGAAAAAGTAAAGCGGGAAGTCCTGCTGGATAGCTCAGCTGGTTAGAGCGTGGTGCTGATAACGGCAGGGTTGCAGGTTCAATTCCCACAAGGGACAGCTGCATGTTCCTGCATTGCAGGGGGTTGGACTAGATGATCCACAGGGTCCCTTCCAACTCTACAATTCTATGATATGACCTGAAGGGCCAGGAAGTTCCAGGGACTGGCAGCGGAGCATGGGGCCAACTGGAATAGATGTCTCAGGAGGTTATCTGACAATGCCAATCCCTGATGCTGTCCTGGTTACCCTACCAGCCGTTGGACTACTGCAATGCGCTCTACGTGGGGCTACCTTTGAAGGTGATTCAGAAACTACAACTAATCCAGAATGCAGCAGCTAGACTGGTGACTGGGAGTGGCTGTCAAAGGTCCAGCTCCGAGGGCCTTCTGGCAGTTCTCTCACTGTGAGAAGTGAGGTTACAAGGAACCAGGCAGAGGGGCCTTCTCAGTAGCGGTGCCCACCCTGTGGAACACCCTCCCATCAGATGTCAAGGAAATAAACAACTATCTGACTTTTAGAAGACATCTGAAGGCAACCCTGTATCTGGAAATTTTTTATGTCTAATATTTTACATTTTTTAATGTGCTGTAAGCCACCCAGAGTGGCTGGGAAAACCCAGCCAGATGGGCGGGGTATAAATAATAATATTATTTGTATTATGATTATTAAATTGTTCCAAGACATATTTATTTTGAGCAAGAGATGCATGGTCCAGAGAGGTATAGGAAGAGGTCAAAGTCCTGAGCATGCTGCTGTGTAATGCTGCATTGACTTTTTAAGTCTCTACAGGAAGGCCTACCATATTATTAGAAGTCAGTAGAACAAATAACTGAGGAGATCTGTGGGCAACATTCTGTTGAAGCTAAACAGAACTGGACAAAAGTGGGACTATTCTTAGAAACTGCAAGTTGTATGAGGAGAGGAAGGGTGGAATATTATCACCTATTATGAAAGGAAACCAAAGTTTGGGGGGTTTCAGTATGTTGGCTGGTTCCACCAGCTGTACAAAAGACAGCCACCTTTCCTCTGTGTGTGCATGCGTGTGTGCATCAGGTGTTTTGAGGGTGTGTGCACACTATGCTCAGTCTGGGTACCCCCTTCCCTTTTAAACAGGAGATTAGTAGATCGGCATTGTTGTCCTCTGAAAGCAGTGACCACATCAGGCGTTTTTGAGCATGCACTCCCTGACAACATCCATCATTCTGTTACACTCTGGGTTCTCTAAATCAGGAATTAGAGGGCCTGTTAACATTGTAGGCTAGAAGGGCTTCTCTTGCATACGATTTTCCTCTTGCTTCATACACATCAAATAAAAGGCTTCTAGTGCAGCCGTAAAATCTAGCAGGACACATTTTATGAGAAAAATGCCTGCTGTAAATGGCCCGAAGTGTTCAAAATTCAGCTCACTGGTTATTAATTTAGGCAGGTACAAGGCCTTAAAAAAGAAAGAAAGAAAGAAAGAAAGCCTAGAGAGATCCTTAGTTTTAAAAAGATGCATTGTGGTGAAATTCACTGCAGGTGCAAAGAAAAGCCTTCCTGAGAGAGGTGGGGGGAGGGCAGGGAAACACAGGCCTGCAGCACCCAAACTGAGCTAAGGTTTTGAACTGAGCTAAGGTTAGCAACCCTGGATATCAGGATTTGGCTGGCAAAATGATGTGGTTTCTTAAATCTATTTTAAATATGCAGCCAGTGCTCAGATGCACAGCCTCTGCTTGCCACACATTCACATGTGATGTGTGTAAAATCCTCCCTGATATTTGTCACGATGAGAGAAATGGTCAAGCTACTCAGTGAGTCATCTGTTTGGGTGGAGAAGGTGGCCAAGAAACAGAAGCCACAGCTGACTTATGCAGAAGGGCACCGCTTGAACCTCAATGGCTGGGATCACCAGGGACTGGGGAGTGTGCTTAGCTTCCCCCTGAACACTGTCCAAAAGTGGATCCCTTCACTCTCCCCCACGTACAAAATCATATAGCTGCCGCTCATCCCTGCAGGAAAAGTTTGAGTGCGGCGCTTGGGAATTGCTGCTGCGGGAGAAAAACCCGACCACTGCTCCTGACAAGTGGGCCAGCCATTAGAGAGAAAAACGCCTTGTGGGAGGAACTATGGTGCTCCACTTCCTTTGATTGGTGGGAGATTCAGCAACCCTCTTCTGATGCATCAAGTTTGACAGGCCTTTAATACTATTGAATTAATGCAAAGCTTTAGTGCACAGTAATCCCAGAACGACTAATGTCTGAACTCTCAAGGCTATACATTCAATACTGCCTATGTAATTTTTTCCCCCATGGGGGAGGAGTTTCTGGTGTGAAGGGTGCTTTCAAAAAAATCCCCTTCATTCTAGTGGTGCGGCAATAAAAACTGCGGGCACATTTGCAAAGCTAAGCAGGATGTGGAATGGTTTCGAACTGGATGTGTTGAGATTCCTGTATTGAGGGGGTGGGGTTGGGCGAGATGGACCTCGTGTTCTTCCCTTGCAACTCTACAATTCTATTATTCTCATACGCATTCTGTAATGGGATCCTGCTTTGAGAGGACTCCACCATACGAGGCCTTGCAAGCTTGGAAGTCATTCTACAACTTGTTTCCAGGGATGCAAAACTTACGCAACTCTCCAGTTCCTCCTCATCTCTCCCTACTGACTCTTTGGAGCAATGGTTGTGGGGTATTTTTTGGGGAGAGGAGAGTCCTTCAACCAGAAGTATTCTATTAACTCATTCTGAGGTTATGCTTTTGCCTCACCTCCCAGCCACCTTTGTGGACCCTGCCATTTTCTTATCAATTTGAACGGTGCCCCTCAACATAAATGCTAATATGCAACATTTCACAGTTCTGCTGCCAATAGCGGTGTGTCTGCAGGTACGGTCCCTTGTGAAATGCTCTTCACCAGAACTTCTCAAGCCTTCTACCTCCAGGGCCCACTTGAAAGCGATGAAAGTTACTGGGGCCCGCTAGTCACAAAATTATGCTGTGGGGCAGGACCAGTTTGTTGGTTTGTGAAATGCTGCTCTTCAACAATGTACAGAAAAAGGGTTGTGCTCTTGAGCGATGCAACCAGAGTCTCTCATGCACCTTTCAAACACAAAATCATTCTAGAATGTGGCATAGATTGCGCAACATCAGGAAATGCCTATTTCCATAATGACTCCCTCTTGATGCATGTTGTCCATGAACTTCAGGGAAATGCAGTTGTTGCTTACTGGGCCATTTTTCTTGCCTGCGATTCTGGTTGCAGGTTCGATTCCCATATGGGTCAGCTGCATGTTCCTGCACTGCAAGGGGTTGGGCCAGATGATCCTCAGGTCCCTTCCAATTTTACAGTTCTACGATTCTACCTCTTCCAATTTCTTGACAGCTACCCCACTTTTTTTTTTTGCAATGAAGTTAAGACATTCAGCAACAAACCTGGCTGACACAGAAAGGCCCTGAACGTTGAGCTAAATACCTGGAATCTAGTGCAGGTATTCTTATGCATAATTATCAGGTAGCTTTGAGAAAATACAGATATTAAGAAAGACTTATAAAAGGAAGTAGGGGGACTGGGTTGAAATTGACACAGTGGCTTTCGGAACGTTTTCCCCATGGTGTATTAGTTATGAAACACAGCAAGCTGTGCCGAACAACAACATACACCTGTCTTGTCCGTGTTTAAAGTGCTATTATGAAGCAAGCAGAGCAGAAATGTATCTTTAGTGGATGAAGGGAGTTTTAATGCATTTTCTGATCACTTTTCAAAGAAACGCTCAGACGACATGCATTTAGCCTGTAAGCAGAAGGATTATATTAGCTGTAAGATGTGGTTAGAAAATTAATGTGTGAAGTAGATTACATTTCACCAGATGATAGATCCAAGGCTAAGGGGAATGCAATCGAGCGTTTACTTCAATTGCCATATTTTGTTTCTGCAATTAATGGAGGTAATCACATTAATTCAACAGTGAACAAAGGCAATTCCACACGGAACAAAGGCAAGAAAAGTGTCGTATTCACTATGAATTAGTGCTTTCCTTTAGAGTACAGATATATTCAAAATGTTTTAAGTCCTTCAGAAAGTGTTGAAGGGTCAATGGGTACGTATCAGAAAACTTTAAATTTGCTCGTGCTCTTTGGAAACAAACAGTGGTACCTTGGTTCTCAAATGCCTTGGTACTCAAACAATTTGGAATCCAAACACTGCAAACCCAGAAGTGTTCTGGTTTGCGAACGTTTTTTCGGAAGCCGAACGTGCTCTGTTTTGAGTGTTAGGCTTCCTATTTGAGTGCCACACTTCCGTACTGAGTGTTACACTGAGGTCTGTCTGTTTTTGCTATTTATTTTGCTTTTCATTTTCGCGGCTCTTTTTTGTGTGTGTGACTGTGTGGAACGCAGTTCAGCTACTGGTTGATTGATTGTGTGACTGCAGTACATTCTTTATTGCTTTCATTTCATGGATCAGTGGTCCCGTTAGATAGTAAAATTCATGTTCAATTGCTGTTTTAGGGGTTGTTTTTAAAAGTCTGGAACGGATTAATCCATTTTGCATTACTTTCTATGGGAAAGCACACCTTGGTTTTGGAACGCTTTGGTTTTGGAACGGACTTCTGGAACGGATTAAGTTTGAGAGCCAAGGTACCACTGTATAGGGAAAAAGAGGTGTTTACTCCCATATGCAATACTGAGACACTTTTCTGCCCAGCGGGATTTTAAGAGTTTCACAGTGCTATGCTCCTACACATTTTAATAAAGTGTAAAGGGCAAGGGGGGGGGGATTGCTTGCAAGTTTCTTTGAATACAGCACAAGCCACTTATAATGACCAACTTGTACAAAGCATGCAACCTTGAGGCTCACTCCTACACTCTCCATAAGTATAACTCAAGGAAGAAATTTATGTCTGAACAGTGCCATGCTAAGATTCACTAAAACCTCTCTCAACGGGCCCTGTTCTTTGTCAATAAAAATAAGAATACCTTCTAAAATGAAGGTTGTTTGACAGAGGCTGTTTGACAGAATGCATGGCAGTTCTTTTAGCCGAGCAATGCTAACATTTGCAAAAAAAAATATTGTTGGTGTTTTGGTTGAACCGAGCATCTGATTTTCAGAATGAATCAGGAAAAGTATAAGTGCCATACACTGTACTAGTTGTATGGTAGATTAATACATGCAATTGATTAGGATTTTATATATAAGAAGGAGAAAAGAATGCAAGCCAGGCAAGGAGTTTTGCTCACTTTCAAAGTCAAGGAAAAAATTTGGCCCTTGATCAAAGTCTGTGCAAGTGAGAACTTTTAAAAGATTTCCCATTTGGTTCCTGAAAAATAGAGAAAAAAGGAACAGGAAAGTGGCTCAGAGAACAAATCTTGAAAGCATCGAGTCAGATCATTTGCACTGCTTGAACATGTTTATCTGTCAAAGCAAATCAAGCTTAAACATTCCTTCTCAACCAGTTCCTAAGTCAGGGGGAAAGGATGTTCCAATCTTGAACTTACTTTCAAAATCCAGGAAAAAATGTGGGTAGTTTTCAATTTCCCTGGTAAGGACTTTAAGAAGATTACCCATCCCAGCAAACCTAGTGAATGCAACAAAATCATAAAGAGTTATATATGCAAAATTAGAATGTTGAAAAAGTAAGGGTTTGACATTCTCTGCTATTCTTATTTCAAATCGAAACCATGAAAACACAGCCTGTTTTCTAACGCTACATTGAAAGTAAGCGCCAAAGGGGAAGACTCATTGGGAGCAGTTCACACAGCAACCAGCGGCCCAACAGAGAGAACCCAAATATACAAAAGGAGATGCCAAAATCAACCTTCATTGCTGAGATTGAGGACAGGTAGTATTTCTGTGAGTTTGAAGTGGGGCAATAGAGGCAGACTTGCACTGTCTCTGGTCAGAAAGCTTTTGCAGGTTTTTAGTGCAGTGCGAAAACCTGAAAAGTGTGATTGACCAGAGGTGTGAATGAAAAATGTACCGTATTTTTTGCTCTATAAGACTCACTTTTTCCATCCTAAAAAGTAAGGGGAAATGTGTGTGCGTCTTATGGAGTGAATGCAGGCTGCGCAGCTATCCCAGAAGCCAGAACAGCAAGAGGGATCGCTGCTTTCGCTGTGCAGTGATCCCTCTTGTTGTTCTGAGACTCAGAATATTTTTTTTCTTGTTTTCCTCCTCCAAAAACTAGGTGCGTCTTATGGTCTGGTGCATCTTATAGAGCGAAAAATACAGTACGTACAACATTATGACATATTTTCCTCCCTTTTTGTTTTTTTGTTTCAGTGTTACTGTGTTGCATTTCATCCAAGAAAAGCAGAACTGTAAAACTGTTCCAATTTGTCCATACAAAATATATCCAAGCAGAGTTTTGTTTCTTTCTTAACCATCTTTCTATTCGGTGACACAAAACAGTTTGCCTTATTTCTAAATTCACTTTTGATTACTTGGGAGTGCAAATAATCAATAGCTCATTTACAACCAAAGAGAGTTGGCTGGCTTGTTGGGAGTTTTTTGCCCCTTTCAGGCTACTGGTATGTCATAAATGGCTTACATTAAATACCGGGCAGTCAATCTAGTAAAATTATTTCTGTGTGAGTATCCAGATGGGCGGGGTATAAATAATAAAATGATGAGATGATGATTCTCATCTGTCCAACTGATTTAACTGAAAATTAATTTACATGTAAGAATTTGTTATATGGCCTCCTAAATGATCAGATTTCAGTAATGAAATAATGGCCGAGAAGAATTCAATGGAGCACATTATGAACAAATGCCGTTATAATACAGACATACGTTGGAGATTTTGAGGGGTTTGGTTCCACATCACCGAAATAAAGCGAGTCACACAAATTTTGTTGGTTTCCCAGTGTGCATAAAAGTTAAATTTACACTATACTGTAGTGGCTGTACAGGGGAAGGAGGGGGGAAAAACTGGTGGGAGCATGGGTGTAACCAGGATTTTTGTTAGGGGGCGTCAGGCTTTTGTTAGGGGGGCAAACCTCCAATTTGTATTGATTTGTATTGATTTTTCTTGATTTGGGGGGGGCAGCTACCCCCCAACCCCAACCCCTTGGCTAGGCCCATGTCCATCCCTAGCCTGCTCCACTCCCCATAGCTGTCAACTTTTCCCTTTTCTTCCAAGGAATCCTATTCGGAATAAGGGAATTTCCCTTTAAAAAAGGGAAACGTTGACAGCTATGCCACTCCCATGGCCAGAAGAGGGGCAGTGGTGGGGTTGGGGGGGCTTCCTTCTCATGGAAGCAGCTGCACCCGCATCCTTGTAAGAACCCATATCTGCACAGTGCAGTAAAACAAGGCATTATGTTTACAGATAGAAGCACAATTTTCCTGTATTTGTAGCAGCTCTGTTCATTGCTGAAAGGGCTGGGAATGATACGGGGCTTGACCAAACCTGCGGGTGAATTTAGCAGTTGGTCCAGCGCCTTACTGAGTCTTCTTAAAAACCAATTTACCACTTTCAATGTGTTTTTAGCTCAGCACGGCTTAAAACCAGCACCTGAAAACCTTGCTGGACGTACTGCATATTCCCTCTCTAACAGCAGGTATGTCAAACCCTTTCAGTTAGTGACATTTTGCATACAATGTATTAAAACATGCAAGACCACCATCACTTTAGGAAAGCATAACCGGTTTATATGAAAGTAAAGGGTTGGGAGGCAACAGAATCACACCTGCGTCTCAAATCAAAGTTTGCAATACGTTGCAACTAGGTTAAAATAAATCAGGATAAAAAATTAACCTTAAAAACACAACTACACCTCATTCAGTAAAAATATTTATATACTTTCAATACCATCAAAAGTATTCCATTATCACCAACCTTGTCATGCATAAGGGTGAGTACACAGAACACAACATTCATGCTAAATAATTTTGAAGGACATTTACTCTCATATTATAATATAATGAGGGATTACATGTTTCCGACTTCAGTTAAAAAACAACTTACCTCATCATAAAAATGAAATCAGATTACAATATCAAAATGTATTTTAGTTCCAAATGTATTTTAGTCTCCAATGTACTTTAGTAACCACCCTAGTTACTCTCAAGGCATAAAATTAGAAAAGGCAAGCAAGCTGATCCCATAAATCAGCATTTCCCAAACTTGGGTCTCTGGCTGTTTTTGAACTACAACTCCCATCATTCCAAGCGAACAGGACCAGTGGTCAGGGATGATGGGAACTGTAGTTCAAAATCAACCAGAGACCCAAGTTTGGGGAACCCTTTCATGCCATATACCTGCAGGGATTCCTGTTCTCTACACCAACCAAGACAAATGCATCAGAGCTGAATGGCCCATGTTTCAAACAAAACTTGTACCACGAGGAAAAGCTGTAGTTCTCTTTCAAGTGCGCGCTTGATAGCAAACCCTGGATTAACTGCCGTGTAATGTGCAAAAGGGGGATGCGGGTAGCGCTGTGGGTTAAACCACAGAGCCTAGGGCTTGCCGATCAGAAGGTCAGCGGTTCAAATCCCCGCGACGGGGTGAGCGCCCGTTGCTCGGTCCCTGCTCCTGCCCACCTAGCAGTTCGAAAGCACGTCAAAGTGCAAGTAGATAAATAGGTACCGCTCTGGCAGGAAGGTAAACAGTGTTTCCGTGCACTGCTCTGGTTCGCCAGAAGCGGCTTAGTCATGCTGGCCACATGACCCGGAAGCTGTACGCCGGTTCCCTCGGCCAATAAAGCGAGATGACTGCTGCAACCCCAGAGTCGGCCACGACTGGACCAAATGGCCAGGGGTCCCTTTACCTTTACCTAATGTGCAAAAGGGCCTCAAGTTGCTCTTGAGTACTTAAGAAATACAGGAACAGGAAATGGGGGTGACTCACACTTCCAGTTCCCTACATTTCTCAGTAACCTCTGCCCCCCCCAAAAAGCATTTATTTTTACATTTTGAAGAAAGAAGAAGAAATGTGCCAATGTTTATGCCAGGTTTGATGTTTTCTCGGAAATCTGCTAACAGCCCAAGGCAGCCTCCCCAGAAGGTGGAGCCGTGTTTCTGTGAAATGTATGAGACAGATCCTTGTGCTTCCACTGGGAACATACATTCGTCGCCCCCATCCTCTAATTCTGTGTGTCATGCCCAATTTATTTTCTTTGGCATTTAACGCACCAAGATAGCTTTATGACTCAGGGATTCAGAGCTCCCTTTCTTATCAAAGAGATTTCAGAGAGCGGTTGGGCTGATTGTTCAGCCGGGTTTTGAAAGAACCTGTTTTCCATATTTCCCCCATCACAATATACAGCCGTACCTTGGAAGTCAAACGGAATCTGTTCCGGAAGTCCATCCAACTTCCAAAACATTCGGAAACCAAAGCACGGCTTCCGATTGGCTGCAGGAAGGTTCTTACAGCCAATTGGAAGCCACGGAAGCCCTGTTGGACGTTCCACTTCCCAAAATAGTTGGCAAACCGGAACAGTCACTTCAGGGCTTGTGGTGTTCGGGAGCCAAAACATTCGAGAACTAAGCTGTTCAAAAACCAAGGTACAACTGTACATGCATATATATTCTGCATATATCTTTCAGTGCTCCACTATGTGACCTTTTGCAGTTCTGCCTGTACTTGGCGAGTTTGCAAACTGGGAGCCTGCCTTGTGAACGTGGGTTCTTTTACTGCAACCCTTGCCCGCTGGGAACAAGTTCTCCCTTCCTTGCTGTTTAGCCACCATCATGCTTAACAGAGTTATTCCACCTGGCCTTTGGCTTGGAATCAGCTTGATCCCCTCTCCCTCTTTCCTCTTTCCTTTTTCCTTTCTCCTTCTGTGATGGAACTCCTATTTGGGGACTTCCCTAGCTTTTTTCTGGTCCACGTAGGACCAGTCTGGATAGTTGGCCTTGGTGAAGACTTGACATTTTCATTCCCCCCCCCCCAAAAAAAGTGTTTGATTTGAGTTCCTACTGAAATGAGGCTGCATTTTAATATTGTATTTTAATCTTGTTCTTAAGTTGTATTTCAATCAATTGTTTTATACCTGGTGTTAGCTGCCCTGAGCCTGGTCTTGGCTGGGGAGGGTGGGGTATAAATAAATAAATAATAATAATAATAATAATAATAATAATAATTATTATTATCTAGGTTTTCATAAGGGACATTGTCCTTCAGACATGGTTTCAGATTAAGGAAAATCCTGGTTAGCCTGAACCACAATTAATATTAGAGCAGATGAACTGCACCCATCAGAACAAAACACCAAAAGGTCTGTCTGGTCCAGCATTCTGTTTGCAACTATGCCCACTCCAGTTTAAGGCCTCTGGGAAACCTATTGCCGGGGCACAAAAGCAACAGCCTTCCCCCACTGTCAATTGGTATTCAGGGGCATATACCATGGATTCCATCTCTTTAGCCCCACCTATATAGCTCAGTTGATTAGACCAGGGTGCCGATAAGGTTGCAGGTTCAATCCCCGTATGGGACAGCTGCATATCCCTGCATTGGACTAGAGATGGTCCTCTGGGTGCCTTCCAATTCTACAATTCTAGGGGGGGCAGCGCTCCTGTGCTTGAGCCCTGCCTGTGGGTTTCCCCACCTGCATCTTGTTCATTTGTAAGAGATAATGCAGCGGTCTCCTGATTAGGCATTTTATGTCTCGTCTACGTAGGCCCACAGACTAATTATAAAGGACAGATCTTCCAAGACTTCCCTTCCCAGCTTCCACATGAATATAGATGGTTCCATTCACCGTGAGGACTGGAATACCCCTGTTCTGTGTACAGCGCTTCCAAAACAAAATGACCAAGGAAGCTCCATGTGTGCATTTGAGATCCCGCAGAGCGGGGAAGGGGAACTCCTCCATCTTCTGTGGGCTCCTAGGACATCCTGAATAACCCTGACATTTTCGTTTGCTCTGTTTAAATGTCCTCTCCATGGGCCCTCCAAACCACACATACTTTTTTTTATGGTGAACAGATCACATAACAGCTGGACACATATTAATGAGCAAAAAGTATCACCTCTGCATTATGTCCCAGCTGAAACAGTAGAAATACTTGGGCAAGACATCAATCGGGCTTAACTACAGAAAGGCTTAAGATCGGCCAGTTCTGCTCAATCAATTTACAGGGCAGAAACTCTTATTGTGCTGTAGAACAAGGGCCTATTGCCCAGAACGTAATGGCTAGTCTGCAATAAAAAAAGGCCAGCGGCTGATTAAAAAACAAAAAAATGCTCTCAAATACAAGCAAGCACACATTCCAAGTTTTGAAAAAACTGTAAAATGTAAATAGTGGGCTTTTTAAAATTTGAAAAAGTGGTGCATTTAACAGTAAGCAAGTAGAAACTAATCTCGACCCAGCACTAAAACCCATACAGTAACATCTTGTTAAGACAATTAAGTTTATACAAAGTCCCACTTATACATTCAAGATCCAGTTTGTCCAAAAGCTGCTCGTTTTAAGCCATGACAAATCCACAGGATGATTAATCACACACAGAGACACCCTTTATGGCAAATATCATTTGCTCCTTTCATAATACTAGGTGCACGTGACTAAAGTGATCTATTATGCAAAGAAAACAGACATTGTTCAGCGATGTGAGCAAAGTTAAACATATGCACAGAAGTGGACATTGTGCAGTTGTTTGGACAACCCTGCAGTGCTACACAGTGGATTTCCTGTAAAGGAGACATTTAAAACTCGCAGACCAGTCTAGAGACATTTGCTCATTCAACATGGCTTCACATGAAGCAAGGGGTGGGGGAGAGAAACAGAAGCTCAGAATGGGTTTTATTAATCCCGCAGTGCCCTCTGCTGTTTGACACTACAACTTAAAGAGAAATGTCTCTCTCGCACATGCATACAAAAATGTGCATGCATGCGAGCGCGCACAGTGCTTTTCGTTAAGCATTCTGCATTTCAGCAAGAAATTATTTTTACATGTCATGCTTAGAAATCAAAAATGGAAAGGATTTCTGAGTAACTTCCACATCAGCAATGTGTAGCATGGGCAATTTCATAGAAAAATTCAAATCGACTAAGGTTGGAATTTGAACCAGATCACTAATGAAAATACAAAATTCGCACTATGGACAAATATGGAAAATGAATAACAATATATAAAATGGAAGAAAATAATGCGATAAAATTATATGTGATATAAAAAACCAGAAGAAGGAAGGAGGGAAGTCAGCTCTGAAGAGCAAGTATAAATGTAAAATGTAATACAATATGTGTATGTGGTGTATCTAATTGAAAAACTAATAAAGATTATTTGAAGAAGAAAAAAAGAAAGAAAATTCGAACAAGTCTCATGTACCGTATTTTTCCGTGTGGTAGTCTAAAATTGGGAGTCATACACAGATGGTGAATGCACAGGGGCTCAAAGTTGTTCTGTTTGATGTTTGAAATATTGATTTATTTGGGGTTCAAAAAAAATAGGGGTCATGTCGTAAATGGGGGTGTCTTATACAGTGGTACCTCGGGTTAAGAACTTAATTCGTTCTGGAGATTCGTTCTTAACCTGAAACTGTTCTTAACCTGAAGCACCACTTTAGCTAATGGGGCCTCCTGCTGCCGCTGCGCCGCTGCTGTGCGATTTCTGTTCTCATCCTGAAGCAAAGTTCTTAACCCGAGGTACTATTTCTGGATTAGCGGAGTCTGTAACCTGAAGCGTATGTAACCCGAGGTACCACTGTACATGGGAAAATATAGTAATATCCATCAGGAAAAACATCAAGCTTAAAAAAAAAAAGTGAGAGGGTGTGGGCTAATTGGCGCATCCATTTTAGAAAACTAGCCTACAGAACGAAAGGAATCATAGAACCACAGATTTGTAGAGTTGGAAAGGACCACACGCGCTACCTAGTCCGTCCCACTGTGATGCAGAAATCTCTCACCCAACATGGGGCTCAAACCCACAACCCTCAGATTAAGAGTCTCGTGCTCCACTTGTTGTTGAGGAAAGTTGTTCCCTGTTGTCTATTCACACCCACTTATTCTGTGCAGCGCTGATAGGTAGCAGCCCAACACAAGTCCTCTGTTTTGTTTACCACCCACCGCTGAAGGATTTCGGAGGCAGAATGCCACCAGTTGTACTGGCAAGGCTAAGAGACATCAGCCCGGTTGCAAAAAGGATGCTGCCAGGTCGTCTCAGGCAGCTATGATCTTGCAAATAATGGGGCCTGAATGGCAGAATGTGGGTTCGAGAGAGGGGGGCAGAATTTACTAAACTACTGTTGAAATTTTCCTGTATTAATAGCTGTAATAATAACGCCCAGCTCCCCAAGGGTGTGTAAAGAGCAAAACAGCAGAAACAAATGCTAGCCTATATATTCATGCATTCACCTGCATCTCATATGAACAGTGTTAGAAACTGAGATATGAAAGTTAGGAGCTACCGGTAAATGGCAGCTTAAAGCTTAGTTGTGGGTGCAACAACAGAATGTCTAGATGCACTTTTTAATGACAAAAATACAAAGCTGAAAATGAAAGAACTGCAGCTAAAATATTATGTTCATTTCCCACATGCTCTAGTCTTTCCCCTGCCCACCTCCCTAATATTCTTAAGAGGGCCTCTTTTCCCGTCTTTGAAAAGCAGCTGGAAGTGGGGAGGCAGAAAAAGGTCCTCCTTTCCTTCCGCTCTGCAGTTTTAATCTGAAATCTTAGGTGCAGTATTGCGCCCAGAGCTCAGAAACGACTCGCGCTAATGAAATTCCATGTCACAAAATGCACCTAGAACAATGGGAGTTTCGAACGCTGCGTATGAAGTTACGTCTTGGGCTCTTGCTGTGCACTTGCTATCTTCCCACACCGGCAGGCTCCCCTGCAAACATCCACATATTGGCGTCAGGAGGCCCCTACAGCAAAGGCAATGGAAACCTCAGATTTGCCTCCTGAAATTTGGTTTTGTATATAGTCTACGCTCTCAGATGTCTAGAGATGGGAGCAGTGCATCTTAGATACTCACAGGAAAGTGATTTTAGAAGTGGTTTTCGTTGTCATTGCTTCCATCCCATTGGTCCCCATTCCTTCTATTACAGGAGTATTTTTCCCCTCTAGGTATATTCTTGGGGCTGTTGGGTGAAAGTGTGTAGGGTTGGGGTCTTTTTTTGTTACATTGTTACGGCTGAATCATGTTTACATGATTATTCTTTGAAACATTTCTTAATCTAATGATCTAATAAAATGTTAGTAAAAAGGCTCCTTAATCTTGATTTTTCTATAATTGATAAGGAATCCTTTTTCCTTCCCTGTTACACATTTATAGCTTTTTATACGACAGTGGTACCTTGGTTTGCAACAGTTTTGGATTACAACCACGTCAAACCTGGAAGTGCGTGTCCCTTTTTTTGGATTACAACCCTTTTTCTTTTTTGGAGGACCCATTGGCGAAAGCACGCCTTGAGTTACAACCTGTTTTGGTTTACAACCGGACCTCCAGAACGGATTATGGTTGTAAACCAAGGTACCACTGTATTGTTCTAATGTTGGACATGTCGTCAAGACATGCATGAGATTTAGTTGAGATTGCTGCATGGCAGGGCGTTGGACTAGATGAGGGACACAGGTGGCGCTGTGGTCTAAACCACTGAGCCTCTTGGGCTTGCCAATCAGAAGGTCGGTGGTTCGAATCCCCATGGCGGGGTGAGCTCCCGTTGCTCTGTCCCAGCTCCTGCCAACCTAGCAGTTCGAAAGCATACCAGTGCAAGTAGATACATAGGTACCGCTGCGGTAGGAAGGTAAACAGTGTTTCCGTGTGCTCTGGTTTCTGTCACAGTGTCCCACTGCGCCAGAAGTGGCTTAGTCATGCTGGCCACATAACCTGGAAAGTGCTGGCTCCCTCGGCCTGAAAGTGAGATGAGCGTTGCAAGTCCATAGTCGGTTTTGATTGGACTTAACCATCCAGGGGTCCTTGACCAACCTTTTACTAGATGGCCCTTGGTGGTCCTTTCCAACTCTATGATTCTATGAGTTTCTTTATAACCACATAGAAATTCAATATGGACATGTTGGGCAAAGTCTCCATTTAATTTAAGAACTTTGGCAACCAAGGCCAAACATGCCAATCAGCAACAGGCCTTCCATTTATCTTTTGAAGATACTGCAGTTAGAGGAGTCATCCACTAAGTGGCAATATTTGCCTTCCGAAGAGCAAAACGGAAGCGGGGCAAAAAGCGCATTGCAGATACTTGCATTCTCAAAAATGTAGGTAGGCAGGATAGCCAATACTTCTCACTGTAGGTAGCGATCTATAGCAGGCTGTGTTTTGTACAAGGATCAGCAGGACTCAGCCACAGACTTCCGGAATTAATTCAGTTATGGCAAGGAGAAAAATGTAGTGTCCATAATGCACAGCAACACAAAGGAAATTCCAGAGCTTTTTGACAAAGAGGAAGCAACTATGTTTTAAACCCAGGCCTTATGAGTGTAATTGGAAGGTTGAATAATAGCTGTGAAGACAGATGATAGATAGATAGATAGATAGATAGATAGATATAGATAGACAGACAGACAGATAGACAGACAGAAAGACAGATGATAGATGATGATATAGATGATAGATAGATGATAGATAGATAGATAGATGATAGATAGATAGATAGATAGAGATAGATAGATAGATAGATAGATAGATAGATAGATAGATAGATGATAGATAGATATAGATAGATAGATAGATGATAGATAGATAGATGATAGATAGATAGATAGATAGATAGATAGATAGATAGATAGATAGATAGATATAGATGATAGAGATGACAGATAGATGATAGATAGATAGATAGACAGACAGATAGATAGATAGATAGATAGATAGATAGATAGATGATAGATAGATAGATAGATGATACTTTGATAGATAGATAGATAGATAGATAGATAGATAGATAGATAGATAGATGATAGATGATAGATAGACAGATGATAGCTGATAGCTAAAATGATGGCAAGTCCACATGAATTTCTAGTTCTCATGTTTTATTCAATATTTTAAAAATTGATAAAATGTTAGTGCTGGGGTTCTTTTTACTACACAGCAAAATGAATCAATAATCTGTCGCTGTGAATCAAGGAGATATCAAGGTATTAAGTGAACAGCTCCCATGTTTACGTTATGAATGCAGGGATGCTGCCAATGACTGCCCTTGCCAATAATGGGGGAGCCCTTTTGATGCTTTGCTCAGGATTGCATCACAAGATGCCGCCCCCATTACCATCAGGTGACACGACTCAAGAATCAGTAAGCGGCAAATAGCTGGCGACCAAAAGGGGAGAATGTTTGCCTCATGCCTGGTTCCTCCACACAAGTCACAAGCTTATTAAATCTGTGTGGCATTTGTTTTCAGGGCACACATTCAAGCTTTTAAGGCTGCAGTAGATGAATAGCCCCTCTTATCTGTTGCATTTCACACCAACTGGCAAACAAAAAACAAAAAAACCACAGTGCTAATGTCATGAAGAGTTGGAGCTGACTATAAAAGCTTGGGCACCTCAAATCATAAATTCCTGAGATCACTTTTGATCTACAGAAGAAACTGGCAGCTTAAAAGAAATTAAGATCCGAGTGCTGGTCTTTATTGCCAGCATTAATCTGTAGTTCTGTCTAAAACCCTCTGAAGTACTTTTTGCTTCCATGTTTTTGGGCTTTATTAGATTTTTGAATTATGGAAAACTTTATTTACAAAGTTCTCACTGGTTTTCTTAATTTTTTCACTGCTGCCTATTAGTTCCAGCAGATAATTTGCTATCACTGTTGTCTGGCATTACATTCCTTGGCATTACATTTTCGCTCTTCTGCTCCCTCCACCCAAAAATTTTGTTAGTTGTGTCACACACGCTTTGGAAATCCCAGTGCTGGGGTTCTTGGGTGGGTGGAAAACTATTTAAGTAGGGGTCTGGTGGCTATAGCTTTCTGAGGGAGGACCAAGGGCTTCAGAATACAGAGTTATTTTATTGTACTGTGACAGTTCAGGTTTTTAACAACTGTGATGATGACGGCAACTGCTTCTACTAATAGTTATAGGAAATGGAGATCAATTAAATTTCTGCTTTTCACCTTCATAATTATCACTGCTATTTAGCAAAAGGCTTTCAAAGCTCACCTAAAATGCTCACAAACTAAAAACCCAGAGATGTCTCCAGTGCAAATGGAACAGTATACAGCCAGAAAAACAAAACAAAAAACCACCCTAAAAATTGTTTACTGTTATGCATGGGGGCGGGGGGGATTCACAGAAGGAAAAGTCATTTTTTCACTAGCTAAATGTCTGAGTGACATTTTATAACTGCGGTATTCAAAAGAGTCCACTACTCAGTATTAAGAGAGCCTTTATAAAAATACCACAGTGGACATTTATCTACTTATAAGCAAAACTGTTCTCCATCCCCCTGAAAGAAGCATCAGGTCTATGCTATTTCCAGATGCTGTTCGCACACTACGGAACAGCATCCTGTTTTTTAACTTTGCCTGGGTGTGGCTCCAAGTACATTTCTGGCAACATGTCCTGCAATAGTAAGCATCCAGATTTGTTCCTGCTACACAGGAAAAACAGACCGGTCTTTGGCTCATCTGCTTCTTTTAATGTACCATATAGGCTAGTTCTCCACCAATCTACAAGCAAAATGCTTCCCTGCAGACAGAACCCTTTGCCTGAGGGTCTCCAATGTGCATCACTGCAGTGGTACTCAAACAATGAGCATTGCCAAATCAAAATGTCAACAAATAAGGGTCGATTTGAAGCTGCGCTGTCCGAGATAAAGGCAGCCATTATACAATATGGAAATGAGAGGCACCCCTAATATCTGAGAAGACTGGTGCTCTGAAAATAAAGGGATAACTTTTGAAAATAAGGATAAATGGGACTACCTATTTATTATGGATGGCACAGCATGATAATACTGTTATCTCATTGGAGACAAATGTCCAGTTACTGGTCTTACAATTATGTCTATTTCTCCATTATATCTGAATCAGGAGTGGCCATATAAGTTCTGGACCAGGGTCCAGATGAATGAGGGCCAATAAACTTAATTCTAGCAAGATAAAGGCCCTGTGTTGCTAAGTCTAGGATATACATCCGTCGCCTGTTCTGGATGGGTTTTCACACCAGTTTCATAGTCTGAGGATATTCCTAGATGCAACTCTCATCTCTAGGTGGCCAAGGGCCTCAGGGGCTGAAAGTGTCTTTCTACTAGTTTTTTGCTGCTTCACCAGCTACAACTTTCCCCGGGCCAAGATAACCTGCTCAAAACGGCCCTATAAGAACACTGAATAGGCTATGCGTTATGTAAATGTACATTCTCCTCCTAACTTAAAAATGACTTTTTGGTGGTTCTGAGGAGCACCCAAGTTTCCAACAAACTGAAAGGGTACCTTGGCTTCTGGCATTCCCTTTGGTTGAAGTCATAATTATGTAGCGCTCCTCGTGTGATTAGGTCCCTACAGAACTTTAGCCCATGGACAAGTGTATTTATATATAAATGAAACACACAATGCTAGATTTACAAAACAGACCTAAAAATATTAATCGGTATGCTACGTAAGAAAGCATTTGATACACCGAGTAATTTCTTACCTGGAAATGTGTTTGTCTTGAATCTGGTTCGGTAATCTGCAACAATGGAATCAGGGAGTCAGTAATCATCTTATGCGATACTTGAGGTTTACATATACACAAACCCTGTTCAAGCAACTTCTCCTTTAGCGTCACAGTTTAGACTTTCTTCTTTGTTCTTAAAATCCCAACTGCTAACAGTCAATGAAAAGGGACTGCAATTTCAACATTCATCGAACGTATGGAAGTATAACATATATGGGTAGAGAGAGAAAGGCACAGAAGAACCTTCTCACATTTAACACCAAATAGGGCAGGGTGATGGGATGCGGGTGGCGCTGTGGTTTAAACCATTGTGCCGCTTGGACTTGCCGATCGGAAGGTCGGCGGTTCGAGGCCCCACGGCAGGGTGAGCTCCCGTTGTTCGGTCCCAGCTCCTGCCCACCTAGCAGTTCAAAAGCACACAGTGCAAGCAGATAAATAGGTACCACTCCAGTGGGAAGGTAAACAGCGTTTCCATGTGCTGCTCTGGCTTCGCCAGAAGCGGCTTAGTCATGCTGGCCACATGACCCGGAAAAACTGTCTGTGGAAGCGGACAAACGCCGGCTCCCTCGGCCTGTAAAGCAAGATGAGCGCCGCAACCCCAGAGTCATTTGCGACTAGACTTAACTGTCAGGGGTCCTTTTACCTTTACCTAGGGCAGGGCAATATAGCGATATATAGTCCCAAACCAGTTTGAAGTCCATATCGTGATTTTTGATCTGACAATATATTGTGAATCATGATGTGCCTGAGTGCTATGCAAAAAACTCACAACGTGGGAAAAAGCATGAAGCCAGCCAATGCCTCTACAGAGCTCCATCCTTATTTCAGACATTGTGATATATTGGTATATCACGATGTTTAGCTGGTGATATACTGAGATGTTGATATCGCCCAGCCCAAATACAATGTTGGCTTAGAGAGAGGCCAAGGCACAGAACACCAAACCTAAATCTCATATCACAATATCTCACCTATATTCCTAGCCACTTGAAACAAGCAAACAAACAAAACCAATTACATTAACAATGTAAAGAGCACCAGAATCAATGCAACTTACTCGCAGGTAACAATGTTTAGTGACCCGCAGTCACTATGCCCCTTAGTACCTACTTCCCCGACATTATGTAGGTTTTAGTATTATCTCTATCTAACCAAGTACATCTTTGGGACTCCCGTCAATTAAATTAGAGCTGCACATTTAAAGCAGCAATTACAGCCTACCAACAGTAGGCACGTCCCATTTAATCAGAAACCAAAGTACAGCGATACTTTTAAAGTGACACTTCATTTCAACTTGTCTTAGTCATCCTCTTATTGCATCCATCTGCAGACACCTGTGTTATTTTGCTCTAAAAACCAGAACACAATTGTTACATGATTTGCCATGTAACCTGCCTTCTGTTTGAGTGACCTCAGAGACATCAAAAATTTTATATGGAGTAAATATATTGTGAACATAACTCTGAGTGACCAGCATTTTTTAAGGCTGCTCCTCATCTGCGTGTAAGTGGGTGTGAAAAGCAATCATAAAAAGCCATTTCCACAACTTTTCCGAAGGTCGGGCCAAACCATTCAGCCTATAATTCAGATACTCTGAATGTCAGATGCCTCACAGACAAGCAGATTCAGACACTACTCAGCCTTCCCTTGGGAGCAGAATAAACTCAGTGATGCAGTTAGGGTGGTACGATGAATGTTGCGATTATATTATTTATTTAGTTTCGGGACATTTCAGCCTCTTCTTTCAGCCCCCGAGGCAGTTCCCATATTTAAAACACACACACAAAAACCAACAAAAATAAATGAGGGTGGAATTCAATGTATCAATGAAGGCTCCAGGTCTTAACTGAGCAAAGCATCCTTGAACTCAGTGGGAATTACATGCCTAGGACTGCAGTGCATATCATTAAGATAGCAGTTTGGGTGAGGCATAAAATAACCATGTCAGCTTCAAAATACACGGTCAAAACAGGAGGTTGAAACGGATGCACTGTGTGATCCTATGCATGCGTACTCAAAAAAGAAGCGCCACTGAAGTCAATGAGCCCACCTCCAGCAAAGCGAGTACAGGATTTTAACCTAACAGCACAGTGGAATAAACAAAGTCTTCGCCGCCTCTCCTAAAACTGAAGAGAGAGGGAGCCAACCAAACCTCTTTCAGGAAAGTTTTCCACATTCTGTTTTTTTTTTATATATAATTTTTTATTGGTTTTACAAAATTTTTAAAACAATACAAACATATAAAAAGACATACAAACACGTATAGTTTCATGACCTTTTTTTCCCATAAACCTTCTTTCTCGGACTCCCCCATACCTCCCCTTTCTGCATCCCAATGTCCAAAATTTTCCAGCAACTTCTAAATAGTTCTGTCAAACATATGTCTTCTTAATCTTTCCTTCAGTCTAATCTTATATCGCTGTACCCCTTTCTTTCTCAAAACCTCGACATTCTAACATTCATCAAGTTTATAATAGTCCTTAAGATAGATTTTAAATTTCTTCCATTCTTCTTCCGCCGTCTCCTTCCCCTGGTCGCGGATTCTGCCAGTCATCTCAGCCAGTGTCATATAGTCCATCACTTTCATCTGCCATTCTTCCAGAGTGGGTAGGTCTTGTGTCTTCCAATACTTTGCGATGAGTATTCTTGCTGCTGTCGTAGCATACATAAAAAAGATTCTATCTTTCTTTGACACCAATTGGCCGACAATGCCCAAGAGAAAGGCTTCTGGTTTCTTCGGGAAAGTACATTTAAGTACCTTTTTCATTTCGTTATATATCATTTCCCAGAAAGCCTTAATCTTCGGGCACGTCCACCAAAGGTGATAGAAAGTACCTTCAGTTTCTTTACACTTCCAACACTTGTTATCAGGCAAATGATAAATTTTTGCTAGCTTGACTGGGGTCATGTACCACCTATAGATCATTTTCAAGTTTTCCACATTCTGGGTGCCACTACAGAGAAGGCACTCAATGCTCCCCGCTTTCCCTCACAGAACGTTAACGGCGCACTAACCTCAGACTTACAATTTGATTTGATTTGACTGATGGTATCGCTATGCTGCTTTCAGAGCTGGGAGATATGTTGATAAATTGCTTAAATGGCATTCAGATCGCGATACTGTTTCAGACCACTTGAGTGGGCAATACATTGCGCCAGGTCAAATTGCCTGCAGATGGAGTCTGAGAAGGTTCTGGGTGTACACCTGCCTTTGAGGAAGCCTCCCACCCCTCCAGCTCACATGAGCCAGAGCGGTATGGGGGCTCACTCAGCTGAGGGGCAGGAGGCTTCTCGCCCCCCCAGCTGAAGAGTACAACAAAAACCCCAATGCCCCTCAGGCTCGCACGTGAACCGGAGAGGTATCAGGGCTTGCTCACTATAGGGCTGGGCGATGTATCTCGGCTGCTTCTTCCTCCTCTACGGCGAAGGAAGCGGCCAGGATACATTTCAGACATCGTGATATATCAGCATTTCAAGGTATTTAGCTACTGATATATATCACGATGCAGAAAGCCAGATATCACCCAGCCCTTAGCTGCTTTTCATTCAAATGACTCCCAAAGCGGCTTACAAGCAATAAATAACAAATACTTAACAGAACATCACAATTGCAGCACAAATCATATGAAATAATCAACAAATAATCATCAATAAAACAATTACTTTATATAAAACACCATTTAAGAGACGCAGACTGATCTTCCTACAACAGGGATGACGAATCTCCAGCCCACAGGTGCAATTAGCTTCACCAGATCTGCCCCAAGCCACGCCCATCTGCTTTACACCTGGCGTCATCTAGGATGTCAGGTGTGGGGCAGGTAAGGGTGGGGCTTGGATGAAAGGGGCTTTTCAGATGCTGCTGAGCAGCTGCCCCTTGAGCAGAACTTCCAGAACTGCCAGCTATCAGCTGACAGAGGTGGACAAGCACTGTCCCTAGGGCTTCCCCAGCGCGGAGAATCGGTCAATCGCCAGCGCTCGCAAAGCACTGCACACACTTTTCAGTCTATACAGTTTGACTGCAAACCAAGCAGGTGAAAGAAAACCTGACATCATTGCAACATCAGATGATTGACAGCACTGGCCCACAGGAGGGGGGTGGAGATACGGATTGGGCCCACGAGCCAGATCCCTTTCCCCACTCCGGTTTTGCAAGGCGTCCAGTGAAAGGACAGTTCCAATTGTGCGCACGATGAACCATGCACATGGTATGCTATTTTGCAATTATCAAAGGATTCTACGTCCCCTCAGGTTACCAAAAGTCATCAGCCTCTGCTGTGGAAACGTCTTCCCAAGGCATGTGGCAAGTGATGCCCTTAGTAAGCCGCTGACTACGATGCAAATTTTAAGGATGACTTCACTGTACGTTATTTTTTTTCTCCCACTTCTCAAAAATGAAGCAGTTTCCCCCTCCTGCCAGAAAGAGGAAGGGTGAATTTCTTTATGACTGCTACCCCAGTTTGAGCCTGCCCATCAGCATTCCCTATGAAGCGAGTCGCAATGGAATCTGTGAAAGTAGCTGGAAGCAAAGCATGAGAAATAGAGAACTGGGGTGAGGAGGGGAGCAAGAAATCAAAGTTTTCACGTCTTTGTGCACTTTCAAAGTTCCCAGAGCAGGGATTCCAAAATAGTGATGACTAACTATTCCAGTTAAAACAAGTGGTGGAGGTCAAAAGCTTTCTAGGTACTGAAGTAAGCAACCAACAAAAATAGATAGATAGATGATGATAGATTAGACAGATGATAGATAGATATAGACAGATAGACAGATGACAGATGTGATCTTACCTCTTCAGGAATTCTCCAAAGTCTCCTAGAGATCTAAGCGAAGAGTGAAACCTGCCAATTTTAAATCCAGAACATTGTTATTAAATAATTGCACTGTAAGTGGAATGCTGCTCAAATAATCTGTCATGTACTACTACTACTACTTATAATAATAATAATTTATTATTTATACCCCACCCATCTGGCTGAGTTTCCCCAGCCACTCTAGGCGGCACCCAATCAAGTGTTAAAAACAATACAGCATGAAATATTAAAAACTTCCCTAAACAGGGCTGCCTTCAGATGTCTTTTAAAGATAAGATAGCTGCTTATTTCCCTCACATCTGATGGGAGAGCGTTCCACAGGGCAGGCGCCACTACCAAGAAGGCCCTCTGTCTGGTTCCCTGTAACCTCACTTCTCGCAATGAGGGAACTGCCAGAAGGCCCTCGGCTGTGGATCTCAGTGTCCGGGCTGAACGATGGGGGTGGAGACACTCCCTCAGGTATACTGGGCTGAGGCCATTTAGGGCTTTAAAGGTCAGCACCAACACTTTGAATTGTGCTCAGAAACGTTTGTTTGACGTTTCTGTTTTTCCATGCAAAGGTGGACTAACGAAGAGGCCAGAACGCCCCCTGGGGGTCCCTCTCATGCAAACTGTCTGCTGTGTCTCTTTTCATCATGAACCGTGGTACACATTTGCACCTGCACCAAGATTAATGCTCTTCATAGTTAGCTTTAAACCACAGTTTGAAGACAAGGCTGCAAGGCAGTTTACAATCCTTGGTTCAAGTTACAGACAGCCCACCCTCTTTTCCTCAGCTGAGGAGAAATGGCTGCCCCCTCTCTGCTCCTCAAATGATTGATATGTATCCTGATCAGGGAACCTCAGCACGGCTGGGCCCAGCCACTAGACAGGGTGAAGCCACTGCCTCGGGCAGCCCCACTTCCCCCTTAGAGGGGTACCAGTGCTTCAGCTGCGACCGCAAATGGGTTGTCACCTTTCATATCCACATAGCTGAATTGAAACAACCAGGTTCCTCCTTTGTCCTGCTTGGTTACATTCTTGATCAGCCTTTCTCAAGCTTGGGTCCCAATATGTTGTTGAACTACAACTCCCATCATCCCTAGCTAGCAAGGCCAGAGCTCAGGGATGATGGGAGTTGTTGTCCAACAACATCTGGGGACCCAAGGTTGGGAAACACTGTTCTTGAGAGATGGTGCACCCCCTCCATCAATGCCACACCTATAAGAGCCAAGGATGAACCAAAGCATGCCCAATAGGTTCAGAAACGGGATATTTTTGAATACTGTCTCTTTTGCAAAACAGCCTGGCTTAAAACCCAAATTGAACACAGCCACGTTGAAGTCCACAGCCTCTGAAAACTGAATCTGTTCAAAAACATGAAGTAAAAGGTTTCTCCTCAGAAGGACGCTTTCTCGTGAGGAAAGTTATCTGACCTTTGGGGTCAGCCATGGCATGAAGCACGTACACCATGGGCACACAGGATTTTCCATTGCAGCAGGAAAATTTTGATGTATGTATTGTTTTAAAGTAGAAGTGATAAAGCCAGATTAAACTGGGGTGGGGAGATCTGGGACGGCATTCTGAAGAGGACAACATCGTGGAGAAGCTGTGAAAAAGCTGCAGGCCTGAGCAGCATGGATTCTACAATAAACTCCCATGTGGAAGCTCCCAAAGATCACTCACAGAAGCCACCTAGATAGTCTTGGACTCACGTTTTCATCGTCTACATACAGCCTGCTGAATATGTATTACTTCCAGGCCAAGAAGACAGACCTTTGTTTTCCATCTCATGGAGGAATACCATGTCCCCCTGCCGCTCTTGCTTTTGAACGATTCTGTCCATACAGCCTTCACCTACATTTAGAGTTTTGTTTACCATCCTCATAACAGATGTGTGGGATGCAGGTGGCGCTGTGGGTTAAACCACAGAGCCTAGGACTTGCCGATCAGAAGGTCGGCGGTTCCAATCCCCACGATGGGGTGAGCTCCCGTTGCTCGGTCCCTGCTCCTGCCAACCTAGCAATTCGAAAGCAAGTCAAAGTGCAAGTAGATAAATAGGGACCGCTCCGGCGGGAAGGTAAACGGCGTTTCCATGCACTGCTCTGGTTTGCCAGAAGCAGCTTGGTCATGCTGGCCACATGACCCGGAAGCTGTACGCCGGCTCCCTCGGCCAATAAAGCGAGATGAGCGCCGCAACCCCAGAGTCAGTCACGACTGGACTTAATGGTCAGGGGTCCCTTTACCTTTTTACCCAAACATGTACTTTAGTCATGCCCAGCCATTTTTACTTTTTTAAAAAAAACTTTTTTCAACGAATAGCAGGTCCCCATGCCACATTACAAATTGCTTTTGAAATTCCCTAGGATTTCAAAAGTGTTTGGCAGTGTAATAAGAGAGAGAGAGAGAGAGGCTTGGGGCCGAGAAATGCACAGCCCCTCTCAGATGCATAGCTTTTGTTTCCTAGTCAATATATTCCAGTAAAGCAAAGAGAATTATATACGTTACTGTTTAGGAGCCATCTAACAAAATTGTTTTAGCCATAGATAAAGCACACTTCTTTTTTTTAAGGAAGCTAGTTCAGTACCTATAACTCAACTGCCCAACTGTATGTTCTGGGAGAGAAGCTTATCACACATGCCAAGTTTGAGCAATCGCACTTTACAGTCAATTTAACTTAAGGCAATACACAGCTGCTTGCTTTGGAAGTTTCCTGCTGAGGAAGAAATAATGAAGGCCATATGATCAGTCTTCCAGCTTGCATTAAAAATTAAGTCATGGGAGTGGGAAGAACTGCGTAACAGCATGGTTAAAAACAACATCGACCACAGACCAGCAAGATAAAAGGCTCCAGTGACTTTTCTTTTTTAAAAAAATCCGGTCCTCCGCTATTCTACTCTTTAATTGTTATGATGACATGCTGAACGGTGGAAGGCAGAAAATAATTATCCTGCAAATGGGTCTTCCAAACGTACTGACCACTGCTCACGTCTCATGAGGAAATTGCAACACTGGCTGCACAGAGGAGAAGCATCCGGGAACCTTTAGCTGACACTGGAGGCCCACGTGGTCTAGCAATTATAGTGTTGGGACTTGGGTGATTTGCAAAATGTTATGCAAGATCACCCTGTAGAACTCTGAGCCGTGCTTCTTCAGACTGCAGGTGAGTAGGCACTTTTCGTTCCTGAAGGCAATCCACAGAAAATACAGTGGTACCTCGGGTTAAGTACTTAATTTGTTCCGGAGGTCCGTTCTTAACCTGAAACTGTTCTTAACCTGAAGCACCACTTTAGCTATTGAGGCCTCCCGCTACTGCCGCGCCGCCAGAGCACGATTTCTGTTCTCATCCTGAAGCAAAGTTCTTAACCCGAGGTATTATTTCTGGGTTAGCAGAGTCTGTAACCTGAAGCATATGTAACCTGAAGCGTATGTAACCCCAGGTACCACTGTACTCATAGACTGCATACCATAGATTGAAAGCACTTGGCTTTCCCCAAATAATTCTGGAAACTGCACTTTGTTAAGGGTGCTGGGAATCACAGCTCTGTGGGGAGTAAATCACAGTTCCCAAGCTTCTTCGGTGCTGTGTATGAAGCCCCTACGTGCAGGAAACCAGAACATCAGGGGATTAGAGCTGCACTAACCTATTTTCCTTGATGTCCTGGTTTTCTACATGCAGGATTTCTAAATTATTACTATTAACTAACTCCAATCAGAAGTGATACTGCCCGACAACTCTGCAGTCTCATTCTATCCTCTCATTTTAGGCAACCTAAAATTAATGGTGAAGGATGAAGGGAGATCTACAGACGTGGATCATAGAATAGTAGAGTTGGAAGGGACCCTGATGATCATCTAGTCCAACCCCCTGCAACGAGGGAACATGCAGCTGTCCCATAAGGGGATCGAACCTGCAACCTTGGCATTATCAGCACCTCTCTCTAAGCAACTGAGCTACCCAGCTGACGACGAATAAATTATACAAATAAAAAATACATACACACACACAGCAGTCTGTTGTTTTTGTATGGAAGTGAGAGCTGGACCATAAAGATGGCTGAACACCAAAGAATTGATGCTTTTTAATTATGGTGCTGGAGGAGACTCTTGAGAGTCCCATGGACTGCAAGAAGATCAAACCTATCCATTCTTAAGGAAATCAGCCCTGAGTGCTCACTGGAAGGACAGATCCTGAAGCTGAGGCTCCAATACTTTGGCCACCTCATGAGAAGAGGAGACTCCCTGGAAAAGACCCTGATGTTGGGAAAGATGGAGGGCACAAGGAGTAGGGGATGACAAAGGACGAGATGGTGGGACAGTGGTCTCAAAGTCACCAACACGAGTTTGATCAAACTGTGGGAGGCAGTGGAAGACAGGAGTGCCTGGCGTGCTCTGGTCCATGGGGTCACAAAGAGTCGGACACGACTAGACGACTAAACAACAAACACACAGCAGCAGATGGCATGGTAGGCTGCCACCACTCACCTGACCTCCGGCCTGTTGCATAGTTGCTGCTTACTGGGAGGGAGAGGGGCAAATGCATCAGCGGAACCAATCTGGCGTTTCTGTCAATGTGTTTGACATCAACCTCGCCAAGCCGTCCACCACTACATTATAGGCTGACGATCCCTAGCAATGTTTCAAAGTAGAAGACCTGGAAAAATGACTGACACCTCCTTGGGAGTTTCTGTGTCGTCATGAAATTTAAAAAATGAAGTGAAATGTCTTGAAGCGAAGGTCTCAGATGAAATTATCTTCCTGAATTTCTGCCAATAGTATAGAATCACAGAATTGTGGCGTTGGAAGGAACCATGAGAGTAATCTAGCAATGCAGGAGTCTTTTGCCCAACATGTGGCTCCAACCCACAACCCAGAGATTAAAGAGTCTCATGCTCTACCGACTCCACTATCACAGTAATTCACTAGTGGTCCAAAACAATCTCAGCAGTCATTCCAATCATAATTCCAGGAGGAACGTCTCCCAAGTAAAAAAGAAAAGAAAAGGTTTGACTTTGCTTCGTCCCCCTGCACCCTAAACTACTCCCTAAATCTGAACACCTCCTAGGCAGCATTCGAAACTCCCCTTGTTCTAGGCGCATCTTGCAACAGGGAATTTCATAATTAGCACAAGCAGTTTCTGAGCTCACCTAAGATTTCAGATTAAAACTGCAAGGTGGAAGGAAAGGAGCACCTTTTTCTGCCTCCCCACTTCCAGCTACTCTCCGAAGACTGGTGAAGAGACCCTCTTAAGAATATTAGGGGGCTGGGCAGGGGAAGGACTAGAGCATGTGAAAAAGGAACATAAGGTTTTAGCTGTAGTTCATTCATTTTCAGCTTTGTATTCTTGTCACAAAAAAACTCACCAAGACATTCTGTTGTTGCGCCCATAACCTTGGTTTAAGGTGCTGTTTAGCGCCTAGCTTTCATATCTCAGTTTCTAACCCTGCTCCTAGGCTTTAGCTCAGTGGTAGAGATTCTGTGTGGCATACAGAAAGCCTCAGTTCAATCCTCGCCATCTACACAGAGAGGGTGGTTTAAAACCCAGAGATGTCTGTCTAAAACCAATGGCAGCTAGATGGACCAATGGTCTGATTCGGCATAGAACACGGTCTAATTTTTGCATGCAGCAGATATTTGCCTGGACTCAGGATAAGTAACAAAACCTGCTTGCAAATTAGCTGACTAGACCTACCAAATTGGGCCAGCTTGCCCCTGTGACTTAAATACACATGCAAGCAGGCTAAATAAAGGGTCCCACCCTCACCCACCAGTGGTCTTAAATAATTCCAGAAACACGAAATTATTTCATTATGCTTCCTCATCAAGATGCCTTTCCCAGAACTGAAGGTTACTCAGGACTGTTGGTTATTATGGCAATTCAGTGGAGCCCTCTGCCACTGTACCAATAAAATATTACATCAAAACAGTCAGAGCAAAACCATCGCTTATGGTAGAAACAGAAAGGCCGTGTGAGGAAGGCTAACAAAGCTGGAGAAAACATCTCCGAGTGACAACATACCCTCAGAGACTAGCACAAAAACCAAGAGCAACAGCTCCTAAACGCCAGCATCAATGCCTTCTGAAATAAGACAGGGTTTTGATCTTGTGACTTTTTTTTCTTCTTCCACGCACTCTGCAAGTCACATGGTGCTGCTTTTCTCCTTTTATGGGCAAAAAAAGCAGAAGAAAGCCAGTGCAGTTCAGTTGGGGGGGGCGGTTGGAGGCTCACTTCACTTTTAGCCGCATGAATTAGAAACACGGCAAGTTGTAATGCAAGTCACCCTTTCGCACCTCGGTGTGAAAACACACACACACACACACACACACACACACCCTGAAACGAAAAGCAAACTCCTTTGCTTCTCTTCTCAAATGTGAGCAAGCTACAAATCGATATTCATCATCTGAAGCGTAAAAGAGGTTTTCTTTAAAAACAAAACAACCCACAAGTGACACATTCGGTGCTGATATATGCATGTGCCTTCTTTTAAATTCATTGTCGAGCAAATGTGATGATCACTGCTTATATCACTGGCCTCGTTTCCCCCCACCCTGCCGACTGTCACAGAGCAGCAACAAAAAAACTCATGCTTGCATAATATGACATTTCCATCGGTTTTCTACATATGTCCTAAGTTTCAGCATCTGCCTCCTACTACTGGTTGGTTAAATTTTGTTTTCCTGCTTTTTTAAAAAAGAAAAAGGAGCTCAGCGCAACTGGATAATAGCTGGACAGCTTGCTAAAAAGCTACCATTCTTCCAAGCTGTCCAAGGATATGTATTTTAGACTGGCTGGGATTTTATTTTATTTTTAAAAAAGATTTGTGTACTGCTGTATCAAAAAGGTATCTATTGTGGTGGGTTTACAACAACATTAAAAAAACACAAAAACAAACAATAAAATATTAAAAACAAGTGAAACGCAAAAAAGAAATTAAAAACAAAAATGATGTAAGAATGACCTTGGTAAGTTTGTGATGTATAATCCACACCATCTTATTATGATCCTCAGCTTTTATTACATATACAGTCAAACCTCAGTGGTTGAACGTAATCTGTTCCAGAAGCCCATTCGTCTTCCGAAATTTCGGCAACCGAGGCGCAGCTTCCGATTGGCTGCAAGAACTTCCTGCACTCAAGCAGAAGCCACGTCAGATGTTTGGCTTCTGAAAAACGTTCGGAAACCGGAGCATTTACTTCCAGGTTTTCAGCGTTCAGGAGCTGAAATGTTCCAAAACAGAGCCATTCGGGAAGCAAGGTTTGGCTTGCAGAAAAATTAATCTCAATAAAAGATAGCAAAAATCCCGATGCAGCCCATAGTACAAGACAATTTACTCAAAAGGAGTAAACAAACATCACACCCACATAAGTAGCTTGATCCCATTCCTTCTGGTCTCCTAGTTAACCCAAGGAGGACTTTTAATTTATTTTTAAATGTGCATGGTGCGTGACAGAATTGAAAGTATTATGTTCATTGGATGGCAAGACGGCGACTTTGCAGGTTGCTGCATTTGCCTCATGACTGAATACTGTGATGTTGGATTTGATCACGCAAGGTTCGGTGGCACTAAAGGACCATTCATTTTGGAGCAGACAGCAACGATTTATTTCTAAAGAGTTTTCTTTACCCACTTCAAATGTCGCTGGATTTGGCCATCGCTTCTCTCCATTGAGTCATAAATTATGGACTCCACTACATTAGGAATAAAACAGCAATTTGAAAGCACTATCCACATGCCACGCCAGATGGCGTCAGAGAGCAGCAAATTTTTATACGCGATTTTCCGTAGGGATTTTTTCTTTCATTATAACCATCTAATTTCTGACTTATTTATAGCGTTTTCCCCCTGTGTGTAGATCCACCCTAAGTCTCAAACACTTGCATGCTTGCAGACCCCCTAGAGTAAAATGGAGGCAGCACTTCAAGACTGTCTTGAGGACAAAAGGTGCTGGATGAAGGACAAAGAAGAACTGCTCCATGCAATATATCAATTCCTGTCTGATATCCCTGGAAACCGTCCAATAGCACTGATGCAACTGAATCTGCTGCTCCTGCCCCACACAGGTAATGGGGAAGGATAGCCTATGTCTCTAAAACAGTGATTCTTAACATTTTGGGGGGTCACAAACCCCTCTGAGAATCTGCTGAAATCTTTGGACCCCATTCCCAGTATTTTCTCCCTTCACAAATATACATTTCAAAGCAACAGGAAGGAAACTGAATGAGGGAGGGAATTACATTTTTTTTGCACCTGGTTCACCCCCTGAAACCCATCCTAGGGGGCATCTCAGGTCAAAAACCCCTGGTCTATAGGGACCCCTGTACTAGTAGCCTAGCTAAAAAAAGGGGGGGGGGGGAATCCAGCTGAGGCAGCCTATAAATATACTTATTAATCAACTCAGTTACATGCAGGGCTTTTTTTCAGGCGCAACTTGCCAGAGCTCAGCCCTGGCACCTCTCAGGTGGGCACCATTGCCTTTATAAGACAACAAGAGAGGCGTTCATGGTGAGTTCCAGTCCTTTTTTCCCTACAAAAATAGCAATGCATTACATCACCAAAAAATGATCAATGTAAACGTATAAAGAACACCTGGGTGGAATCTTCACACATATAAAAACCGTTCTGAAAATGCTTTTTTAAAAAGGGGTTTAAAAAATACATCGAATTTTCCATAAGGCTTGCCATCTAGTGTCAGATTGTATATTGCACTTAAAACACACTTTAAACGTTTTATTTGCAGCTGTATAGCTGAGACCCTGAACATTTAATAAAGGTAAAGGTAAAGGGACCCCTGACCTTAGGTCCAGTTTCGAACGACTCTGGGGTTGCAGCGCTCATCTCGCTTCATTGGCCGAGGGAACCAGCGTACAGCTTCCGGGTCATGAGGCCAGCATGACTAAGCCGCTTCTGGCAAACCAGAGCAGCGCACGGAAACGCCGTTTACTTTCCCGCCGGAGTGGTACCTATTTATCTAACTGCACTTTGATGTGCTTTCGAACTGCTAGGTGGGCAGGAGTTGGAACCGAGCAACGAGAGCTCACCCCGTCGCAGGGATTCGAACTGCTGTCCTTCCGATTGGCAAGCCCTAGGCTCTGTGGTTTAGACCACAGCACCACCCGCGTCCCTTGAACATTTAATAGTATCTGCTATATGGACAAAACAGCATAGGAATGGAAAACTAAACAATCCCCCCCCCCCCTATAAAAAAAATGGATGACAAAAAGCCACTTGAAGATGAAAGGGAGTCTTTAAACAAACCATTCAATGATTCTACGACTCCTGGAGTTTCCATAAAGGCTGTGACTTTGCCTTTCAAAGTCCACCTACACAAGTTTGTGCAGCACATTAGCTACCTGCGGTCCAAAACAAAAGAAACACCCTTTTTTGTTGTTGCAAAGCTCCCCTGCCTTCTTGCTTGAAAGTAATCCCTGCTCACCAAAGGTAAGAATCCTCTCCAAATCCTCTGGTATTAAGCAGTTCTCCACGGCCACCTTTTCAGAGGGCCTGCCTCTAACTCTCCAAGCCTGTTCAGCAGCTGAATAGCTAAGTGGGGAATAATTTCAACTAATGATTCACTCAGTGTTTTTATTCGTGCAGTTGGTGTTCTGCAATGCTTCAGTCAAGGGCTGACTTACACAAAACTTCACTATTCTCCATGTCGGAAGGAGCATGCTCTTAACGCTTAAATTGGTGGCAAAAGAGACTTTTTGGTGCAAGCTTCAAAATCCGCATCGTGCAGGGGGACCCAAAAGGAGGAAAAGGACGAGGCAGGCTCTCTAAGCCAAGTGGAAAAATAGGACACAGTTTTGACGCTTATAGCTTTCTCACTAATTTGGCGTAAAATAAGTTGGGACGCTGCAACGCTGCCGCCGCCAGCCTGCCTAGAGGCAGGAGAGACTGATCCAGCTCATCCGCTGCGTAAAGCTGACAGGGGAACAGGTGATATGAGCAGCTCAGGTACCTGTAGCCACCAGCCAAATATGTGGCTGGAAGCCAGTCCTCAAGTGGTGGCAAAAGATACAAGCTACACCTCCTGAAATAATTCATAGAAACATAGAATTGGAAGGGACCATGAGGGTCATCTTCCTGCAAAGCCGGAATATTTTGCCCAATGCAGGGCTTGAACCCACGACCCTGAAATTAAGAGGCTTGTGCTCTACCAACTGGGCTCTTTATCTCATTCCTCTTCTATACAGTGGTTCCTCGGGTTAAGTACTTAATTCGTTCCGGAGGTCCGTTCTTAACCTTTCTTAACCTGAAACTGTTCTTAACCTGAAGCACCACTTTAGCTAATGGGGCCTCCTGCTGCCGCCGCGCTGCCCGAGTACAATTTCTGTTCTCATCCTGAAGCAAAGTTCTTAACCCGAGGTAATATTTCTGGGTTAGCAGAGTCTGTAACCTGAAGCGTCTGTATCCTGAAGCGTATGTAACCTGAGGCACCACTATACAACTTTTAAAGGTATACACTGTCCTAAGTACCCATGTTAGATTAGCTTATAGTAGGGCTGCCATACATTTCAAAGATGGAATTGACGTTCAAGGCGGCGCTTTGTCTTGGATCTTAGACAAGTCAGCCGAACAATTTATTCTTTAAAAAAAGCTTAACAATTTTGCTGTCTTCCTATAAAAAGCTTAACAACTTTTGGGGTACAGTTGTACCTTGGATCTCAAACACCTTGGCTCCCGAACAAATCGAAGTAAGTGTTCCAGTTTTCGAATGATTTTTGGAAGCCAAACTTCCAGTGCCTTGGTTTTCGAATGGTTTTGTGAGTCGAATGGACTCCCAGAACACATTCTGTTCGAGAACAAAGGTACAAATGTATCCTGGTTTTTACCTTTTGAAATACGGCAACCTTAGCTTATGGCATCCAAACCCAGCATTATTTTAAGGGACTCTTCTATAGGGTTTCTAAAGCATCAGTTCATAGTGTGAGTCCTTTAAAAGAGGCCCTTGAAAAGACTCACCCTGTACATAAAGGTAAAGGGACCCCTGACCATTAGGTCCAGTCGTGGCTGACTCTGGGGTTGCAGCGCTCATCTTGCTTTATTGGCCGAGGGAGCCAGAGTTCAGCTTCTGGGTCATGTGGCCAGCATGACTAAGCCGCTTCTGGCGAACCAGAGCAGCACACGGAAACGCCGTTTACCTTCCCGCTGGAGCGGTACCTATTTTTCTACTTGCACTTTGACGTGCTTTCGAACTGCTAGGCTGGCAGGACACCCTGTGCATACATACATACATACACACACATAATTTTATTAGTATGCTGCCTTTCCACAGTTCAAACTATGCTCAAGGCAGCTTGCAACATGGAAAAATACGGTACATAACTGCAGCATAACAAAAGCAGTCGTGAGCAATAAATATTTTTTTTAAATGCACAACCAAACTGAACAATTTCCACATAAAGCAGAACAAGATCTATAGTAAAGATACAAAAAAAAAGAAAGAAAAACCCAACAGCAGCAGCAGCAACCACCCCACAACAACACCCCAGTCCAAAAGTCTGTTCAGCAGCCTCAGCTTTTGCAGCTGGAGTCAGTCAGGGCTCCCAGGCAAGGTGGAAAAAGACCTGCAAGGCAGGGAGCAGGTCTTCCAGGACTCACAGCCTCTTCCACGAACCCCTACAACAACCCTGTGAGGTAGGCTGAGAGATATTGACTGGCCCAAGGTCACCCAGTGAGCTTCATGGCTGAATGAGCTTCAAACTCTGGCCTCCCAGGAGTTTTAGTCCAGCACTGTAGTCATGACGCCATGCCAGCTTATGAACATTATGGTATCATGAAGAATCCAGCAGCATGCAGTGAAATTCTTCATAGGGAAACAGTTAGGGTCACAGTCATCAGATTGTGAGGGGGGCAACATCGCACCAGTGATATCGCAATGTCCTGATGTTGTGCGCATGAGCATCGTGCTTCCCTCCCTAAGCCAAGCAGAAGCTTCCTAGGCTTAGGGAAGGAGGCACCGGGCTCCTAATTTATTGGGAACATTTAGGGGACTAGCCTAGTCCACTGGCAGCACACGGCTGAGAAAGTAAAACGGAATAATAACTTGAACCCCCTTTAAGAAAAGCCGCTTTGCTATGAAGAAGGCAAGAACTTTAAGCCTGGTTGGGCCAATCTGAAGGCTTGATAAAACTTCATTCTAGCTCCATTAACTGATAACCAAAGAACTCAGCAAAGAAAGAGAAGCACTCTTACTAAACCGGAAGTTAAGAGTGAGTGGGTAGTTAGGTTAGCCAAAACACATCAGGGACGAACAGATAAGTCTATTTCTGGTTTGTGGCAGATCCAAGCATGTTCATTCACAAGTTTGCTCCGTTCTGCTTCTATTCACTTTGCTTTTAAAAAAAGAAGAAGAAAAAGTGCATTATTTTGGGCCGGTCTTTTTTCACCGAAATATGAAATTTACTTCAAGACGCACACATTTGTAGACATTTTTACCCTAAAAAGGCACTTTTAATATGCATTTGGGCACGTTTATTAAGCCAAGAACAGTAAATGTGCAGAACTGCAAAAACTGATGGATCATGATGTTTTGATCCGCATATTCGTTCAGGTAGGGTGAATCAGGTTGGTTTGCACAGACTCAATGAAACCCATAAGAATCCCTAAAACATACACAGTCTGTCTGCCTAGATCGGACCCTTTTGTCATTTTAACTGGAGGCATGGACTGATGGGAGACAGTATCCAATCTGGGTCACCCTGTTAGTCTCACTCCCACCCCCGCAGAGCTAAAATGGCGCTGCTGGCTCAGCTGCCAATAAGCCCACAGCCAAGATGCCATGGTCTGCACTGTAATTTTCATGTCACTCACTGCACCCACAATTTCCACCTGTTGCAAGAATGACAGCACAAAACAGCAGTCTGGTAAGTGGGCTGCTAACCATGCTTCTTGCAGCCAAGCTGACACTCATGATACAATTCAGATGTTACGAAACCCAGGACCAAAGGAACATGCTCAGAGGCCTCCTGATGCCGTCGTGCCACCGGAGCACGATTTCTGTTCTCATCCTGAAGCAAAGTTCTTAACCCGAGGTACTATTTCTGGGTTAGCGGAGTCTGTAACCTGAAGCGTATGTAACCCAAGGTACCACCGTACTTTTTTGGGTGGGGCGACAGGGGGCTGGTGGGGTTGGGGCCCCTGAATGGAGTAACTGTGCCCCCGAAGGACTAGGTGCACAGCCAGGAAGTCATTTGGGACTCACAGCTGTCCATGGAGGCGCAGGTCAATTCTGTGTCCAGGGCAGCTGTTTACCAGCTCCATCTGGTATGCCAGCTGAGCAGTGTTCGAAACTCCCATTGTTCCAGGCGCATTTTGCAATAGGGGATTTCCTTAGAGTGAACTCTGAGCCCAGTACTGCACCTAAGATTTCAGATTAAAACTTCAGAGTGGAAAGAGGACCTTTTTCTGTCTCCCCACTTCCAGCTACTCTCCGAAAACTGGAGAAGGGGCCCTCTTAAGAATATTAGGGGGGAGGGCAGGGGAAGGACTAGACCCTGTGAAAAATGAACATAATATTTTAGTTGCAGTTCATTCATTTTCAGCTTTGTTATTAAAAAAGTGTGCCTAGACATTATGTTGCTGCGTCCATAACCTAGGTTTAAGGTGCCATTTAGCTCCTAGCTTCCATATTTATTTTTAATTTACCTTCCTGGTTTTCAAATGACTGAAGATGTTGGCAGATTCCCCCACCCCACCCCGGATAACCATTGTTGAGACATTTCATTCCGAATCTGCTAGACAGAACTACGCAGAGGATGACGACAGGTGGGAGTCCTGCTCTCCCAGTGTAAATCCTGGCTACATCCATGCACACCCACCATCAATTTGGAGACCACAACCACTTCTCCCTGAGCAAATTCAGCCCTCAAGGAGCAAAAGGTTCTGCACCATGTATTCACTCCAAAAAGATGTGATTTTCTTCTCATCTTCCCCCCCATCCCCCAACTCTCTGGTCCTCAACCATCCCCAAGTAAGATCCATCCCTTTGAAAAAGCAATCCATTTCTTTAAAAGGTAACATGTAAAAATGCACATGTCTTAAAATATACAATGCTAAAAAAAAAGCCCCAGCATGGTTGCCCTTAAAGAGGGGAAGAGAGGAGGGAAACGGTTCACTCTGCAGCAAGGAGGCAGGGGTCACAGGAGTCTTGCCATTTTCTCACCTCCTTATTTTAAAATGCTTCGTTCCCAGAGGCAGAAGTGCTACTGGATCGTCTTGCTCACAATGTATCACAGGCCACAATTGTTTAAAAGCCTATTTACTACAGCGATAATGCCAGCTTAAATGTCTACACATGCTAACATGCTGAGCAAGATGAAAGGGGATGGGAACATTTAAGCCCACATTATTACTTGAGTCACCGGCTAATTTAAATGATGACCCATCCTTTTAAGCTCAAGGCAGCTTCACAACCTAATGACAACATGCTTGGGATGCTGCAAGATGACCAGTCCCCTCTCTGGTCCTCAGCGCTGATTCACCCAGGGATGTGCTACCCTCCTCATCTCATATTTGGATGACTTAACCACTGAATACATTTACTATCTTGAGCCAAACGCAGCTGCTGCAAGGTCTGCCTACAGTGTTCAAGATGGGAAGCTTTATTCACAGTTGCGAGTCATCTTTCTCGCGACCCTGCAGTCATCTTCTCGTGAACACAAAGAACTATGGGTGGATTGACAGAACGCATGTTCATGACTAGATCCCTGCAGCATCCCAAGAGATGACTTGCATGTGTGAATGAACTCTCATTTGACAGATAATGCTTACAAGGGACATTTTGGCCCATAACTTTCTCTGTAGAAGGGCTAGAGAATGTGTGTGTGTAATGAAAGCTCAGCGCACCTTCCCAGGGGCACCACTGGAAGCTGTGATGGGAGAAGCAGAGCCCATGGGCACCAGGTTGGTGAGCCCAGCTGTAGCTGATAGCATATGTTGGATTAAAATAGCATTCAATTAACAAAAAAAACCTTTTGCTTTAACATGTTGTATTAAGGGATTTCCAGTTCACACAGGCTCCAAAATGCTGGGAAGTTAACCTAAGGGCAACTCCTTTAACAGATGCATTATTTAGGTGTTATTGATACGGTATGGTGTCTAACCCTGTGTTTAGTTCCAGCTTCACCAAAATCGTGGAGCTGCATGGCTGTTGCAGTGGACACAAGTCTTAGATTTTCTGTTAAGTGGAATAAACACATGGAGTCTATGCAACTGAAGCTACCATTCAATATTATCAAAGTGGCAACCAATATCATCCTCATAGAATGATGGGTGGCTCAACAAATCAGGATTCAGTTCTTGAACACAGCTTCCTGTGGCATGCCAACCCGGCGGTGGGGAATTAAACCCTTGTCAAGTTAGCTATTAATCCATATTAAACTTTTGGCTATTAAACTTTTGGTTGTGGATATTACTCAGCAAAGAGTTCCAAAAAAACAACAACACCCCAGGTCTCCTGGAAGTTGTCTTTTTATGTTTAGGAAGCAGAATTTTTGCTGCCTGCTAACTGCAGGAAGTCTTGTATCCAGTTTTCTGAGCTTGGTATGGTCCATGCTTTCCAATGCTGTTGCTTGTTTGTTTGTAGAATTTGTAAGCCACTTGATAAAATGAAACTTTCCCAATGGATAAAACGTTGCAGATTTGTCAGTTTCGCTGCTAGCATGGCTCAATGGAACCATGCTGTAACAGTCTATGTATGTCCTAGGATGCTCAAACGCCCCCCCCCCCCAAAAAAGAAAATACTTCATTTTTCACCAACCACGTTTAGTTATTTTCAAGGGTTAGGGGATCATGCCTCTGCTCTTCCCAAATCAGAAATTCTCACCACTGTTTAATCCAGGAGTGAGCAACAGGCACACTGGGCTCTGCATGGAGAGCTCTGGGTGATTTGTGGTAGACCAAGGGTTTGACACCCAACTGTTTAGCAACAGCAAAATGCCTTTTTGCACCTAAATTGGGCTGCTGTAAAGAAGAAGGCTAACCAGAAGAGGACCTTTGTGCAAAGGCCCTGTGGGCTCAATTCAGTTCTGGATCTGAAAACAAATTCCTAGGTTCTGAATGTGCCTCAAGGCACCCCGTTCTTTAATTCTAATTGGATGTCTTTTGCACTTGGCTCTGAACAATAGATTTGGGGGTTTTAGTGAAAAATATAGCAGATACGTCAAGAAGGAAGTCTGCCTAACGTATTCAACATCCTTTCCATTCCACATAATGAAGACTTTGCTACTTACTGACTTTGCTAGCCATCATACTCCTATATGGCTTGATGAGAGGCCAGTTCTGTGGTCCAACCCCACCGGCTGCTGCTGCTAGCAGATTGCCATCTCTTTCATGTCTGCATGAATAGGTGCACAAACTTGCTTCTAAGGAGAAATATTCTTGCAAAGACATTGCCGGTCTGAACTGATGTTCACTGGAAAGCACTCAACAAGACATTAAAAGCTGCTGAACTATAACCGCAGGTACTCTTCAGAAAGTACAAAGGGAGCTTTAGCAATCGAGGAATTCTGAACTAATTAAAACATGGTTTCGATATGCTGAAGCAAGGATGAATCCCACCGCAATCTATCTCTCAGCATACTACGATTAGTACTGCTGGGATATTCAAACTACAAGATTTGGCTTGTATCTGTGCATTAAAAAATAAATAAATCCTAATCTGTTTCTGAGCTGTTCTGTGCTTTCTTCACTTCCATCTGTAATCTGGGTTCCAAGCTGCTTAGTATAAAATGGATAAAATGTGCTTCCTTTTCACTATAATGGGAAATCTAAAAAAAGGACTGTAACTTTTTTCTCTTTTAGCCAAAGCAGATTAAATTTACAGGCATGTGAGCCCCGCCCACCTGTGGATTATCCTGCTAGTATCCTGCAAACTAACAGGTCCAGGGGCTTTTTGTGGGAGAAGTAAAAGGCACTTATTTTCCACCGTAATCCTTTACAGGGAAGGGAGGAGGGGCTCCTCTCTTGTTCTTTCTCACCTTAAAATAAACAAGAGGCAGCAAGTGGTGTGTATTTTTGACTGCCCGTTTTTATAGCCTTTCCAGTGGTCGCTTGTGTTCTCAGAATTAGACTTTACAGGCCTCAAATAAGTCCTTAAAATATGAGACTGTCTAGAACTCTGCCTGCGAAGTTCTGAAGAGCTCTGGGTTTTGTATTTTTATTAAAGCAGAGCAACACATAAATTTTTTAAAAAACAAAACAAAACCACACACACAAACACAACTAAGCTTTTAACATGTTAGAAAGTCATTTGCTGCTGTGGTTGAACAATGAACAAATTGACAGCTCTTGCAGTGCTCCCCAGCAACATTTTGGGTAGCCTTATCTCTTGGAAAGAACCTGGAGCCAGAGAAACGTAGAAATATAGGAGAAACAGAGCTACACAGTGCTCACAATTACAGAAACAACAGTGCCACAAGGCTTCGTGGAAGCCCTAAGCTGACTTGTCTGGGTGTGAGTGTGGGTGACCTTGCAATCTCCAAATAATCTCCAAATAACCCTGATGTGAACACTTAGTATATTCACATTATCAACGATGCTTGATAGAGGGAACCTTAGAAATGGCCTTAGCACTCAGCCATACGGACCATGCAACCAGTTTTAGAAAACAGAGCCTGTCAGAAGAGGTTGGCTTCGGTGAAGTGTAAGCTCAGAAACCGCAGAAATGAACAGCAACCAAGCAACAACCCAGAGCATTCATTAGAGAGATGGTTCCCTCTCCTCACTGCCCACCCTCTTTAAAAGCTTTTGATTAATCTGACATGCTGGACTACATTTTTGACTGCTGGCAAAATGGAAGCGGTGGCAAAACAATTAGTCCGTACTTACCAGTCCATTAGTGAGAAGACTTCCCCCCCACACACACACACACAAATTACCACAGTTACAGATGCTTCAGAGCAAAGGGAGCAGTAGCTAGCATGACTCTCAATTCTCTCATGTTTAATGATCACTCTTGTACCATGAATATCCAATGACCTAAAAGTCTCCATGAATAGAGACAGTGTATAAAATTATTGTAGTCTTTTGGGGGGATGAAAAGTGATTTTATAGCATGATACATAAATACACCGCAATTAAAAAGCGCTATAAAGATGTCTGCAAATGTGACATGGAGCCTGGCAACATCAACCCCACCATGTGGGAATCCCTTGCAGATGACCGCAGTGCCTGGAGACAGTCAGGTTGTACCAGCAGTCACCAGAGAGGAGAAATAACTGCTGGGAGGAGCACAGACAGAAGAAACGTCGTGGTGCGTCTGTAACAGAGAAACCGGATGCCTTCATCTGCCCCAGCTGCAATAAAACATGTCTCTCCTGTACTGGCCTCTACAGGTACAGCAGGCGCTATAACTCTCCAGTGGTTTGACTTTAACCCTGATGGAGCATTTCACCATTGTCTCAAGAGAGTGACGGATGCCAACTAATGAACAAGCCTAAAGGTTTACGGTTCCATAACATGAGCCACGAGACACGGGTGGCACTGTGGGTTAAACCACAGAGCCTAGGACTTGCCAATCAGAAGGTCAGCAGTTCGAATCCCCGCAACAGAGTAAGCTCCCATTGCTCGGTCCCAGCTCCTGCCCACCTAGCAGTTGGAAAGCACGTCCAAGTGCAAGTAGATAAATAGGTACCGCTCCGGCGGGAAGGTAAACGGCGTTGCCGTGCGCTGATCTGGTTCGCCGGAAGCGGCTTAGTCATGACCCTGAAGCTGTACGCCGGCTCCATCGGCCAATAAAGCGAGATGAGCGCCGCAACCCCAGAGTCGGTCACGACTGGACCAAATGGTCAGGGGTCCCTTTACCTTGTTAACATGAGCCACCACGCTTGGAACAAAAAGGAACTTTGAGCGAAGCAGGTTAACTCTCTGAGAAAATTCTCAAGGAAAATATTGTGGTTTTCTAAAGATTACCTCTCATGACTAAAGTTAACTTCAAAACAAAACTAGAGCACAGCCTAGCATACACAGAGGGGGGGGGGGAGGGAGAGAGATCTTGTTTTCATGTTCACATATATTAAAATCAATCGCACTACATACCATAAAATATACCTCAACGATAACGTAAATACAATAAAGGGGAATATTGTTTAAGATTATAAATCTAACCATTAAGCATAATAACAGCTCGATACCATTTTGAATTTATTTTACAGTGAATATCTAATCCATATATATTCCTCTTAAAGTTTATCAATCATGTCATTGTCATACAGACCATTTTTTCCCCCTGCCATCCCATAACTGAATGAACTCTGTAACCTTTGCCATTTTTACAATACTCTGTTCAGATTTTAATCAGCCACAGTTCCAGCATACCCTGTCGCCTCCAAATTGTAGCCATGAACTTTTCTGGAGACGATCATAGTTTCCATACTAGCTTGTAAGCAGAGTACAACCTAGTTAGAACACTCGCTGCATTAAGGAATACAGGGAAATAATTACTATGACCCTGTAAGTGTTGCTATGGACCCATCACCATTAACTTCAAACTGATGCAATTTCCAATCGTTAAAGCATTTCTAAGGCAACCTGCTTCCAGAGAAAAACAAGAGAGCCAATACAGCCCTAAAGCTATACATGCTGCAGAAGGCAAGACTTCACTAGAATTCACTTCTATTTATCAGCTCAATACTTTTCCATTGGAAAGCTTAGAGGTGCATCAGTCATCTGAGCTCAGTTTGCTTAAGTGTAGCACCAGTGTGCTATGGATGCTAGGCTAGGCAGTCTAAAGATGTGCATAGCAAAAGGAGGGAAATGTGTTAAAAAGAAAATCTGTGTCCTGACTTTTGAGCAGCTTCATGTTTTTATACAGAGATCATTCTCCACATAGCCTGTGATGAGGCTGCATTTTAATGTTTTAATGTTGTATTTTAATCTTGTTTTTAAGTTGTATTCATTCAACTTGTTTTTATTATTGCTTGTTAGCCGCCCTGAGCCCAGCCTTGGCTGGGGAGGGCGAGTATAAATTATTATTATTATTATTATTATTATTATTATTATTATTATTGCTGGAAACGTATAGAATGCAAAGTTTAAAGTGATGTTGCCTATCGCAATATTGACATTGGAAAAGCATTCCCACCGCCAGATGCATTTCCAAGCAGCCACCACAAGGTAAAAGCAGTCTTGTGATTCAACCTTTTTTCCCCTTTATGGCATCAGCTGATGTTGCCCTCTTACAATCAAAACCGCATCTCAGTTCCACAATGATTATTACTATGCTAGCACAGTACTGTCTAAAGTTCAAGGGTGCAACAGCTGTACTGTGGCACTGCACAAGCTCACAGAAAAGCTGTCCTACCTCAAATTCAAAGACTAGAGTCTTAAGTATGCTATTAAAAAAATATGCAGAAACAAACTCTATTTATTTCCAAGTCACCATTTGTGTTGGACCCTGAGGGCAACTTGCTTTGATTCACAAAAGCTGAAAGAAAGGTGGATCCCCAATGCTATTTAATTTTATAACAAAGTAAAACAGCCCATCCCAGATTTACAACTTGTCTTTCAAGCTTTATTCACACATGGATTTGCCCTCCTATTCTTACATTACACAGTAGTTAATTGTAACCCAGGCATTTTAATATGCTTTCTACATTTGCCGTAGAACAGGTATGGGGAAGCTTTGACCCTCCAGATGTTGCTGAACTACAACTCCCGTCAGCACCAGCAAATTTGGCCAATGGCCACAATTCACTTGAACCTATACTCTTATTAATAAGAGTGGTGCAACACCCAACAGTTAGGGACACGGGTGGCACTGTGGGTTAAACCACAGAGCCTAGGACTTGCCAATCAGAAGCTTGGCGGTTCGAATCCCCGCGACAGGGTGAGCTCCCGTTGCTCAGTCCCAGCTTCTGCCAACCTAGCAGTTCGGAAGCACATCAAAGTGCAAGTAGATAAATAGGTACCGCTCTGGCGGAAAGGTAAACGGCGTTTCCGTGTGCTGCTCTGGTTCGCCAGAAGCGGCTTAGTCATGCTGGCCACATGACCCGGAAGCTGTCTGCGGACAAACGCCGGCTCCCTCGGCCAGTAAAGCGAGATGAGCACCGCAACCCCAGAGTCGGTCACAACTGGACCTAATGGTCAGGGGTCCCTTTACCTTTAACATCCAACAGTTATACCAAGTATGATTAATGTAATGGCCCTAAGTTCATCAGAGAGAGTGGAAATCATGGAAGAAATTGGGTCACATTAAAAGAGGCACTGATAACTTTGATCAGCAAGATGGCAAGCACGCAAATGCCTGCAAGAGAGAAACCAAAGCAAGGGAAACAAAAAGATGTGAAAAAGGAAACTGATTATCAGTATGTATCAGTATGAAGAATTGGTTTTTGCGGTGGTGCTTTTTTCATCCAGAGTTTCCAAAAGAATCACTTGCCTTCAACTATTCATTATTTGCATCAACAATGGCAGCTGAATATTTAGATGTGAATGCAGATTGTGATTGATAAAAAGAGCTACTCTTCTCAGGCTAGTTGTTCATCCGCACCTTAAAAAAAGCAAGCACAATATTAAGATGCAGGGAAAACCACGTTTATGTACTGTGTAGCCTGGTTCTCTGAATATTTATTTTTAGTAACCACTTTGCATAACATTTGGGTAACAGAACATACGGTTTTGCAAGCATGCAAATTTGGAGAAAATATATTTTGAGCACAGAGCCTGGCAGCAGGTAAGCCACGTTTTAGGTGCATCTTGTCCCTCTGAACACACCTCAATCCATCCTGGCTCAGCTACTGCACTAATAACCATTGGGTAAGCCTCTTCAAACAGGGCTCCAAATAATTCTTATATTCTACCATAAGTAGGCAAAGTCAAGCAAGTGGCACAGAAATGTGATTTACAAAAGGCAGATGGGAAAGAAGGAGCAAAAGCAGCAAAAGTCTCAGTAAAAATTACAACATGGATTTTTTTTGCACACAACTGACCACAAGTTTGGAGGATAAATTTGTTCCATGGAAGTCAAAAACCAAACCCTCCATCATTTTGTTTTTAATATTCAGGGTTTCAGTGACCAGCTGCACCCACCCAGTGCCATGATGTCATAATGAGGCATTGGCAAGGCTTAAAAAGACCAAATGGTGCCTGCCTGTGTGTGAGAAGCCTTCAAGGGCGGAGTTCACACAGCAGAGGTCCTCTCCTACAAGAGATGCTAAGAGACTTCGTACCAGCTCAGCAACTGCAAATGAGTACGGCCACTGCAAGTCAGATTCAGCCCAAATATTTAAAGCACACCTATTATGTAAACCACATTGACAGTGTGATGCAACAGCAAATGAAGCTAAGGCTATTCTAGGCTGCATCAACAGGATTCTAGTGTCCAGATCAAGGGAAGTAACTCAATTCTGCCTTGGTCAGACCACACTTGGAGTGCTGTGTCCAATTCTGGGCACCACAGTTTAAGAAGGGGGTTGACAAGCTGGAACGTGTGCAGAGGAGGGCGACCAAGAGGACCAAGGGTCTGGAAACCAAGCCTAATAATAACAATAACAATAACAGCAATAATAATAATAAATTTTATTTATATCCCGCCCTCCCTAGCCGAAGCCGGGCTCAGAGCGGCTAACAACAGCAAAATAATACAGCAGTCTAAAATCAATTCATTATACAGTTCAAATCAAATTAATGGCAACCATTGGGCCAGAGTTCAGTGAGGATTACCAAAGGAGGGGGTCAGGCTGTGCCTTGGCCAAAGGCCTGGTGGAACAGCTCTGTCTTGCAGGCCCTGCAGAAAGATGTCAAGTCCCGCAGGGCCCTAGTCTCTTGTGACAGAGCATTCCACCAGATCAGGGCCACAGCCAAAAAAGCCCTGGCTCTGGTTGAGGCCAGCCTAACCTCCTTGTGGTCCGGGACCTCCAAGATGCTTTTGTTTGAAGACCGTAAGGTCCTCCGTGGGACAAACCAGGAGAGGCAGTCCTGTAGGTACGAAGGTCCTAGGCCGTATAGGGCTTTAAACCAGCACCTTAAACCTGATCCTGTACTCCACCGGGAGCCAGTGCAGCTGGTATAGGAACAGTTGAGGGAATTTCCTATGTTCAGCCTGGTAAAGAGGAGACTGAGAGGAGAGGTGATAGCCATCTTCAAATATCTCAAAGGCTGTCACAGGGAAGATGGAGCAAGCTTGTTTTCTTCTGCTCCAGAGGGTCACACTCGAACCAATGGCTTCAAGTTACAAGAAAGAAGATTCCGACTAAACATCAGGAAAAACTTTCTGACGATAAGAGTTGATGGTCAGTAGAACGCTCTCCCTCAGGAGATGTGGACTCTCCTTCCTGGGAGGTTTCTAAGCAGAGGTTGGATGGACACCTGTCATGGATGCTTTAGCTGAGATTCCTGCATTACAGGTGTTTGGACTCAATGACTCTTGGAGTACCTTCCAACTCTACAAATTATATGCTTCTATGAAAAATACAGCGAATACTACCAGGACTGGCAGGACTTGCCCACAATTGCCTATGGAGCGGTTTGTGCCCATTATCCTCTGCTTTCACATGGTCAACAATTAACATAGACAGCCGCGCCTGTCATTATCTGAATGGCAGTGCAAGTGAGCAAAACAATTGGGTATTTCTGAAACTGTGTGCATGTTATGCATGCACAAAAGTGAAAACAGAGCCCAAAGAACAGGGAAAATGTGGCTTTCTAAAAATTACTTTTTAATCTTGGAGGATGCAGTTCTTAATGTTAGGCCAAGTTTACAAACCTCGATTTACTTAAGCTAAACAAGAATCACAGGGTAAACACATGAGAGAAATTTTATTTTGACCTGACCTGTTTTTATACTTCAGAGACACAAGTGTAAAGGTAAAGGTAAAGGTACCCCTGCCCATACGGGCCAGTCGTGTCCGACTCTGGGGTTGTGCGCCCATCTCACTTAAGAGGCCGGGGGCCAGCGCTGTCCGAAGACACTTCCGGGTCACGTGGCCAGCGTGACAAGCTGCACCTGGCGAGCCAGCGCAGCACACGGAAACGCCGTTTACCTTCCCGCTAGTAAGCGGTCCCTATTTATCTACTTGCACCCGGGGGTGCTTTCGAACTGCTAGGTTGGCAGGCGCTGGGACCGAGCAACGGGAGCGCACCCTGCCGCGGGGATTCGAACCGCCGACCTGACGATCGGCAAGTCCTAGGCACTGAGGTTTTACCCACAGCGCCACCCACGTCCCTGACACAAGTGTAGCCCATCACAAAAGGAAACACAAAATGGAATTTCATAGTAACACAGGGAAGGAGAGTATGAGGTTAACAAGTTCATGAGGGGGTTTGTCTTTTTCCTGCTATGACACCAAAGGTGTATGTAAAAAGAGACACGCTGGTGTGAAATGTATTAACAGCTTTTTTTTCTGCAGCAGGTGGGAGGGGTTTACCACCAACTTTTGTTTCTGAGGAAGAAGGTGGGAGCATCTGAAAAAGGGGAAAGGGGTAGGGAGCGACACAAAAAAAGGAGACACAAAAATAGGAAATGTTATTTTCCTTTTTTACATGTGGCTCCATGCAGAGGTGATTTTTTGCACTCACACTTATTCTCACTGTACAACAATGGGGGGGGGACACAGAAAAGCACTCTCTTAACAACACGGGAGTGGGATGCGTAAAACTAACTTGGGCAATTAGGAAAAAAATGCTAAAAGTCAACTTCAAGTACGAAGACAGTCCAGTATAAAATACAGTGGTGCCCCGCAAGACGAATGCCTCGCAAGACGGAAAACCCGCTAGACGAAAGGGTTTTCCGTTTTTGAGTTGCTTCGCAGGACGAATTTCCCTATGGGCTTGCTTCGCAAGACGAAAATGTCTTGCGAGTCTGGAGATTTTTTTTCGCTCCCCCCCCCTTTTTCTAAGCCGCTAAGCCGCTAATAACCTTTTAGCAGCTAAGCCGCTAAGCCGATAAGCCTTTAATAGCCGCTAATAGCGCTAATCCGCTAAGCCGCTAATAGGGTTGCTTCGCAAGACGAAAAAACCGCTAGACGAAGAGACTCGCGGAACGGATTAATTTCGTCTTGCGAGGCACCACTGTATATAAATGTAAGGAAAGGAATATGGGGTACTAGCAGAACAGAGCTAATATTATAGAGAAGCTCCCACAATGTGAACTGTTATCACTTATGGCAGGAATGGGCAGGTTTGCAGGGCTTACTTTGCCTTTACCGCCTCTCCCCACCTAAACCATCCTGGGCTCTGCGTTGATCACCTGAGGCCCTTTTTTGTGTGCCACCTTCACATGAGGTCCAGAGGGTGGCAACACAAGAACGGTCCTTCTCTGTAGTGGCTCCCCGTTAGTGGAATATAAATATTTTAGACGCCAAGTGAAAACATTCCTCTTCAACCAGGCCTTTGGCTGATTGATATTCTATAGACTTTTAAACATGCAAGTAAGGGATGCGGGTGGCGCTGTGGGTTAAACCACAGAGCCTAGGACTTGCCAATCAGAAGGTCGGCGGTTTGAATCCCCACAATGGGGTGAGCTCCTGTTGCTCGGTCCCTGCTCCTGCCAACCTAGCAATTCGAAGCATGTCAAAGTGCAAGTAGATAAATAGGTACCGCTCCGGCAGGAAGGTAAACGGCGTTTCCGTGTGCTGCTCTGGTTCGCCAGAAGCAGCTTAGTCATGCTGGCCACATGACCTGGAAGCTGTACGTCGGCTCCCTTGGCCAATAAAGCGAGATGAGCATCGCAACCCCAGAATCGGCCACGACTGGACCTAATGGTCAGGTGTCCCTTTACCTTTTACCTTAGGAAGCGAGTGGCTATTGTTTTGCTGTTTTGTTTTAATGATTTACTGCTTTTTATCCTGTGTTTTTATTCTGTAAACCTCCCTAAAATCTTACAATGAAAGGCAGTACATAAATCTAACAAACAAATAAAATAGAAACAAATAAAATAAAATAAGCCCTCCTTGTGGAACAACTAAAGCCTGGTGCAAATGGCATATGCTTAGAAATAATGAAAATTCTGAGCACGGGCATTGGTTTTGAGTACAGCAGACCCACAACTTACACATACTGGTATTTAACTTGTGCACATTCAGCTCTACATGCTTGGCAAATTAAAAAGAAAAAATAGAAAGGGGTCAGGTGTCCAGGAAAAAGGCTCTGGCAATCCTACTAGCCATTGCACCCAATGTGTTTTGACTATATGGGGTTTTAGCTTTATGCGCTATCCCTGGAACATAAACTGAGAGTCTCTTGTACCCAAACAAATAGAGCCTACAGTCCTTCTACACAAAAAGCCAGTCCTGCTACCCCAAGCTTTCAGCAGTATAATTTCAGGAGGTGAAATCACATGTATACTATACGTGCCATTTTGTTGCTGCTCTTGCTAAACAGCTGGAAGTCAAGATTCCTCCCTGCGAATCGCGGCCCACCATTGTGCTTCAGGACAAGGAGAGGTTGGTTTGTGCCCACAGCTAAATTCTAACAGCTGCCCAAAGAGAGAGGGGGGGACTAGGAGTCAGACTAAGATACAGCTGTACATTTTAAAAGAAAAGTGGGTACAGTACACAGCTAGTGAGATTTCTCCTCCTTCCAGGAGGAAAGTGAAACACAGCAAAAATACTGAAATCTTACTGAAGCACACGAGATCCATATAACATGAACAGGATCCATATACATGAAGAAAACTGAAAGTCGACACACCCAACAAGAGTTTGGGTCCTCCTACTGAGGACACAAGAGGAAAGAAGACCCAGTGCTTGAAGCAGGCAATGGCTCTCTTTTAAAGTGAAGCAATTCTAATTGTGCAGGATTTGATTGCATTGCTCGACCATTCTCTGTTTGCCTTGTCCCTCTAGTATGGCCTGGCACAAGACAGTAAGCTGTCTGGGAAATGGATTTTTCCATCTCTTTGCCAATATATTAATGAAGATCCTGGAACACAAGAGCCCTTGTTGGCACCGCAAAGCAATACCATGACCCAAATAAATAGCAACCATTAGGAAGGATCCCAGCCACATTACCAGCTCATGACACCCCTTCCTTGGGGGGGCAGCCTCTTTTTGTATTTGAAAACTTCTGTGAAGTCTTAACTGCCGAATCAAACCTTGTTTTGAAAGCTAAGGCGATTTTAACCCTCATGACTAAAAGGGAGAATGCAGGTTATATGGAGGCAGAATTAACTCTGCCAGCTCCTGTCTTTCTAAAAATAATTTTCAGAAAACGCTTTTAAATCCATCGGAGCTTCTAAAACATAGCCATAATTTGGAGTAATGCTGCAATTAGTGGCAATTTGCTCCATACAGTGAGCAAGAGCAATGGGAAATGTGTCGTGCATACAAGCCTACACAGTAGTTTCAGATGCTTCTGAAATTTTTGCTACAGCCTTAGTGTAATGACAGCCATACACTGCTCTCATCCAAAACCTGACCACCACTTTGAATAGAGGACAGAACCACTGAAAGTTAACACAAATCGCTATGTACACAAACACACCCTTTCCCAATTCAACCGGCAAGCTCAAGAAACCATCTACTGTGTGCAGCTTAATTTCACGTGCAAAACTTCCGAATTCCAAAACTGAGAATGGGGGGGGGGGGGCACAAAATGTACAGCAAGTGCAAATATTCAACTTATACCTAGATCAGGCATCCCCAACGTTCGGCCCTCCAGATGTTTTGGACTACAATTCCCACCATCCCTGAGCACTGGTCTTGTTAGCTAGGGATCATGGGAGTTGTAGGCCAAAACATCTGGAGGGCGGCAGGTTGGGGATGCCTGACCTAGATCTTTCCATATGCATTAAAAATGTCATGTGAAGTAGGCCCAATCACAGTATCCAATCTTGCAGCTGAGTTGGAGCAGTGCTGTTGGTACAGAATACAAGGCGTTCCAACCAGCTCCAGGCGGGGAAAGGTTTGGATGACGGAAACAAAGCACCGCCTCCTCACCAGCCACCACCGTCCAAACTGAACTTGCATGCACACACCCCTGCAGCTGATTTAAAGTAGAAACAAAAATGTATCAGGAATCATGGATTTACCACAAGTGGCCTTTCAGATGCAGTTGGACCAAGACTTGGAACATCTCTGACCACTAGGCATGCTGGCTGGTGCTGATGTGAGCTGCAAGTCCCTTGCTCTGGACGCAAGGTACACTTTTGACCACTTTCAAACTGCTATCTTTTTTTTTTATCCTCACCCTCAACAAATACCGTATTTTTCGCTCTATAACACGCACCCGACCATAACACGCACGTAGTTTTTAGAGGAGGAAAATCCGTAGGCATGCCACCCGTAGGCATTTCCTCCATAACACGCACAGACATTTCCCCTTACTTTCTAGGAGGAAAAAAGTGAGTGTTATGGTGCAAAAAATACGGTACTTTTATTTGTGTTAATGCTTAAGCTGTATTTATCTTTTCCCAATGAGTGTTTCAAGAATACTCATTCCGGCAGACGGCAGGTCTGTCATCAGAATACAGATGGAACATCTTTCTGAAAGGACTGTACCATGTACTCATTCTGAGAGGACTGCACCATTCGCCCTTCCTAAATACAAGAACTGGTTCTTCTTCCCCAAGCTTTGTACGTCCATTCCTTTTGTGTTACCTTGGCATTCTCTCTTACCTACTGCCCCTCACAATATTGCTTTAGGCACCTGCTGACAAACACTTTGCTGTTTGGGAAGCAGGTTCAGGAACACATGCATTTAGCTACCTAAATGGGCTTCAGTTTTTTCCACTGATTTGCTATTTGTTTCTTCACGATGATGGTTTTACATATATTTGTTTTTGACGGGTTCGTGGATTTCAGCTATGTTTTATCTTTGTTTACATAATTTCTAAGCAAGGACATTTATGAACACCTATGCAATCCACCCCTTTTCCATGGTAGGTCCTCCCCAGAGTTTGGTGGCATCATTACGCGGGGTTAACACAGGAGCCACATGGCTGCCACTCAAAAGAGTGCACACAGAAAGAGACGCATTGGGCGGCCAACAACCATAGCTTGATTGCAATGATCTGAACGCAGTTTCAAATGCATGCCGTTTATTTATTTATTTTGCCAGGCCTGAAATATCTCCACAAAGAACATCAGCAGGGTCAAAGCTGCTGGATACCACCAGTCCACACAATCAGATGCCGGCAAAAAAGCTATCCAACCGATATATGACCTCCTTATGTCGCAGAGAGAAGGATAACAAAAATGAGAATCGATACCAGCAAGAGGGCATCCTAGGCTGCACATGAGGGGAGAAAACCAGGCAGAACAGAAACCAGATTTTAACCGATAAAAGGCCAATCCACCCTCAACAGGGTGGGGGGTGGTAAGGAAGGAGTATCAGAGGCAAAACACTTGAAGTCCGTCTTCCCCAAGATCCACAACAGGCATGGACCCCCAGTCCCATATCATAGAATCATAGAATTGTGGAGTTGGAAGAGTCCCATGGCTCACCTAGTCCAACCCCCTGCAACGCAGGAACTTGGCTTAAAACTAGGAGCGGGTGGGTTGCCGGAAAGGCACGTGAGAAGGCATCGCCATCTCTTTAATCCCTTTAGCAAGCCTTCCGTCCAAATCACAGTTCAAGCCGAGGTCACGGAGGAAGGAAGGAGACGCGGCAGCAGGTGCCTTTCGCCACCCGGGCTCAGCAACCCCCCACCGCCCTGCGCGCGTTTCGTTTTGGAGGAACGCAATGGAGGCTTACTCGCGAGTAAACGCGGCCGCGCTTGGGATTCACGGGCGGGGCGCGGGGCAACCAAATAACCCCCGGGGTGCCAACTTGAATAAAATATGGACGGAAACATCGCGCCATCGATCACATGACGGGGAGCACGACCCACACCATTTGGGGACCCAAATTTTATGGGGGGGGGCAAAGGGCCCTCGGCCCCTAGGACTTAGTTCCTACGATCCCAGGGAAAGAAAGAGCAAGGCGAAAAAGGATAGAAACAAAAACAGGCCCGGGAGGAAAGGGAGAGACGTTGGGAGATGCCCAAACCCCGCTCGAGGCAAGAGCTACCCTGCTGGCCGGTGGCACCCCAGCGCGCGCTCCCCTCAGCCCGCCTTCCAGCACAGCTCCGCCGCAGGCCGGGCCCCTTCCTTCCTCCCTCCCTCCCTTTCTTCCTCCCTTCCTTCCATCCAACGCAGCGCTTGATTCCCAGTCCGGAAAGCGGTGGCTCCGGGTGCGCCTCCCCGCGCCAAACCTCGCTGCGCTGTGCGCCCCGCGCGCCCTCACCGGCTCCTGGCGCGCTCCGCGCTCCTCCACGACACCGCAGCAGTCAGCGGAGCACTCAGCAGCCGTGCCCAGCCAGGCTCCTCGGAAAGAGGAGCCCACCCAGCTCCGCCAGGGAGAAAAGGGAAGAGGAGGCGGCCGAAAGAGGGAGGAGAGGCGGGCGGGACACTCCCCGCGAGCCGCTTCTCCTCGTCCTCCGGCGCGCTCGTCGGCGAGGGGAGGCGCTCCGGATTGCCTGTCAGCGATGGAGCGCCGCCGCAGCCCGTTGCCAAGGCAGAGTGGGCTTCTCCTCCTCGGCAGGCGATGTTTCCGTTCTCTCGCTCTCACTCCCTCACACACAAATACGGACAGCTAACACCCCCTCCCCCACCTGGTGTCCGGGTTTCTTGGCAACAGAAAGGCGCAAGGCGGCAAACTCCATGGGATTAATTTAATTAACATTCAATTTATTAAATGTGTAGGTAGGTAAAGGTAAAGGACCCCCGGACTAAGTCCAGTCAAAGGTGCAGCGCTCAGCCAGTGTTTGTTCACAGACAGCTTTCCGGGTCATGTGGACAGCACGACTAAACCGCTTCTGGTGCAACGGGATACCTGACGAGTGCCAGAGTGCACGGAAACGCCGTTTACCTTCCTGCCACAGTGGTACCTATTTGTCTACTTGTGCTGGTGTGCTTTTGAACTGCTAGGTTGGCAGGAGCTGGGACAAAGCAATGGGAGCTCACCACCGTCACAGGGGATTCGACCCGCTGACCTATCCATCAGCAAGCCCAAGAGGCTCCGTGGTTTAGACCACAGCGTCCCCCACATTAAATTTGTATACCGCCCTATACTCGTGGGGCTCGGGGTGGTTCACCACACAAAGCAGGGCCAAAACTAGGCTTTATTTCACCCAGGACAAAGACCCAGTTTGGCACCACCCATGTGCGCATTTTATACCCTCCAACATTTCTCTGATGCAAATAGGGAGTCCTATTCAATAATAATAATAATACCCCACCCATCTGGCTGGGTAGCCCCAACCACTCTGGGCGACTTCCAACATATATAAAACATACTAAAACTTAGGGTTGCAAATGTCAGGAATTTAATGGAGATGCTGAAGCTGCAAGCAGCGCCTGGGCAAAAATCTTCAAAAACAGCTCAAAAACGTCTGGTTTTGCAAACAAACAAACAAAAAAAGCCAAAGAACTTTTCTGTCCAGATTTTCAGTTTTTGAAATATGGCAACCCTAATTAAACATAAAAACCCCTTCCCTATACAGGGCTGCCTTCAGATGGCTCGGGGGCCACATGACGTCTAGTCAACATTTCAATGAAAGGGAAGATGTGACCAGTGACTAGAATGCCGATTGTCAATATTGACCCCCTTAGATTGTCATATAGTTCTGGCAGCCCACGGTTGAAAGCAAGTCTGACAGCTGTTTACAAACCCCTCACTACATGGTTTCGCTGGGAAGGACTAGGCAGATATATGCCGGCTTGTAATATGTGAGATAAGAGGGGCAGCCTCCAGCATACAATGGGCCCAGAGCCAAATGCCATCTAGCTCGGAGATGATTACGCAGCTCAACATAATCTCCTTATACAGCCTAAGATCAGAAGAAGAATGGGGCAGAAGAAGCGCAACTCGGCTGATTTGGGATGTGGGATTGGTGTGCTGCGTTAGGAGCAGGAGCCGGGAACCAGCATATGAGTGTGTGAACATCACCAGCCTTTTCTCCCCAATTATATTTTGTTAAGTTTCAACCCTGGGCGTAGCAGCGGCCCCCCCTCCCTGATCAAGTAAACAAATAAAAATACTTAACAAACCAGTTCTGTATTGTCTATTATTTTACCTGTGCATTCTTCTTTGGTTGGAACTTCTTATTCCTCCCATTTCTGTGCATATAGAATCCTAGCTGGTGCTGTTACATACATAAACAACTTTTGATTTTAAATAAATAAATAAATTCTGCCCCTATAATCCCTAACAGAAGTACTTCGGGCCCTTTTGATATACAGTGGTACCTCGGGTTAAGTACTTAATTCGTTCAGGAGGTCCGTTCTTAACCTGAAACTCTTCTTAACCTGAAGCACCACTTTAGCTAATGGGGCCTCCCGCTGCTGCCGTGCCGCCGGAGCACGATTTCTGTTCTCATCCTGAAGCAAAGTTCTTAACCCGAGGTAATATTTCTGGATTAGCGGAATCTGTAACCTGAAGCATATGTAACCTGAGGTACCACTGTACTCATTTTAAACATCTTTCTTTCTTTTCTTTTTTTGGTCTCGTCATGTATCATTTCTAAAAATACCCTTGCTTTCTTGCAAGTCCACAACATGTGTGTGGGGGGGACCCCCCCCTCAGCCTGTTTGCAGAACATCAGCAGCCTAAGAGGCCTAAAGAAGTGAGGCAAGTGGCGGGTGCTTGCAGAAACTATTTCCCTGCTATTCGCATCTGCATTAATCACCCGTGAAAGGAAGCTCCAGTTCTCCACACATCAGCAAAGTTTTCCTCATTTGGTTCTGGGGGTTTCTCCCGGGTTTCTCAGCCTGGGTTTCCCCCGAGTTCCTCATTCTGTATTCTTCTTTGCCTGGTGTGGATTTCCCCTGGATTTCCTTGGCCAGGAACTCCTTATACAGCATCACGATTCCCATACATTTGGCCCTTTGGCAAGTCTTGCATGCCTGCGGTTCTGGCTGATCCGCTCTCCCCTATTAACATGTCAGAAGTGAGCTCTCTGTAAACTTCACAGAGTAGGCAAAGGCAACTCTTTATTAGAAAAAAAAACAACCCCAGGATCTGCTCAGGTAACCAGGTCTAACAAACACAGCAACTCTCTTTGGTAGGTCTTGCCCCGGTGAGGCAGTTGCAGAGACTAAAGGTCCCCGCCTTCCCACAAATGCCTAAATCTCCTCCTCTCCAAGGTTTTCCCCAAGCAATCTGAGACTGTGCCAGCATGCCTACCTGCCTGTGCTCCTCTCCCTTCATTCCTCTGGGAGAGGGGAGGGGAGCTTGTCGTAGCAGAAGGGGGAGACCCCCCTGTGCTTCTTCATCAGCCTCTGGGCATCCCTTCTCTCCCGCTTCCGTTTCTGATTCTGGACTTCTCTCTAGCACAGACTCTCCCTGCTCACTAAACCCTGTCACCTCTTCAGCTTCAGATACCTCCCCCTCTCAGTCTTCTCCCTCTGACCATTCATTGTCGTCCCACCCCCTGGGCTCCGAGCCTTCTTTCTTTGGGGGTTCCCCAGCTGATGCCTTCAACCATTCCTCTGCGTCCAACCAGTCCATGACGTAACATTTCCCAGCCGTCAGCACAGTAGGTTGCACACTTGCAGCAGATAGCTGTTGGCAACAGCATTTGTTTAAGCATCTCGTCTCCCACACAAAACCATTACCATGCACCATGAAGTGATCACAGCAAACCTGTTTGCAGAAATATAACATCAAACCCCACAGATGCCATGGAACGTACCTATGGGAAATAACAGAGACTAAAACAAGATGCCTTCACAAACAAACAGAGAAGGAGCTAAAAATATTGCCTATCGGAACCTTCCACATTGGAACCACGGGAAATAATTGTGCCCTACGAAGGGCTATTTCTATATATCCCACATTAAGCAATGACAGAATCTCTATTGTATAAGTAAAGTGCACTTGACCAAAAATACAATTATGCAATGCAATGATAAGGACAGCCGTCCTGGGCATTTTGACATTTCACAAAATATATTTGGTTACAGGTAAAAGAGATTTCACAAAAACTGGGCAACATTCTTAATACGATCACCAGTTGCCGAGATCTCATATTTACTCAGATCCTGTTAATATTACTAGGCTACCAAAATGATTTCAGCTTCTTGGTGGAAACGCATTTTCAGTTGCATGGTAACCTTGGCAACAGTATTATATTTTTGGATCCCTAACAATGTATTCTGTTTATTGTAATCAAGTGATTTCAAGATGCTAGCTCTGGGCCACAAATATAAGACCAGAGATTTGAGCGCATGGCTAAAATAGACTTTAGACATATGAATATTTTTAATGGGATTTGTTTGTGTGCATTCCTGCACACATATATACAAATCTTACATACCCATTAAAAATCAGGTCACTTTAACAAGTTCTTCTCTATTTGAGCAGGAATAAATGTGAATATTTACTGCTTACCGTACCTTTTTTTCAAATACGGGACACCCAAGCAACAGATAATTTAGATCCCATCCAGCAACCCAGCCAAATGGGCAGGGGATCATCATCAGCACAATTTATTTATTATTATTCATATTGTTACACTGGTAGTTGCAAAAAAGCGTGTCAGTGCTTTATTCAGAGAACCATCTGTAGAATTAATAGAAGTATAAAATTAGTATGTGAGCATGCAGATCCTTTTCTTAACCTATGGAAGTTTGAAAATGTCTGCCTTTGTTAGAAACACAATGTGACCACAACATCAGAGCTATGGATATTCCAGCTGATAGCCAACACTGCAGTAGAATGATCTCTGGTGGGATTGTACGTCTGCCGTCTTGCACTGGGGGAAGAGGAGCATTGATTTAGGGTGTGCTGATCTGACATCACACCACAATGCCACAATGAAACAATGGCAGAGAGAAGAGCAGCACCTTTTGAAAAATAGCTGCCCAAAATGATTTAATAATATCTTGGCTACCTTGCCTTACAACGACAGATAATCTATACGCCATGTGTGCTTTTGAAAGAAGAACTCTGTGTCTATTTCTGATTCCATTTTATATTTTTAAAGGAACATTTTGCATGCTTTTAATCCTAGCACAATAGATTAAAAGGGTTTGTTGGAACGATGTTTTCTACCTTTGAGAGATCTACAGACAGAAAAGACATACTTGACGGAAAACATTAGCCAAAGATGGAGAATTTCGGAAAGTTTGAGTTATGCAGTAACATAACTTGTTCTTTTGATGTTGCAACAACAAAGTAATTTGAGTTTTGCCTCCTTGCAGGCGATCAACCTACAGCCTTCTCACAGGTAGCAAAGTGAGGTTCAATCACTGGTGAACGTTCATAAGTTACCAAGCAAACAAGGGAAAAGGCAGAAAATAGCTCTATTATTTTTCTGAGCACCTGCCTGGTGTCAGCTTCAATGGAAAAGACCCTTTCAGTAATGGATACCCTAACTAAGACAGGTGGTAGCAGCTTCTGGTCGTGGAATTGATACAGGTGCTGTCAAGAACTGCACTGCAATGTTTATTCAAGTACCATGGAATTGGCAGGATAGCACATCTTCTGATGCAGCTGGGGACTCATATATAGGCCATATGTTGTTCTTCCATCAAGCTGGGTCAGGGCCAGAATTTCCACATGGATTGCAAACATCTGCGCCACTTATAGCAGCCCAAAACCTCCACATTGCAATGCCTGAATTCACTTCAGTGTAACTGATATCAGCAGAGGACCTGGAGAATTTGATGGTGGGAAACATGGCCGTAACGTGGCTATATCTATCATAGCAAAAAACCCGAAAATGTCTGGGAAGGTAGGGTAAAATGTTTGCCGAAATTTTAGGATGTTTATTCCAAGGATGAGTACAAAACCTATGTATGTTCTGGCTTGGTTCTTTAACTGCAGCTTACCTCCCCTGGCCTGTAAACACACAGATACACAAAACAGGAAAGGAAAGAATAAACTTCCACTCCCAGAGTATATATATATATATATATAAAATTCTCCCATACTTTCTGACATCATCTCTCATGCCCATGAATAGAAGTACCTCAAAGTAAACTAGACAGATTTTCAGCCTGTGGTGTAGTGGTTAAGAGCGGTAGACTCGTAATCTGGTGAACCAGGTTCACTTCCCTGCTCCTCCACATGCAGCTGCTGGGTGACCTTGGGCAGTCACACTTCTTTGAAGTCTCTCAGCCCCACTCACCTCACAGAGTGTTTCTTGTGGGGGAGGAAGGGAAAAGGAGAATGTGAGCCGCTTTGAGACTCCTTAGGTTAGTGATAAAGCGGAACATCAAATCCAAAGTCGTCGTCTTCTTCTTCTTCTTCTTCTTCTTCTTCTTCTTCTTTTCTCATAATTACGATTTCTGGCATGGTGTCCTTGCAGACCCTTCAAGTGTCCGTATTTTCCAGGGATGTCCTTGATTTAGAGAAGCTGTCCTGGTTTCTGATGTGATCTTGGAATGTCCCGCTTTTCCTTAGGATGTCCCTATTTTCATTCGAGAAATGTTGGAGAGTATGGAGTTATCTGCCCCCCCCCAAGCTGTCTGAAGGCAATCCTGTATCGGGAAGGTTTTTTTTAAAAAAAAAGTTTAATGTTTTATTATGCTTTTATATATGTTGGAAGCTGCCCAGAGCGGCTGGGGCAACCTAGTAAGATGTGTGGGGATATAAATAGAGAAATTACCATTACGGAATGGGACGTCCCTATTTACATTGGAGAAATGTTAGAGGCTATTTCCTTGGTGGTGCTAACTTGCAGATACCATGTTTTGAGACTGAAGCCAGGGGAAGAATTTTGAGCAAACTGTTGTGGGTTGCTGTTGATTTTGCATGCTATTTTGCATGCTATCTGCTGCAAGACACCTGCCGCTTTTAAAGCATTTGCAGCGACATTCTTGCGGAGTCCTGTGTGCATCGTTATCAGCTTTCACACAACTACAATTGCCTTCAAACATGGTAAAGGTAAAGGGACCCCTGACCATTAGGTCCAGTCATGGCCGACTCTGGGGTTGCAGCGCTCATCTCGCTTTATTGGCCAAGGGAGCCAGCGTACAGCTTCCAGGTCATGTGGCCAGCATGACTAAGCCGCTTCTGGCGAACCAGAGCAGTGCACGGAAATGCCGTTTACCTTCCCACCAGAGTGGTACCTATTTATCTACTTGCACTTTGATGTGCTTTCAAACTGCTAGGTAGGCAGGAGCAGGGACCGAGCAACGGGAGCTCACCCCGTCCCAGGGATTTGAACTGCCAACCTTCTGATTGGCAAGTCCTAGGCTTTGTGGTTTAACCCACAGCGCCACCCACGTCCCTCAAACATGGTAGTATATGTAAATTTGGATATCCCACCAGAAAGGGTTCATCAGATCATTCTGTAAGAAAACAATGTAAAACTGTGAAAATCGCAGCAGATGCAGTAGGTGCTAAGTTTTGGACTAAGAGGGCAAGAACTATGGCAAAAGATGTCTTGATTAATCTCTTTATCTTCCATTTAGTGTTATAGGTCTAAAAACACCCTTTTCAAAAACATTTCCTTTCTTTTTTAATTTCCCCTTTAATTAAGCGTTAGTTCCGATTAAGAAAGGTACAAAGGGCTGATGGCTGCCAGCTGCTGATCCTGTAGGTTCACCATGGACTCAGCTACACAGCTGCAAATAAAGCGTTTTAAATGTGTTGTAAAAATGCAACATACAAATGTGACACTAGATGGTGGCAGTGAGCTATGCGAAATTCAATGCCTTTTTAAAAACGGGGGTTTTTAAAAGCATTTTCACGGTGTTTTTTAAATATGTGTGTAATTTCTACCCATATCTGTACTTGAAAACAGGAAAAATAAAATTACAATATAATGAAATAATTATCGCGGTTATCATCAGAAGCTTAAAAAAAATTCTTTTTTGCTTATTCAATCATAAACATATAGTTCAATGACATATTGAAATACAAATAAAGGGGAAACAATACTGCAGAAAAATGAAAAATAATTATACACACACAAGATACAAATAACAAATAATATAGTTTTGCTCAGGAAAAAAATTATGCTATGTTATATTCTTTCACAGGCCAGAACTTTTAGACCCAATTCCAAGAAAAAGCTGATAATAGCATTTTTTTTAGTGATATCACTTCAGACTGTTGGTGAGGATTCAAAGGCTTGAATGTTCCCACACACATTTCCCCCCACCCCAAATCCCAGTGCATAGAAAATAGGATGACACTAGATTTCTAGGTGAGCTGTGTTTTTTTAATTTTCTTTGGACGAGCATCCAGTCAGGTAAAATCGCACCTGTTGGGATTTCATTCCTCCCATTGCAGGATGTGTGATTGTTTTCACATGTCTGTGTTGACATTCCATAGTGTTGGAGTCATGAGAACGGAAGTTCAGTTACACTGTTCCGTTATGTTGTACTTTTGCTTTTCTGCTCTCTCGGAGATGAAGGAGAGAAGAGCCATGATTTCCTTTGCTCTGTTTTGTACATAATAAAGTAGCTTAGAAATCCACACCTCCAATGCCTAGCTTCTGCTTGGACTCTGCTTTTGTATTGCGGATATGTGTCGCAGAAGCGCGTCGGGAAAGAAGAGTGATGAATCATCCCGAGGGTCGCTTGTGGGGGAGAACACTCCTGCCTGGCGTTCTCTAGATGGTGCAAGAAGCCCAGCGAGGTCTTTCTCCATGTACCCAGGCACCAACAGCAGCTGCAGCTTGAAGTGGTACAGAGCAATTATAGGTAGGTTACAATTAAGCTACCATGACTGCAGTCACTGAGTTGCATTGGACATAGTTGAAGGAGATCATTCCATCAGTGCAAAGCCTTTCTACTTGCCTGATGGAATCACCTCCCCTTTCCTCCTCTCTGGCACCACCTTGCTATTTGGAAGGTTTTCCCCACCATCTCGAGCAGATTTGGGGAGGGCATGTGAGCCGGGAGCAGAGGGGGAAATCCAGTTGTGCTAGGAGGAATTCTGGCACTGATCTCTGCTGGGAATAAGTCTCATTGAACTCAGCAGGACTTGTTTCTAAGTCAAGAAGAGACATGAGACTCTTAATCTAACGGTCATGGGTTCAAGTTCCGCTCTGGGTGAAAGATTCCTCCATTGCAGGGGGCTGGACTGGATGAGTCTCGTAGTCCCTTCCAGCTGTACAAGTCTATGATTGCACTCAGTGGTAAGAGTTGGTTGCTGGGTGTCTTCCAAGGCAAATCTAATCACAGCTGTGTCTTCCTTTTTGCTTTGCTTTCTCAAACTTTCTACTTCCTGCGTTAGGGTTCCTATATCGCCAAATTTGCTGTGGTCGATCCCTGAAATGGGCAGAGTCTATCAAACAGGAGTGAGAGTACAATAAGAATAGGATACCCCTTTCCCGGAATGAACTTCCTCCTACACAGTCATTACATTTGTCATGCTAACGTTCCATATCCTGACCATGGGAACCTCACCTCAACCAGGAAACACATGTGCCTGTGCTCTTGTCATCCTAACAAAACAAAAATAATTAGACCAGCCAACTCTTGTGTGTATTGTGTTTTTTGACAAGATGATGCATCCGCAAATCACAGAGAGAGGCTGAGGAGAGAGAGATGCACATTCAGTGATACATTTTTTCACGGTGGAAGCTTCTGATTTTCTTGTGGTACACATCTTCCTGGTACACATCTTCGCCCCCAATTTATCTGTGCCCTTTCTGTGTCACTCACCTAGCTGCAAAAAGTCTGGTGTGTGCGTTTTGTAAGTGGATTTGTTGAGCTGCAGTCACAGAGACCCTTGATCCACTTTGCACAAAACCTAATGTTCTGGTGTGCGATTGAATCACTCCCACAAAGTCCTGACAGTCTGGAGGCGTTGAGAGACAGCAGTCCTATACAAGGTATAAATATAGGCTGAAGCTCTCTTCACATGCAAACTGTGAATCTGGATGCACTAGATGTGCACATTTTAACCCACACAAAAAAGAAAAAGGGGGGGGGAAGGAACATGCAAAATATGCCTGAATTTTCTCTCTCTTTCTCTCTTCAAGTCTAATACTAAAGCAAGCAAGCTCTGATGCTAATTGGCCTCTTACCATATATGCATTCTTATTCACATTGCATAGATACGGGCAAATTGTTCAGACTCCTCTATGACCTTTAGAAAAGGCAGCAGCAAGGTAGCAATCATCTTGTTTCATCCAAAATTGGGGTTAAATTTAGGTGCATGGCAAATAGCGCCATCTGGTGGAAATGATAGGATTTGTAAATCACTTTGCCCTTTTTTAAACTTCATTAACTAGGCTGTTTTGTTTTGTTTTGTTTTGTTTTGTTTTGTTTTGTTTTGTTTTGTTTTGTTTTGTTTTGTTTTGTTTTGTGTTTGGTCAGGCACCAAAGTATTTTCAGAGGCAAGCGATGCAAAAGAGAAGATTTAAAAGTCACGTGCTGAAATCCTGGCACGAAATAAACTTCCCTGCTTATTTCACTGTGACTCAGATTTGGGTGGTGGTTGGTGCAGTAAAATGATTAAAATGCAACTTCAATATTGAAGAGATGTTGTTTTTTTGGCTCATTTGCTATTGTCGCTTTCCAAAAAAAGAAGTTCAATTTAAATAAACACAACACCATTTCAAGTAAAGGTGGTTAGGGCAGGGGGATATGGTAAAAATATTTAGCAGCATATACCATATAAAAATGCTCTTTTTTCTTATTAAAGGTAAAGGTAAAGGGACCCCTGACCATTAGGTCCAGTCACGGACGACTCTGGGGTTGCGGCGCTCATCTCGCTTTATTGGCCGAGGGAGCCGGCGTACAGGTCATGTGGCCAGCATCACAAAGCCGCTTCTGGCGAACCAGAGCAGTGCACGGAAACGCCGTTTAACTTCCCGCTGGAGCGGTACCTATTTATCTACTTGCACTTTGACGTGCTTTCGAACTGCTAGGTTGGCAGGAGCAGGGACCGAGCAACGGGAGCTCACCCCGTCACGGGGATTCGAACCGCTGACCTTCTGATCGGCAAATCCTGGGCTCTGTGGTTTAACCCACAGCGCCACCCGCGTCCCTCTTTTTTCTTATTAACTATCCTCTAAAAAACAACAACTGGTGGATGCTTGTAACACATTGGGTGATGTTCAATGCCCTTCTTCCATTAGCACAACATTTTGCTAGAAATGTCTGGAGTGAAGAATTAACTCTTTATAGTCAGAAGTGCACTTACAAGTTAGGGCATGTGCATCAGTCCTACATGTCTCAGCTGTTCCTAGGGGTGCACCCTTTGAGGCAGTGGCCGCAACAGAGAGGCTCCACCCCCAACCTCAGCTTATTTATATCCCTCACCCAAGCTGCGTGCAAGCAGGTGAAGACTGCGCCTGCGTGTCACCAGCTTCTGCTCCTCCCTCTGCAGTCCTCTCTGAGTCCTGGGAAAGAGTGTAGCAGGAGAGGTGGTGGGAGGAAAACTGCTCATACACATGCTCTCTAGCAGAGCCATAGCTATGGGAGGACTAGCCAGGTTTTTTGGCCTGGGTGAAAGCTCCAGAGAGACACCACTGAGGCTCCCAGCCTGTGTGTGTGTGTGTGTGTGTGTGTGTGTGTGCACACGCACAAATGCATGCAAGGGGATGCCAATTGGGTCTTTTCCCCAGGTGAAATAAAGCCGAGTTTTGCCCCTGTTTTCTAGGCACGGAGAAAGCTGAAATGTGAAAGAGCTCCTAGATGCTCTGCCACTGAGCTGAAATATATATTTTTTTAAAAAATGAAAAAAAATTGTCCAGGAGCACCTTAGAGACCAGCAAAAATCCTTCTCACACACGCAAACACTTTGAAGTATTGTTTCATACCCTCCAACATTTCTCCAGTGAAAATAGGGATGTCCAATTCAATAATGATAATTTTACTATTTATACCCCATACATCTTACTGGGTTGCCTAGCCACTCTGGGCAGCTTCCAATAGGGTTGCCATATATCCCCTTTTTCCAGAGCACGTCCTCTTTTTTATAATGAGAGTAGTCATAGAGATCCATTGTTAAAAGTAGAAATTTTCAAATATGTCCTCTTTTTTGCTCTTCAAAATATAGCAACCCTACATATATAAAAAACATAATAAAACATTAAGCATTAAGAAAAAGCTTCCCTATACTGGATTGTGTTTTGGACGGTTCAGGGGTCAGATAACTCCATACCCTCCAACATTTCTCCAATGAAAATAGGGACATCCTAAGGAAAAGCAGGATGTTTCAGGATCAAATCAGAAACCAGGACAGCTTCTCTAAATCAGGGACGTCCCTGGAAAATAGGGACACGTGGAGGGTCTGCCGTTTCTGTCATGCTGTTGCTAGGATATTTTAGCTTGGCATCAACTGTTATCTCAACATTACTGCTTGTGAACTGCTTCCATTATTTTGCCAAGTTTTAAATTTAACCAACATTTTCAAAATGAAAGGATAAGGAGCAAGACCATGGTATATGTTGTAAAAGCTTTATTGATCACTTTGTTGAATGTTCTCAATCCCAGATCAGGGGTCAAAGTAATGAAAAACAAATAAAGAGGGGGAAACAATATACAAAAATTACAGAATCATAGAAACGGGACCAATAAACTAAATGATTTGATCCTGAGGTAAACAAGCATAAATAATGAATACATTGTTGTCATATATGTCACAAGCAAGCATTGAGTCACTATGTTGCCGAAAGCAGAAATTGGCCATTTCTAAATGGGATCTTGGATTTATTTTGACTTACAGAGTGAATATGAGCAGCATGCTTTTGTGGAAATTAAACTGTGGAGACAGAGGGAAATGCCAGTTTGGATTAAAATAGCAGAAGTAAGGCATACAAGTGAAGTCTGTTTTTCTTTCAGCCTGACAGGTAAGATCCAGAAGATGGCAGTCACTCCACATAAAATATATAAAGAGATGCTCAGGAGACAAAGTAACCGACTCTTCCTCTCTTTTTAACTGATAATTACTTTGATGTCATCATCTAAAAATCTTATCTGCCTGTAGCCAGCTTACATACTGGCTGTGGTTGGCTGAAACTGCAGTCTGGAGGGCCACGGGACACTTCCAGCTCTTACACATGCTCATGTCAATCAAGGAAATCAGTGTTTGGCTGTTTTGAAAATCCAACTTCCTCTCCATTTCCTCTTTTCCGGGCAAAACATACGCAACTCCCTCAACTATTCCTAATAAAGCTCAGGGTCCAGACCCTTGATCCTCTTGGTTGCCCTCCTCTGCAAATGTTCCAGCTTGTGAACATCCTTCCTAAATTGTGGACACAGTATTCCAGGTGTGGTCTGACCAAGGCAGAATAGAAAGGGAAAGGGAAAAGACCCCTGACAGTTAAGTCCAGTTGCAGACGACTCTGGGGTTGCGGAGCTCATCTCGCTTTATGGGCCAAGGGAGCCGGCGTTTGTCCACAGACAGTTTTTCTGGGTCATGTGGCCAGCATGGCTAAGCTGCTTCTGGGGCAACGGAACACCGAAACAAGAGCAGCGCACGGAAACACTGTTTACCTTCCCGCCGGAGTAGTACCTATTTATCTACTTGCAGTTTGATGTGCTTTCAAAATGCTAGGTTGGCAGGAGCTGGGACCGAGCAACAGGAGCTCACCCCATTGCAGGGATTTGAACCGCTGACCTTCTGATCGGCAAGCCCAAGAGGCTCAGTGGTTTAGACCACAGCGCCACCTGTGTGAATAGAGCAGAATGGAGTGGGACTGTTACTTCACTTGATCTGGACACTGTACTTCTGTTGATGCAGCCTTAGAATAGCATTCTCTTTCTTTGCTGCTACGTCACCATCTGGACTCACATTAAGCTTGTGGTCCACTCAGATCCCTAGATCCTTTTCACATGTACTACTGGCAAGCCAGGTGTCCCCCCCACTGGCAACCCATGCTATGCCCTTGCATAGCTCTATGCAGTGCCTGATTTATGTATAAGCTAAACAAGCTATAGCTTAGGGCCCCACTCTCTTGGGGTCCCCCAAAAAAAATTAAAGGAAAAAAATGGATGTACATTTCCAAAATATAAGATAAAAAATAAAATAAAATAAAACCTCCATACAGCAACAGGGTTTTGTGTTGTGTAGGCTCCTGTGATATAAGTAATGGGCCCCGCCTGCTAGCCTGCTCCCTAAAATATCACTGGTTTGATCATTTATATATATAGGGTGCCTACATTCTGCATAGACTTTTCAACAATTACTTTGATAAAATACATCTTTTGCTATGTGCAAATGGCTTTAGATAACTATTAGGTCCATCAATTACCATACAGTGGTACCTCAGGTTAAGAACTTAATTCGTTTTGGAGGTCTGTTCTTAACCTGAAACTGTTCTTAACCTGAGGTACCACTTTAGCTAATGGGGCCTCCCGCTGCTGCTGCGCCGCCGCCGCCACGCGATTTCTGTTCTCATCCTGAAGCAAAGTTCTTGACCCAAGGTACTATTTCTGGGTTAGCGGAGTCTGTAACCTGAAGTGTCTGTAACCTGAAGCATCTGTAACCCGAGGTACCACTGTATAGCATATATTCAAAGCAAAAAACAGCGGCAATTTGTTGTTGACAGAGGACAGCTGGACATATAAAGGGCCCCATTACCTTCAGTAGCTTCGGGCCTCATCAAACCTAAATCCGGTCCTGTATCTATGTCCCTTACATTGCAGGGAGGCACAGCTAAACTCCTGTAATATTTATCTGCATACTGCCAGAAGCCTCACCTCCTAATTTCTGCAGATCAAGGCACTGTTAAAGGCACAAGAGTACAGCCTTGCTGGGGGTTTTCCTGGTCTGCCAGCAATGCTGGTGATGAATGATTGTGTTTGACCAAAAAGATGTTTAAGAGAAGGGATGGAGCTGGGAGCTAGAATAGAGAGGAGAAGGAGGGTAGTGGTGTGGTATCAGTATAATTTACATCACTGTTGCTCTTCCTCTTTTGCTTTGCTAATATGGCTTCCACGGTTTCCCCTGAAAGACACTTTGTGGCTTTGACTATTGCATGAAAGGCAGAAATTCAGCAGATAAAACTTTCCCTTGCGTGGAGCTGAAAGGGAAACTGTATCTTCTGAATGTTCTGTTTGCTGTGCAAACAAAAAAATAAATGAATGAATGGGTGCTCTGCCAGGCCCTATCTAGCCTGTGTATGTTAGTTAGTTATTATTATTTTTTATCAAACTGTTCTTTTTTATTTAAAAAAAAAAAGTTGCAAAACCCATTGCACAAACTAATTATCAACTTTTCTGACCTTGGAGATACTATGAGTACAACTCAGCAGATCTTAACCATTGGTTTAACATTTAAGCTGTTCACCACTCCTTTTTTTATTTTATTTTTTGCTTCTGGACATTAATCTGGGCAGTTACACACAGAAAGAGAACTCGGATCTGCTGGCTGCTATGAATGGCTCCCTAGGTCATAAGGCCAGTGCTTTTTTCTGGGGGGGACGGGGACGCAGGGGTATGCATATCCCTAAACATTTTGTGAATCTAAGTTTGGCCTCATTGAGGGGTAGTATTTCAAGATGAGTAGGAAAATGAGAGTACCCCTAAACATTTTTTTTTGTGGGGGAGGGGAAGCATTGTGTAAGGCCACCAGAAACCTATCAAAACCATGAATTTATAGAGAAGTGTGTAAAAATAGTTTTTTCCCATGCCTGTCGTCCTATAACCCTTATCATGGAGTACTATCCATTTTTTATTGTTGTTGTTATTATAATAATTGAGTCCCCCGCAATCTTCTAAACAACCATCTCAAGGCAATTTACACATAAGATTATTATAAATAGTTAAAAACACATATACTATGCATTTAGGACTGAAAAAAAAGCTAATGCTCATGGTAAAAAAAGAGGCCCATTTATCCAGATGGGAAATCCTATCAGGAAAAAGAAATACGCAGATAGAAAGCACTTGTCGGGTTTCAACAGGAATGCTACTTCACAGCACAGAGGCGGCCACACTCAAAACCCCACTCCAAGTTATTGTAGAGGCAGCTTATGAGACCTTTGCAGGAGAAACTGTCCCGTGGACTGCAGTGATCTCTTGGGTGTACAGTGGTACCTCGGGTTAAGTACTTAATTCGTTCTGAAGGTCTGTTCTGGAGGTCTGTTCTTAGGCTAGCGGAGTCTGTAACCTGAAGCGTATGTAACCTGAAGCGTATGTAACCCGAGGTATCACTGTATAAGCAATAAGGCGGTCTCTCAAGTCGCCTGGTCCTGAGCTGCATAGGGCCTTATATGCTCTGGAGGACATTCCCTTCCGCTGGGGGATTTCAAATTTATTTTTTAGGGCAAGTGGAGAAAATGGCAGGTCTGTTGCCCTTCCCAGTGGCTCCTTCTGTGTTGCTGAGGAGAGGGGAGCTTCCAGAAACGGTGGGTGCTCCCCATGGCAGTGGAGCCCCTTATATCCATTAGCAAGCAATCCCTACCACTTGCCCCCTCCAGTGTCTCCTCTTTTGCTCTTGGTTGCCAACTCTCTCCCTGCCCCCCACCCAAATCATTGTTCTTGTGGCTTCAATAGAAGTTTCATCAGGCAAAGCTTCCCCACAACTGAAAAAACCAAATGTATGGGAGAAGGAAGCCCAACTTTATTAAATGTGGGGAAAGGGTGGCAGCCTCAGTCTTTGGGTAGGGGTCACCTTGTTAATTCCTGCTTGTTATGTATCCATTTGGCTTAGTGTTTAGCTGCCGAATTGTCAAATTTGGCTTCATTTATGCAAAGCACCAGGGACGTGGGTGGCGCTGTGGGTTAAACCACAGAGCCTAGGACTTGCCGATCAGAAGGTTGGTGGTTCGAATCCCCATTACAGGGTGAGCTCCCGTTGCTCGGTCCCTGCTCCTGCCAACCTAGCAGTTTGAAAGCATGTCAAAGTGCAAGTAAATAAATAGGTACCGCTCCGGCGGGAAGGTAAACGGCATTTCCGTGCGCTGCTCTGGTTCGCCAGAAGCGGCTTAGTCATGCTGGCCACATGACCTGGAAGCTGTACACCAGCTCCCTCAGCCAGCAAAGCGAGATGAGCACCGCAACCCCAGAGTCGGCCACGATTCGACCTAATGCTCAGGGGTCCCTTTACCTTTACCTTTATGCAAAGCACCAGCAGGAACTAGTGGTGGTTGGACAGACATGTTATTGGCTACTCAAGAAAAACATTGCACAAAAGTATAAAAGCTGTAGAATGTTTTATTACATTTCAGTGTAGTGCCACACAATATTACTATCTTTTACTCTTGTTGTTCTCACTGTAGCTTCGTGAATTTACACCCCAATATGTGTAGTTGTAGGTACCTTCCATGAGGTGAAATTATTTTGCTTTGTTTCAGTTTATCCGTAGAAAATCTTCATGATCTCTGGCACATCCTTAACTTCTAATGGTGGTTTTCTTGGACTCCCGGGCTGCAGAAATTTCTTAACTGTAGGGATGCTGCTGATTCTTACTTCAAAAGCCTGAAAAGAGAAACAGCAAAACATTTAGAAGAGAAAAGAAGAAGTCTTATAGCAAAAATGGTGGCATTCCTGAAGAATCATCTCTCACCATGATGGTAGTACAACTTGATCATCGATACTGAAACTATTTATGAGAAACTTTATTATCTACAAAACACAGTTATTTCAAGGTTGCTCCTTTGAAGATGGAAGCCACTATTTGAACACTATTTGCAGGCTTCTGAGTTGCTTTTAAGAGTCCACAGTAAATTCACAAATGGCTTATCAATGAATATGGGCCTTATTTGTGTGATGGAAACCCAAGTCACGTTTCAGAGACGATGGTGTTTTAGGTATGCAAAGGGGGATAAAAGCTCCATACTAGAGCTCGGCTTATGCTTCAGTAAGCATACTGAGCTCTCATCTGTGAGGCCTCCCACTTTCCTTTATATGGAGGCTGAAGATATCCAGAAAGGGGTGTGTCAGGGAACTGCCATCGGAGCTAGAGGCGGAGGGAAGGCTCCAGAGGGATGCCGGAGAGGGTCCCAGTAGGGAGAGAGGCAGCCCGTCCGCTGGGGAAGGAAATCAGCGTAACACCAGTGGAGAAGGGGGGCAGATGGGGGAACCGGAGAGGAGGCTCCAAGACTCTTCGCCGGAGACCAGCGGAGAGAGTACGGGTCCTCCGCTGCCCACACCCTCCCTGCGCAGAAGGCTTCCGCGCAGGGAGACTAGGCGGAGACTAGGTGTCAAAGAACTTTTGTGCTGGAAGAAGTTCAAGAAACGCCCACTGACGGATTCTGCCAGCGACTGAGACAGCCATGAAGCTAGAGGCTGTCCGGTCAGAAAGGGTTCAACCAGGTAACCTAGCCAGGAGTGGCGGCAACTTACGCACGAGCAACCCCTAAACCCATTACAGGGTGCAAGTATAGATCTACTAGTTCGGTTGAATTAATGGCACCATACTTATGAGCTCCAGAGCTGCTCTTCCTATCAAACTACTAAGTCCTCGTTTAGGATGTGTGCCTTTTGCCGTGTGATGCTACATGCTCAATCATCAAAACACATGTGCACACATATATACTATATGCGTACAGACATTTTTAAAGCCTGGGAACCTGCACAATCTATCTATTGTATACCAGCAAAGGTCCCCAGAGAATTACAGTGCTGTACTGAGTATACCTTGGAAAACGGAATATGGAGTCTCGCTTTGGGGCAGTTTGACTCGAATGGCAATTGCAGTTAGTAGACGTATTGTTCCCTATGGTATGTCGCTGCTTCCAACCCCCTTGCTATTCTGCTACTCTTGTATGGATAGTGTGCTCTAGCACAGAGGTGGGGAACCTATGAGCTTTCCGTTATGGACGGCCTACATTTCCCATCAGCCCCAGCCAGCATGGCCAGTGATCGGGGTGGATGGGAGCTGCAGTGCAGCAAGATCTGGAGGGTTTCACAGCTAATGAGAACTTGCTAGAGCAAGGAACCTGTACCTTTTTAGGGAAGTTTTTAATGTTTGATGTTTTATTGTGTTTTAAATATTCTGTTGGGAGCCACACAGAGTGGCTGGGGAAACCCAGCCAGATGGGCAGGGTATGTATGTATGTATGATATGTATAAATACATACATACATACATACATACATACAGTGGTACTTCGGGTTACATACGCTTCAGGTTACATACACTTCAGGTTACAGACTCTGCAAACCCAGAAATAGTGCTTCAGGTTAAGAACTTTGCTTCAGGATAAGAACAGAAATCGGGCTCTGGCAGCGCGGCGGCAGCGGCAGCGGCAGCGGGAGGCCCCATTAGCTAAAGTGGTGCTTCAGGATAAGAACAGTTTCAGGTTAAGAACGGACCTCCGGAATGAATTAAGTACTTAACCTGAGGTACCACTGTACATACATAAATACAACAACAACAACAACACCTGTTCATTCTCTATCTTTTATAATAAGTTGTGAAATTGTGTTGCTTACCTTTAAAAGAGGGAATTGGGAGAGAATATCAGCCTTCAGCTCTTTTGCCATTAAAATGGCTTCAAGCAGTTGAATATCTGCTTTGCTGAGCTGATTTCCAACCAGGAAATTTTGCCTGTGATCTTTGAGGACCTACAGAGTGGGAAATGTTTTAAAAGTACTTCAGGTACATAAACAAAATGGAGAATATATATTTGGGCAACTTTTGAAAACCACACACCCAGATAATATTGCATCATGACATGAAGAGGATTTGGATCAGTACTGATGTAAGGAGTGCCAAAAAACAACAACACTTCATCTGAAAAGCCACTGCACCAAAAATGAGAAGCTGGGGTATTAACATGCTGTGTGCTATGCTTACTCTTCTCTCACACCACTAAAATGTTTCCTTTTAGCTCAGGACATGGTCTAAAATGTAATGTTGCCGTTTGGAAAATGAAGAATTAAGAAAACGATTTCTGACGGACCAGACAGTCCTGTCAATGTTACCAGGTGCCAACTACTGTTGAGCATAGGTGACTCTGTTCTCTCAAAAGGGGTTGTAAGTTCCGTTCCTTCTTTGCCTCGTACCTTTTCGAAGGCTGGGAAATATCTGGTGGTGGCTTTTTCGATGATGTTTGCAAACTCCTTCTCCCTCGTATCAGCTGGCTTGAAGGGAAGCATCAGCATCAGTTCATAGAGATCCATAGTACCTTCACAATACATATCAATCCTGAGGGAAAGAAAATGTTGTTGTGACTGGATCGCCAGAGACCATGGGACTTGGCGTGGTACATTGAAAATCGCAGACACCAATAAAGCTCGTGCGTCAATAGTGGGAAAGTGTTTCTTCCTCTCAGATAATAATAACAACATCGGCAATAATATTTTTTTAAAAAAGAAAAAAACTAAATTTGTGTAGCCACTTCAACAATTCAGAGCACCTCACCCACAAAGAAAGACGGCAGCGAGGAACTTGAACCTCAATTTGCTTATTTCCTCCTCACACCTGATTCATGTTCCTTTCATGTCATTTCTTTTCAGATGAGAAGCTTGAGGTATGTGTGTGTGGAGGGGGGTGTCTTTTCAAAGTGATTTTTAAGCTGCTCCAGGAATGTTTTTTTGGCTGAAGGGTGGGCTTTAAAGAACAACTCAAATAACTCCATAATAAAAATCATACGGATATCCCTGTGTGCTAGACCTGTTGCCCCTCTGTAGCAGGGATAGAGAAGCTGTTTACCTCCAGAAGTTTCTTCGGTTCCTACTTCCATCACCCCTGACCTTAGGCCATGCTGGCTGGGGCTAATGGAAGCAGGAGTAAAACCACAAATGTAGGACAGAGTGGGATTGTGAAAATTAGCCGCACAGATCTAGAGTCTTGTGGCAACTAATTCCTATTTGTATGGGGCTTTCCATGCCAAAGCCTCTTTTACCTTGCTCTCTGAGGAAAGCCCTTTAAACTATACTCTTTTCAGAAAACAGCACACATGGGCACTGGACAAATGGATATAACAACAACAACAAAAACAACAACATCAACAACAACAACAACACAATGGTAAGACAAACAGAACCAACACAAGAGGGAGAGGGGAGAATTGTGTCATCTCAGTAGAAAAACAGGGACAATGCTTCTATATTTTGGAGAAGGCATTTCTTCCTTTGAAAGAGCCTTTTTCTCTCTCAGTGTCTCTCAGTCTCAGTCTCTCTCTCATACACCATAATAAAAGTGCTTTCTGAGTAATATCATTTGTCTGATAGAAAAAAACACATTGGCAGGAAATGCCCCTATTTTCAGGGGCATAAATATGCACAATGAACAAAAAACTGTATGGTTTGCTGATCAGTCATAGAGACCTTCAGTTACACTTTTTTTTAAAGCAAATCATATTAAAAATCAGAATTATATAAGTGAAAAGGGGGGGGGGAATGGGAAAGGTGTATTGACCTCCAGTGATCCAATCTATTGAGATTAAATGAATGTCTAGGGCATGAACTTTGGAGCAACCACCTTGATTTCAAATGAACCAGTGCACATGAACTAGTTGGGAAACTGAGAGGTTCTATTAGCTCACATTGCTCAATCTTGAACCTTTTTTGTTTTAGTTGGCAGTCACAGGGAGTTGAAATGTGCTGACTCATAGCTTGTCAGCAGATTATATCACAGACTAGAGATTTCTTCTTGGATCATGCATTAATAACAAAACTTATAGAAATGTTACAGTACAATGCTCTCTGCTTCACATCCTTCCCATAGAGATTGTATTTGGTTGCAATGTAGTTGAGAATAGCTCGCGTCTGCACCATCTTCATCCCATCAATTTCCACCATGGGCGCTTGTTGAAAGAGCAGGACTCCAGCTTTTCAAAGGAAGATGAAAAGTGTCATTTCATTCTCCCAATTAATTACAAGAACATGTGAATTTTCAGGAACAGCTTTGAATCTGAGTATTTAGGTACTTCTCCATTGTTCCTTTCTGATCATAAAGTTTGCCTCTGCTTTTTTTCGTATAGTGAAGAATGCTTTTGCAGAAATGTGCTAAACCTGTACAGCAAACACACAGTAGAAAACTAGTTTTGTGTGTATATGCTAAATCTGCTCTCTAGCTAAAAACAAGCCCTGCAAAATGCAGTGTTGAATATCATGTGTCGAAGGTTGCTGTCTATTGCTAGGAAACTCTCTTCTCTTTCAGAGGACAGAGTTAAAGGCAATACAACCAGATAACAACTGTGAATTCACACATATTCTTGCCGAAAATCGTGCACAGGTAACTGAGATTAAGGGCACAATGAAGAACTGGAGAACTTTGAAAACACCTATGATTAAGACTGGAAGATAGTCCCACTGAACTCAATGTGGCCCACATGTGAGGAGGTATATGTAGAATTGCAGTGACTCTTCAGAGTAGATTGTCTATTCTTCATATTGTACAGGGAATCCATCTAGACTATAAACTTGCTCTTTTAACTTCCGTGTAATCTTGGTGTCTGTGTGATTATCCTCTAAAGTAACCTGAGATATTCAGATGTCATACTCACCCTTCCTTAACTTTTCCAGATCTTCGTTTGACTCAATAAATTGTTCTTCAAACTAGAAAATAAAAGAGGCAGAAGATTTCAAGGGTCTCATGAAATAATTTCAGCTGCAATAAATGGCCCAGAGTTTTTCAAGCACTGGAGGAAATTTCATGGAAACCCCCTAAGTAATCTCCTCTTCTGTTGTCAATTTTTTGGGAAAGCAATCTGAGACAGGAAAGTGCCACAAAGCAAGGGAGGGGATTATAAGGGCTGGGACAATATTAATTCCACTGCTAATGTCATTGATGATTGAAGTGGGGATATGATATTAAAAGTGGTGTGAGTCTGAAAGCAGTTCATGCGCTGAAGCAGGGAAGTCACAAAATGGATGTCTTGGTGTGAAAGCAAGGCCAGCCCAAGACTTTTCTCTGTCTGAGACAGAACAGCAAATGGTTCCCCTGCACAAGTCAATTTATTTTGGCGCATGACGCAGAAAATCCCAGTCCCTGACAATAAAGGTACAACAATAGTGAATGAAAACACTGTAAATGCGACAATTTGCTACCCTTCCAGGATAATTAAAATCAGTCACCTGAGGCAGGTGCCTCACTCTGCCATATGGTAGGACTGGACCCAACTGCTTGAAATGAATTCCTAGTCTGCATGCCTTCAAAGCACTTTGAAAGCACATGACTTCTCCCAAGGAATCCTGGGAGATCTGGTTTATCCCCACAGAGCTACAATTCTCAACACCCTCATTTATGTATGCACATAACAGCCTTGAACAAGCTACATTTCCCCATATTCTTTTTCTTGTGGGGGCAGAGAGGGATGTCCTTCAAATATGCGGTTATATTTACAGCCTTAAATAAATGGTGGGTTTAAATTCTGAAGACAAACCTCGACCCCAGCTGCAGCCAACAGCCACCTTATGGTTTCCATCCGGCCTCTTCCATTGATGTAGTAAAGCTTTGGTTTCCCAGCCATGTTTCTAAGTGCTTACTTTTCTGTTGTGATAACAGAGAGAAAGAGAGATGGTGTTTAGTAGAGAAACAACCACCACTAGAGAAGGACAACTTTTTAAAATGCTGGTTGGTGATTGCTTGTAGCAGGATTTCAGATTGAAGAGGAAGAAGAAGAAGAAGAAGAAGAAGAAGAAGAAGAAGAAGAAGAAGAAGAGTTTGGATTTGATATCCCGCTTTATCACTACCCGAAGGAGTCTCAAAGCGGCTAACATTCTCCTTTCCCTTCCTCCCCCACAACAAACACTCTGTGAGGTGAGTGGGGCTGAGAGACTTCAAGAAGTGTGACTAGCCCAAGGTCACCCAGCAGCTGCATGTGGAGGAGCGGAGACGCGAACCCGGTTCCCCAGATTATGAGTCTATCGTTCTTAACCACTACACCACACTGGCTCTCTTGTCTAACGGCTTCTTGTCTGTTGGTTTTTAAAAAACCAGTTTCATAATCATGGTGCACAAGCAGATATGGCATATCATAGTAAAGATAAAATTGAAAATGTGTTTTTAAAAATAATGAATGTTTAACCCTCATTACAGATAGGTAGCCGTGTTGGTCTGCCATAGTCAAAATAAAAAAATCCTTCCAGTAGCACCTTTAAGACCAACTAAGTTAGTTCTTGGTATGAGCTTTCGTGTGCAAGGTATCTGAAGAAGTGTGCTTGCACACGAAAGCTCATACCAAGAACTAACTTAGTTGGTCTTAAAGGTGCTACTGGAAGGATTTTTTTATTTTAACCCTCATTAGACAGCCATGATTCACAGAGGCACAAAATAGTAAATTCCCCCCTCATCCCTGCACTGTTGCCATTGTCACTATCTGCCTTGTATCTCCTAAAACAGCTCTGGAAACCTGCCTCTCCAGGATGGCTAGCTATCAGGGATGATGGGATTTTATGGTGATGGATCACATCTGGAGCCCACCTCCATCCTAAAACTATTTCAGATTTCCTCACAGAGACACTCCCTTCTCTCAGCCAATTTGCCCCAGTCTCCACCATCTGTAAATTGCCAATTTAACGAAAAGCAAAAGATTTGCCTTGCCTTCCTTGCCCCCTCTTCTTGAGGTTTTGAATCCTGTTTGGTCCTTGCCTTTGTATCTATGCCATGGCACCATTTGGACAACAGCAGGTGCTGCAGAATGGACCCATAAAACTCATCCTTTAGCTACTTAGGTGGCAATTCACACTAGAACTTTGCAAGGCAATAAGCCAAAGTCAGCCTTCCCTGTTGGAGAGCTGAGTTCGCAGGATCCTGGCATAGGAACCTCGCTCCCAAAAATGTAATGGATCTATTTCTCTGGACAACTACATGGTACATTGTTTTCACTAATAAATGCATTTATATGCACACTTTGTGCATTTTTATGCACTATTTGTCTGGAGGTATTTGTCAGGTATTTGCAAACCTCAAACGAGAGCTATGTTTCAGGTGGCATATTATTTCAGAAAATGCAAATTTGGCACGTTAAAATGCAAACTGAATCAAATTTCTCTCGCTTTCCTGAAATCAAGAATAAGAAATCAAGATAACAAACTTTTTATAGAAGAATGGAAATGGTTTATTGAATATTTGCAGATAAATTGCAAACAGATATAAACACCGGCAGGATTATTGTAATAACCTGCAGTTTCATAAGAGTACAGTATATATTTAAAGTAGATAATTAAATGAGCAAATTAAATGAATTTGGATATGCAGAAGATATTAAAAAATAAATTTAAGGAACTGCAGAAAGAGGGGAAAGGAAGACAGACTTTGAAATGTTAAAATGATTGTAAAATTAATGAATATTTGAAAAGTATATATATATATATATATATATATATTAAATCAAATTTCTCTCCCAACTCTACCCAACACTCCTTTGAGGTGCCACCAAAACCCTCAACCCACCGCTATTTGATTTTTAGAGTTCTGCCACTGTCCAGCTCCTGCCTTTGGTCTATCCAGACAGAAAAGCTTCTTTCACAAGATTACAGATCTCCAGAAAATCCTACCACCACCTTTTAATGTTCTGTTGGGAGCCACCCACAGTGGCTGTGTAAAAGAAGAAAATCTTTGGGCAGAAGTGAGGTCTTTGGGAATTGTCCCTGCACCACTCCTCTGTCAAGGGTGTCACTCTTGAGCTATGACTCTCCAAAGGAATTGCCTACCTTTGACTACTAACCTGCTGGAAGTCCTGCTGGGCAAGTGATACTTCTTATGAGACAGAGCAAAGGCTGAACTTGTGTGCATCAAGTTTATAAAAAGCTCAGAAGCTCCACCTTACAGCTCTGCCTTTTGTGAGACTTTTCACCTAGGGTCAAATCAGTTGCACAAAGTTAATCCATAATGGGAAAGGTTCTCTCGCAGGTACATAACGTGATGCAACTCAGTTTAGTGTAAATCTGTGCAGCTGCATTGAGGGCAAACGTTAATGTCCTTATCATAATTAACCCAAGCTCTTGTATCACTGGGCAGGAGGCCACCGCAATCTTTGGCTGCAGCTGCTGGCTAGGAAATATGGACAAAGGTCATCTACAAAGGAGTTCCCTGCTGGTGGCACTCACCTTTTGAGGGGTTTGGGGTATATAGATGGCTGTGATTAATTTACACTGGTGTGCAAAACAGTGAGAAGTGCTTTTGGTCAAGGAGTCTGGACGCCTGTGTCAGCTGCTTCTCTTTAAAGAGTAAATTATTATTGAAAGGCTTTTTTCCATAAGGTGCAATACATTCCATACCACAATATCCATGAAACCAAACATTGGTACCAGAGCAAAGGGAAAATGAAATATCATAGCCTGATAAGAGTCTGGTAGAATAAACAAGTTTCGCATAGCGTGAACTTCTTTTGACATATAGGGTTATAGAGTAAAACACCGAGATCCAGCTCCGAGGGTCTTCTGGCAGTTCCCTCACTGTGAGAAGTGAGGTTACAGGGAACCAGGCAGAGGGCCTTCTCAGTAGTGGTGCCCCCCCCCCCGTGAAACGCCCTCCCATCAGATGTGAAGGAAATAAACAACTGACTTCTAGAAGACATCTGAAGGCAACCCTGTTTAGGGAAGTTTTAATGTGTGATGTTTTATCGTGTTTTTAATATTCTGTTGGGAGCCGCCCAGAGTGTCTGGGGAAACCCAGCCAGATGGGCGGGGTACAAATAATAAATTATTATTATTATTATTATTATTATTATTATTATTATTATTAAGACAGAAATGTTTCTGCGTGATATTAGACCAGAGTAGATTATTCCCATCTAATACAGTGGTACCTCGAGTTACAAACGCCTCAGGTTACAAACGCTTCAGGTTACAAACTCCGCTAACCTGGAAGAGCTACCTCGAGTTGAGAACTTTGCCCCAGGATGAGAATGGAAATCGTGTGCCGGCGGCGCAGCGGCAGCAAGAGGCCCCATTAGCGAAAGCATGCCTCTAGTTAAAAAGTTTCAGGTTAACAACGGACCTCCAGAATGGATTAAGTTCATAACTAGAGGTACCACTGTACTGGGGTTTATCCATCTAACCCATTTCAAATTTTTTGAAGACTCACTGTACTTCCTCCTCCATTATCAACTATTCTATTCTTTATGGTCATGTGGCTACTTTTTATCTACAGCTTTCTCTAAAACAAAAAAAAGAGCTTCTGATGGAGAGCTAGTAGAATAGTAGAAACCTATAAAACATCTCTAAAAGTGAGATTAATGTCATTAGTAGTGAAAAGGGAACTGTCATCTATCACAATATGACAGGGTGCCATGCCAACTTGAATAAAATATGGGGGGGAGCAGGTAAGCCCCACCCCGCATAATTGATCACAATATGTGGCACATGCACACCATTTGAATAGCAATGCCCATCAGCTTTGTGGGGGCCCGGTCCCCTCAAATATTTTATGGGGGGGGCAAAGGGACCTTGGCCCCTAGGAATTGGCTCCTAAGCAACATGGCCTATATGGTTTTGTTCCTTCTGGACCTTAAAGGCTCTCGGTATCATTTTAGAGCATTTATTTCCAAGCTCATAATATACACGGTTACTTTTTGCATAGAGGTGCTTATATACTCAGCATCTAGTGCTTAGAAGCTCACTGTGCTTATGCAATAAATTGGCATAAAGTTTTCAGTTCAGTCCTTGTGTCTGCTGAGGCCGATATGTCTTTCACCATCTCAGTTTGCAATGCTGATTTCTGCTTCTTCAAAATGATGGACTTTAGGCAATGTCTCCTCAGTACTGCTTTCATAGCATCCCAGATTATGGCCTAAACTGGTTCAGTTCAAAATAGGCTATCAATTCTGTTTTCAGTCTGTTCCTAATTTCTGTATGTGTTAAGAGAGTTATTGGGAGGCACCAACAGAAGGGTCTCGAGATCCCCTCTCATAGTGTTGAAATCAATGATGACTGAAGCATGGTCTGATTCATGTATGTGGATTATCAAATTGTTATTTTATCAGACAGGGATTTGAAAGAACTACATGATCTATTCCGAAATATTGTGGCTCAAGGATTAGAAAGAATAATCACTTAGGGTCAGATTATAGAGCCACCATGCATCTAATAAACCATTGCCACAGAGTACTGCTGGTAGGAATGTTGAAGACCGCTGTTTACCGGGACCAGACATACTACTATCCACTTGAGGGTACATAACTTCATTGACGTTCCCTCTCTTGATGAGACAACCCACCTTAAATTTGTCCAACTCTTTAAACTCCTTTTGGCCATTGTTTGGAAATTATATTGAACCCAGCATGTGACTCTGTCCTTCTGTTGAGCCTTGGATAAAAAATATAGCGTCCTTACATCATATGTTACAAAAATAAGCATTTTTTAGCTAACCATACTCCCTGTTCCATTAGCTTTGGAGGAGCCATGTGAACAGTGTTGTTTTACAATCCATTATGTGTGTGTGTTTGATTATGGATTGTGGTGTTTTTTTTAAAAAAAATTATTATTGTAAGTCACTCTGGTTAATAAGAATGCATTAGATGGGAGGTTATAAATATGTGAATGAAAGAATGCATAAATAGCCTTGTCATTTTGCAGTATGAAAGAAAATACACTCTTGTTGAATATTTTAATGCAAGCACTTTACACACTTTAAATCAACATCTGCTCAACATTCCATGTTGCCACTTTTGCTTTTCATGGCAGGTAACAATCATTTCATTTAAAGATCCCTTGGTTTTCAGCATTCATGGTGACTCTGGCAAGCAGCCTTAAAATCTGATGCAATGTTTTTTAGTCACTTGTGAGAATCTTCAGCACAGTTGCGATATATGCATCGTCAGGGGGTGGTTTCCTTTGGCTTCCAGGCTGCAGGAACCTCTTTATGGTGGGAAGATTGCTCACCTTTGCTTTGAAAGCCTAGGGCAAAAAACAAAAAACAAAACAAAACGAAGAAGTGTTTATATATATATAGCATCAGAATAGCTCGTAGTGTATAGACTAACATCCTTCTAAAGGATATTTGACAATACAACCTGAAGTAAGGAATTATGCCAATATACGTTAACCAACCACCAGAAAGAGAGACTCGTCCTGCACATAAAAAGCTAATATCTGATCCACACAGTCTGATTGCTGCTTCCCCCTGAATGGATCCCACTCTGTGGCGCTAACATCTAAATGTGCCAAACAGGTTCACTCCTATTATATGGAAAACAGATGCTGGAATCAGCTGCATAGGTGGAAGCCTCTGGGCATTGCTGGAGCTATGTGGGGATTTCCCTAGGGTACATCTTCTTGAGTACCTGTTTTTCCTCAATCCCCAACTTCCCGTTTATTGTAAGGATGGGGGAGAAATTTGGTTTGATTTGCATTTTACGAAGAAAGTGCATGATTCACATTTCGTGAAACAGGAAACTGAAACACAGCTATCCTTCAACGTTTGCACTTCCCTGCATTTTGCTCTCCAGTTAACCTTTTCCACAAAAATGTATATTAGGAGAAAGGGCACAAAAATATCCTATAAGTGAAAATGACTTCCCCCAAATGATTCATATTAGGGGAAATTACTTGCAAAGGTTAGGCTAAATTGGATAGAATAATTGGTTCCCCTGTCTGAAATCATAGAGAAATGGCCATTCAGTGTAGAGAATACTGAGCTGTGTGTACCTGACTTCCTATAAGGCAGCTTTTTGGAATCAATTGCCCAGAAAGGGAATCATTATAGTCCCTTAACTATAGCTTAACCTTAACTGAACTCTATGCACCTCAATCCAGAGGTCTGAACAAACACATTCTGAAACATAACGAGAGCAGAATTCTGCACAATGAACTCTACCAACAGTTTACCTGCAGTTGAGGGAAGGATTCAAGAACCTCCGCTTTCTTCTCCTCTACCATTAAGATTGCCTCAAGCAGCTGTACGTCTGCCCAGCTGAGGCAATTGCCAACGAGAAACTCTTTTCCAGCCTGTTTCAGGGCCTAGAAAACAACAATAAAGAATGTGCTTGGTTTGTACTCTCTTACCTTAAAATGAACTTTTAACTCTTCTGAGAAATGTTGGGACAGTGTGAGACATTTTGGGGACTTAAATTTAAATGTCATATAAGCCACATAAGATGATAACCACTCTGATCACTTTTAATAAACTAACACTGAGAGGGCCCAGCACACATTGTGTGTGTGTGACATTGTGCGTGCAGTGCATGTTGTTCATGACATCACAACGTCTGGAGGAGGCCGAATGCTCCGGAGGAGCTGGCCGCTGAAGCTACGGTGCATCCTGGGGCCCCTTTCCAAAAAATATTGAGGGGGCTCAAAACTCATCAGCCCCCTAGAGTTGGTGCACCTGGCCCCCAGGAATCTTTGGGAGAAGGCATGACTGTTTAAAGTTGCACAATGCTGCCTTAATTGCATAGCACAGATGAAGCCTCACTCTATATTCAAAGAAGTCTCAGGACATAGTAAAACCTGTCTGATATTTTCAAAGAGCTACGAAAAATATGACCTGTGCCATTAGTCCAAGTCATCATTCCCCAATGAAGAACCTTCCAGATATTGTTTGGCTACAGCTCCCAACATCTTTGACCATTGGTGATGATGGCAGAGGCTGATGGGAATTGTAGTCCAAAGTTTCTGGAGGACACCAAGATAGCGCAGGATGATCCCAAGTAGCTCATCTTTGGGTTCCCCATCCCTGATGTAGCTACTAATAGGAATCTTTGGTGCCATACCTTTTCGTAGACTGGAAAGTACCTGGTAGTGGCCTTCTCAAGGATGGAAGCAAGCTGCTTCTCCTTTTGCTCAGGTGGAGAAAAGGGATACATCAGAATCATCCCCATCAGGTCCATGGTTCCTTCCACATACATGTCAATGCTGTGAGGACAAGGCAGGCATAGGTAGAGAAAATTCATCTGTTTAATTGAACTTATTGGGAAAATAGGAACATAAAAATGGGAGGTGGGTCTAGCTCATGTGGCCTGTCGATCTATCCTCATGTATTATTTCAGTGCTTAGGGGTTATCTGAACCACCTTAGAAAGAGAGAACTGGAAGCTTCTAAGCAGAATTACCGTATTTTTCGCTCTATAAGATGCACTTTCCCCCTCCTAAAAAAGTAAGGGGAAATGTGTGTGCGTCTTATGGAGCGAATGCAGGCTGCACAGCTACCGCTGCACTCAGGAGGCTTTGTGTTCCTTTCGCTGAAGCCAGGAGAGCAAGAGGGATCACTGCTTTCGCTGTGCAGCGATCCCTCTTGCTGTTCTGACTTTGCTTCGCTGGAGAGGCACTGTGCAGCTTTCCCTCTCTGCTTCTGTTTCTCCTCCCACTTTGTTGGAGAGGCACTGTGCAGAGAGGGAGAGAATATATTTTTTCTTGTTCTCTTCCTCTAAAACTAGGTGCGTCTTATGGTCGGGCGCGTCTTAAAGAGCGAAAAACACGGTAGCTGAGCCTGGGAGTGCTACTTTAGGAGGAGGAGAACTGCACAAATAGCTGCCTAGGGACTTGTTACCGGCTGATGAAAAGACTCTTTGCTTCCAGTGTGTCCCACCTGTAGATATGTAAATAATGCCATTATTTACAAAGGCACCATCAGTCTCCAGGGTTCTCCCTCTGTCATCGAAAAGGAAGCCAAATTCTACTCGTTGACATGCCAAAGTGAAACCACATAATTGTAGGTTGTTTGGGTTGTTGTTGTTGAAGAAGAAGAAGAAGAAGAAGAAGAAGAAGAAGAAGAAGAAGTGCCCTTTTGCCCATTGATTTCAGTGGATCTATCCTGAGTGTGATCAACATTGGACAAAGACATGCACACACACATATAGGTTGGGCATTAGAACAAGTTAGACACCAAACCAGAAGCCCAAATCTTCAAGAATATCTTTTCCCTGGCCTCTCACAGCTTTTTTCTCTTTCCTAGGCAATGCAAATTTGTGAGCATGTGCAAATACTGTTAATACCACTAGAGTCTTTTAATGCAGCTATTAAGTACAGTATGGTGAATCATGATAAGTACTGTGCTCTTTCTTTCAGGTCCTTCCCATGGAGGTTATATTTCCCCGCGATGTAGTTGAGGATGGCCTTGGTCTGGACCAGCTTCAGCCCATCCATCTCGACCAGAGGGACTTGATCAAACAGCAAGTATCCATCTTTAGGAAAGCAAAGGAAAAAGCCAAAACAAAGTCATTGATCAGTCCAAAATGGTTATTCCGTGAGATTAAAGAAATGTGGCAAGATTCTGCCACAGTAAAGCACTTTCAGAGCTAGCATTTGGCCTCACTTTCTGCAAGAATGCAAACAGCCAAGTGAAATTTTGATCAAGTAGCCAAACTACTATCATTTTGCAACACGTCTCATACTCTGAATGCGTGGGCACCTTCGAAATAGACTGGAGGGTCTTCTGGTGTCAGAGAAGAAAAGCTAGCTTCTCCCTGCTATTATGACCAATGAGTCCAACATTTGAGACATTGAATAAGCTCTCCTATCTTTCCCAGGTGCCATCAAGCTCACAACTTGAGATAGAAAACCACAACAAATTCTTTACATGGTTTGCAAGGATGGGAAAAAACAGCTCGGCATAGACACAAAGTGCTGTGCAAGGACCACGGCATTAGTTCTGCAGAGAAACCGACCCCCTTTGGCTCCTCCTTTCCCTGATGTGTTTCTCCCTCCCCCTAGCTGGCTTCTATAAGTAACGCGATGGTGTTTGTTTTTGCTTATTTTCCTCTTCTCTGCCCAACACCTTTTCCTTTTGAGTCATGTCTTTTAGGCTGTTAGCCTGAGAGCAGGAACTGTCTTGTTTCTGGGAAGCTTTTTGGCTAAAAAGTAGGGTAACAATGCTTAAAATAATTAAAAGGCTTAGGTAAAAAAAGATAAAGGTAAATGACCCCTGAATGATCAGGGTCAGTCAAAGGCAACTATGGGGTTGCAGCGTTCATCTTGCTTTCAGGCCAAGGGAGCCGGCGTTTGTCCACAGACAGCTTTCCAGGTCACGTGGCCAGCAGGACTAAACTGCTTCTGGTGCAACGGAACACCGTGACAGGAACCAGAGTGCACAGAAATGCTGTTTACCTTCCCGTCACAGAGGTACCTATTTATCTACTCACACTGGTGTGCTTTCAAACTGCTAGGTTGGCAGGAGCTTGGACAGAGCAACGGGAGCTCACCCCGTTGCGGGGATTCAAATTGCTGACCTTCTGATTGGCAAGCCCAAGAAAACATTGCTGAGTAGTAAACTTTATATCCCAGGCCCTGTTTTAAATATGATTCAAACCTCCATCCTCCCATGGGTTCTGAGAATCAACCACACCTTTAAATCTGGAAAGATTTCTACATGCTCAGGTGATTTTAATGTCAGATCCTGGGGCCATTTTATAATCTACCACCCCCAAAGAATACACCAAGCAAAATAAAAGGAAATAAATAAACTAATTGTTCCAAGGACAGTCTGTCTTATAACCCAGGTACTCAAACCCATCTTTAATTGCCTTTAAGGAAAAAATTGTATATTGTAGCCTAGATGATATAACGTGCAATAAAATTCGAAAGATCTTTTGCACTGAGGAATGTTACACATTTTGGGGAAAACATGAATTATGTTTTCCCCCATCCAGATCTCCAATAATGCATGTTGTATTTGCCATCTACATGACACACTAATGACACACATTTGGGCATCTGTTGTTTTATTGTGTGGGGCAGAAGGCAGAATAGAAATATTTTAAAATATATTCCTATCAATATAGATTTTACATTTACATTTTATATGTGGGAAATGCAGAGGGAGAAGGGGCAACAGCATGATTTGTGCTTTATGTGCGAAAACACCCTTGGCTGGAGCAAAAGAGATTTTACTTATTTTGCTGCTTATTGCATGCAGGCCTTCCACTTTTGTCTCTGGTAAACATTTTGTGGTTTCAGAAATATCCATGGGTAGAAAAAAGGCTGCTCACTCGTCTGGGCTTACGCCCCACTGAATTTAGTGGGGTTCCCCTCTGAATAGCCATATATAGGTTTGCACCATGAGTTTACCTTTGATTAACTTCAAATACTGTTCTCTTGTTTTCAAAAACGTTTCTTCAAACTGGAAAAAAAAGACAGGAAAACAGATCAAGTTATTTCCATTCCTGTGTCATGCCAGTTCTTTTTATTGCATAAAGTTACTACGTGGCTCTTTTGTAGATACAGAAATAGCTAAGAGTGTGAGCTGTGAATTGGGAAATCTCCCGTTCAAAGCTCTGAGCACACAATTGTGCAAATTTCTGGTGCGAAACAGAAGCAACCAACCTCCACTCCAGCTGCTGCTAAGAGCCACCTGATGGATTCCATTCTTCCTCTGCCTTCAAAGTACGTCAGTTTTGGTTTCCCAGACATATTTCTAAGCTGGTGGTTTCCTGATGAGTGCCATTTAATGGGGAGAAGAAAACGTTTAATTAAATATAAACCAGCAATTGTGTACACAACCATGCAGGTAGAATTTTGCAGAACAGCTCAATTAGGTGGAGCAAAATGAAGAGAATATGTATTATGAATTTTATTAAATGTTACAAAAAATGAATAGAATATGCGTTATGAAAGGCTGAGCATTATTGTGGTTACAACAGGAAAAGGATCTAGAAGGATTGTCTGATTTCCAAAGACTGCAGTCCCAAGCACACTTAAGGAGCAAACAAACTTCACCGAACACAGTTGAACTCACACCTGAGTTAAAACATGCTTAGGCTCGTGCTGATTTCCAGGCATACGGAATGGTACAATTCCTGGATGTCAGCCTGGAGGCAAAAGTCAGCGTCTACACAATTTCTAGTTTTCTCATCCCCTTCAGCTCATAAACACGCTGTGCGTGCCTCCCATTATTCCCACCCAGCCTCCCCCCTCCACTCATTCAAGGCACATGAGTGAGCTCTTGTTCTTTAGCAGGGTGGATTGGATTACAATAGGCATGCACAGGCCTCAAGTTTCTCAGTGGTGTGGCTTACTGAGTGCATAAAAAGGTAAAGGGACCCCTGACCATTAGGTCCAGTCGTGGCCAACTCTGGGGTTGCGGCGCTCATCTCGCTTTATTGGCCGAGGGAGCTGATGTACAGCTTCCAGGTCATGTGGCCAGCATGACTAAGCCACTTCTAGTGAACCAGAGCAGCACACGGAAATGCCGTTTACCTTCCTGCCGGAGCGGTACCTATTTATCTACTTGCACTTTGACGTGCTTTTGAACTGCTAGGTTGGCAGGAGCAGGGACCGAGCCACGGGAGCTCACCCCGTTGCAGGAATTCGAACCGCCAACCTTCTGATCGGCAAGTCCTAGGCTCTGTGGTTGAACCCACAGTGCCACCCGCGTCCCTTACTGAGTGCATAGCTACCCACAAAACTCACCACAATATAATAGATATGTTAGGATGGAACTTGGGCTCCATTCAAGCAGCTCTTTGCCCATTGTCCCAACATTTCCTTACCTGATAATGTCCATGTTTTATGTGATCTTCCATAGGATGTAAAAGCCACTTCTTAAAAACTAGCATAATCTAGCTGATGATCAGTGCTCATTTCCATGTTAATTACTTCCAGGGGAAAAACAACCCAGAATTTCACATGATCAAATTTGGGGCAGCATTCTAGCATACAGTTTCCCTCCACCATTTAAAATTTAGCACACATGGCAATATATCAATCAAAAAGCCACAGTTACACAACGCAACAGGTAATGCAGTGAAAAGGGAACCTTAGAATCTAGGATAGCAGCGCTGGCATTATAGTCAGGAAAACAAATGCAGTAATCCCGCAATCTGAATGTGCCCCTGCTTGAGTCTCCATCCTCCTAAATCCAGATCATTGAAGAATGGTTCAACAAGCCATTGTTTATTGGCTAAATAATGAGCAAAGTGCATGTGCAATGCGTATTCACTCCTCTCTTCACATGTCCAGCTTCAGTGCCTATATCCTGGCTAGTTAAACCACATTTCCCATGAGGTCTGAACTGGGGAACTGTGCTTTAATTTCTTTTTGCAAAACACAATATGAAACCAGGATAGTTTCTCAGCTCAAGATCATTATGTCTGACTGAGCCAGGTCATCCTGCTTTTCTTGGCAATACCTGACACCAAGGGGGGGGGGCAGGCAGGTAGAGAAGCAATGTTGTAGTTACTATGAAGTAACTCAACCCAAGCCGAGTTATGGGTATTAGTGCTCAAAGGTTTAAAGCAAACACTCAACTTTCAATTGTCGTCAAAAAATGGATGGATTGACGGTGCTATAAGATCATTGTTCTGTAAACAATGCACAGCTCAAAAGCTCTTTATTAGCTTTGGCAGCGTATATTTTAAGACTGGAATGAAATCCACAGCACATCAGAGATGTTGGATGTAATTGCAAGAGGGGGGAAAGCAAAGAGCTTTCTGGAAACGTAGGACTTGTTAAGATCCAGATCCAGTATGCTGGCTGCAAAAATTTCATATGTAAATATGTAAAGTATTCGTTTCATTCTAATTAATAAGGTGATCTAATTATTTCACCTGAAATAAATACCCCCCTTTAGCTGTTTTCACATGCTGATGCCTTCATGGCAAATCATGAGATTCAGAGGTTTCCAGTTGGACCAGGATGGGTGGTGGGTGGACAATTAAATTTTCCAGCTGGAGACAACTGAAAGGGGGAAAGGGTATTGCCTTGAGGGTTATTATCAGGGGTCATTCGCCTACAGCAGGAAAGTGCTGGCCCACATTTTAAAAATTCCAAAATCCATCTTAGTACAATACCTTTATTAGGCCAACCAAAATGCCACAAAATAGTGTGCAAAAGTTCTTGTTCTCCGGAACCCTTTATCAGCCTAGTTGGCCAACTAAGCAGGGCGAAGGGAAGAAAGAAAAATTGCCCAATAGTTTGGCTCTGCATGCCTGCATCTGTTAAGGAGCCTTCAGATGGAAGGTGGGAGAAGGTAACAGATATTCAAGTGATGCTCTGTCAGGAGCCGTGCAGGTTCCAGGTTTGCACAAGACCTATCAGGAGGGAGAAACACACAGGGCTCATCCATGCTTCTGCTTCTCCTGTGCCTAGAAAAGATGGGTCGGAGTGGTTTTCTCCTCCTTTCCCAGGGAAAACCCTCTCTTTGGCTCTAAACTGGGGAAAATGGGAGTCTACAGAAAACCAAAAGTGCCATTTGCTTAGATTGAGCTCTAAAGAGCAGTTTTCCCTATGGAAGGAGATGGGAGCAGCAGGAGGGACAAATCCACTCCACTTCCCAGTGGGGAGGAGTTGCGGTGGACCGCATGGCCACTCACTCCCCACCGGGGACAGGGGACTTTGTTCCCCATTGTCTGGGGGATCCCGGCCACATCAGAGCCCGGCCAGCCAACCTGCTGTCCGGGGGGGGGGCGTGGTCGGGGCTGTTTAAATGGAGGGGCGAGCCAGAGGACTTCCTCTTTGGCTCACTTCCTCAATCACCTGCCCTCCCTCCCTATTTTGCAGCTTAGGCAATGGCCTTGCTATGGACTTTGGTTGGTTGCCTTGGTTGTCTGAGGGGCCTGGTAGGAATTTTTCCACTTGGCAAATTGGCACTGGCCACTTGGTTTTCACCTACCTCGTAGCAATCATCACAACTTTGTTAGGGTTGCAGGTAGGCATTGTTTGACCTTGTGTGGGGGAGGGGAGGTGTGGCCATCACCTGCCCCTCCATGCTTAAGGGTATTCCGTTAAAGGAATCCAGGGGTGTTGATCTAGTCTGAAGCCCGGCTGGGGGGTAGGGCCTTGACACGACCCCAACGGAAATACCAGGGGGAGCTTGAGTGGGTTCGCATCGACAGGGCTCCCCCTACCGGTGGCTTACCCTTACTGGACTTCCTGCACAATGGGCAGGAGTCAGGTATGGTCAGGTCCAATCAGTGCCTAAGCCAATACTGCTCACATTCTGTAATTTCAATAAAGTTGTGGCCCAAAATTTGCCCAATACATAAACCTAATATCCGTGTCCTTGTGTGAGTTATTTCCAACGAGGGGGTGGCTGTGGGGTCTTGACACGCAAGGGGAAATGCGGATAAGTTGAACTCCCATCTCTGGAAATGCAAAACCCAAGCATCTCCCTCCAGGTCTGACTCTCTCCCATGCCCAATGGAGGTTCCCTGGTAGGTGAGAAAGAGGAATAAAGAGAAACGGGGAAGACTTTAGACCAGGGGTGTCAAACTCAAATTCATCAGGGGCCACATCAGCAGTTTGGCGCCGCTAGAGGGCAGACGTTCTCTGGCTTGTAGGCTGCCGCGCATGCGCTGAAGAGGCGGCTTTCTAGTGTTAAAAAAAAAAAAGCGAGAATAAAAGATGAAGGCTGGCGGCCGCCGGTGGCTACATGGGCCACATGACGAGGTCTGGCGGGCCGGATTCGGCCCGCGGACCTTGTGTTTGACACCCGTGTTTTAGACTAACAAAGGTGGGGTTTGAGTAATTCTTCCAAAGAAATGAGAAGATGGGGCGTTTTGCATTGGTGTGGTTCAGTGGTGGCCGTTTCTCAATATAGAAACAGGAAAGTGATGCCATCACCACTTCGTTTCGTGCATACAGATTCTGCAGTCTACACTATTCAAGTTATTTGGTGTGTACAAGTTGTTTTGGTGTGAGGCAGATACCAGCAGCAAAGCACCTTGTTCATATTTTCATGCAAAAACAACCCTGCTAAAGAGGCACTCTTCTGGGTACACTGTCTATCAGGAATCATCTGTACTGTCGGATAGGCTATCATTTTAACTGCACATGTTCCACTCTTATATTATCTGCACTCAAGTTCATGCAAAGTTTGTCTGAGACCCAAGGCAGGAGTCTTGTTAGAATGTACAGTAATGAACACAAAGAGAAAAGCAGCTGGTCCCTGGTGCTTCCCCCCCCCCCCAGCCATAGCCCCTCAATACCTGGGGCAAGTGTACCCTGCTGCTCTGTCCAGGCCTCTCTGCACCGAAGAGTATGCAGAAGAAAAGCAACATATTCTGGTTTGGGGGTTTTGTGTTTTGTTTTTTGCAATTTATATGGCCGTCAAATCAACAGGTGCTGTTGTATGCCTAAGCCAATCCTTAGCTTGAGGGATGTTTTGCAACAGATTAAAAGAAAAAATATGCATAATAAATAATATTTAAATGCAGCGCACACACACACACACACATTTTTTGTTAAAAAATGTTGTCTTGGAAGTAAGTGTCACTGGTATTTACTTCCAGGAAAGTGTGCTTAGGGAATCCCATTACAGAAATAAGCGCCATTGAATAAGTGCCATTACAGAAATAAGTGCCAGGGCAGTATGCTCAGAGATTACAGGCTTTGTTTTGCCCCTTCAGATGATGGCCGTTCATTCCGTCACCCGAAATGTATTTGCTCTATTAAAATAAGAGGCCCAACAATCTTCCCCTTCCCTCCAGCAACATAGTATGCAGCAAATCCATGTGAAATCCCCATTTCTCACAGCAAGAGGGAACGCTCTTCAACCTGTTGCTGTGCTTCAAAGCAAAACATAGAATCATAGAACTGTTGAGTTGGAAGGGACCACGAGGGTCATCTAGTCCAACCCTCTGCAGTGCAGGAATCTTTTGCCGAACATGGGGGTTGAACCCATCATGACTCTGAGATTGCTTTCATCTAACTGAACGTCAGCCACTCTTTATTATAGTAACCTTTAACCAACCCCACACTTTCACTTTTTGCCCTGGCTAATCCTCCCCATGCTTTATTCCCACTTTCCTTGCTTTCATCAATTAAAATACAATTATTTATCCCCTCCTTCCTCATGCCAAAGGCAAAGTAAAATATTCTTGCATTGCTGCACGCAGCTTTCTGGGGTGAATATTTAACCCAATATCCACACAGCAGCTAATTTAAAGCCTCTTAGACCCCACTTAGCCTGTGAGCAAGTTCAACTGAACTCAATGGGGCTTACCTTTGAGTAGAACTGTATAGGACTGCACCTGTTAAGGCTGAAAAAGTTGCTTATTTCCAACTTCCAGTACTAACCTTTTCCAAAGCCGAACTTAGCTGATGTCTTTCTCCACACGCAGATAAATTGTGCCTTCAAAATCCTGCAGTCCAGGAAACTCCACCTACTTTGGGGGAGTCTCTTCCTCTTGTCTTACCACTCAGTTAAAAAACAAAACAAAAAACAGAAACTTGGGCTTGGTTAACATTACTAAAGTTTTGTGGGCATGCACGAATAAACGATGTTCTATCTGAAACTGCTGTATTTACTGTTTTTTAAAGGTAGATCAAAATGTACAGTTTCACGCATTCAAAGCAGGTGAGAAAGGGTCCATTATGCTTTGTATTTGAGAGAATCCTGTGTACAGAGCTGCACATTTTTCATGGATTTACAATGCATGATATCTGCATTCATCACATGATGATCAAAGGCTTCACACTTACCTGGGAGAAAAGCTGTAAAATGCATTGGGGCGTGCTTCATTCTGAGCAAACAGTCCTTGGGATTGGAGTCCACATGACCTCACTGAGCAAAACGGGTCTTAATGGGTCCATTAAGGTATGAATCTGCTATGATTCCAAAGGTACTGCACCACCACAACCACCAAACAGAATTAAACCTGCAGCAAAGTATGTATTTCCACCTCTGGTGAGTCAGGACCTAATGCAACTCCCTACCACACCATAGCTGCTCCCTACCATAGCTGCTCTATGCATCTCAGACTGACAGGGCCGGTGGCTTCCTGTCAGGTGTAAAAATGGTGCCATACACTTCCTGTCACGTCATGCATGAGGCAACCTTAATTTTCCATTTGCTTGAATTCCTGATGAGAGAATAGGAGGACCAGCTCCAGGTCTGAGGTGGACCAATGTAGGACATGGGTGGCGCTGTGGTCCGAGCCTCTGAGCCTCTTGGGCTTGCCAATCCGAAGGTTGGCAGTTTGAATCCCTGCGACGGGGTGAGCTCCTGATGCTCTGTCCCAGCTCTTGCCAACCTAGCAGTTCAAAAGCATGCAAGTGCAAGTACAGTGGTACCTTGTTTTGCGACCGGGATCTGTTCCGGAGCCCCGGTCGCTAGCAGAAAAGGACGCAGGGTAAAGTGCTCGTCTGCGCATGTGCGCAGAGCAGTTTGTGCTTCTGAGCATGCACGAGTGACAAACCCAGAAGTAACCCATTCCAGTACTTCTGGGTTTGCTGTGGATGTTCGCTGGAATGGACGCTAGACGAGGCAGATGTTCACAGAGGTATTACTGTAGATAAATAAGTACTACTGTGGCGGGAAGGTAAACGGCGTTTCTGTGCGCTCTGGCTTCAGTCACGGTGTTCCGTTGTGCCAGAAGTGGTTTAGTCATGCTGGCCACATGAGCCGGAAAGCTGTCCGTGGAAAAACGCTGGCTCATAGCTGTCAACTTACAGATTTGAAAATAAGGGACCAGCAGTCTTGAAAATAAGGGACCAGCAGCCAAAATAAGGGACCTGCAGCCTCACCTGTTCCAGGCACTCCAGTCTTCCTGTCCTCCTGCAGTCTGGTCAAACTCATGCTGGTAGCTTCGAGAACACTGTCCAACCAACTTTGTAACCAGAGGTTCAACTGAATAGAATCTGAATCACATGCACCACAACTCAACTTAAGATGGCTCCCCGGCCTGGCTTTGCACTGCAAAGTTTGCAGCAGCACATGCAACAAAATGGCGTCCAGCATTCAAAAACTCCCTCAGCTTGCATGAACTAGCCACACACAAGGCATGCAAGCTCCACCCCCAGTCGTTCTTAGACTTCTTATTGGGTGAGCAACACAGCCAAGCAACACAGTTGGAGCCTCCCTCCTCCCTGGCCGGCAGGGAGGGAGGGAGAGGAGCTGCTTCCTTTGAAATTTAAGGGACATCATTTAAGGGACATTTAAGGGACATCCATCAATAAGGGATAGCAGCGGGACATGGTGCTGGAATAAGGGACTGTCCCTTCAAATAAGGGACACTTGACAGCTAAGCGCTGGCTCCCTCAGCCTGAAAGCGAGATGAGTGCCACAACCCCATAGTTGCCTTTGACTGGACTTAACCATCCAGGGGTCCTTTACCTTTACCTATCATCAGGTCCTGGAGACATTTCCAACAGCTGACAACTCTGGTTAATACAGTCATCTGAACAGCCATTTTTAGTCTGCATTTTCAAGAGGATCATCTTTACCTATGTGTGTGCATACAGTGGTACCTCAGGTTACAGACACTTCAGGTTACAGACTCGGCTAACCCAGAAATAGTACCTCGGGTTAAGAACTTTGCTTCAGGGTGAGAATGCGCGGTGGTGGTGCAGCGGCAGCAGGAGGCCCCATTAGCTAAAGTGGTACCTCAGGTTAAGAACAGTTTCAGGTTAAGAATGAACTTCCAGAACGAATTAAGTTCTTAACCCAAGGTACCACTGTACATAGTCTTTCTGGCAAGCCATGCTTGCTATCTCTCCTGATTCCTGCGGTACCTCACTTTCTGCCCTCTGGCTACTCCCACTGGAAAAGTAGATAGAGCTGAAGGAGGAAGTTGGGAGAGAAGTACCCTTTCCCACTTCCTCTTTCAGCTCTATGTTCTTCTCAGGGTTTGGGTTGGCACGTGAGCAGCTGAACAGAAACTGGAGTGACCAAGAGAGTGGAAGGGAAAAGGAAGTGGATGACGGGGAGCAGAAAGTGGGGTGCTACAGAAATAAGGAGAAAGACTGCCAGTCATTCTATTCCCCCCCCAAGGTGCCAATCTAAAATTTGAAAAGCACATATAGCTGAAAGAGGAAATGCCAAAGAACACCACTCTTCCAATATCCCCCTTCAGCTCTGTGTACTTGTTCAAGAGGAGGAAAGATAACTATCTCATGACAAAGAGGACCTGAGTATCATAGGCTTCATGAGCACCAGGGGAAATATTCAAGGGTGCCATTTCATACATCATGTCTGTGACCCCAGCCTAAGTATTTAAACTGGATAAAAACACAGCATTTCTTATTATAACATCATTTTTATTGTTTTATTGTCAAATGCTATCTATCTTAATATATTGCCCCAATCTAGGTTTGTAATCGCCCACCCCTACACCCAAATGCGGCCCGCTAAAGAGTTTTAGATTAGCATTTATCTCAAAACTTTATTTGTTAGCCAGAAGCCAACTGGATTATTATTTAAAAGCAGCCCACTAGCTTTAAGAAGCATTTGCAAAGCATTGTTAAAGACAGCTGCTTCCCAGATAGGAGTTAACACAGTGCAACATATGCCCAGTTTTCATTTCCTGTTGAAAACCCTGTTTGCTGTTGTTACAAATTTTTCATCGGGGGGAGGCTTCCTTGGGCTTCCAGGCTGAAGGAACTTCTTAATCGTAGGGACATCACACATTCTTGCTTTAAAAGCCTAAAATTGCAAATGTTGCAAATCATTCAGAGCAAGTAAGTTAGGTCTGCAATCTTAAAATTACAGTGCTGAACAAATTTGAAACCAGTGTAAGTGTCAGGCCCAAATCCTGAGAAGTGTGAGTTTGCTGACTGCAGCCCCCATCAACGACTGTCAGTTCCTGAAGTCTCTTGGGGAAAACCACAATAGTAAAACCAATAATTCATACTTTCCAAAACAAAATGCTAACCGAAACACAGCTACCCCTTGGAAATAGGCCCTTCTCTGAATTTTGCAATGCAGTTCTGCAATGAAAAAATGTATACAAAAATGTGTATATTAGGGGGAAATGTGCATAAAATGGATAGCTCATATGGAAAGCAAGAGATAAAGGTTTAGGATACTTTGCTGCAGGGACTTGGGCCTTCAACGTAATCTAAGATAGAAACTAGGGTTGCCATATGTCCGGAATTTTTCGGACATATCCAGGTTATTGCTGTCTCTAGCCGTGTCCAGGCAGAAATCAGCAAAAAAAAGTCTGGAAAATCTGGACATATGGCAGCTCATGCAGGCAGTGCAATTTTTGGCTATTTTCCTTAAAAATAGCCCCCAAACAGCATTTATTTACTTTTATTATTTTTTTGCGATTTTGCCATAAAAATCTCAACCATTTTTGTCTGGATTTTCACTGTTTGAAATATGGCAATCCTATGGAAACTCTAGCTTTCATTAGAATGGTGTTGTGTTGTATAACATACTTCCTTGTTCTCAGGAGTATCAGCATCTGACTAGCTATACGTGAGTTTGGAAAATGTCGAGGACACAATCAGTCGAATGCCTGTTCACTTCAACTGAAGGTTTATATTACTGAGTACACGGTCATTGTTAATTCAGCTACTTCTTTTACCTGCAACAAAGGAAACGGTGAGAGAATGGTGGACTCCTTCTCTTCTGCCATTAATAGGGTCTCAATCAGTTGGACATCAGCCCAGGTCCACTGGTTGCCAAGAAGGAAAGGTTGCCCGTTCTCTTTTAAAACCTACGGAAGAAAAGTTCATTGAATGCATGTACATGGCTGTACGAAGCGAGGAGGTAGCTACAAGGCAAGAGGGCCTTTTCAGGGTGGCACTCATATCTAGAATGTCCTTCACACAGAGGGTCATCTAGTGGCCATGCATTGGTCATTAAGGCACCAGGCAAAGACCATTTTGTTCTTCAAGGCCTTTTAGGGTTTATGCATTTACACCCCACTTTTTACCAAAGCTTAAGGTAATGCACATGGTTCTGCCAAACCCTAACTAGCACCAAAATCTATGGCCTTTCATTTTCAACAAAATGTGACGTAGCAGAACATGGTGCCAGCATGTTACATACAGTACCTTCTCATAAACTGGGAAGTATCTTTTTGTGGCTTGTTCAATGATTAAACTAAGATTCTTCTCTTTTTCTCCAGGAGGTGATTTGTGGTGAACCCTGATCATTCCCATCAGATCGGTTGTTCCTTCCACGTACATATCAATTCTGGGGGGAAAGAGAGGCAATGTCATCCTAAATAAACTACAGGCTGCCCTGATCATTAGGCGTTGCTGAGGCTTAGCTTCCCATGTGTCTGGTTTCGGCTCCAGCACTTGATGGGATGCAAAAGCAAATGGTGGAGGAGAAGGGAGCAGGTGGAGCTGAGCATCTGTGCAACGCATACTTGGATGCATGCTGATCCCGCTAGTCCCAAGGCCACCATCTGAATGGTCAGGGATCAACACAGGGATCTACACACTCAGTGTGGGGTTTACAGGTTAGCAGGTGTACTGAGGTGGCATTCCTATGTACCTGGACCAAGCCTCATAGGCCATAGAAGAATTTACTTCCAAGGAAACATGCATAGGCTTGAATTCGGGGGGGGGGGTATATCTGCTCCTACCACATAAACACACCTCCTATTTAGGAACACCTTTACAGTATTGTCAATAAGTACTGGGTGCAACTTGCTTATAAAACTGCACTGTAAACCAAATCCTTCCCTATCTCTGTTTGTTCTGCCTTTCCTCCCACGCCTTCTATGCCTTGCTTCAAGTGGTGTTTGTAATATTAACAATCACGCAGGGGTAAAATAAAACAAAGAACTTGATTAAAGCAAGCTTGCATTCAACGCCTAACTCTCTCTGACCCTCCAGCAGTTTTTGCTAAGACACTTCCTGGTAGCTGTTTCCTGAATCTGTGGTAAGTTTCTCTCCCTGACTGCTGTCCTCTTGCTTCGTTCCACATATAAATATTTATATAAATATAATCTATATAAATTAAATTTTCTGTTTTACATTTTAAAGTACTCATTTTTACATCCTTAAGATATCAATGACTTCCCGTCTTCTCCTTCCATAGCTCATTTTGCATATCATAAAGGTCAAGGTCCAGTCATAGCCGACTCTGGGGTTGTGGCGCTCATCTCGCTTTATTGGCCGAGGGAGCCGGTGTACAGCTTCCAGGTCATGTGGCCAGCATGACTAAGTCGCTTCTGGCGAACCAGAGCAGCACACGGAAACGCCGTTTACCTTCCCGCCGGAGCAGTACCCAATTATCTACTTGCACTGGCGCACTTTCGAACTGCTAGGTTGGCAGGAGCAGGGACTGAGCAACGGGAGCTCACCCCATTGCAGGGATTCGAACTGCCGACATTTTGATCGGCAAGCCCTAGGCTCTGTGGTTTAACCCACAGTGCCACCTGCGTCCCTCATAATCGTATTAGGGTGCTCCTAATAAGCACCCCTGAGGAATGCATGTGTATAAAACACATAAAACATGAAAGTTCAAAAATACTAAGAAAGATGCTAAAACACACCCTGGACAGCTCAGTTGGGTAGAGCGTGGTGCTGATAATGCCAAGGTTGCAGGTTCGATCCCCGTATGGGACAGCTGCATATTAAAGTTGTAGTAGATGATCCTCAGGGTCCTATATGATTCTTCCAAAGTCTTAATCCCTTTGCACAACATTAGCCACTGCGGGAGTCAGAGAGGTACCACAGGCTATCGGGTTAACCCTTCATCTGCCAATCACTCTGCAGAAAGTATTGATAAAAGGCTACTTTCAGTCAGGCCCTTTTCTCAACAAAAGGGCCAATTTGTCAATGAAACCATACTCTATTCGAATAAAACATGAACCAAACAAATACACTGAGCAAGGCTGAGACCATGTTTAGCCTCTAGTCGACCTCAGAGACCCCTCCATCCACATAGCAGGAAATTCTTCCTGAGCCTCCCGCCTGTGAAACTGGTTTAACAAGAAACTATCTAAGCAGACCTGTCAAAAAGGCAGATCTGTGTATGAGTGAAACTGGTCCTTGTCAATGGATTCTGGAGTCGAGGTATTCACCATTTCAAAAGGGTGTCTCAGACAGGCCAGGGAGGGCTGTTTTCAGGTATTGTCTTCCAATCAAGATGCCTGACTTGTAAATATGTCAGAGAAACATGAACTCTGAGCAGGATCTGATTTACATAGAATTGTAGAGTGTAGAACTCATTTTTATGGCATCCGTATTACAATTTGGGGTGGTCTTTCTGTTACAATTTCTGAAGCTTTAAAAGGGTCTGCACATTCTGCTCTGGGCTCCTGACCTCCTTACGTGTGTGTATTTGTGTGTGTGTGTGTGTGTGTGTGTGTGTGTGTGTGTGTGGTTGCAACAGATATGCAATGAATAACAGCCAGCCTTGCTTCCTGTTACTAGGTTCCATCTCAGTTTTGTTTTCTCTGACCAACACTGGACCTTGACAGAGGTGGGGCTGTAAAATCCAACTCCAAATTTTCTTACATGATTGCTATAAATATGGAAGAAGTGTATATGCAAAACATATGCATATGCTTCTTCACAGCTGTTCCAAGACCTTTTTGCTACCTGAAGCTGAGCTCAGAGGGTATCCCCCCTTCTAAGTTACTGCTGTTGCACTATTCAGTCACCAATTCCTGCCTTCATTTCTCCTCAAGCAGGTGGCGCTGTGGGTTAAACCACAGAGCCTAGGGCTTGCCGATCAGAAGGTCGGCGGTTCAAATCCCTGCAATGGGGTGAGCTCCCGTTGCTCGGTCCCTGCTCCTGCCAAATTAGCAGTTCGAAAGCACATCAAAGTGCAAGTAGATAAATAGGTACCGCTCCGGCGGTAAGGTAAACGGCGTTTCCGTGCGCTGCTCTGGTTCACTAGAAGCGGCTTAGTCATGCTGGCCACATGACCCAGAAGCTATACGCCAGCTCCCTCGGCCAATAAAGCGAGATGAGCGCCGCAACCCCAGAGTCGGCCACGACTGGACCTAATGGTCAGGGGTCCCTTTACCCTTTATTGTTTTGTTATATTAAAAAGGCAGGTGCTTAGGCCAGAAAAAAACCTTGCATATTAGTGTAATATGGCTTCTAAAAAGCATACTGTGCCCTCTCCTTCAGGTTTTTCCCATAGAGGTTGTGTTTTGCAGCAATGTAGTAGAGGATGGCTCGAGTCTGCACTAGCTTCATTCCATCGATTTCAACCATGGGGACTTGTTGAAAGAGCAGAAATCCATCTGTTGAAAGAGAATCATCATGTCAGCCCTGACAAGTCCCTGTACTGCTTCCTACAATGGTGAACTTCCTACAATGGGAAAGGAAGCATCTAAAGAAAAAAAGGGGGGATTTCATTGGTTGAACCTCTGCCCACGTTCCCTAGCGAGAGCAGAGAAGCTTGTAGCACCATTTCCAATGGTGAAGCAGAATCAACGTAGCTGAGTTCTTGTTCACACACACCCTGCCCAAACACACTTGCATTAGAATTTCTTGGCACACACACACACACACACACACACACACACACACACAGCTGTGGATCTGGATGAAGTTATTAAATCTGTAGCCTTACCTTTTAATAACTTTTCATACTGCTCTCTTGTTTCCAAAAACTCTTCTTCAAACTGAAAAAGCGAGAGGACTAACATTTCATTTATTTCGTTAAATAATCAACCAAGAGTGCTGTAGCACGTTAACCAATAAATTTATTACAGCGTATGCTTTTATGGGTCATAGCCTACTGCATCAGTGACCATCTAAGTGGACAGTTTATATAACCTGAGAATAGAAAGAATGAAATTTAAACAGAGGTCCAAAGGCTAAGCAACATACAAACCAGCCATGGCTGTGTTACGAGACTATACAGAGCATTAATGGATTATTATGGATCAGGGATATTGAGTGAATAAACATAATTGGTTGATATAGGACTTTAATTCATGTAGAAGCTAGATTAATCTTTTCCTAGTCCCCGGCATGGCAGCTGTTGTTCTGTTAAGTGGTTCTGTTACGGTAATTTCAAACAAGAACACACACTTGTCTATCATGTTGAGAGCTCATTTCCATGTTATTGTATTCCAGGAAGAAAGAAAAAGTGTTTGTAGCCTGCTTAACCTGGAAAAGGTAAAGGTAAAGAGGGAAGCGGGTGGCGCTGTGGGTTAAACCACAGAGCCTAGGACTTGCCGATCGGAAGGTCGCGGTTCGAATCCCCGTGACGGGGTGAGCTCCCATTGCTCAGTCCCTGCTCCTGCCAACCTAGCAGTTATCTACAAGCACATCAAAGTGCAAGTAGATAAATTGGTACTGCTCTGGCAGGAAGGTAAACAGCATTTCCGTGCGCTGCTCTGGTTCACCAGAAGCGGCTTTGTAATGCTGGCCACATGACCTGGAAGCTGTACGCCGGCTGCCTCAGCCAATAAAGCAAGAGGAGCGCCGCAACCCCAGAGTCGGCCATGCCTGGACCTAATGGTCAGGAGTACCTTTACCTTTAGTAATCTGGAAAATGTGGGAGTAAGGTGAGGGAGTCAGAGGCAGCATCCCAGCATACAGTTCTTTCCTGATTTCCAAGTGGCCCTATAACCAGAGAATTTCAACATTACAGACAGGAGTGTGGCTTGTGGGATATGTGATATCCTTCTGCAAAAAAAGGAAGCCTTGTGGCTTCCTTGGTTATGCTTTCCTTGGTTTTTAAAACAAAAAATATTGCATCGAAAGGAAATGTGTCCATGATGTTGGGTGACAGCCAAGGAACTTACTCCTATCGTTGTGAAATAATGGGTTATGTACCTGTGGCTGCCCTGCCAAACCATCTAGATCAGAAACCCAGTCTCCTGTCTGCTGACATGGTCCTAAGGATGCTCTAATTGTGGCAATGGTTCCCATGGTCATCCTGGCATGACTTCAAACAAGCAACTCATTTGCAGATTTCCTTCTGGAAGAAAACAAAGGCACAGACCTCGACACCTGCAGCAGCTAACAGCCAGCGAATGGATTCCATTCTCCCTCTTCCATTGAAATAATAAAGCTTAGGTTTCCCAGCCATGGTATTCAGGTGCTGGGTATTCTGGAAGGAAAGAGCGGAAAGATGGAAGTGTTTATGGGGAGGCTGAAAGCCATGCAAACAGTATAGGTTTGGGGAAGAAAATTAATAAATGGTAGGATTTTTATTAGTTGGGATATGAAGGGAATATACCAGCTGCAGAGGAATTCCTAGGCGGGCCAATGCAAAAATGACCTGGCCAAGCGAGGGCCATTAAGAAACAACAGAGGACCATTGAAAACCACTGGCAAGGCAAGAGAACTGTCTTTCCCCCCTGCCCTGAGGTGTGAACAGGAGGGATTGGGAAGGTGGACCAGGTAACTGGGTGTAAGGTGACAGGAAAAGGGTGTTTTAGCAAGGTGTACTGGGGAGAAGAACAAAGACAGAGATCCATCTTGAGCAGGCTGACTGAAGACAATTGCGGCGGGGTGGGGGGGAGAGATGCCTTGGACTCCAGTGCTGGCTTTGTAGTCTAAACCACTAAGCCTCTTGGGCTTGCTGATCAGAAGGTCAGCGGTTCAAATCCCCACGACGGGGTGAGCTCCCGTTGCTCTGTCCCAGCTCCTGCCAGCCTAGCAGTTTGAAAGCACAACAGTGTGAGTAGATAAATAGGTACTGCTGTGGCGGGAAGGTAAACGGTGTTTCTGTGCGCTCTGGTTTCCGTCACAGTGTTCTGTTGCACCAGAAGCGGTTTAGTCATGCTGGACACATGACCTGGAAAGCTGTCTGCGGACAAACGCTGGCTCCCTCGGTCTGAAAGTGAGATGAGCGCAGCAACCCCATAGTCACCATTTGACTGGACTTAACCGTCCAGGGGTCCTTTACCTTTAACTTTACCATTTCTTAAAGCTACAATAGCCTCCGTCGTGTCTTGAATTCTCCAAAGGAGCACAGACCTGGCTTGAGGTCCAAGACCCCTAGAATCCTGTGCACAGCTTAGCAGGGATTGGGGTGGCTTATAACAATATTTTGCAGGAGGTACATTTTACAATATTCATCTCAAGTCTGGGAACTAAATGCAGATCTTTGTTTTCTTTGATAGGTTTTATTTATTATTCATGTGTGTATTGAAACACACTTGCCTTTTCACGCACAGGGCAGCTTATTATGAGTGATACGAAATTACACAGAACCAACAATAAAACTGAAAAGCTCCACGACATAACAAAAGCTTTCAGCATCCAGCTGGTTGCCAACTCTCCAATGAGAGCATGACGACAGTAAAACCACAAATCCTAGAAAAGCATCACTCTGTGGCCAAATACCTTATGAAACAAGCTTTTTTAACATTGCTTTTGAAAGATCAGGAGACACAAATGTATACAGATTAACCTTCCTTAGAAGCTTGTTCTACCGGTTGATTCAGTTGTGATCTCTCCAATGGGACATGTTTTTTTTTATCACCTCGGGTGCCAAATTAATATGCAGCTGTAAATTCAACAATTGTGGAAGCTACAAAGCCTTAAAATTGGCTTAAAATTAAGGTTCTGTTACAGGAAGCCAAAAGAGCAGTATTGTATGTCTTAACCCCACCCAAACTCTGAGTTAGCTGGCAAGCAGACAACTTCTGCCTTTGCCATGCTTTCTGCCAGTGTTCTTGTGCCTCTGACAGTTGCCTGACAAGGAAAAAGGCAACAGGTGGAAGGTGAACCTTCTCTAAACATGGAGGAAATGACCACAAATGCTTCATTTGCTGAATGCTTGCTCTTGAGGCAAGTGGCATGCAAACTCATACAGACAGGCATTTCCTTTTTGCCTGTTAAACCGTTCTTCAGAACACATAGATTAAATGCAACCACGCCAAGATTTTTTATGATTGCTGTCCCTGCTTTCTTTGTATAGCCTTAACTTCGTTATTAAAGACATGGATGTGCATCAGGAACTAACCTTGGAGCCTTTGGTGTGAGCGTCAGGTGGGTCTTCCTGTTGTGGCACAAAAAGCTTTGCCTAAAAGCAATTAAATCCTGGAACTCCTCCCTCAGAGGTGACTTTCCCACTCAAACAATAAAGATAACGTTCCAGCCTCTGTTTGAGTGAACCTAAAGCTACGTTCGCAAGCTCAACAAGGATTTGCAGTTCCTTCCTGCACTAGTACTGGCTACTTTGTCACATCTCGGTTCTAAAGTGTCTGTTTTCTACCCCGGATTAATGATATTCTCTCTAACGTGCGCACAGGGGGTCAAAGATGGTTTTTAATGTCATGTGTGAAAACACTCAGAACTTTCAGATCTGCGTGAATTTAAATATAAGTTAGTGTGTGATAAATTCCAGAGAGTTAGCCATGTGAATCCTTTTTGGCAAATCCAGTTGAACAACTCTTCAAAAAATCAACAACCTTGTTAATAAATAGTGTGGCATAAGCTGTTGTGGGCCAGCTTGTCTGTCAAAGTTGGATGTGGCCCATGATAGCTTGTGCCAGGATATTATCGTCAATTTGTTCATCGACATCTTTGGCCAGAGAAGGAGGTCCTGACAGGCCCCACTGTTGACACCTAGACCATGGGTAGGCAAACTAAGGCCTGGGGGCCGGATTCGGCCCAATCGCCTTCTAAATCCGGCCCGCGGACAGTCCAGGAATCAACGCATTTTTACATGAGTAGAATGTGTCCTTTTATTTAAAATGCATCTCTGGATTATTTGTGGGGCCTGCCTGTTGTTTTTACATGAGTAGAATGTGTGTTTTTATTTAAAATGCATCTCTGGGTTATTTGTGGGGTACAGGAATTCGTTCATTCCTCCCCCATATAGTCTGGCCCCCCACAAGATCTGAGGGACAGTGGACCAGCCCCCTACTGAAAAGGTTTGCCGACCCCTGACCTAGACTCTGTCTCCCTTGCTTCCCCTTCCTAGCCCACCATTCTGAGGAGTGCCAGCTTTTAATTGCCTATAATGCCCCATAATTTTGTTTTGCTTTTGCACTGTTATGCTGTGAACCGCCCTGAGATCTTTGGATGAAGGATGGTATACAAATTTACGGTAATAAATCATCATCATCCAGAATCACTTTTTGGGAGTCGTGTGCAACAAAATCGTTCTGTTGATGCTTTTAACTGGCAAGATTAGAAAACAAAGCAGTAGCCAGCAGGTGGCACCGGCAGCAAGCAATTGAATTTGATTCATTTCCTCTACCTGGCAGGTAGCTTTCGCCTAGGAAAACTTATCAGAAATGTAGCTTCCAAAAAACAGCCTTATTAGCAAAAGAGGGTGTCTTCAGAAAACCCACACTTATTTAGTAATTTGTGCATTGCGAACTGACCAGGAATTTGAGTTAGCAGACTATACTATCAGCTGTAGCCATAGCCTTTGAAACATAGCATTTTGGTAGTCTCCTATCGCCCACCAACTGTAACCTTAGCCAGTAACGTAATAGCCCTAATATTAGTCATTATCCAACTGAGGTTCAGATTCAGTCTAAAAATAGCCACTGATATGTTATCTGAAAGAAGGTTCTGAAAAAGCTACCCCAGACTGCCTTTTGTGGCCTGCGGCTTTTTTCAGCTACGTCAGGCTGGGGCTAGCGAATCATATGGTTGCCGGTTCGATCCCCATATGAGACAGCTGCATATTCCTGCATTGCAGGGGGTTGGACTAGATGATCCTCAGGGTCCCTTCCAACTCTACAATTCTATGTTTCTATAAATATATTAAGTGAGAAAGCAGCAACAGCAACCACAATCCTATGTGTGGGTAGACACATATAAAATTGCAGTATCAATAAAGGATCCAGAATAGGGCCCCATTTGGGTTTGATGAGGCCCTAAGCTACTGAAAGTAATGGGTACAGCTGTCCTTTGTGAACAACAAATTGTCGCTGCTTTTGTGTTGAACATATGCTATATGATAATTTATGGATCTAATAGGCATCAAGCCATTTGCACATAACAAAATATGTATTTTTTCAAAGTAATTGTTGAACTGAAATCTGGAACAGAGAACCAAGGTACCACTATATATAGAAATGATCAAACCAGTGATATTTTAGGGAGCAGACTAGCAGGTGGGGCCCATTACTTACATCATAAGTAACACTGTTGCTGTATGTAGGTTTTGTTTTTTATCTTATATTTTGGAAATGTGTTGGGAATCTGAATACATGCAGCTACTCACACAGAGTCAGTTAGGGTTTGGCAGACAGCCAAGGCAATGTAAAGGAGTGCAATCTGCCTGGTGATACAGAGGCATGGAAACAGCTCCATGATTGGTCAAGCTCTCTCAGGGAAATAATGATTAATGGCCTACTAACTGGAATGTGTCAGTGTAGGAGTTGGAGGTTGAGAGTTGTGATTCATGTATGAGAGAGCTAGCTAAAGATCCGTATTCCAGTAAATAGTCCACTGTATATAATAAACACCTAACTACAAGTTCCTGGTTCCTGCTTCGTCCGGCCTGTCTGCAGCCAAGTTGCCAATTGCTTTCGTGAACTCTGCGTTTAGTTGTGAGACCTTAGCCAGACCTAGCAGAGTAGTCAGAAAGCTGCAAAACACCAATAGGTTTTGCCAATAAAATGTACATCCAGTTTGTTCTCCCTTTAAATTTTTTGGGGACCCCCAAGAGAGTGGGGCCCTAAGCTATAGCTTGTTTAGCTTATACGTAAATCTGGCACTGATCCAGAAGCACAGCTTCCACACAATATTTACACAGTAAGGAAAAGCAAATGCTTCTTTACTCAGGAATCAAGGTAGTTTATTAGAGAGTTTTCCAGATTGTAGCAGCAATAGGAAGAAAAACACTACATAAATTGAATATACCAAATCCAATGTCAGCTTAGTATAATAACAGAATGCAAAAGTTGCAGGAGATAAAATATATTGAAGGTTTAGTGTATTTTGATTTCACAGGAATTTGCAAATAAGTGTCACTTTGAATGTCTTCATGCGTTTTGCATAAGCTTGGCCGTCTAAGGTCAGAAATACCAGCAATGAAAGGCAGAAAGACTGAAACGGAATCTCTTTTGAATTTTTTTCCAGCTCTGCAGCAAACCCCTTCCATTTGCAGAACACACTGGTAGGCAGAAAAGGACTGTCCGAGCCTCCCTTCTAATAGTGTTTTTTATATCCGTCCAGCTGAATAAAAATATTGCTTCACCCGGTGAAACAGGATACACAAAATATATTTAATAAAGAAAGCTGCATTCCAAAAAGAGTAGGAATATTGATCAATATATCTGCTAATAAAGAAGGCCTCGTATATGGCATTCTTCTTTTGCTACGTATGCTACTACTAGCAAGTACACAAGTAGTAGGGGTGTGCAGGAGAAATTTTGGTTTTGTTTTGCTTTCTTAATGGAAAAGGTGTTTATATAATCTATTTTTTGAAGCTTTTCATATTTAGTTAATTCAAAATCCATTCATTTGTTTGTTGGGTTTCAGTTCAGAAGGAGACACACCCTGTCTTTTGCCATCTAACTTAACTGTTTGCTAGATTCCAGGGATACTGAAGATTCCTCAAGTCTGATAACTAATCTTCCATGAATTTTCAATGAAGACCAGCCAGTCTTCTTCCAGCTTTTAGCCTGGAGTGGGGCAGCCAAATGGCTTCGAATTTACAGGCTATAGTACTACTCCACAAAGGCATCAGATCTGCCAGGATTCAAACAGATCAAAGGCGCCATTTTCGAGACAAGGAGGGGGGGGGGGGAAACATTGCCTTTAAAAAATGTCTCTGAATTTGAAATCCTGCCTGGCTCAAATGTTCAGCGGGGTATTTGGTCTGTCCCAGAGTGCTTTGTAACAACCAATCCCTCTCCCCAAGGAGTTCTGGGAGTTGTAGCTCTGTGAGAAGAATAGGAGTCTCCTAACAGCTCTCAGAACCCTCAACAAACTACAGTTCCCAGGGTTCTTTGCAGGTAGCCATGACCAGTGTTGGACCTTGGCACCTCAAATTTCGGTGTGCCATCTCTGGGACTGGTAGGACTGCTCTCACAAGATCCTGCAGGACAATCCAACTTCCCGCCAAATCTCACGAGAGCATCCCCACCTTGCCTGCATATAGCTGAAATTGTGCAATTTAAATGTGTTTTAGATGTGGGCATATTGTTTTTTCTGTGTGGATTGAGTGAATGCACATCCCCATTCTGTTTAGCAGCTATCAAGTGTCATATAGCAGTCTAGTCTCTAACACAATGCCATGAGTTTTATGACAGCCATTGTTATTAGGTATTAGTACTGGTGATTCTCTGGAGCTCAGCAGAAATACTGCCTAAGGAGTTGCAGACAAATTGTGATACATCTGGAGGACCTTTCTCACGGTCTCCACGTATCTCTCGTCAGGCACAGGTTTCCTCTGGCTTCCTGGCTCCAAAAAATTCTTAATTGTGGGGATGTTGCTGATCCTTTCTTTAAAAGCCTGAAAACAAGTGGAAAGGAAGAAAAAAAACAAGAGCAAGCAGACTCAGAATCAAAGAACCTGAACTATGGCACTAAAATAACAAACTTGCATGCTGCACCCATCACCTTCAATCCATTTGGTAGAGTCTATTAAAACTGATGGCCCAACAAGCCAATCAATCTCTAGAGCAGGGACCCCCAACCTGAGGCCTTCCAGATGTTTTGGCCTACAACTCCCATGATCCCTAGCTAACAGGACGAGTGGTTAGGGATGATGGGAATTGTAGTCCAAAGCATCTGGAGGGCTGGAGGTTGGGGATGCCTGCTCTAGAGCATAGGCTAAAAACCTTTAGAGCTGCAGGTGTCACTGGACTACAACTCCCATCATCCTTGTGCTGGCTGAGGCTGATGGGAGGTGGAATTATCTGCAAGGCCACATGTCCCCCAACCCATGATCTAGAGTGCCACAGCTCTCTTTGCTACAGCTGTGTCAACAGCCTTTAAAAAAAAAAATGAATTTTTAACATGCACATGCTTCCCATGTTCACTCTGGTTTGAATTAAGGAGAGTGGCTTCATGGGCATCTAAGCATTTTTGCCAATTCAGAATTCTGTAATGGGAGGCAACATTAAGTCACTCATCACACAGAACTAGCGTACATCATCATCATCATCACATTACCCTAAGGTCTAACTTAGTTTTCTAGAAGGTGTTTCTACAGAAGCCCATCTGCTTTCAGGTCTGGAACAGATGGGAAAGGAATTCTTTTTAAAAAGGAAGAAACAACATAACTCATATTCAGTGTTTGAAATTAGCCAGGCGCATTTTGCACCTGGTTTTCAACCACTTGCAACCAAGTGCCAGGATGGTGCCTGACATCTCCATCTGGGGATCATTGGATATCAATTGTTTTCACGCACTAATATCCTTTCCTGTAGAATTCTATCAGTTATAGTTTATCTGCACAATTGGAATGAATCTCAGGAACCAAAACACTTTTTCTGAGCAGGAGCAGTGAACTTACCCCACCCCACTGCCCTGCTCACATGGAGATCCCTACATTATGAATGGCTGTGTCACCATTAAGAAAAAGAGGTCGGAATAGGCTGATATATATGTGGGCTGTCCCTGAATCAAGTGACTTTTCTTCTTTAAGTTCTCAAAGCTCTTCACCGAGGTCAGGGTTATCATTTGAGCTAGCCAGATGCTTAATTGAGAACCAATCACAGTCAGTCCATCGTTTGAAAAATAAGACTTTAGAGCCCCAAAATGGCAACCAGACATTCCATTTTGGCAACTGCAACCTTGGTTTAAGGAGCCATTTGGTGCCGAGCTTATAGATCTGGGTTTCCAACACCGCTCATATCGTGTTTGTTTGCCGTACCTGCAAGTGAGGAAAGTCGGCCAGAACACTGGAGGATTTTTCCTCCACCATCAGAATAGCTTCAAGGAGCTGGACGTCCGCCCAGCTGAACTGGTTGCCAACAAGGAAATCTTCTCCATGGCCCTTCAGCACCTGCAAGACACCAGTGTTAGCCCAACGCCTAAGAACAGCTTCCCAAGCACACATAAGCATCTTTCTCATCCATCACTATACCTGTCCTTTAAAAAAAAAACCACACCACACATTTGTTCTTCCTGTGTTACATTTTACACATTAAATTTGTGAAGCGGCCCAGATCACAAGCCTGTTTCATAAAGCAGGGTTACTGAAACGCACCTTTTCATAAACAGGGAAATATCTTTGTGTTGCTTTTTTGATGATTGTAGCCAGTTGCTTCTCCTTGTCCTCAGGTGTTAAGAAAGGGTACATCATAATCAAGACCATTAGGTCCGTTGTTCCTTCTGCATACATGTCAATTCTAAAGAGACATATATACACACATCTGTTAAGGCGCCCATCTTGTTTACGACATGCACAAACAAAACAGAATTTCAGCTCTTTCCTGCTATGCAGAAAAGAGGCCACCAACTACTCTGTGTCGAGGCAGACAAGACATTGCAATTCCAGCTGCTTGGTGATGGGGGATTTTCTCCATGTTGTTGCAACCCAGGGATGTGGCAACATGATGCTATCCAGATGTGCTGGGCTCCAACTCTCAATTAAGGCAGCCAAAGGCCAGGGATGATGGGAGTTGTTCCCCCAAAATATCTGGAAGGCACCACTTTGTAAACGGTCAGAATGAGAGGACAATTGGGTCTGCAGGCGACTGAGGCAGAAAGTGCCCACTCCTAGTCCACATAGAAATGCTATGATTTTTTTCCCATCCCATCATTTGCTTTTCATGAAGACTATCTAAAGAATCATCCGTCACCAACTACTTTCCCACTTGTCCCATGCTTAGAAAGCACAGGTGAAAGTTTGCTCCTCCACTTTCTCTAGAAAAATCTGCTTTTCACTCGCTCTTTTCCATAGAGAATCTGACTGATGCTTGCTCCGATTCAGCAGTAAAGAGTCAGTTTCCCTGGGGAAAAGTGGCAGGATAAGTGGAATTGTGGAGGACAAGCCCTTTGATTCAGGCCACATTTCTACCATACATTTAAAACCCTGCAATGCCACTTCAAACAGTCATGGCTTCCCCCCAAAGAATTCTGGGAGCTGTAGTTTGTTAAGGGCACAGAGAGTTGTTAAGAGACATTTATTATTAATTATTATTATTATTATTAATAATAATAATACCCTGCCCATCTGGCTGGGTTTCCCCAGCCAACAGATTAAAAACAGAATAAAAAAGCAAACATCAAAAACTTCCATAAATAGGACTGCCTTCAGATGTCTTCTAAAAGTCAGATAGTTGTTTATTTCCTTGACATCTGATGGGAGAGCGTTCCACAGGGCAGGCACCACCACCAAAAAGGCCCTCTGCCAATTGCCCTCACAGAGCTACAATTCTCAGAGTTGGTTTCACTGTCAATCCCCCTTCACAGGCAACTCTGAGCAGGGGCTGATGGGATTTGTAGTCCACACTATCTGAACGGCCCCAGGATGTAGTAGGTCTCAGAAGCCAGAAAAAAGAGTGAAATACAGGACCCGAAATATAACTTAAAGCTAGCTAAATGTTTCTGGTACTGTACAGTGCTCTCTCCTTCAGGTCCTTCCCGTAGAGGTTGTGCTTTGCAGCGATGTAGCTGAGGATAGCTCGTGTCTGAACCATCTTCATCCCATCCATTTCCACCAAGGGCACTTGCTGAAAGAGGAGGAATCCATCTTTTGAGAGGATAAAAAAAAAAACAGCGAAAGGTCAAAATGTTTCTTCTAGAAATGAAAGTCAGTACAATTCCACGGTATTGTATTGGTGCTCAGAAGGACTGCAGAGACCAAATGAGGAAATGGTGGAGCAATTGGTGGTGACTATTATTCTACATGGGCTGGCCAAAGAACACACAAAAAAAACTATCTTGCAACCTTGCAGTCAGCTAGGAACTTTGTTTTCAAGTCATGGAAACAGTGACCATTAAAAACAGGTTTCAAGAGAACTACTGTATTTTTCCGTGTCTAACACGCCCCCGTGTATAACACGACACCTATTTGGGGGGATTCCAAATTAAGAAAATGGGGGCAGTGTCCTCTGTAGCTAGGTGTGCCTTCATGCATTCATAACTTCCAATATAGTGGTACCTCGGGTTAAGAACTTAATTCGTTCTGGAGGTCCATTCTTAACCTGAAACTGTTCTTAACCTGAGATACCACTTTAGCTAATGGGGCCTCCTGCTGCCACCGCTGCACGATTTCTGTTCTCATCCTGAAGCAAAGTTCTTAACCCGAGGTACTATTTCTGGCTTAATGGAATCTGTAACCTGAAGTGTCTGTAACCTGAAGTGTCTGTAACCCGAGGTACCACTGTACTGAACTTTTCTGAATAGCAAAGGAGTTGGAGCAGGAGGATGAGGAGATCAATTAAAATCAACATCTCTCCCTTCTGCCACTAGACTATGTTGCTTACTTGAAATGCAAGAGTACAATTCTTCTCTGGCACTCAAAAGTATTTGCCTTCCCTTTGCTTGTATCCAAGAAGATACTGTATTTTTCCATGTATAAGACACCCCCATGCATAAGATGCCCCCTATTTTAAGAAAATAGGGGAGAGATTGCCCCGTGTATAAGACGACCCACAGTTTTTCACATAATTTTAAAGTAAAAAAACCTAGTCTTATACAGTGGTACCTCAGGTTAAGTACTTAATTCGTTCCGGAGGTCCGTACTTAACCTGAAACTGTTCTTAACCTGAAGCACCACTTTGGCTATTGGGGCCTCCTGCTGCCGCTGCGCTGCTGGAGCACGATTTCTGTTCTCATCCTGAAGCAAAGTTCTTAACCTGAAGCACTATTTCTGGGTTAGCGGAGTCTGTAACCTGAAGTGTATGTAACCTGAAGCGTATGTAACCTGAGGTACCACTGTACATGGAAAAGTATGGTACTTTGTTTGTCTTGCCTGGTCAAATATTTTCAAAATCACCGAATTACCTTGAAGCAACTTCTCGTATTGCTCTCTGGTCTCCAGAAATTCCTCTTCAAACTACCAGATGGGGAAAAGAAAAAGTGTAATGAATTGTTGTAGTGCTTGAGAAGCACACTGATCATTGAACGTCATCAAAGGACAAGCCCCCTTCTTGAGTTTGTTGCTTCTGAAAAGTCACAACTAAGCAATGAGCCTTTCATAACTTAACCAAACCGTTTCTTATCAAGATGTGGGCATTTCCAGCACTGAATCAGGTTTCCAAAACCAGTGAAATGCAAGAAAGGAACAGCTGCTTTCTTCACTTCTGATAAGATTTTCCTTTCCTCCTACATCACTGTGATACCGAGTGGATTTCAACTGAATCATACAATGCAATAGCACGAGGACTAAAAAAACCCAAACACATGCAAAAACCACAAGCAGATACACAGAGAAAACACATGTCCAGTTGCCCAAGTTTAAGTGCATTGAAATCATATTTTTAATTCCTCTCCCCTTGTACTGCAGTTAGGTATTTCTGATAAACTGTTTTGGATTACTGATTTGTACTGGGTAAAAGTTGAGTAAAATAGGAGCACTCTAAGACAAAAAGCAAACTTTCTTCATATTATGTTGGCACATCTAAGAAAGTACTACTTACTTGATTTTTAAATATATATATCCTGTCTTTCTGGCCTAACAGGGTCATCAAAGCAGCTTGTAATAAAAAATAAAAACCAGAATTAAAGTTTTTCATAAAACATCAAATCCTCCTTGTTTCTTTTGGGTGGTTCATAAGCTTTCAACAGAATTCAGAGGAATCTGAGGCAGACACCAGCTAAGTGCTTCTGCTAATGCAAAGATTTCTACTTGCACAGTGAAACTTCCCCTTCCTCTCCTTTCACACCACACTCCCCCCCCAAATCTGCTCCAGAGGGTTAGAGGAACCCCCATAACAGATTTAGGGGGCAACTGAGGAGAGGCAACAGAGAGGAAGCCCCATTCTGCAGTGAGAAGTCCTGGGACTAAAGGAAGCATTTTGTTGGATACCACTCTAGATTTTTAAAGTCATGTTTCTAGTTCTCATGACTTGCCAACAATTTGTACATAACAGTAGAACATTTTTCTGTATTGTACTGACATACTGATTCTAAATTCCTCTCCCCTGGGAGCAGCCGCCGAGACCACATAACACCAGTCTTGAAAGACCTACATTGGCTCCCAGTACGTTTCTAAGCACAATTCAAAGTGTTGGTGCTGACCTTTAAAGGCCTTGGCCCAGTAGACCTGAAGGAGCATCTCCACCCCCATCGTTCAGGCCAGACACTGAGGTCCAGCTCCGAGGGCATTCTGGTAGTTCCTTCCAAGTGAGGTTACAGGGAACCAGGCAGAGGGCCTTCTCGGTAGTGGCGCCCGCCCTGTGGAATGCCCTCCCATCAGATGTCAAGGAAATAAACAATTATCTGACTTATAGAAGACATCTGAAGGCAGCTCTGTTTAGGGAAGTTTTTAATGACTGATATTTTAATGTATTTTTAAACTTTTGTTGGAAGCTGCCCAGAGTGGCTGGGGAGACCCAGCCAGATGGGTAGGGTATAAATAATAAATTATTATTATTATAAATGACTGTGTGGCTTCAGAATGTGCAGTTGCAAAATAAGCAAATAATGAAAATAATTTAAGTGTAGCAGGTTGTACATGCATACATTCTCAACAATTCTGTATGCTGTGCTGGTGAAAGGAAGGGGCAAAATATATTCCCATGGTATGAATGGGATATCCAAAAATAAATGGAAGGGGGGACCTTCCCAAGGCTAAAGGGCGGCTTATCCAACCCCAGGACAACTTTATCTGGCTTGATGGCTTTATCATATATTCCATCAAGATATGGCAAAAAAAAAAAAGTTGCTTGCTTCAAAGTTTCAACACATCAAGAAACAAAATCTGTTTGTGCTGTAAGAAATAGGAATACCCCACTGATTCTCATCTCTTTTGGCTACAGTATGTAATGTGCCCTAATAACTGCATCCCACATTGTACAAGGCATAACCCATAACCATGATAACATCTCTGTACAGAAGCTGGCAGACAAGGAAACACAAACCTCCACCCCAGCTGCTGCTAACAGCCATCGTATTGACTCCATCTTGCCTCTTCCATCAAAGTAGTACAGTTTGGGCTTTCCAGACATGATTTCAGCTTCTTGATTGCCTGATGAAAAGAAACACAAAGGCATCATTCTTGGTGCACAGCCAACTTGCTTGAGCAAACACATTTCACCAAATAAAGATCTGAAACGAATCATCATTCGTTAAGCAACAGTGAGAGGTCATAAGGTCTCTTGGCACATCGAGATATAGTACAAAAGGCCATCGTTCAGCAAATGCAGTTTGTTATGGTTTGCTTATTGATACATTGCTAACATACAGAGTACTTCCCACTTGTTTCCCTGGCATGTTAATAAAAACTGCCCAAACAGCGTTGTTGTTGTTGTATCCCTTTGTGCAAAAGGAAAAGTGGATGCAGAAGCAGATTAACGCTAAGGGCAGATGGACCACCAAATTCAGAGCTTTTCTGGACTTGCACTGGCAAGGCAGAAGGTGGGCAGGGCACCCCACCAACCTCCTTAAGAAAAACCCTTTCCAATGGTCCCAATTGGAACAAATATTACGTATGTCAGTCCAATGGCTAGGTTACCTCCCTGCACTAGTAGGGGACAAAAGTTAAGATACACTTGTGTGAACAGATCTTGTATTCTTCTATCTCTTTTCGTTTCTCTTATTTTGCCCCTTTTATTGTGTAGGTTAGCTTGTCTTCTATTGTATTGTGAAAAACTTTAACGAAACTTTATTTAAAAAGAAATAAAGGAAAGGAAAGGAAACAGCTATCAAGCCTGAACAGGTTACTAGAAGAACTCAAAAAGAAAGCTATTCTATTCTGCAACCCACAAGGCAGGAAGAGTGCACAATTAGCAATCCATTCAAGTCAAACTAGTTACATTTTTGGAAGTAGGAAAAGAACCCAGTCTGTTACTTTCTCTAGTCTTCAGCAGAAAGGATCCTGGGAAAATTATCTGTTGGCACGTAAACAATAGCCCACAGTTCTCAGTGTTGCTGCGTCCCTTAATAAGGAGGGGGGAAGCAACGGCTGAAAAACTGTGGAAGACAGCTGCATCATTGGAGAGAACAGCTACTTATTCGGCTAAGAGACATAAATAAAAAGACAGAAAGAAAACAAAACCACCCAGATTTCAGCTGCTCATTGATGATCCAAGAATGTGGGTGAAGGCTAGCCAACTGCCGCTTGCAAATTCAATCTACAGTGGTAACTCGGTTTAAGAACAGTCCTGTTTACGAACAATTCAGTTTATGAACTCCGCAAAACCGGAAGTAGTGTCCCGGTTTGTGAACTTTACCTCAGTCTAAGAACAGAACCCGAACGGTGGAAGGGCACCGGCAGCGGGAGGCCTCATTAAGGAAAGCGTGCCTTGGTTTAAGAACAGTTTCAGTTCAAGAATGGACTTCCGGAACAGATTAAGTTCGTAAACCGAGGTACCACTGTATTCTATTTTGTAGGCTCACACTGAGCACTGGAGAAATTATTTCAGATCCCACTTCTAATATGAAGATGGTGAATTGAGAAAACCTGGAATAAGAGCAAGTTCTTCACATTACAGCACCATTAGAACAGGAAAACAAAACAATGGCTATTTGTAGTGGGGTAGCTGGACCAATTATCCATTGAAGCCCCTTATGATGCAGAGTATTACTACTACTACTACTAGTAGTAGTAGTAGTACTATTACTACTACTATTGCATTTGAGTTAAAGAGTACACCTGGCTGCTGCAATCGCACAGACACAACACGGATGATTGTAGGTAAGAAAATAATAAAGTTGTTTATTGTAGGAAATAAATGCCTTGGATAGAAAATGTTTCTAGCCTAACTAGTCTAGAGGAGGAGAAGGCAGCCATGTTTGCTCCTTTCTTCTCTCAGAGGATCATTCAAAAGGAATACCTTATTCTGAGGTCCAATAGAGAAGTGTGAGAAGGAAAAGATATATCAGTCCAAACAACAAAGAGAAAGGACATACGTATAATAATACCCTAAGGATGTTGTCATGCTACAGTTCAGGTGGCACTGCAAACTACAGTATGATGACAAATGAGGAGGAGGAAACTGGAGGCAGAGGCAGGCAGGTGGGCAGCAAAGAGCAGAATGAACCAGAGATGGACAATATGTATCAACCCTTTCCTTATGCACAAAAAGCACACCTTGTACCAGAAAATCAAAGCATGATCTGTACAGGATCCTCTTACTTAGACAACTGGTCTGCTTCAGAATAAGATGGGAGTTCTTCATGCGAAAGTTATACATGAATGAAGTAGGTGGAATTAATTCTTGCAGATTCAAGTCAGACAAAAGGAAGTCTTGCCTACACAGCTTTATAGGGGATTAGAGCTAGTCTAGTGAGGGTTGGACTAGGATCAGAGAGACCTAAGGTTAAATCTCCCACTACCTTGGGTAGGTCACTACCTTCAAGGGTTGTTGTGAGGATATAATGTGGCGGGATGATCACATACACTGCCTTGTAACAAACAAATAATAGGAATAGGTCTGTTAAAAGTTTTTAGCCCTGAAAGGTAAAGAACTGCCATGTTGTGTGCCAGTATTTATCCGAACATCAGTTGCCAAGGGGCAAGAACAGAACGTGATTATTGCCTTGTGGGATTCCTGGAGGCTTCTGATTGGCCACTGTCAGAAAGAGGATGCTGGGCTAGAATGGCATTGAGTAGGATCCACCAAGGCTGCTCCTATGGGGTTTCAGGATCATACCACCTGGAATGCTGGTTGTGACTTAGGGCCATACTAGATGATACATTAACTAGGTGTGTGCTCTTAAGTACAGTTTATTACTTACACAAATTGCCAGTGCAGACCCACCAAATCTGGATCTGGACCATGGTAGAGAGTTAGTGGGCTTTAACAACTAGGGTCCCTGTCCCAATGCCACACATCAGAAATGTGAATAGGGAAGGAAAAAACCTCACATTTGCTTTGATTGAAGGTTTGTCTCCTATGCCACCTGATGTCATGGGGCATCTAATCAGGCAAAGGGTTAATTCCCCCCCTCCCACCAAGCTACATACTGTATAAGGATTCTCCCACACTGACCATTGTCATTGAAAAACCTTGCACTTGTGCACAGACATGGAGCTGAAGTCTTGCCACTTTCATCTGACTTTTAGGAATAAATGTTCAGTGACACAGATGAATTAGGGGGGAAAATGGGTGTTAACTGGAGAGAGAAACTTTCACAGAAAGGTTGGAAGAATGGGCGACAAGGAGGGAGGGAGAAATGAAACACTGAAATTAAGATGATTGCTAAACAAAGTATCCAGTGATGAAACAAAACAAATCCACTTTACTAAAGTTCATATTATACCAGTTTTGTGGAAAAAATATTACCCTTCCCTAGATATCTTAGACAGCATGCCTTAGACACCTTGCCAACAAATATGGGACATAAAATCAGTACCACTGATTGTACTCTTATTTCCCCATTCTCAGTTCAAATTCTGGGGTTTTTTTTAGAAGGGTCAGACAGAACAAACTGAACTCACCCACCTGGTAGATGCATAAAAGCAAAGGAACAGATTGTTCTTCGAATATAAAAATCTCAAGTGGCTTTTCACACACACAAAAACATGGTTTCGAAAGCCAACAATAGAAACAAGCAAGTGTTTGAAGGTTAACTAAGCCCCCACATTTGGCAATATTTACTGCTCCCTGAATATCATTAGTTTGGCATCATGGTTGTCAGAAAAGACAAGGAGAAACAAAATGATAAGCAGTGGTATTTTTTTAATTGAACCAAATTCTTTTGGTGTGAAGTTATTCTAGCAGATAACTGACTCTGAGAAGTGCAATTTGGGAGGCAAAGTTCTCCCTTTTTGTTCTCCTGGACTTCTCAGCGGCTTTCAATACTACTGACCATGGTATTATTATGGGCTGTCCCTGAGATGGGACTTGGAGGGCTGGTGCTATGGGGGTGCCAGTCCTTTGTTCAGAAGAGGGGGCAGTTCTAAAAAGTAGTGCTGGGGGACTATTTAAAAAAAATTTAAAAAAATTGTAGTAGATACAAAGGACATCCAAAACAATACACAATAAAGTCAAGTCAACTTACACCCCGTGTGAAATGTTAAGGAAGAGATAAATGTCAGACTGCTAGAACCACCAGCAAACAGAAGACAGGGCACCAATAGAATGTTATAGGTGGGGATCTAGTATCAGAAAGAAGGGGCGATAAAGAGAAGACACAGATATGCTGCTACTAGCACTCCAATTCATTGAATCTACTTGATCCATTCAAATGCTGGAGGAAGAGTTAGATGGTGTACAGCATTTTTTACATACATAATAAAATCAAAGATAATTTGTCTCCTTTGCTTTGTCCTCAAACCAGTGGCGTAGCGTGGGGGGTGCAGGGGGGCCGGCTGCACCGGGCACAACATCTGGGGGTTAGGGTTAGGGTGCGCAAATCCACGGATTAGGGGGCGCAAATCCACGGGTTAGGGGGCGCAAATTACTTGCCTTGCCCCGGGTGCTGACAACCCACGCTACGCCACTGCCTCAAACAACTCTAATTTTTCTAAAAGGGCTCTCTCCTGTTCCAGGGGACTTTTGAGCTACCCCTTGGAGTTCCTCAAAGCTCCATTTTGTCTCCCATGCTTTTCAGCATCCATGGGAGATATCATCCAGAGCAGATGGGTTATCTGTAGGAAACGCAACTCCTTTCCACCATGTAGAAAACCCTGGGATGCAGCTGAAGTCCTGACGGGAGATGGGTGGAAACGAGCTAACATGCTGAAACTTACTGATTCAAGTATGGAGGGTTGGGAAAATCTGTTGAACTAGAGGGAATTGTGTCGTCCCTACAGGAATAATCGAATCATCAAATTGTAGAATTGGAAGGGACCACAAGGGTCATCTAGTTCAACCCCTTGCAAATGCAGGAATCTTGTGCCCAGATCTTGCCCTGGGCAGGGTTTTTTTTGGAGGGGCACAATCCTCACGGCACCCTGCGATCCCAGCTTTGTCCCCTGCCCTGTTGCGCCCTTCTCATGTGCGAGGGCAGCTTGAGAATGATGCAACAGGCATGCACCCTGCCATCCCCGCTCCGTGCTTGGTTTGCAAGTTGCAAGCTGGTCAAAGCAAATTGCACATTTTTTTATTTTACAAACACAAATAGCGGTTTTTAGTCTAATAAACCTTTCCTTGTGGTCCAGCGACACCTGGAGGGCGGCACGTTGGCTACCCCCATTGCAGGAGCCCCATACAGGTGAGAAGCCCTCTGGATCTTTTACAGAGCCTCCCACTCATGGGCAGCTGAAAGCAGGAGGGAAATAAAAGTGCATTCACTGCCCCTCTGACTTGGGGCTGCGGCATGCAGCCCCCCCTGCTGCTTTAGCGCTGGATCGCGAAGTCTCAGTAACCAACCCATGTTAGCAACCCACTTCCAGCGGAGCGCTTTGATCTGGGCACATCAAAGGCTTCGAACTTCGAACGCTCAGTTCCCACCCAGTTCCCGCCCAGCCCAGGAATGGCTCTCCACGTTCCAAACCCGCAAAGCAAATGCGCAAAGCCAAAGCAGCGCTGGGGCAAACTGCAGCTTAGCTCCCCTTCCTACGTTCACGGTGCCTTTCAAAGGCAACCCGATGGATGGGTGCAACAGGCCTGGTGGAGCTACTGCTGCTAACCACTCTCCATCACGATCATCATCGACGGGCAACTTTTTTGCGCCTCTCGTCCCGTGCCAACCCCCCTTGCAGCTCTTCACACGATGCACTCCTGCACACGTGCATGGCTGCTGCAACTGCGAACAAGGAACCCTACCTTCGGCGGTAGCTGCAAATGCTGAAGGCGCTCGCAGTCCAGGAGCAGGCAACGCCTCCCTCGCCGTTTTGTGCACGGCAGGCAAGGGGGCGTGGGCAAGACGAGAGGGCCCAGCCAGTAGCAAGATATTTAATTTGCATGTGGCTCAGTGCAACCTGGGAAGGAGGTCGAGGGCCAAAATAATCGGAATAATAAATAAAACCAACCCGATTTTGCAGAACGCTCTTTAATGTTCTCTTTCAGCGTTCGAGTAAGAATTTCACTTTTGCACAGCGAGACAAGCTGATCAGAGTCACTATGACTTGAGAGCAACAGGCTCCCGAGAGGTATATATAGACATTAGGTCTCCTTCCTCTCTGGATGTGAGGGCGATCTGGCTGCGACATCTGTCACCCCATTGATCGCCAGGGTTGATTCGGCTGATCTGGCTGGCTAGGCGGGTGTCCCCTTCCTCCCTCACCGCTCCATGTGCGTCCCTCCCGAAGCTGCGCGCTCGGTGGAAGAGGACGACCATCCCAGATAGAAGGAGTGTACCGTTCTTCGGTCAAGGGTATACGATAGCTGCGCTCCCCTGCTAGAACCTCCAAACAAGCTCAAGGTCCATTTGTAGGAGAACGTAGGGTAGTCAAGCTTCCAAGACTCCAGACACATCCAAGTAAGGCGCTGCATGTGGCAGTTTGCCATTCTTTTCGCATCATAATGCGAAATTTAAAATTTTTTGCAGCGTATTATATTCAACTGTATGTTCTTGTATGTGTGGGAGGAGAAACACAAGCATTTTATGATGTTGGAAAATCCAACATTACAGTACACCAATCCAACACAACACAGCATAAATATGTCTACCTGTATTTTTCCAAATAAATGTGTTAAGAGTTATCTATAACGAGGGTTGTCTAGTGCAACCCCAGCCACACACACCCTGGAAATGCAGGGGATCTCAACTAAAGCACCCATGACAGGCGGCCAATCTCTGCTTTAAAAAAACTGAGGAATGAGAGTCCACAGAAGTCTTAGGGGTGGGACCATAGCTGTCAACCTTCCCTTTTTTTGCGGCAAATTCCCTTATTCCAGCGCCGTTTCCCGCTGCTATCCCGGATTCTTAGATATCCCGTAGACTGTCCCCGGGACAGGTGAGGCTGCTGATCCCTTATTTTTGAGGCTGCTGGTCCCCTATTTTCAAATCTGAAAGCTGACAACTATGGGTGGGACTAGGGACTTTATTCTTCTCAGCCAAAGTCGCTGGGATGAGTTTTTTTCACAGATCTGTTCCCAACAGCCTACTTACTGAGGATTCATCCCAATTGCTTGGGGAGAGCTTATACTGAAGGGGCATCTCCACCCCCCATCGTTCTACCCAGACACTGAGGTCCTCCTTTGAGGGCCTTCTGGCGGTTCCCTCACTGCGAGAAGCGAAGTTACAGGGAACCAGGCAGAAGGCCTTCTTGGTAGTGGTACCTGCCCTGTGGAACGCCCTCGCATCAGATGTCAAGGAAATAAACAACGATCTGACTTATAGAAGCCAGCTGAAGCCAGCTCTGTTTAGGGAAGTATTTTTGATTGATGTTTTATCGTGTTTTTAATATTCTGTTGGGAGCCGCCCAGAGTGGCTGGGGAAATATATTATTATTATTATTATTATTATTATTATTATACTACAATGTCAGCTGCATGCTGAATGTAGAACATGACTGTGGTACAAGCTGGTGAGAGGTGAACTGGCCCTTGAGTGCTATCCTGATTATTATTTTATTATTTAATAGTCTCAATGGTGCCATTAAGAGTTGAACGTTGGCTAAATATTTGTGTCTTTTACTAGTTTCCGAATGTGTAAAGGTAGAAGAGGAAAGGCACTGAACACTAGAGGGCATAACCAGTGGTATTTTTCTAGAAAAAGAACTCACCATGAACACCTCCCTCCTTCCCTTAGAATGACCATGGCACCCACCTGAGAGGTGCTACATTCAGCTGGAAAAAAAGCACTGGGCACAACCAAATTTCACTGAATGCAGGGATTATTCAACACGACTCAAAAACATGATTTTTTGAAACACTTTATTTCGGGAAGAAGCCTCTCGTGACACAAAAGGAAACAAGCATTTGTTTAAAAAACCCCACAAAAGACCCCTAAGTAGAAAACATGTTAGGTTTTCAATACCCAATTATACCCGTTGACTCACATTTAACTTTGTACTTATTCTCCATACATATTTTTCCTTGGCTACAAGACACACAATGTTTCGTGTTTTTACTAAAGCGTTCCTTGGCTGTAGTGATCCACAAACTGTGCTAGAGTCACCGTGTGAGTAGAGTGGAGCTATTCAACACTGATACATTATTGACTAATCATCACAAATATAAACCAATAACCGGTTTTTATAAACCTCAACAACTTTATAAGCCAGTGTAGTGCTGTTGAATGTAGGAAACTGTACGTTTACTCTTCAAGCAGGTTTAGGATTGCAGCCTTAATCACTTGAAGAAAAACAAATTTAAGGAGGTCGAGGTGCCCATTCATTTAAGTGCAGAAGATTTAAAACAAACCTGTAGTACAGAAATGGAACAGGTGAGTGTATCTTACTTCAGAATAAAGTGTCTTTCACGCTCTTCGCACCCACCAGCTACTCTATAGCATGCAAGACAAATGGTTCAAACATGAAGAGGCGTCACAAACATTGCTAAGTGAAAACATTTAACATGTGGCATATTTGGCAGAGATGTTGCTTTTGGTCAGATCTCGGGGTAAGATACCGCTTGTGGTTTTTATCATTTTTTGTGAGACAAACCAAGGAGAAGTGGAAATAAGGCCATTTTATTGCTCTCCAGGGAATTATGTTGTCAATTCAAATTATAAGCGTAAGAATCCATGAAAATGTACTTCAAGCAGAGGTGCTCCATATGAATTCAGTGACAGTTGTGTCACTGTAAACTGCTACCAGGTAATTTTGTACAGGACTGCAGAGTTAAGCAATCAGACAATAGTAAAAGTAAAGGGACCCCTGACTGTTAGGTCCAGTCGCGGACGACTCTGGGGTTGCAGTGCTCATTTCTGGGCTATTATCAATCATGATCCTTACATTGCAATCCTTTACATGCCTGAACATCCTATACATGTACTGAACTGAAAAGGACTTTCAGGTAAGAGAGCCAACAGGATTACAGCCTAAGCAGTTATTGAAAAGTAAATGCCGGTGGGGTTCGCTCCTTAGTAACTGTGGTGAGAACTGCAGCTTAATAAGGAAAACATATTAGCAAAATTAAATATAAGCTAAACCATTTAATAATTAGTAACTCTAGTGTCCTCGTTTAAAAAAAAGTTCTAAATGAAATAATCCTCCATTAAATACTGGCAATTTTGCTTTCCATTGGAGGGGACCCTCCACATATTTTTCTAAACAGTATAAAAGCAAAAGTATGTTTCTGTTTGTCCCAGTGCCTGAAGCAGGAACCAAAGAATATACAAATACCACAACAGAGGATTTACAAATACCATGTCAGTAGTAAATTGATTTAACAGGTTATAGTTATCTCATTGATAAATGAATTTTGAAAATTGCGTTGTCACTGCAGAATTAAAAATGGGTCAAATTTATCTCCTTCCAAATTCATCTGTCTCATATAGCAGCCACCGAGGACTGCAATGAAACAGAGCAAGGCTTTGTGTAGGCTCTGATAAGAAAGTATAACGACTTCTTGGTCCATTTTGTGCTTTACTACAAATAGGAAATACTGGTCAAATATAGCTCATGTACAGGAGAGAGGGAAATAGCTGCTAGTCTTGTGTTTCCATGGTTGCAGAAACCAAAACTACGTACGAACTTTCCCTCAATAACAAAGGGAATAGGGGAAATGAAACAGTTGGTGGGATAACCCCCAAATGCTGTTATTTTGGGGTAGGGAGATAGCAACTGTTCAGCTGAAGGCAAGTGATGAGTTCATATCCTATTACCTTCTGGAGAGAAAAAAAGCTGATTTCCCAAAAGTTATGGAGTTGGGATGTTGCCTGTGACAGGTTAGAGCAGAGGTAGGCAACCTGGGAATGCATGTTACACCATCACTGACCACTGGCCATGCTGGCAGGGGTTGATGGGAACTGGAGTCCTGCCACATCTGAAGGGCTGTAGGTCTCACATCCATGCATTAAAGAACAATGCAGCTGTTACGCTTTTTAAAAAAACTGACAACACCTTTGTTGCCATCCTAGCTGTTTGATTGCCAACTTCACCCTATGTTTTCTGTGAGAGAATCATCCATAGCTCTGCTTTCAATTTCCCTCTGCATTTCTGTTATCTGCCCACCTCTTTCGCTGGCTGTGTGGAAATGCTTGAAGCAGAATTGTTTGTATTTTAGTGAAGGAGTGGCCAGACACCACAATGCAAAAAGAAACGGAACTTTCCTTCAGCTTGTCAGCTGATCATCGGAATGGGAAGGTGCTGACACACAATTTTAGCATGCCTACTTGCATCTCCTGCCCTCATGGATGACGGAGAAGGTGCAATGGCAGAATATGGCTCCAGACACAGCGTGATTCCTACCACAGATTGGACACAAAAACGTAGAAAAGATGCTCATTCTATACTCAAAAACTGCCTAGACAGAAACACCCATCTAGTGGCTTTGGGTAATTATTTCTCCCTGAGAAAGAGCCTTTTCTGTGAGCTGAGCTCTTAATCCCCATTCCTCCCACCTCAATTTAAAAAATGATGTATCATTTCAGCTGAACACTTGCCAAGCAGGGCAGTCTCCTTAAAACCTTTTCAACTCTTTGTTTTCATTTAAAAACAATGCATAGGTTTGAATCTGCCATTTTCTATACCATGTTCTGCTGTATAGCTTCAATCTTTAAAATTCTGGCTTACTGACATCTGCTAAAATCTGGCCATTCTAGAACGGCTGGAGCTCGATCCTAAAATTACAGTATATAAATATGCATGTCAACTCATTTCTTAATGTAAACCTCAAATTATATAAAGGATAAATTTTGTCAACCCTGTAAAAGAAGTCGCTAAGCTGCGTTTCCAAAAAGGCAAGCCATAAAAATGAAATGTAGGCTGTGTGGAATATAAAAAAAATATTTTAACTTTGCTGCTGGTATTTATCTTAATACTCCATTTATATTACTCTATGAACCAGCTTTGTCATATTTAATATTGCTTTAAATATTATCCAAGGGCCTTGCTACTCTTGCAACCCATATTGCTTCCCACTGAAGGATGACTCCATCTGTAGATGGTTTAGTTTGCATTGTGGAAAGAGGCTAGAATGAAGAAGCATGTGGTCAAGTTAATTTCCTGCTGTCACAAGTCTTTCCCTTTTCCAGTTTACATAGTCAGCAGTGAGAAGCTTATCCTGGACCAAACCAATATGAGCTGTATGTAGGGAACAAATGAACACTGAAAAAATAGGCTGGATCTTTTCACCTGCCAAATTCATGTTTTATATGCAAGGATTTGGTTTTTCAGGTTTGTTCAGAACATACAAAACTCTTATCTGCAGCCTGAAGGAAAAGCTTTACTATTCTATCTTGCTGATCAACTAGCTGTAACAATTCTCAGTCACATGAAGAACAAGGAGTTCATGCCCCAGTTGTTTTTATGATTTACTACAGCTAAGACGAGACCAGTAACATGACTGTGGCTGCTGAATTATGAAGCTGAAAGGCGGCTCTGGATACTAAGCTTAACAGGTTATTTTTCCAACATACCAGGTTGAAAATTTAACTTTATAAAGTATTTGGTAAATGCCCTTATGTCTACCTGCACCATATTTATATTAAATACTGCTTCAATCTGCTACATTTATTCACTTATATAAAAAAGGCCAAAAAAAGGAAAAATAGTTTTCTTTTAAAAAGTTACAAGTTCATCATATAAAAATGCCAAATAAAGCAAGGGACCCACAATACTAAACCTGATATACAAATGTGTATTGGTTCTATGAAAATAATTGCCCAATCACATAATAAAAATGATAGAAAAAAGGTCCAAGATTTGCTTTCAAATACATACAACTAAAAATAAACCCTCTTCGACGGTCTTGAAATTTCTTGGTCATACAAAAAAACGATCGACAGAATTGCCAGCGTATAAAATATTGCTGGAGACAGTCTTATCATTGGTCACTGTTCGTGCAACGTATACTGCAGCTCAAGAGTTCAATGGTGAGCGCCATATTTTGAAGACCAGTCAATTCGTCCATGGACTGGTTGAACTGGAGGTGGGTGGGGCAGCAGACCTGGTGTGCTTTTCATAGGTATGTTAAACGACGGCCTCCCTATATGAGGTCTGACAGACTTCAGAGAAGTGTATTCTACAAAGGAAAAAGAGAGGAAGTGTGAAAGGAGAGAACGGATCAGGGGTTAAATTCAGATACAGAATCTGGTGACTTTGACCAAAGGATCCTTAGAGAATTTCAAATGGGAGGGGTGATTCAGAACTCCTGTGCTCCCTTGCTCTGAGAAGTTAGGAGGCTGTCCAGAGTAGTGTGAGAGATGTGGAGAATCAAGAAAAAATTGTGATTGCAGAAGGCTCCACTTGACCCTTCCATTAACGGAAAGCTTTTCTGGATCCAAACCATTGTCACCAAATCTGAATCTGAATGAATAGAGTGGTACCTTGGTTTACAAACTTAATCCATTCCGGAAGTCCGTTCTTAAACCAAAGCATTCTTAAACCAAGGTGTGCTTTCCCACAGCAGCGGGGGACTCAATTTACAAATAGAACACACTCAACAGGAAGCGAAACATGCTCTGCTTCCAAGGCAAAGTTCACAAACCAAAACACCTACTTGTGGGTTTGCAGCGTTCTTAATCCAAGTTGTTCATAAACTAAGCTGTTCTTAAACCAAGGTACCACTGTATACCAATTTGATAAGCAGAGCTATTCTTTTTTAAAAAAAATAATATACTTTAACTAGCACGCAGAATCCAATCCACAACTTTCTATGCAGATGCTTTTAAACTATCTTAGTTGAATGCTTCTGAAGAAGTCAACTAAGATACCGTAAGACCTGCTCTCTCACTTCACATATGAAAAATAAAACAGGACAAAGAGTTGCCTCACTGGAATAATAAGTTACGGTGTTTTTGAGCTACTGCTCTAGGTTCTGTCAAGGGCCAAAGAAAGGAGTATTTTAGGTTGTTTTTTTACTGAAATGGCTTATTTTCTGCTACCACTAGTTGTGGGTAGAAACACAGAGCTTTGAGATGCTCTCAATTCCCTGCTTACATTGTTGAATCCTAAAGTTTAACCAAGTACTCTCTGTGCTAGAGGTAGCCAACATGGTGCCCTCTAGATTTTATTGGACTTCAGCTCCCATCTGCCCTAACCTGCATGGTCAATTATCAGGGATGATGGGAGTTACAGTCCAACATTGTTGTCATCACAAGGTCTAGAAATATGATTGCCAGGGGAAATAATGATAATAATAATAATAAAGCCAAAATCCTTAGGACACTGAATTCTTGTGTGAGAGGTATACAACTGCAGAACAAACAGGGTCTGTAGTCCTAGAGGAAATTCAGTCTGCTGGTATTCGGACAAACAGTGGCTCTTTTGTATCAGCCATTTCAACTACTGAAAAAAGATTAGATTTGCAATATTAGCAACTACAGGCCCTGTCCCTCGGTTGCCATGGAACTTCCCCTTCATCTGATCTCCCCTGCAGCTTTCTGTATATTCTCAAAATCGGCTCCAGAGTGTTGGAGGACTTTCTGGAGCAGATTTTTTTTTTTTGGGGGGGGGGGAGCAGGAAGAGAAGAGGAAGGGGAAGTCCCAGTGTGTGAGTACAACTCCATGTATCTGACTGGGTACTGCAAAACAAAACATGGGAAGCATCCCAGAAAGCATGCCTATCTTTCTGGAGTTACTCTTTAATCCACAGTGGGAAAGCTGGTTCAACAATTGCCCCTCTTGCGCTTTGTATGCACACCATACATTTAAAGCATGACCCCAAAGAAGCATTGGGAACTGTAGTTTACCCTTCACAAAGCTACAATTCCCAGCAGCCTTCCCAAACTTCAGTTCCCAGCATTTTTGGGATGTGTGTGTGTGTGTGTGTGTGTGTGTGTATGTGCGCTTTCAATGTCGGGTATGCAAGCAGCCATGGTCATACGAACAAGATAAAGGCTGAAGCCCAGGCAGGTACGGACTGCAGATAGTCACAGATGAAGGGCCCTCATTTTGCAGTGCAGTGGCATTCTTGCTGTGCTCCCCAGCACCATTTTCAGAAACAGAAAGAGCTTACGAGACGGGTCTGAAGACGATGCATCAATAATCGGCGCTAACTGAACCCTCTGGCCAGCAGAGCCAACTTCTTTCTTCAGAAATGAAGGGATGTAAGCACCCCTTAGCCCACTGGCTCCTGTGTTGCCTGAAAGAAAATCGGAGGTCAATGCAGTAGGCCAGTACAAAATTTCACAAACAACCACAAACAACCTTTATTTTTTCCTTAAAAAATTTAATCCAGTTATTTTCATTCATACATATATATATATATTCCAGTTAATAATCCAGCCAATGCTTAATCCAGTTATTGTCTTAAAGTCCCACCCCATGTGATGTGATAGCTTCCTTTTCTGTGATAAGATGGTACTGTCACCAGAAAGAGTTGAAACTGCGCCAGCACTGCGCCACACGTCTACTTGTCCTGTGCATAGAGTCCAAGTGGCTTTCTGCTTGACCCACACTTTCTAGGCACAGGTCCCAGCAGTTTCCATCTTGCCCTGCTCCAGGGAAAACCCACTGCTTAGTGCTAAATCAGAGCAAATGTCAATCCAGAGAAAACCTGGATTGCCATTTGCTCTCACTGAGCACTAAAGAGCGGTTTTCCCCAGGGGAAAGCAGTGGGAAGTGTGGATGAGCCCTAAGTGTCTGAATTGATTCTTCAGAGACTTTTATCTTTGAAAAAAAATCTGATATTTTATGTATATGATGTCATGATCTTCAGTGTAAAACCAGCAGGAATTTACTTTAATTTATGCAGAAGTATTAGGGAAGAAATGTCACTCAACTCAGCGGGACTTACTTCCAAGTAAATGTGCATGGATCAAAGCTGTGAATAAACTTAGGATCACAGCCACTTTACCCTGTTTTGTCTGTCTTATGCAGTAAATACCCAGCAGCCAAGGATGTCAATACATCAAACACTGGATCACTATCACAAAATGCAGTCAGCAAACAGGTCAAAGTAGGTAGAACTAAAAAAGAAGAAGACAATTTTTCTTTTCCTTACTGGAGTTCAGCCTGGTGATCCCTCCTGCCACCACCGATGTCTTTCCAGGTAAATTAGAACTGGGCCATGGATTGGACGGGATGGAATCTTTGCTTGAACTGGAGACTAAATTATTTCTTGTGCTTATTCCTAGAAGAAGAAGTAAGATGCTGTAAAAATGCAGCAGGAATACATTTATTTATATACATATCTCGCTCGTCAGTTGCCCATTGATGACAAGCGCTTTGGGGTTGTATTATACCTTGCTTTTGTATGTTAATTTCATAGATATTCCACACAATTAGGTTAAACATGCCTAAATGTGAAGGGCATTAGATTGTGGTTGCTGTCCACGTAGAATGTAAGCTGAGCATGTTCTAGTGAGAGACCAGAAAAGAACCAGCTGCAATACATGATGGGTTTGGATATTGGGAAACTCGGGGACAAACCTATGCCAGGCAATGAAACTCAGTATATGGCCTTGAGCAATTCACTAAGCCACAGTTCAGCTTACTTCACAGGACTGTTTGAAGCTAAAACACAAATAAAACGCGTTCTGAGCAACTTACAGGAAGGATGGTATAGAAATGTAACATTATTTTACAACCAATCATAAACTCGAGACAGTTTGATCAACACCTAATCAACAGTCAGTAATAAAATAGTTTCCCAAACATTTTTTGTTGCTAAATATAAAGTTTGCAAAAATGCATTTTGTAGCAAATTTAAGGGAAATGGCTTAATGAAAACAAAACATATCTACTGGGATGTAAATCCCACTGAAGTCCCTGTAAGTGTGGTTAGGATTGAAGCTAATAAGCAGTAGGATGTCTGGGACTAGAGGTTACTCACTCACGTCAAAAGTGAGTTATCATATTTTACGAAGCGTCATAGTAAATATTTATTTTTACTAACCAGGTAAATACCTAGAATGTTTCAAGTAATGTTGTTTGGCTGCAGAAACTTGCAACGTTGGTGTGTCCTGCCGAAGATAGGAAGGCGCGCTGTTCCCAGTTCCTAAGCAAGCTGACGGCTTGAGATCCAGGATACTTTCAAATCTGAAACCAAAATCAACCAGCCATGTTTATACTACAGGATACAGCAGTATGTATGATACAGCAGTATAGAAATACTTCTATGGAAAAATAAAGAAGAATAAGGCCAGTAACTTGCCTACAAAGAGCTTCATCACTCTGCCCTTTGTTTTTAAGCTCCTTTCTGGCAAGTGAAGAGTTAACACCTCCATCTTCCAGGTCTTCCCAATCCTCAGAGTCTTTTAGTGTCCCGGGAATGTGACCCCATCTACGACGGTTCTTTGGTTTAAGTTCCCCATTTGTCTTCTCTGTCCCAATGTCTGCTTTCTGACATTGCGGGAGGAAAATAAGAAAACAGAAAAGCATGTGAAGATCAGAACTGCGGTATGAGCAAAATAAATATTGGAAGTGCTTCCAGTGGGCAGAGAATGGGCCTTTGGCAACAGGGCTGTGATTTTACTGCCAAAATCTGGTCTCACTGGCCACCACTCACTTTCATTTTCTCTTCTACGGTTTCTGCCAAATAAATAAATCCCCATTACAGTCGTACCTTGGAAGTCGAACGGAATCTGTTCTGCAAGTCCGTTCAACTTCCAAAACATTAGGAAATCACAGTGTGGCTTCTGATTGGCTGCAGGAAGCTCCTGCAGCCAATTGAAAGCCATGGAAGCCCATGGCTTACTGCCTCACCATGGGCAGGAGAGACATAACTACCTGCTCAGAGCAAGGTGTAGCATGTATCTTGAGAAGTTGGGTCTGCACGCGTCATCCAAATGGGGAGACCTCCAACTTCACTTGATGGTTGTACCATACTTCCTCCCCAAGAAGATCATGTATAACCATCAGTACCCAGATGTTCAAATGAGTAGAAGTTTGGATCCTTCCTAACAGGCATATTTCAATAAACATTCCCCATGTATCAGTAGAGCCAAGGTCTGCCCCACCTGCCTGCTCTACACTAAGGAACTCTTGATTTCCAATTCACTGGAGACCAAGTCAAGAGTTCCCAAGACTAACGCAGAATAGATGGGAGAGGCTGCGGCATTCATGCAACATTATGTAGCCTCTGTGTTGAGAGCAACTGTGGAAAGATCAGCTCAACACGAACAAGCTCCTAGCATCCAGAAACAAAAAAGAAAAGTAGAAATCTGTTTTTGCATTTGCACTTAAAATCACACAGCCAATCCTATTTAAAATACAAGAGTGAGATAATGTCCACATTTTAGAAAGGCAGACATCTCATCCAAGACTGTGTCTTACCTGCTGAGGAATCTTATTGTGAATTTCTGGCAAAGCCACCTGGCTAGGCTTGTCTTCTCTTAAATGGTCACTCACGGTGGTGTCTGTTTTGTAGGGGTATATCAGGGAGTGGGAGGGCTGGTTCTGCTGGAATGGTCTGAAGGAAAGGCGAACTTGTGCTTTAGGAGGAGGCTGTGCTGGTGGAATGGGTTTCATGTGGACTTGTGCTTTATCAGGAAGGTCTCTCTGTTGCTTTCCCAGCTCCTGAGTAGAGCGAGAGGTGCCCAGTAATTGGCCAACCTGGAAGTAAGGATATCGAAGAGCCTAAAAGTCAAGGGAGAGAAATTTTTTAAACAAGGAGAGTCAAGCAAGCAGAAACAGGCAGTTTCTCAGTCCCAATATCTAGGGCTCTGTGCATGCCACAATACCACCTAAGGGCAAGGAAGACCCAAAATATGATAGCACATGCAAAATTCAACTTTCTAGTAGTTGCTGCTTTCATTTTTTATAAAAGTAGGTTTCTTAGTGCTACAAATATATGCCTGTTGAAATCTCAGAAGGGAAACGGGTTGGTCTTCCATGTTCTGCAACCCTCCTTCTCCCCCTCCACAACAAAACCAGATTTATGCAAAAATGAAAAGCAACTCATCCATGCCACAAACAATTTTGCAGTTTGCATAACGTGTTTAATCTGCACAATTTACAAATTATACGCAAAATCTGGAATGTCTGGGTGCAAAATTTTAATTTTTTTAAAAAAATTATGGTGTTGTGCACAACCCTCCCCACACAGTCTGTATGCCCAGAGACTTCTCTCTGGCATAACTCATATTGGGCTACCTTTTTACCATGGCATTTGACACCTGAGAAATGTTTTTTTCAGGATGCACGCTATTCCAGTGACCGCAATTTATTTTTAACAGTTTTTTAAATTGCTGTAACCTGCCCTGGGACCTTATGGTGAAGGACAGGTAAGAAATCATAAACATAATAGACAACATCTCACTTTATTAGGGCCCTTTGATTAAACCAATTAGTAGTGCATGTTAATCAATTAGTGCCAGGCAGCTTTTATTCTCAAAGTATGAGTTTTGTTCTCACTGCTTTATTTCCACTGAAAACAAATAAAGGATCAGATAAAGCTGTCCGCCCTGCTGCAGTTTTTAAGAGGTGCTGATGTGAACACAAATCCAATTCCATGTGCTCCTTTTCTGAATAGCAAGGATGGGAATGCATAGAAGAAACAAAGCGAGGTATAGAGTTAAAAACTGCAATAAGAAATAGAGAAAAGCAGAGCTGTGTCAGCAGTGGGTGAAGAGACTTGAGACTTCCCTGAATCAGAAAAATATTCCACTGAGTTGGGACTGGAGGTGGGAAATAGTGGTCAAAACCAACAGCCTGCAACACATGTTTTGAACTCACTCTTCCATATAACCTTTGAAAGTTCCTCTGTTCCTCTGAGTGAGCTGTCAGCAAGGCAGAGAGTTGTAAAGACATATTCATGAAAGAAGAGCAAACCTGGCTTGCCGTTGGCCGCTTTTTGGGGTCCCACTGCAACATGTCTCTCATGAGCTGTATTGACTCGCTGCTTGCATTAGGGATGAGGGTCTTCAGGTTGTTTGGGACGCACTGAGGCCAGCGGAAATTCATGGTGCCGGCAAGCTGGTAGCCTTCAGGCCAGTCATTCTGAAAAGGACGGAAGCATGCCTGGTCAGGAAATGAATACCCATGTAGCTGGTGCAGCCTTGCTCAAGATGCCACCCTCATGCCCTCATAAGCAACGTTTCCAACATTGCATTAAGGTCTGGCTGACTAATGAACTGATCCTGGGATAATTGAAGCAAGCGGATCAGCTCACACATTTGAAGGGGCAGGTATGAGGCTGAAGTGATCCCAGAGAATCAAGAGCACGTGAGAAGACCAGGGAGTCCTAACTCATGACTAGAAAGCTGGAGGGTGAAGTGAAGGCAATGACAGGGTAGAGTAAGGCAGTCCTAGGTTAGCTGATCACCGCCATATTTTGGCCAGGCCACTCAATAGGTAGACCGTTGTCAGGCATTTTGTTTCTGTTATTCTACTGCATTCATTGTACCTTTATTGTATCTTTCTTTCTCATATCAATATGCACTATATGCTTGTACACCATTTAAGCAATGTGTGTTCTCTTTCGCAGCACCAATGCACAGTAATGTCAGCCAGTTCCTGGCATAGAATTCTTATGGACAGCAATTCAACAATAAAGAATGACTCCAAGCATATGCAGAATGCTCTCCTAAAGTTTGAGCGGTCACAGCTTCCTCTCACGCATGCTGAATTCCACTGGAATTAATTCCAAGGCAGCACATTTTTCTTCCCTTTGCTCCCCACCATCCCATACAATGTCTCCTTTTTAGTACAAGTTACTATTTTTTCTATCAAGACTGTATAAAACTGGAGACATCTTAGCAATCAGCTATCCAGTGTCAATAGCAGAAAAGAAGTTGAATAGTAGGGGGGAGGGGAGAACAGAACATATTCAGAGTTATACTCCTTCATGTGCACTGAAGACAGGCTCACAGTTACCTTTTTTGGCGTCCCCAGCACTTGGCAAATCTTGAAAATAGTATCAATTTCGCTAGCTCCTGGGAAGAGCGGCCGGAGTGTGTAAACCTCTGCCATGATACAACCAACAGCCCAGATATCAATGGGAGAACTATAGTTAGTGGATCTCAAAAGCACTTCAGGAGCTCTGTACCTGAAAGCCAAAAGCGAAGGGGAAACACAGCGGGGTTCATTTACAAAATATGCCAAGCAGAACCTTACACCAGACTAGTACATTTGCACTGGACAGCAATTGCAAAAGGTCCCTTTCTCTCTGCCAGCATGGAAACAAGAGCCTCTAAAATGTTTCCCAACCCAACCTCCCTCCCTGAGCATCGCTCAAGGTAAGAAGCTGAAGCAATTTTATTCAAGGGTTGCTTGTCTTGTCTAGGGCTTAGATCTTCCCCAATATATCCTCTGTCTTGCAGGGATAATTAACCCTTGAAGTTCTAAACTATAATCAAAGTGGTGAGGTGCTGAGCAATTGTTATTTATTTTATTTGTAAATCACCTAACGCAGGACATTCTCTAGGCCAGAGCTTTCCAAACTGTGTGTTGTGACACACTAGTGTGCTGGCCGCAATGTGTAGGTGTGTTGCATACAGGTGGTGCTGTGGTCTAAAACCCCATAGCCTCTTGGGCTTGCCAATCGGAAGGTTGGCAGTTTGAATCCGCACGACAGGCTGAGCTCTCGTTGCTTTGTCCCAGCCCCTGCGAACCTAGCAGTTTGAAAACATACCAGTGCAAGTAGATAAATAGGTATTGCTGTGGTGGGAAAGTAAATGGCGTTTCTGTGCACTCTGGTTCCAACACAGTGTTCAGTTGTGCCAGAAGCAGTTTAGTCATGCTGGCCACATGACCTGGAAAGCTGTCTATGGACAAACGCCGGCTCCCTCAGCCTGAAAAGCAAGATGAGCACCACATCCCATAGTCGCCTTTGGCTGGATTTAACTGTCCAGGGGTCCTTTACCTACCTTTTACCTTACCCCATGCTCTTCCCAGGGCTGGAAAGGGGTTAGTTTACCTCCGTCCTGCTAGTATAACTGAATTACTTTTGAGAATTGATGCACATCTAAAAAATGTGTCACCAACATGAAAACTTACAATCAAGTTTTAAAGCGTCCAAAATTGTTAGAAACCACTGCCATCAAAATGTGAGCAATAAAACCAGTAACTTAAAACTTGAAATACCAGCTTCCAGGAGTGTGGGTGAATTTATCAGTAATCCAAATTGGCAGTAACATAAAGCATTGAACTCAAATTCCATCTAATGCCTGGCTAAAGAGGAAAGTCTTAACCTGGCACTGAAAAGTTGTTAGCGTCAGACAGCTCTTAATTATTCCCAAAAATCACATTCAGAGTGGAATAGAAGTAATCTTTAACACCACATACACAGCCATAGCCTACTCAGTGTAGACCCATTGACATTAATAGACCTAAATGAGTAGTGTTCATTAATTTCATTTGATCTACTCTGAGCATGAGTAAAGGGAACACAGCTTAAGGCATATGAGCTCAAGTGTTTACCATCTTGTGGATACGTAATCTGTGTAGGGAGGTCTGGATCTGATTTCCCGTGCAAGGCCAAAGTCTGCTATCTTCACAAGTTCCGGTCCCATGCAAAGGAGGTTTTCAGGTTTCAAGTCCCTATGGAAAAACCCTGTAGTTATGAAAACAAACATTAGTCAGTCTGTTCTGCCGCCCACATTTTCATTTCATTGTGCATGTTTGCGTGGTTAGTTACTAGCAGGCTTGTCGACTGACCGGGAAAAAAATATCTGGCTTTCCCACTCCTCTTCAAACAGTGGAAGAAAACTGCTGCGAGCAGTAGATGGAAGCTTTTTACGGCATGGAGATAAAGGGTGATAGTCAATGTTAATCATACACAGAGCAAACCCATTGAAATTGAGAGACTTAAATTAATTTATTTCAGTGGGTCCACTCTGACTTATAGTTGGGGAATCACTCAAATGCTATAATTTGCTCATGTACACAGAGCAAAAGCAGTTAAAGGCATAGAATGTTGGAGCCGGGGCGGGGGATATAAAGATCTGGAAAACCTAATAATCAGTGGTTAATTTTGAGAAAGGGGTGCTAAAGCTCAGGCGTGTTTGGATGGTCTGTTTCCTAACCCCAAAATGTGGCAGCTGGCAAAGGTGACTCAGTGTACTCTGCATATGCTATGAGGTTCTTTATTTTAGTATTACTTAATCTTCCAGGGCTGATTCCTGGCACAGCAAACAGAATCTGAGGTCAGGTCCCTGCTCAAAAGACCTCCTGCTAGAAATTCATTAATAAAGCATTAAAAACTCTTCCATGCCACAGGAAAGGGTCAAACCAAGTGGCACAGTCCAAAAAGAGTTATCAAGGCACACTTGAATTGCTTTACAATCTAGTTAACACAACAGCAATTAATTAGACAAAGCCATTCTATCAAATCATCCACTTCGTTTTCACTTTATGAAACTGTTTCATGTTTCTGAAACTGCAGTGCATTGGAAGTTACAAGGAATGAGTTTATTCAGGAAATAACAAGCCCTCACTCCGGTTACATAATATCTGACCCCATCTCCTTTCATTGCCGCCATTATAACACTTTATTAAGAGAAGTTGCCAAGAGAGTAAACTGAGCTATTATAAACCACAAAATGTTCTCCTCTAATACTGCTTTATATTTTGAGGTGAAGATCTGACCAGGTAAAATATCTTTTCTTTCTTTAAAAAAAAAAGTGTGAAAGGTAATAATTTCTCTTTCACACTCACTATCACTAAACATGAAGAAAACAACGATAATCACACTTAGCGTTACTATTGTGCAAATGTTCAAGACATTTCAAATATATCAGTAAACCATGCAACTGTATTATTACTAACAGTACTAACAGTTGCATTTATCACTATACAAACAAAGGTCTCAAAGCGACTTAACAACACGATACAATACAAGGTCAGTATTATTATTGCCAGAATTGCACAGAACTACTGTGGTCTGCGTTGGCTTCAGAGACGGCATCTGGCCACACAACTTTCTGTCTTCTTTTGCAGCAAAACAGTCTTGGCAGCTTTCCTTGAACCCTGTAGCTCCTGCCTGGGATGACATCCCATGATCAACCCATAATCCTCTAACAGGGGTAGGAGGTCAGTTTAACAATAGAACTGTTCATTCAAATAACCAGGCTTTACAGATACATTTTGTGCAGCTCAGTCTTGTTGCATGTTTACCCAAAAGCAAGTCCTGTTGACTTGAGTGGGGGCTACACCCCAACAGTAAGGATGTTTCCAGCTGCAGCCTTAATTAAGAATTGCAATAAATGGTATAATTCTACAATAAATATATTTTGTTTAACGAACATTAGCCTTTTTGGAACACACTGGAGAAGAGTGTGTTTTCAGCCTCACTCATACCACTCTCGACAAGTCATGTTTACCTTCCTGAACGCAAACAAAAAACCTTTAGTGCCTGCTCAAATATTTCTTAAGTATTTGTTAATATCACTTCCTACCATGCCATCAATACAGTCACAGATACTCATCCAATTTGGCCTTTAGTCAGGTCTTACCGTGTTTGTGTATGAATGCAAGTCCTTGAAGAATCTGATACATAATATTCCTGACAGTAGATTCGGGAAATAATTTGTTCCTGTAAGGTAAAAGTATAGGAGGGGGATTTATGTTCACACAAGGGAGTTCTTAGCTGTACTTCTTTATTTACTGGAGATACAGTCGAAGGCTAGAATGGATACAGTTATACAAGCAGTAATAAGCATGCGTTTATATATCCCTTATTGGAGGAGGACGTTCTGGGTGCCACAGTGCACAGAGCAGGAGATCTGCAGGCAGAGGTGTTCTGCCCAAGAAGCAGGCATCCTCATTGCACCCATGGAAAGATCTGTGGTTCTTCCTCCACCACCGCTGCTGCAATGGCAGAGAAGGCAAAAAAGAGCATGCCAGGAGTGGATATGGGTGGGCTCCACTGGATCTAATGACCTCCCATTCCTCTAACACACTCCTGGTTTGAGGAGAAAAGTATGCCACACCTGGAACTAGCATATTTATTTTCTCTCCCATTGATAGCAATGGGAAGGGATTTTTGTTGTTGTTGCAGATTGCAATGCTGATGGGGAATCGGAAAAGGAAAAGTGACCCATCATTGCCTTCAGTCTTAATCAGATCTGGCACCGTGTCTGCCTTTGATTCGTCCTCCTGTTCCTCCCCCCTTTCGGATTGCTCTGCTCAAAATTCTACTTCACAGCGCCAAGAGGCTCTCAGAAGCAGCTTATAAAATATTCTCACAAAAAAACCATTCAAGTCTAGGAGTACCAGAACAAAATTACATGCTATACATGTGGTGCCAGGATTATTCAGGCAGCGTTTCCTGTCCCCATCCTTGGTCCTTCCGGGCATTGTCACTGGATCATGGCCTACTTATCACCAGTTGCCAGGCAAGGACCTCCAAGACAAGAAAGTGGGAGCTGAGCAATCTCAGTTCAAAAACCTAAATATCATGCTTATAATGTACTTGATGTGATTTCGCTACCATGAATTACGATTGCATAGTTATAGTGCTTGGTGAATAGTAGTTCATGGTTTTGGTTAGTTATACTGGATGGTGGGGGTTTTTTTTGGGTGGAAATCAACATACCTTTCTTTCATTAACTGATAAAGGTTCTCCTTCATGTATTCAAACACAAAGTACAGATTATCATTTTCTCTGATAACTTCTTTCAGTTTCACCACATTGGCATGGTTGAGTTTCTTCAAGGACTGGGAATGCAAGATAAGACAATTACAGACACTGTTGAAACAGGGCTTTAAGATAAGTGACAATGAACGCTTGTCCCAGAAACATAAGTTGAGATACTGCTAAATTTAAGCGCCTGGCTGTTAAAAAGTTCTCAGACTCTTAGAGTCAGTTATGACCAATGTTCCTCTGGCCTTGTAAAGATGAATGCTGATAGTGGGCACATTGGCACAATCCGTTCTTCAGCCGAGAGGCACTCCAATTCCCCGGAGAAATGTGCAATGCTGCCCAAGACAGCATCTGACCATGGACTTTCAACCACAGCTCTACCCGAAGCTGAAGGAATCCAGTGCAAATTTTGGATTTACGCACCTTAACTTCTCGAAGATTCATACATTCTTCCCAGGAGTAGAATTTCCTCTTCATCCTGTGAAGCACAAAGTAAGGAAGTCAGTATCACAATCTGATACTACTCATGTACTAGGTCCATGAAGGAATAAATGGAAGCTCACAATACTCAGAGCTGTGCTTCTTTTATGGCTGGGATCCAACAACCACCCTAATTCTGCATGCCCAACAAGGTCTTTGGGCTTGTGCTTCTTGAACACTGCCACTGTCACATGGAAACACATTTACAATACTAAGAGGATTTTTAAAGCACATATGGTGGTGGTGGGAGGAAAAAAACCCCCCCACTGTGCACAGGTCTAAATGGTAGCTCTTTGGCACTCCACCCAGTGGCGTAGCGTGGGTTGTCAGCACCCGGGGCAAGGTAAGTAATTTGCGCCCCCTAACCCGGTAGGGGCAGAGAGCTGCGAGTGCGAGCGCGCCCCCCCAGATGTTGCGCCCGGTGCGGCCGGCCCCCCCTGCACCCCCCACGCTACGCCACTGACTCCACCCATATGCTAGGCCAGCACACATATTTTTTTGTTTTTGTTTTATTAATTAATCTGTATTTTTGCTCCTTTTGGCTTTAAAGAGGTTTAAAAGCCATGCAAACCTCTGATAAGATCATTGAGGCACTCATGACTTGCAGAAGTAGAATTACGCAAAATGAGAACATGGTATTCTTCTTTGCATGTGATTTAGGTCAGCTTGCTGAATTTTTTTTAAAAAGCACACAACCATATTTCTTAAAGTTTATTGTTGTCGATTTTTTTTCCTAAATAAGCATTGTTTTATACCGCAATTTATATTGAGGTTTTCAGCATAAGGGGAAATCTTGAGGTCTTGGCTGTTTTACGTTCAGGGTAAAGGGTTTGATCTGATGATCCTGTCCATTCCACATTCTGGAGATCTGGAGATTTTGTCTAAAGTGTTTGTGTTTTCCTATATGATACTTCAGTTCTATAACATGTATACAAATATACTGTACCATCTCCTCAGCATTGCCCACCACCAAATGCAAGCGATTGGGTAAATTCATTTAATACAAGCACAATGTTCTCCCTACCCACAGATTTCCACTTTTAGCTGGAAAATAAGCCAAACACCCTTTAGCACAGAGTCTGGGAACCTGTGCCCCCCTCAATGTGGTTGGACTCCAGCATGACCAATGGTAAGGGATGGTGGTAATTCATCAACATCTTGAGGGTCACAGGTTTCCCACTGCTGCTCAATCAAAATGAGACTTGAAAGAACAGCATCTTATTCAAACAACCCTGTGAAATGATGACCAGGTAATCCTTATGGTGATGTAAGTGCCACATACTCCCAAAGCCATAAATATAACTGGGTCAGTGGCTCCTTCTCTCCCTCTAGCACAAGAAAAAATATGGAATATTCTCTTTTTCTCAATGAAGGGAAAAAAATCAGAACCTCTCTCTCTCTCTCTAGTAGAAAAATGCCTGAGAAATTGCTGATTTGTGCTGAAACAAGGCATTCTGGCAGCAGTTCAAAAATATTTCAAAGCAAACCTCAACCTAAACTACGGCTACTAAACATATTCTAACTATATGATGCCTTCTACTAGTTCATGTGCAGTTGTTGACAATCGTCTACCCTAAAACAAACCAAAAAATAGCTGGATTGTGGCTAACATTATATTTGGAACACGCCTGCAGTTCTAGTCATCTCTGCCCATCAAAACATGCATAGAGCCAGGACATTTTTTTAAAAGTACTTGTGATCCAACTAAAGCTGAGGATCAGGAAATTAAATAACATTTGGGCAAAAAGTATGTGGCAAAACACTGAAACTAGCTCAATGTGAAGACAAAGCTTCCTGCTTGCACAGTGCATTAATCTGCAGTGCATGAATTGTGGATGAATTTGATGCCAACCTTCCCAATACAAATGCATTGCTGCTATTTTTCTCCGGGCTATTCATTTGTTATTGTGGTTCTGAACAAGTACATTGTGAAATACTGCAAGCTGTACATAAACAATACATGCACAGACAACACATCCACATTGACATGGGAGTCAAAATCCCATCACAAGCCATCTGGTCAGCTGGACAGATGTGACTGTAACATACTGGTTGGTTACAGCCACGGCTTTCTATATTCTGTGCTAAATAAACTTGCAACTAGGCAACCAAATTCTGCGCAGAAAAGCTGAATGTGGATAATTGAAAATTTATCTTTTCCCATAATTTATTTCGTTGCAGTGAGATGAGAAGCTATTAAGGGTAGTGTAACTCCATCACAAAATTCCAGTAACTTCAGAGATTTCAACAGGCATGACCTAGCCACAAAAGGCTAGAAAGCAGAGATTCTCAAGAAGCTGCAGTTTAACTCAATACCAAGTCCTACAGGTCTGCTGAAGAGCAACAAACACAGATCCCTGGTAGTGGCCTATCAAACATGCTGATATTTGTACCACATCACACTGCTTCGGACTCCCCCATCCAATGGATCAGGCCCAGTTTCAAAGCCAGCAAAGTTGGATTCCACAATCTTCAAACACGTTGTCAACTTGTAGTCACCTACTATTTAAGCTGCACGGTGTCTCCAAAGAGTTAATGCTGAAGTTGTACAACATACGTGAGCCTCTTACCTCTTAATGGCGATCAGCTCCCCTGATTCAATACTTCTTCCCAGGAGAACAGAACCGTAAGTCCCATCTCCCAGCTGTTTAATAGTTGTATATCTATTCATGATGGAGATCCTCCAGAATGCAAACTCATTTCAGTCCCTAGGATGCCGTTTTCCACAGCTGCATTTCCTCTCAGAGTGAAGTTTTTCCAGTGGCAGCACAAACACAAAGCATCTGGAACAGTGTGAATGTTGTCCGGGCTCATATTTTCAGGGATTGGCTTTGCGTCTGTAAAAATACAGGGAAATGCTAACCATTTTCCAAGCCCAAAATGTCTGGATATTCTCATTTCCCTGCAATGTGGCTCATAATCATTATCTGTGTTTTTCCTGGTCTGCCTGAAGACAGGGGATCAAATGAGGGTGTGGTGTGCTCTACTGATAAGATGGCCCACATGAACTACTTAATGCAATTTATACTAGCACCAGAAACTGACAAAATTATAGGCACAAAAATATGAACTGGAAGAATGAATTCAAGAGAAAGTTTGTTAATGACAAAGACATAGTCCTGTCAATTCTGATAAAATAATGCACTTTAATTTATAATAATTTCTTATCATCAAAATCATATTTAGATGGATAGACCAGACAGATGCAAGACATAAATGGACAATGTTATCCCAGCATAACATAGACCAATGATTAATCTGATTCCAGAAGGTTTAGGATTATCAACAAGACCAGCTGCCCCTGTCTCAGATTCAGAAGAGAGATGAAAAAGAGACTCATTATTCCCTCTTGTCTACCATCTGTCAATCATTTTCTTTATGATTAGGTCAGCTTACTTACAGGAAGGCTAAATATAATCTTATCATATTCAAATGATACCTCCATAGTTGTTGTTGGTTTTTTTTTAAAAAACAAAACAGTGCCGGGGGGGGGGGGAGCACTTGGAAAATTCATGCACCACAGTGTTTGTTTTCCTGTAGCCAGAAGGAACCCTATGTCAGCCTTCATTATTAAAAGATTAGCAATGGGTCGCTGACTCAGAGCACAGTAGATTTTCTTCTCAAACGTTTCGTAAGATGTTAATAAATTTTCAACATATTTATTTAATTGCCACAATGAATATATTTTATTGAAGACAAACATTCATCACGGGTCAAAGATGACAAGCAAATAAATCTTTTAATATATATTTTTTAATCCGAGTATTTTTGTTCCCTGCTCTTCATCTTTAAGGAAGAAGCTCTTTTAAAAAACACCCTGCATTGTCATTTTTCTTTGGAAAGGAGCTTTTGTTATGAAACTGTGTGTTCAAAATGGTTCTTAACAGAGCTATCACTCACTGCTTTTTACTTCTGCTTTAGTTGATGAAACTGTGGAGCGTGGTCATTCGTTATGTGATGTTTGTGCCTAATTGTGTGATATGCTAAATTCATGGCCAGAGGCTACAGACTGACTCTCTGCACAGTTGGAACCATAAGCGGGAAGGAGGTAGGGAAGTGGTTTAAAGTGTCTGCTGCGTGATAAGTGACCATCTGATTCTATGTACAGAGAACAAAATTCATATCCTCCCTATGCTACCCAGGCGGGAATTCTTTTGGTCCAGCAATGCACACCTGGAGTTCTGCCACACACATGGATAGAGGGCCACACTACATATATATCACTTTGCACAGACATAGGACTCTTGGTAAGGTACATAGTTATCCCCTGGTCTTAATTATTCTTAACTTTCCAAGAAAGCTTTTGTCATTTTAATGTAATGGACCCTGCTTCAGAAATGTCAAATAGCATCTTGGCAAATGGAAATTAATCGTGTTAATGTCTAAAAGCACTCATTTTGAAAGCCGTAATGGAGACATTTTAGTATTTTAATTCTAACCCCACCCTGCAGCAAGAGTTGAGCATCAAGGTAGCAAGCAAAAGCAAAGTCAGTGGTAAGGATACAAAAGGAACGTTTCTTGTTTGGTGTATAACGTGAAAACATATAGGACTCAATCCCTGGTCCTAGGTTTATTGATTTTCATGAAAATAAGACCTATCGTTTAAATGAGGCTTCTGAGTCTAAGTGCTCAAAACGAGTGTAAAATTTCTGCAGGTTTCAATGGGATCTCAGCCAAACGATTCTGAAGTTAACTGGTTTGCAAATCTGAAAGTGAAAATGGCTACATAAGGCAAAAGGCAAAGGACCCCTGGATGGTTAAGCCCAGTCAAAGGCGACTATGGGGTGCAGTGCTCATCTCGCTTTCAGGCCAAAGGAGCCAACGTTTGTCCACAGACAGCTTTCCGGGTCGTGTGGCCAACATGACTAAACTGCTTCTGGTGGAACAGGACACTAGGATGGAAGCCGGAGCACATGGAAGCACAATTTACCTTTCCGTCACAATGGTACCTATTTATCTACTTGCACTGGTATGCTTTCAAACTGCTAGGCTGGCAGAAGCTGGGACAGAGCAATATCATCACTGAGCAGATTTGAACTGCTGACCATCTGATCGGCAAGCCCAAGAGGCTCAGTGGTAGACCCCAGTGCCACCTGCATCCCTTGCTATATAGTATACTAGCAGTCTTGCATCCAACAGTTTTGAAACCAGAGGTTCAAAACAGCACAGTTTTGAAAAGTTCAGTCCACCAACATGCATGTCCAATTTTATCCAAACACAGGGGAAAGCCTGCTCCTTCATCTTAGGAACCATTATGCAAACCTTGGTTACAATAACTAAAGGTGTTCAAATGCATAGCGATTTGGTAAACAATCAACATTCCAAAATATATAGTAGATAACCATGAGAAAGCTGAACTTTGCTGGCAATTCCCACAGTTAAGAGTCATGCAAATGAAAAACAAAACAAAGCGCTCAATCCCATCACAGACAATATGATTAATTTGCACTGGGGGGAAATCAAGAGAAATGCAGAAGGATACCTCCTGTTTGTTTTCAAGTGACTCCTACCTGAAAACTAAGTACATAAATGAAAGTGACCACAAAGCAAAACACAGTACTCATGATTACAAGATAGACAGACAGATATAGGCAAAGAAGATGTTCTAGAGATATTCTTTAAAATAATGTTATTTGAGGTTACAGAGTCAGTTTTCCATAGCGAGTACAATGAGTTTCGTAGTGAAGAATGAATGGATGACATGGTCACATTCATGCCCCTTCCCTGTCCCCAAAGGGCCAACAGACACCATCTGCTCAGTAAGGAGGAAGCAGCATGTGTGGGAGGCAGGCAAAGGCAACATTAGCAGCCTGCTCCAACCAGACGGTCTCCTTCTCTTGCTTCTCCTCTCAATTGTACAGTAAATTGTAAACTGCCTTAGGTGCCTTGGCAGAAAGGCAGCATATAAATGCAATGAATAAAACAAAAATCTCAGTATTCACAGCAACAGCTAAATGTGAGCAGTATATGGGTCATGATAATTCATTACAAACCAAAAAGGCCTTGTGTAACCCACCCTCTAGACCTCTCAGAGATCATGTTTGAAATATGCAAGGAAAAAATGCTATTTAAAGGTTTTGAATTGATGCTTTCCCCTACATTACCTAATTAATAGTGAATATCTATTAAACTATGTAAATTTACAACTAAATATAATATGATTTATGTACTGTAAATAAAGAGACAGCTTTGTATATTTTATTTGGGTTTTACTAAACTTAGAATATCTTACAGATGCTGCTGCCCAATATATAACTTTGCTGGTGACCTGTGTTATTCAGATTATTTTTAAGAAACAAGTTTTTTTTTTAAAAAAAAAACAGAATTTATTATTATTTAATCTGTTCTTTAAGAGAAAATTAGTGATTACATTATATAGTTGTTGCTTTTAGATCAGTTTTTATTTTTTATCCACCGTTATCACAAAATAAGCATTTGTATTAAAATACTGCCAACAAATCACACTAAAAGGCTACAGAACGAACAAACAGAAACAAAAAACTATCAATGTCTCTACATCCTTTCCCACAGTAGATAATAGGCCGAATCAGAATATTCTTGCAAGCAGACAAGTTTTAGGCCTCTTCTTGAGATGTCAAAATAGTAGCAAAAGTCATCTTTTAACAATTCAAAATGTAAGCAACAAATGAAGTTTCTACTCTTATTTTACTCCTTGTCAGACATGGAGGGATGGCTAAGATCTCAGGAATTTGGACAATAAACAAAAACCTGAGGATTAACCTGATTTTACGAAGCCCCCAAAGCTGTCATGTCTGTGGGACTGAGATACAAAATTTACATCAGTGCTCCAAAGGAAGTCTGTCAGCTTCACACGCACCCTTTCAGGAGAAGCAAGTCCTGCAATTGCTGGAAACAAGATTAAAAACTACAGTTGTATAGCCAGTACAAACCCTGCTAGTGGAAGCCGTAGATTCTTCCATCAGAAGGAAACCAGAGCAGAGGCAGACTCATCGCACTCATATGGGCAAGGGGAAGCTTTCCGCCCACCAAGAGAAAAACATACTGTACACACACAAAAGGAAAACGCGGCCACTGAGCAGGGACAACCAAGAGCTTTCCCTGGTAAAAGCAACTCAGCAGCTCCCCCGTATGGCATTTAGTTAGGCAAGCACAATTTTTGTCTTATTTCCTGGAAAAGCAGCAAGTTCAATGCATGCAAGCCTAAGATGAGCAAAGCTTGGCCCCTGGACATTTTTTCAAACATGCAGCAACAACTGGGAATGCTGAACTTGTCATTGTATCAGCCAACACAGCAGGCTTTGAGGGAACAGTGGTAGGATCGGTCAGCATTGCACAGGAAGGCTTGAGCTTTGATACATATCATTGTAGAAGCTAAGCACAACATAAACAGTGTTTGTTTATATATCACTATGCACAACACTGGTGCCTTCAATGTGTATGACTTCTTCATAGAGCAAGGAAAGATGATAGGCCCATGTCACAAAGAATAACCTGAAATTCAACACAGGAGAGGTAATAAAAATGAGGAAGATGAAGAACAAGGGATGAGCAGGTATTCAGTTCAGTCCTGTCTTGTTAGGAAGAGTACTTTAGGCCTAGTATCAGCAAAGGATGAAGGCTGGACAGTTCAATTCTATGCTTACTTGGAACTAAACCCCACTGCATCTAACCAGACATAATTATATTAAGCACTGCAGCCTAAGAGAGTTTTTTCCTTTTTAAACGAAACCTTATCGTTTACTTGCCTGTACAGGAATTGTGACAGAATGCCATAGGATTGGGAAGATATAAATTTCACTGTGGAAGACCCTACCTACAATGTTAAAAGGCCAAGGAAACAGCCACCTACACGATGGGTGGACAATCTAAACCTAACAGCATTGCTTATGAGGATTGCAGGAAGCAAACAGCAGAAAGCGATGGGAAAGAACTTGAGACGGAAACTGAAAGATGGATGCAAAACGCTTTTGTCAAGAGAGGGAGAAGTTCAGCTTATCAGTTTCTCCGTGAATGTAGTCCAAAAGCTGAAAAAAGGGAATATATATTTGGGTCTGTCTTCCCAGATGCTGTATCCAAATCTGTCGCAGGCTCCTCATGCAGCCAGCCCGCTTTCCCCTTAGTTGCACCCAGTGCTTTTTTTCTGGGGGGACGCATACCCCTAAACAGGGCTGAATTTAGGGTTGATGAGGCCCTAAGCTACGGAAGGTAATGGGGCCCTTTATATGTCCAGCTGTCCTTTGTCAACAACAAATTGTCACTGTTTTTTGTGTTGAATATATGCTATATGGTAATTTATGAACCTAATAGGTCCATACACAACACAAAACACTTTTGCTGTATGTAGGATTTATTTCATTTGTTTTTTTATCTTATATTTTGGAAATGTACATCGTTTTCTTTTTCCTTTTAAGATTTTTGGGGGCCCCCAAGAGAACGGGGTCCTAAGCTATAGCTTGTTTAGCTTATATGTAAATCCGGCACGGCACCTTAAACATTTGGTGAATCCAAGTTTGGCCTCATTGAGCGGCAGTATTTCAACATGAGTAGGAAAATGAGAGTGCCCCTAAACATTTTTTTTTTGGAGGGGGAAGCACTGGTTGCATCTCTAGAGAAAACGGGAGTAGCTCGGGTGGTGGGAAGGCAATTGGAGATGGGCAAACACTTGTCGCTTAGGCTGCCTCCTTTCGCCACTTACCAGTCAAGGAAGGGCTACCGAGGCCCGTGGGATTTGCTTGTGGGAAACCATGCTTAGGTCACGCACATTACTCAGTTTAAGGGGAGAGCCAAAGGCCTGAAACCACACAAAGTCCAGATGGTTGGTTTGGTTTACAACTTGACACCCCCCAACACCTCTGTGTGCTTAAACGGCCCTCAGCTACCGCGAACTACAATCCCCATCGCACACCACGGAGCGACGTTTCTGAAAGCCTCATCCCAGCCAATCACCGTCCAGCTGAATGCTTAAAGAACGCTTTCGCAGCTCCCGGCCTACACTGCGCCGCCTACACTTCCCGGCAGGCAGCGCAGGGTAACGGAAGACCAAAAAAACAACCGTTAGCGCATTGCCTTCTGGGTACAGTAGGTCCCTCCTCTTCGCCACACCCACCCGCTCTGGTTCTGCGCCCCGAGTGGGAGGAGGGGAAAGGTTTGCGCGCGTGCGCACAGCGGCGTCCCATCTGGCACCCTGCGCCTCGTCTGCTCCGCGGCTCAGTTGGCGACACTCGCTCGCGCGCTTGCCTGCCTGCCTGCGACCTGCTCTCGCTCTCTCTCTCTCTCCTTGAGAAAATGGCTGCCGTACGCCGCGCTCGCAGTGACTCCCGCTGCGTGGTCCGCTTCTCCGACCGAGAACTCTACTAAAATTCCCTTCCCGGCTTGTTTAACCGCTCGTAAGAGGAGGGGGTGAAGAAAACTTAAAAACCAGACATTATTCAAGGCACAAAAGACGGGGCCCGCGGCTGCCGGTCGTCACCGACGCTCGCGAAGAACCAGCCGAAGAGGCCACTCGCGCCTTGAAACAGCCACAGCGCCCGAGAACGACCGTTGGACGGGCGGCCTGGGGTAGGAACTGCCTCGGCCTCAGCATGGTAAGGGAGGGGGGCGATGGCGGGGCGTGACGGGGGCGGGGCACGTCGGGGCGGAACGCGCCTGCCTCCTCCCTGCCCTCCTTTTCGTCCCGTGCGCAGACCCTCCCAGGTGTCAGGGGCCGTCCCGGATTTGCAGAAGCCATCCCGGTTTCTGATTCGATCCCTGGATTCTGACTTGATCCAGCGTTTCCTTACGGCATCCCTGTTGTCATCGGGAGAAATGTTGGAGGGGAAATTCTTAGTTCTCCCCGGTGATCCATCATGTTTAAAGTCCGGGGCAGATTATACTAGCACCGAGATGCAAAATTAAGCATATGACCGCTGTTATTTTGTCAGTGTCTTTATGTGCATATGTATGTATATGACTATGCACATATATGTATATGAATCTGCACATATATGTATATGAATGTGCGTATATATAAATATGTGTGTATATGCATGTGTATATATGCATATACATAAATAGATCCAGTTACAGATAGGTAGCCGTGTTGGTCTGCCATAGTCAAAATAAAAAATATTCCTTCTAGTAGCACCTTAAAGACCAACTAAGTTAGTTCTTGGTATGAGCTTTCGTGTGCATGCCTGAAGAAGTATCTGAAGAAGTGTGCATGCACACGAAAGCTCATACCAAGAACTAACTTAGTTGGTCTTTAAGGTGCTACTAGAAGGAATATTTTTTATTTATACATAAATAGAATTACTGTATATACATACATACAGGGAGTAGCCTTGAACACCCAGGGCTGTGGAGAAGACTTCATCACTGCCAACAGCAGCTTCTACTCCTGAGTGGCCTATGGCAAGAGGAGGCGACTAACCAAAATAAAAATAATAAAAATAATAAATAAATCTACAAGAGCTACTGATGCCATCCATCCAGTGAGGCCCACAGAACTCGAGGAAGATTGTATATGAAACAATAGTGGAAACATTAGCATTAAGATATTTTTAGAATGTTTGAGCCACTTTGAAAGCACTTTGGTCCCAAACTTTGAATCTGTTCATTGGATGAGTCTAGTTGAAGCCATCTATGATTTTCTTTAACACCTGATAATGAGTTAATAGGTGTGTATACAGTATATGTATTGAGCACTCAGAACCTGGGTGTCATGCATTTATATCCCAAGTAGCAAGAATGAGTCATTTGCTGAGCTGGGTGTGGTGCTGCACATCAGTTTTGCCAGTATGAACCTGCTTTTGAGCAGGTTGCAATTAAGATTTTTCTGAGTTTTAGGATCCCACAGTGAAGGAAAACTCAATCCAGGTAATATTCCTGTCAAGAACTAGTCTGAAAAATCAAATAGCAAGCCGCCTAAAATGACTCCTCTTCCCACTGTCTTGATTCTGTGCTTTCTTGTGAGTGTGGCTGAAGGTTTCTGTGAAAGGAGGTAAGAGACTTTCATGAGAGGTAGTGGGAGGATTTTTTATTTTTCTACCTTCAGCTCTTTGTTGCAGCTGCTACACTAATTCCATATACACAGTCTATTTTCATGTGTACTTGTCCAGGCCTTGATGGTCTTGATACTGTTGAGGCTTAGTGTTGCTGTTTTTTAAATGGATGAATGACTTCATTTTGGTTTATATATTATATGTATTTTTTATTGTTTCAAACTGCCCTATGTTTTCATCTGGAGCAAATGACATATAAGACTGGAACAAATAAAATACAGCATTACTTCATGCATGGTCTGATAAGGTTCTGTATTTGCATGCAGGATTGTACGTCAAGTTACTGTGACTCCGGTGTTTGTTCATCACTGCTTTATACAAATGAGGTGAATACAAAATTCTTTACCTAGAATGCCACATAGTTAAATTTACACTCGAAAAGTTCCTGTTTCAGAGCTTAGCTATAGATGTCTTAGTTTTAATAGTAAATAATAGTATTTGTCCACTTACCTTTTCTTCCAAAAGATAGCTTATCTTAGGAAACACATCTTTAAATGTTTTTTAAACATTTTTGGTTGTCTTCTGCAAGGCTGTGTAAATGGTTTTATGTATCCTGTTTTATGTTTTTATTTATCTGTTGCATGAAGAGATCTCATTTTAAAAATAGCTACGGGGTTATCTTTGAGAAGACAGGTCAGCCATCGAGCACAATCTAAAGTTAGTAAACGATCCCATTAATAAACTGTAGCCAATTAATATTCATCTCATTAGTATTAAGCAGTGATGAACAAACCCCAGAGTTGCAATGACATAGAATCCTGCATGCAAGTACTTACTATTATTATTTGACTAATAATATTTAATAATTTCAGAGGGTATACTTTGAGTATGAATAGTGACGCATCTATAACATCTGCTTAAAAATTTTGTATGATTTTAGATTAGGTGTTTTGTAGGATAAGAACAAATTATGGGACAATACTAATTTCATTAAAAATGTGACTTTAAGTACTAATTTCATGTGATTTATTCTCTCAGGCAGAAGGTGAAGAAGATTGTCACTCTGACATGGTAAGAGCAGATGACAATGAAAGGTCTGGGGAAGCAAATCTTCAGGTATGTCTGCTATTGTATTTTAGGGCATGGACTCATCTGCATAATTTTGTTCTTTGGTCTGTGTATTTTTTGCCCTTTCGTTGGTACACTTGTCCCAATCTGCACTTTAGAGCCAATGTATATGAATGCTTTGAACACATAGGCAATTTGATAACGTGCCTCGTTTGTTTCTTTGGACTGAAAAGTTTTAAGGATTTTATTGTGCTATAATATTCATAAAGATAAGTAATTCCAGAGGCAGTAGAAGTAAGTTCTATCTGTGGATAAGAAATGCTTCACAATCTGAGGGAGTGCATTAATTCATACAAAATGCTGTAATTCCTGGCTTCTTTCTAACTTCCAAGCTTTAAAATACTGACATAGTGTATATTGGTCACTCTTTGAAGAATGAGCTATAGTAAGCTCTTTCTGCAAATAGACTTTTCCTTTAGGGTATTATCTTTTTGTGTAGATTGAGACATCTTAGCATCTTATTGTGACATACTTATCTGAAGGATTTGAAGAATGTTGCAACTCTTAGTTTTCTTACAATAAATAGGAAATGGGGCAGCTTATAATTTAGCAGCAATAATGATTGAGGAATTCACTTCATTTTTCAGCAAGTTAAATGATCCAGCGCAATTACTTTCACCAAATGAAAATACCCCAAAATAGTTCTTCACCATATTTGCTCAGAAACTGGCTTGGAAAATAGTAGAAATTCATTGGTGATTAGGACCTTGCAATCTTGTTCAGAAAGCAAGAGGTGGCTGAGGTGGCTTAACTATATAATAAACAGTTTGTGGCTTAACTATATAATAAACAGTTTGTTTAGATGATTGTCAGAACCCATTTATTGGCATTCCATGTTTTTGTGATGTTTCAGTTGCACTGGGTTTGACAAGATGTACCAGAATCTATTTTGCTTGTTTCCAAACTTGCAAATTTGTCCTGGAAAGGCCCACAGCAAAGTGATTCTTTCTCACATATAGACTCTAAAATTAGTAGCTATGAATACACTAAAACTCAGCAGCAAAATGTCAGTTACTGACTGGAAGAAATAATACCTTCAGATTTTTTTAAAAAGTAAAATACCAAGAATCATTTGCTTCATTACGTGGAAGAAATTATCTAAATATCTTGCACTTGTAGACACGTCTACCCAAATATTGGATTTAGTTTCTGGATTTCTAGGCAGAGCTCCAGATGTTCAGAGCACAATGGATGTTTGAACTTACCCCAGGGGTGAGCTCTACGGGTTTGGAGGTTCGATCCTGCAGAACGTCGGCAAGAGGGCCTTCAGTAAAGGCTGTAGATACCAAAGGAAAGCTGGAACTAGCAAAAGAGGAAAAGGTAAAGAACTTGAGCTTCTTATCTTCAGTGAGCTAATGGAATGCAATCTCTACGGGCTAAGCACTTAAAAAGCATGGGCTACTTTTTCTCCTTCTATTCTTACCGCTGTGCCATCTCTCCCTACTTTCTCATTCTGTTTCATCTTCTGAATTAACAGAATATGGACGTATTACCCTTAAAGCTGGGTAATACAGAAAGATGCTTTAAAATATTTATTTGGAAGATGTTGCTCAGAGTTCCTAAAATGCTTGTCTGGGTCCAAGTTAAAAGAAGAAAAGGGACTAGCCAAGTTTATTGTAGATAAATTAGTAAAATGATGGGGACAATTTTTTATTAGGATAGATAAATTAGCAAGATAAAAATGACAAAAATCCTACTAATTTAACTTGCATGTGTAAATAGGAAGAATTCATAACAGAAGGAAGATGCATGTCAAAACCGAAAATGCTGAAGAACTTGATTCACCTCAATCACTTTTTTATAGTAAGCTAGACAGTTTTTCTTCTGAAGGAAAGTGGAATGACAATAACTATCTCCCTTTCCCATTTCTTTTTTGCTGTGTCTTTTTCATTCGATGCTCTAGGAAATTTTAGAGCAAATTTTATTTATCAAAAATAACACAATATGTTGGAAAAACTTGCTATTTCACTGATTTGTGTGTTCTGTTCTTAATTGCAAGACTTGGCAGAAATACTGCAGCTGTAATGTGCTCTGACGACTGTGCTTTCTCTCACAACTGCCTTAGACTTCACTTTTGGAAATCATCCCGCAGGTGCTTTCTTGCTTAATATGTCACCAATTTTTGCTCTAGGTGTAGAATCTACAAGGAGTTACTGTTTTTTCCAGCAGACGCTAGTCACCATGATAGTATCAAATCATAATTTTATCTTACTCTTGGAAAAACTGCTGTAAAGATCCACAATGGCACATCCACTTGTGGTCATTGCATTGAGATATTTTCAGATGAGTGGAATTACTGCCAGTTTCAGAACTGCCGTAGATGGACAATTTAATTGTAAAACTGCAAAACAAATAGTAGAAGTAAAATGTTATTGCGAGGTGCTGAAAGTTTAAGGTTAAGAAAATAACTTCACAAATACAATCCATTTAGTTGGACAAGAAAAACTTCACTTCTGTGTGTCTTAATTTTATATTTAATGCTGATAAAACTTGCCATATAGTATGATTGAGTAGTAATTTTATTTGGCTTGCTGGCAAGGGACTCTTAAACAATTCACTAATTTTTGTACAGGCAAGAGAACTGTTCCTGAAAGCAGTGGAACAAGAACAAAATGGGGCTCTTTATGAAGGTAATCTAATATTTGTGTTTTAATCTTTATACAGTAAATTTCTGGATCTTAACTGTTGCCTATGAACTGAATTCATAGGCTGCTGTGGGTGAAAACTACTATTTGTACAGTAATTGTTGGGAGGAAATAATTGTGCACACAGCTAAGAGCTAGGCAGTTTTGTTTTCTCATCTGCTGATTAAGAATCATGTTGCAAAAGTGAAGGACCACTAACTACAGTTCAGATAACCAGGGGCCTCCGGTGCCTTGGCTAGAATATTGATTTTGACTTGGGTGAACCATGTTAAATGCCCTGCTCAGTCATTAATTTAATTAGGTAGCCTTAGGGTGAGGGAAGAGATATCTCAGTACCCTACCTCACAGGGATGTTGTGAGGATTAATAAATGATTCTAAAGCCCTATTCTTTTTAAGAACTTTTAAACTTAACTAACACTTTCATTTTAAAGTATGTATTGTGATATATAGAACTTGTTGCTCCATTTTTCTATTAGCACTGCATGAGTGACTTGACAAGTACTCCTTGGCAGAAAATTATTAATTGTCAGGAGCCTAGTTCCTTTACTTGGGAAGGATTCAGAATCCAAGAATGTCTCACCTGTGGTGTGCTAACATGCCACCATGATATAAAGTACAGTGGTACCTTGGGTTACAAACACCTCGGGTTACAAACACTTCGGATTACAGACTCCGCTACCCTGGAAGTAGTACCTCAGGTTAAGAACTTTACCTCAGGATGAGAACAGAAATCGTGTGATAGTGGCAGCAGGAGGCCCCATTAGCTAAAGTGGTACCTCAGGTTAAGAACGGTTTCAGGTTAAGAACAGGCCTCTGGAACGAATTAAGTTCGTAACCAGAGGTACCATTGTACAGAATTTGGTTATATTTAGAAACCCAGCATGTGTTGGTGGCAGATAGGTGCTATTGACACTGGTGAACTTTCATAGCTAAGCAAGCTCTTCTACATGCAAATTCACCCTTGAGTGTCTTGATATCCAATTGGTACAAAGTAATATATACCTGTGGGAAAGCTTCCTGTGCAGAAGGGATACTGTGCTAAAAAGTCACATAAATATTGGCCTGTGTCTAAATGGCATTACTGATCACAATGTGACTAGGTACCTTCTAAACATACTGTTATGCAGCTTTTGTCATCTTCATTTTTGAATGCTCTTAGGAGGAAGTTTTGGTAAAAACTCTCAAGGAAATTCTACTGTTTCATACAGGAAATTATTACATGCTGCCGGTGCCTGAAAACAGCTTCTTGGGGGTCTTTAAAAAGGCTAAAACTAGTGAAATTTAAAGCTGTTGTACAAGTGAGATATTTGGCCAATAATCCCATTTTTTTGCTGGAAAAAAAGTCAAAGTGATGTCTAATTTGACTTGAATAAGATTTCTCTTAAGGATCCCTCTCTTCACTTTTATTGTTCAGTGTGAAACAGATTTTTACCAGCAGTCTAATTTGAGAAGTAGTCTTGACATATAGAATAGGCAGCAGTGGGTGGTCTTTTAGGATCTTGCTAAATTTAACCTGAACAAAATAGCATACTATTCTATTTGTTGAGGGTAGTTCTTGTCACTGGTTTTCTGAGGCTTCGATATTGAAAAACACAAACTAGCTCCTGTCCCAGTTTCCATTCTTATTAAATCCTATTTTTAAAAAAGAACCTTAAAATAGTTGCTTCGCTTTGAAACATGCTGCTTGTGTGAATTGCTGTAGCAAGTTATGCTTTTATATAAAAATGTTCGTACTCAAGAATGACTTCTAATGATCCTGACATTGATATTCCTGTCAAAGAAGAACATTAGGCTACAACCCTATGCCCACTTAAGTGTGAGTAAAACTCTTAAAGTTCTACTGTGTCCGGAGTAAATATACATAGAGTTGCACTGTTTGTATACCCTTTAAAATACAATAGAATATTGTCTTTGTGCAGTTGGGATGCTGCACTAATATGTAATATTGCTAGGACAGGATAGTTTTAGCCATATACCACATTTTAAAAATAAAATAACTTGCCCCATATAATAGAATTTCATCCAGTTTCGGTGATGTGCTAAGACTGTATTAGGCTGTGCTGCATTTGCCGCATAAGACTTTGCAGCTTCACCTATTTCAACCTCATCTATTTTCGTTTCTACACTCGAGGCTGCTAGGTTAGTTCACCTAAGTCTTGTTGGTTCTGTGATGTTAACCCTTCTTTTCTTTTAAATAAAAAACTTTATAAAATTCTTGTGTGTGAATAACTTGGTATTTCTGCAAAATGAGACAGAATGATGATTGGAGAAAGTGCATTTATTACTAGAAGATGCACTGGAACAATAAGTACTATTCTATAAAAGAGAGATTGATAAGATGCACCTATACCATAAACATATGGTAGAGTGCCAGTCCTTACAATACAGTCTCAACACAGAAGGTTATTGGAAGGAAAGCATAATCTTTAAGAGATGCTCACAAAATTAATCTCTTTTAATTGCTGCAACTCTGGTGATATCCATAGTGCCCTTTTGTAGGACACTCGATGAGTCATGACTTGCACACTATATCCCCTTTCATGTATCATATAGCCTCTTTCATGTTATAACAACTTTCATGTAGGGGCCATTGCATGCCAGTAGGCCTTTATAAGCCAGCGTGGTTAGAGTGTTGAGAGATCTGGGTTCAAAACCTCCACTCATCCATGAAGTCCACTGGGTTACCTTGGGCCAGTCACAGTCTCACATCCTAACATACCTCATAGGTGGGATATATATGTAGTAGACAGTACACTACTCTGCCCTAACTTGATTCCGAATGTGCCCATTTCAAATGAATAGTCTTGGAGTTTATCAGATGGATTCCAAGGACCTAAGTATAAAACAAACCAGATTTTACACCTGTTGCTGATAGTGGGAGAATAAGAGGTGGCCTGCAGGCCCTCAAACCCTTCTTCCCAAACTTAGGCTATCAAGGACTGTGGCAAGGAAGCCACCTGATAGCAGAAGCCTGATCATTCCTTGGTTGTCATAAGGGATTATGGGAAATGATAATGCAATATGGATTGAACTGGGAAGCATTGGTGAAGTATGTTTTCTCATGATTCCCAATAGCGTTGGAGGAGTGTGTAGCTTTAACTGCTTATATTTTTCTTTCCCCGTCTAGATTTTGGAAAGGGTGTGGAAGGGTTGTTATTACTATTTATTAAGTTTATATACTGTCCTATACTCACAGGTCTCAGGGCAGTTCACATTGTATTGAACCCCCTCCTAAATTGAGCCCAGGTTTTTAGGGTGGGGTTTGGGGTAGATTCAAAATGGACTTGGACATGGCTAAACTAAAAAAGGTCATTGTGAACTGCCCCATTATAAAAATCACTTACGCTGTTACCATTTAAAATAAATAAATGAATACAATACCAGTCCTAGCATTTACTAAATGACATGCTTAAAAAAGTAATATATTTTATAAAAGTTACTTACAATAAATGAAGCTAGATGCTGTATTAGTAAGAATAATATGAGAAAGATGCTAATGGAGCTACCATTCTAAGACTGGGATCCTAACTGATTGATCAAGAAATAAATTACCTTGAAATCAATGGGATTTGATATCATAGAATTTAGTGTAACCCCCTGCAATGCAGGAATATTCAGCTTTCCCATACAGGGACCAACCCTCAATCTTGGCCTTATCAGCACCATGCTTTAACCAATAAAGCATAGTTATAATCTAGCTGCATTTGATCCATTCCCTTCATTCAAACAGAAGGTTAAGTGTGAATAAGAGTACATAATTTTCACTGGCATGTTGAAACATCCACTATACTTTTTACAATCACCCGGGACGCGGGTGGCGCTGTGGGTAAAACCTCAGTGCCTAGGACTTGCCGATCGCATGGTCGGCGGTTCGAATCCCCGCGGCGGGGTGAGCTCCCGTCTTTCGGTCCCAGCTCCTGCCCACCTAGCAGTTCGAAAGCACCCCTAAGTGCAAGTAGATAAATAGGTACCGCTTTCTAGCAGGAAGGTAAACGGCGTTTCCGTGTGCTGCGCTGGTGCTGGCTCACCAGAGCAGCTTCATCACGCTGGCCACGTGACCCGGAAGTGTCTCCGGACAGCGCTGGCCCCTGGCCTCTTAAGTGAGATGGGCGCACAACCCTAGAGTCGGACACGACTGGCCCGTACGGGCAGGGGTACCTTTACCTTTACCTTTAAGCAGTCATAACGTTCCCCAAAGAATCTTGGGAGCTGTAGTTAAGGGCACTAAGAGTTGCTAGGAAACCCTTATTCCCTTCAAAGAGCTAGTTTCCAGAGTAATTTAGGAATCAGTCCCTCTTCCCATGACTTTAAAGTGGTGTGATGCTGCTTTAAATGTATAGTGCAGATTATTATTGAATTTATGCCCTAGTCTTCCCACGGAGCCCAAGGCTGCAAAGAAATACACCATTTAAAAACAAATGAATGCACTATAAAATAGATTTAAACATTCCAAAAATGATTACAATTTTTTTAAAAACCTGAAATCAGTTGCAGAGAAAAACATTCTTCCGTTCAGTGATCTTAGGGTTTCCAGGAACAGTATTCTTCAGACAGCAAAAGCCTTGTAAACTGGAACGTTTTTAAGTTCCTTCTGCAGGTTAATAATGATGGAGACCGGTACACATCACTAGAGAGACATTCAACAACTCAATAACTACCATTGAAAAGGATGTCTTAATGGGTCAGTACCAACTGGCCAGCTCACCAAGATATCACAGGCTATACATGAGGCCTAGATGAAATTTATAAAGACTAACCTGTGTTCTCCAGATGATGAACACCCGACTCCCATCAGCCGCAGCTAGAATGATCAGTGGCCTGGAATGATGGGAGTTCTAGTTCACTAGGTTTTGGAGCGCCATAGGTTCTCTGTCCCTGTTCTCACTGGTGGCTCCCAAGTGCTGCTTTGAGGATAGTCACAAAGGAGATAGTAACCAACTTGCATTGAAGAACTGGTGGATTTATACAGGTTTCAGGAAACACTGTATTACCTGATATGAGCAAAAATAGGCCTTGTGGTGAAAGACGCTTTCAGCGTCTATATGCTGATGACACCCAGGCCTGCCTCTGCCCTAGAATCTTCACTCCATCCAAGCACTGCTTATGTATAGATGCTATACATTGGCCATGGACATATTGCATACCTGCAACTTTTAAGGGGGAAGGCCAACTTATCTGCCCATCTTGTAATGCATTTCTCTGCACAAACCATGTTTCACTTGTTTTGCTTGTTTTCCAAAGACTTAGTTGTTTTTGCAAAGCTGCTACTGCTGTGTTATAAACTCTCTCCAAACTTCTCGAGTTTGAACAGCGGCTCGTCATGCTGTTCGGGGACTGTTGTATAAGAAATACAAGTCCAAATCCCTCCTGGACCTGTGGGACTAGTTACATGGTTCTTGAGCCAGTGTGGTGTAGTGGTTAAGAGCGGTGGACTCGTAATCTGGTGAACCGGGTTCGCATCTCCGCTCTTCCACATGCAGCTGCTGGGTGACCTTGGGCTAGTCACACTTCTCTGAAGTCTCTCAGCCCCACTCACCTCACAGAGTGTTTGTTGTGGGGGAGGAAGGGAAAGGAGAATGTTAGCTTCTTTGAGACTCCTTCGGGTAGTGATAAAGCGGGATATCAAATCCCAACTCTTCTTCTTCTTTCCCATTGATGTCAGTTAAAAATGATAGCTGAACATGCACTAGTGCATTAACTAATAGTGTGAGGTAGCCTTCCCTAGGAAGATACAGTTGCCAGGGGAATTGCTTCTCCTCTCTGGTCTCCCATTTCACCTTATTCCAGATCTTGACTGGACCAGAAAAAATAAGGCCACGTTGCCTATTCCTGACTGATAGAAGGCGACATGCTGACATTTTAATCTTTGGTTGATTGTGACTACTTTCATAGGTCCTTAGACAGTTTTAATGATTCAGGGGTTCAGCTTTAAGGTCCTGTTTGGTGTAAGAAGTGTATACAATCGTACCTTGGTTTTTGAAGAGCTTAGTTCATGAACAACTTGGAACTCGCCGCAAACCTGGAAGTAGGTGTTCCAGTTTGCAAACTTTGCCTCAGAAGTCGAACATCCGTTGCGGCTTCCGATTGGCTGCAGGACGCTCCTGCAGCCAATCGGAAGCCACTTCTTGGTTTTCAAACATTTCAGAATTTGAATCGACTTCCAGAATGTGTTCTGTTTGAAAACCAAGGTACGACTGTATGAATTTATTTAGTGTATGGGAATAGACTGTCCCCAAGATGTGTTTGTATTATACACTGCTTATTTCATGGTAATCATTCATGATAATGAACTTGGATTCAATCATTTATTTTACAGAAATAAATATTGATCTTGGTCAACCTCTCCTACTGCCTCCTGGTATTTTATGAGTGCTCGGGAGGGGGGCAACCCTTTGGAGCAGTTTTTCAGCATTGTTAGATACAACCTTCTGAGAAATGTGCTAATAAGCATGCTTTTGATGCAGATGCTCAGTAAAGTAAGTGCAGTTCATTTAAGTATACATTACTTTTATTTTTAGCTATTAAGTTCTATCGTCTGGCTATGCAACTGGTCCCAGATATTGAGTTTAAGATCACCTACACCCGATCTCCAGATGGTGACAGTATTGGGAAAAGCTAGTAAGTATAATATATTATTTTGAAAGCTTAAGATGCTGATGAGGAAATATGCCGAATAGCTGCAATTCTAAACACTTAAACCCTAGTCCTATGCAGTGAGATGTGCCTAAGTGCTCTGAAATTAGTAGGTTGAAATACACCTAACTGCAGAGGTTTAAGCTGTTACTAGAGAGAATTTCTTATCAAACTCAGTAAGACATTTATATGTCTGAGTAAACGTGTAAAATCACTCTGTAAAGTTGCAAGTCTATGCACAGTTGCTGCTTCCAAGTGCCATTGAAATAAATATACAGTGATACCTCGGGTTACATATGCTTCAGGTTACATACGCTTCAGGTTAGAGACTCCGCTAACCCAGAAATATTACCTCGGGTTAAGAACTTGGCTTCAGGATGAGAACAGAAATCGTGCTCCAGCGGCGTGGCGGCAGCAGGAGGCCCTATTAGCTAAAGTGGTGCTTCAGGTTAAGAACAGTTTCAGGTTAAGAACTGACCTCTAGAACGAATTAAGTACTTAACCCGAGGTGTTTTGGACACAATTGGATCATTTTAATCCTTCATGCTAAAGGATCTCCAAAGGTGTCATATAATGTATCCTTAAATAAAAGTTGCTGTACAGTAATTAAATATCCAACTCATATTGCCTGCAAATATTTTGAGTGTTGTACTATATCTAGATCCTACTCTGAAGCAAATATGATCCTATGATCCTAAGACACAAGTTGCACTTAGTTCAATAGGACTTAATAGATTTAGCTTGTGAGTAAACTCTGTTAAAGTCACTGGAACCAGCCTCTGAAAAAATGTGCACGTCATATTGTTATTAAACTTACAAATGTATTTTTCATACAAATACAACAGCCATCACCCACATTTGCACATAAACCTTGGTTTATCAGCATGAGCCTGAGGCTCCTTATGGCTTGTGCCCATCACAAAAATACCATTGTTTATTGTAATACATGAACAGGGTCATAGTCTTTTTTTTTCTTTTCTTTTTTAATGCCAAGAGATATAAATTAACTGAAAATCTGGTGTGTGTGTTTTTAGCCTTCATTAATACTGGTTTTCTCTCAGATGGTAAAAGGTTAGGTTTAGATCTCATTTATTGCTCTTCTGAAGTATTCTGCAAGGTTGCTGTGCACTATGCACACTTACCTTAAATCAAAGTTTATTTTTATTTTTGCTTTATTTATTAAATTTGGTAGTCACTTTATTTTGCTCAAGGCAACTTATAACCAAACAAACAATAAACCCGCATAGTTACATTGAAACAAAAATTAGAAGCCAAATGATAAGTTGAGAGTCCAAGAGGGCATAGAATTCACAAAGAGTTTGTATTTATCATTCTAACATGTTTTCTGTGATTTATCTAGGGTTCAAACTGCACCTGACACATAGACTTGTGTGATATAATCCAGTGACTCTCTTTAATAAAGTCAGAAAAAGCACGTAAGGACAGTTGCATTACAGAAGCAGGGGTGGTAGTTTATATGTTCTTTGCGTGCTATTTCCTGATCTAACTGAAATATCTCTTCCTATCCCCAATTTCTAAATACATGTTTACATGCATCTGTCAATTCAGGGCAAGAAAACTTCTTGAAAGGGAGCAATCTTGAACAAAGAAATGGCAGGATAATCCTCTCTCCCCGTTTTCTGATCTCAGTTGCTCTTCTGGAAGCATTTTGTCTGATTTTTCCAAGAGCTGTACTGATAAAGATTACGTGCCTCAGTTTTTTAATGTCCACGGCCGTGACTTTCCACACATTTCATTTGTAAGCCTAGTCTGTACAAGGAATGCATATTTGTTATTTTATATGCGAGAAATCCTGTTTAAGTTTGCACAGTACAACCCTGCGTTTGTTTACTCAAACATAAATTTCACTGAGTTTGATGCAGCTTAATCCCAAATAAGTATGCAATCTTAAGAGTGAACCCTTAGCTTCATCTTCTTGGAAGCATGTTTCACTGAGCTCAATTGTACTTATATCTAAGTAGATATGTGTAGGTTTGACCTGTATCATAATAATTTCCAGAACTAAGAGCCTGTCTGGAAATTTACTTACAAAAATATAGAATTGTATTGGTGAAAAACCCTCATTTAAATTGACAAGTATGAATATTGGTGACAGAAACCAATAAAGGTTGTTTCTAAAACATGGTGTAAATAGGAAAGAACATTACCTTTCAGGAACAAGGCTGCAATTCTAGATATACACACACATGGAAGTAAATTAATTGAAATTAAAAGTTCAGCATAAACATGGTTAAGGGACTGTTGTATGATAATCTAAACACTTTATGCTTCCTTCTTCTAGCATTGAAGATAATGAGAATGATAGCAAGGTGGCTGACCTTCTATCCTACTTTCAACAGCAATTTACTCTTCAGGAATCATCCATCAAACTGTGTCAGCCTGAGCTTGATATGAATCAGACTCATATCTCAGGTAAGGGAAGTTTTCATATTGAAATAGTGTGCACAGTAAAAAGGTAGACATGGGTTTTCATTTGAGCCTGGTAAACCTCTGTCTGAACTGTCCTTCGTTGTTGTTATAATTTGGAATGCTATAGGCTTAACACTACAATTTCCATGTTAAAAATACATATTTAGTGTCGGAAATGTGTAATAAAAATAGGGACGTGCAGGGATTATTATTATTTTTTGTTTACAGTTATTTTTAATCCTACCTTTTGTTTTTGCGTTTAATTTCATAGGCTTCCTGACCCAAGTGAATGGAGGCCTATTTGTAAAGGCCATGATCTGCTGCTTGTTAGTAGTTGCTGTAAGAACTTACACTGCCATCTTCTTCTTGCTGGTTTTAAGAATCATATCCCTTTAAATAACACTCTAAAGACTTCTTGTTTGGTTGTATTCTTGATAGTTACTTATTCTTTCTCCTTGTATGCTGGTGATAGCATGTGATGTATCAGACACAGCTGTCATCAGAAGAAGAGAGTTGACTTTATAGATGCTGAAATTCTTTGTTGCAGGTGATAGAGGGCTGCATGCTTCATGTAAACATTTTGTTGACATGCAGAATCATTACTTTAACTTGCTTAGTGATATAAGCAGTCACTGGAGAAACAGATGTTTGGAACTAACACACTATGCTTAATGTAGCTAAAGATAGTTATGATATCTTTATTAAAATAGTACGATTCTAAATAAACAGTGAATAATTCTTAGACACATCCAAAGAACCACTTATTTTGGAAGTTGCTATCTAAAATAGGCTGGGAGTAATTATATATAATTACTATTTATCTGTTTTTTCCAAAGTGTTGCCAATGGAGCTGATGATGTATATTTTTCGATGGGTGGTTTCCAGTGATCTGGACCTGAGGTCTTTAGAACAGTTATCATTGGTCTGCAGAGGCTTCTACATTTGTGCCAGGTACAAACACAACTATCATTTAAGAAACCTGTCATAGTTTGGTAGTCTGTATTAAATCGGGGTTGGGTATTTGGTTAAAAATATTTGGTAAATTGACTGGCCAAAGGATCAAGTATTTTTAAACCATGTGTTTATTTTATAGTGTCGCCTCCCTCACACATAAATGAATTCCAGGACAGTATACATAGAAATGGAAAATGACAGAAACATTTTAACTTTATTAAAACAACAATAAGATATTTTAATCATAAACAGAGTTTATACTTGTGTTAAGTACAAAAACAGACTAAAAACTTACTGTGAAACCATGAAATTTACTTCTTTAAAAATGGTAATAATTTGTGCTTGTAATTGTGCTTGATTCATGGAATAGTTCTTTTTGACTTTTATCTTGGGATAAAAATAGGGGAGGGGGTTATTGATTTGTGTTTTCTTGTTCTTGTTTTTGTCATATATTTTGTGTTTTTATGTTGTGAACCGCCCTGGGATTTGTGGATGAGAGGTGCTATACAAATTTTATAATTATTATTATTATTATTATAATAAAAAATAAAGTAAAATAACAGCAACTATGAAAAACAAAAGCCATGTTATAAAGGTAGTTTTGCTAAGTATAGAGCAGATCAGTTCATTGTCACATCCAGCTTTCTGCTTCCTGCAACAAACAAAATGAGAGTAATAGCAGGTCCTAGATTGCCACGTATTTGAGAGGTCTGAAGTTATAGGACATGGCCAGCAGGAGAAACTGTGCCGTTATGCTTGCCCCCGTATGAAGTAACAGGGATCACTCTGTTGCCTGCTTCCTCTGTGGTGTGTTAGCCTGCTGCCTTCTACCCTGAAGTTCTCCATCCTTCCTTTTGTCCATGGGATTCAGATCATTCCCATTTAAAAGCTCTAGCACTTCCCACCTCCCCACCCCCACCCCATCAGCAGTTCTTTTCTGCAATGCACATGTGAGCCAAATGACTCCCAATGACAATAGTAGCAGCTGCCTATTCTGACAGCCCAACCAACCAGCAAGAACATGAACAGAACAACCTTTGATTTACGGGGGGGGGGGGGGACAGGCAGGCTGGCCAGCCGGCCAATCAGCTCAGTGGTTTATTTACATTATTCACAGATTTGTTTTATGTATTTGGGGGGCAAACGTGGGGTGGAGCTAAACAGTGGAAATCTTGCCTGTCCTTGCAATGCCTCCTTTGGGGGTGGGAATGAGGAGGATCAAAAAAAGGTGGACCACTTCACTGCTTATGGCAGAAGTGCCTCTTGTGACCATTAGCAACTTTTGTGGATTTCTCTCTCCAGCATGAACTTGGCTGCTGGCATTCTTGTTATTTCTTCTGGAGTGTTCAAGCATGGTTGGCTCTCCTGCTTTGCGGGTCTAAAGACCTAAGGTGCACCTGGGGCTGTCGCATTCTGTCTCCCATCTAGCTCCCATTCTGGTTTGTGCTGCATAGTCCCCAGTACTCATGAATCTTACTGCTTCTCGGTTGTCAACTCTTCCCCCACATCTCGAAAAAACCCACACCACTGCTCTTTTACCTCTGAGCAGGTGAAACGTCCTCATCACTGCACAATCCTATGCAAGTTTACTCAGAAGTAAGTCCCACAGTGTTCTTTGAGGCTTAATGTGTGTAGGGTTCATTTTTCCAAACTTTGGTCTAACAGTTTTGTTACTGTGGGGGAAAATACAGGTCTATAAATTTAAACTGTAGCATAAATGCCATTCATAAATAGTCTCTTCTCATCACAGCCAAATACATTCTTCCTTGTATTTTCAAATTCCTTGTGTTTTCTTATGTCTGTGCTTTTCTTTTACTAGGGACCCTGAAATCTGGCGTCAGGCTTGTTTGAAGGTTTGGGGCAGGACCTGTAACAAATTGGTTCCTTATACCTCATGGAGGGAAATGTTTTTGGAAAGACCTAGAGTTCGATTTGATGGTAAGGCAATCATTAACCAAGAAAAGCAGCACTTAAGACAATTGCAGCAGCATTTTCTCTCTTACTTAAAAATATCTCAATGTAATATGTTAACTGGTCAGTTACTGATAGGTGAAGTGTTTGAGTGTTAGTTCGCCCAGGGGTTAAATGACTGGTAAAACTGAAGTGGTTGAGTTGGTGGGACTATATCACATGCTTGATGCATTGACCTCATGCCACTAGATTAACCACAACTGTGTTGCAATGGATAGGACTGCAGCATGTAAATTAATAAGAGAAAGATGAGGATCACTATGTGACCTCTATATTAGAGATCCAATGGATTTCAAAGAGGTTTTTAGATGGAATAATATAATTGAAAGTTTAAAAAATTATCACTTTATAAGCGTGAATCATTTAAGAACTCAGTGGGTCATTGTTCATAAATTTATATATCTCTTTTTTTACTTCCTATTCCATAGGCGTATACATCAGCAAGACAACATACATACGTCAAGGAGAACAGTCTCTTGATGGCTTCTATAGGGCATGGCACCAAGTGGACTATTACAGGTACTACTACTTCTTCATGCAGTTCAGCTTGGTTATTCTTAATAGTGATAACTGCAGCAGATAAGACCCTAACTTGACAAATAATGCTAATGTATAATTTTGTAAGGATTAAGGTTTTAATTTCTAAATCATAGTTCTATTTTCAGTTGGAAACCACTGAAAATCACTTGGACTCAGTATTTCACATTGTGAACCCTTCCACGTTTCTCAAACTATGAGCATACAGAGCATTAACTGCTCTTGGATATGACACCCCAGTGCTAAATCTTCACACTGATATCTCTGCTTGTGCTGCTGGTATACCTCCAGTAGCACCACTGAATCTCTGTGATTGTGAAATTATGGGGACCTATGCTGTTCTGTTGCATTCTCTCACCAAGATCCAAAACACTGTGTGGTGAGCCTCTTTCTGGTCTCAAGACTCCCACATCCCCAAACATGGAACATTTGGGAGCAGTCTGTCTTTACATAAGAAACTATTTGAAATAGTTCTGGTGGTCAGAACTAAATAGTCAGACAAGTTCTGGTGGTCCTGCACAGACATTTGTATGCAGGTACAAGCCGATTGCAGCATAATCACCTGTTTTCAAGTAGGAAAAATGTAAACATATATGGGAACTTGGTTTAAGTTGTATTTCTTTGTTTTGTTTTCAAATTTATGTGATTTTACAGAAGGAAAATCATCCTTCCCAGGTTAATTTTGCTTAATTTTGTAGGTACATGAGATTCTTCCCAGATGGCCAAGTAATGATGCTAACAACTCCGGAAGAACCTCAGTCTATTGTTCCTCGTTTACGAACTAAAAACACAAGGTGTGTTAAGTTTATGTATCACAGAATTTTATTTGTCAAGCATTGAAAGGATTGGCACCTCGTCTTTTAATTAAGGGAGATGTCAGGATTTAAAGTAAGGTGAGAGCACTAAAATACTGTACCATTAACATTCAGGAGCAAACTAAAATACAAATTAAGTGGCTTGAGAGTTGCAGCCCCAAGTTGTCACTTAAAGAGAGGAAAGCAGTATCTGTGAAGTATTGTCAGCTCTTTGAGAAGTATATTTTAATGGAGTCTTTTCCTTCTAAACCTTAGAACGGATGCAATCCTGCTTGGCCATTATCGCCTTTCCCAGGATACGGACAATCAAACCAAAGTATTTGCTGTAATGACAAAGAAGAAGGAAGAGGTACATATGAAACAAAATGCTAGAGGACTGAGACATTGGTTAAGATAGCAAGAAAGCAGTAAATGCTTTCTTGAACACAATTTCTTAATAGAAAAGAAGCTATCAGCCTTGTTCCCAGCGTTGCTTGGAAATTCCAAGACACACAAAAAAAATCAGTGTACTTTTGATAGAACTGGCCTACCATTTTGATTCAAAATGTTGTCAAACTTTATTGAAACATAGACAAAAACCTGCTTCTTAATCTCAAGAACCATTATGTGAAATTCGGTTACAGTATCTTAAGAGGTATCAAGATGCATAGAGAACAGATAGACAAACAACTTTTCAAAATAAATAGAAGATACATACACCTCCAAAGTACTTCCACAAAGGCCCTCAATTTCCTTTTTAAAACCCATAAATTTAGTTTTTTGTTTTGTTATTGCCATTCTAGGCTGCCTTCTGGTATCACCTAATTTACCAGTTACTTAAAATGCCATTTAAATGTAGACAGAGTTAACAACAATTTGTAATCTCTTTTGAGGGAGCTAAATGAAAGGGGTTGGGCAAATACATGGTTTCTGCACATGCCTTTAGATTATGCCTCATTTGTGATCTCTCTCCTGCTCCTCTGAACCAAATAATTGATGATTGTTAGCTGCAGGTTTAGGGGGAGGAATGTGGGCTTATGGGCAAGAAATAGTAGAACATCAGAATTTTAGTGGGCAGGGAGAGAGAGAAAGTAGACAAGGGTCAGTTGAAGTCAAGGGATAGAAATTCAGGTGGAGGTAAGACTTTACGGGAGGTAAGCTGAAGGCAGCAGAGGTGCCGAGAAGGACCTTGTTTCCTCTGTTTGTCTTCCAGTAAATTTTTTGCAGGCCTCCACTGCTATGTTTTTAATAGGAGCTTTCTACTGTAAGTGTGGTTTTTAGATATTTTGATCTTTATAAGCCGTTTAAATATAAAGAGCATCCATTTTTCTGTAAAATAAACTCAAACTGCTTAGGTGATGATTTTTCACCCAAAAAGCCTTCTGTTGCTTACAGTTTCTCAGTTCTGACCATCCTGTTGTGATTGTTTTATGATAATGATAGGTTATCATATATAGAACCTACGTATTTTCACAAATGGAAATATACAGGCAGTGTCATTTATTCAGCAGCCTTAACTCTGATTTTCAGCTTTGGCAACTATCTTTACTGTTACATATTCTCGACAGCACTATATTGTTTCTGTTTCCATGTAGAAACCAATTGACTACCACAAGTACAGATACTTCTGTCGTGTCCCTGTGCAAGAAACTGACCACAGCTTTCATGTAGGGCTACAGCTGTGTTCCAGTGGCCGCCAGAGATTCAACAAGCTTGTTTGGATTCATCACTCTTGTCACATTACTTACAAGTAAGTTTTTGGATAAAAAAAAGGGAGAGAGGAAAGAATACTGTTTGGTTGGGATTAATGACAGAGAGTGGTCAGTCCTTCTGTCCCATTCCTCATGTTTGGTGCCTGGAGGAGGTGAGGATGCAGTTCCCCTCCATCAGCCTCTACCAGTGGGGAAGAGTGGTGATGGTGGGGGCTTTGCCATGGTGGGGGCCCCTAGGGATGGTCCTGGAGCAGTCTGTGGGACAGGGGGCGGAATGCTAAAAATTGCCTTTACGCCCATTCCACTGATGGATGCATTAGCGAAAGAAAAACAATTGGATTTCCTCCACTACAAGAATTTGTAAATAGATGAGGCTTGGTACAGTCACCTCAGTCCTTAAGTTAGATGGGGAAGATGCTTTGCTTGTGTTGTCCTGCATTAATCCATGGTTCAGGAATGCACAACAGGGGCATCTTGGTAGTGGCACCTGGTTTTGGAGATGGCATTCCCTTGAAGATAAATTTGTTCTCACTATATACAGTATTCAGATGTCAGCTGAAGATAATGTTTGCTTCCCCAGGCTTTTACAAATTGAGATTAGATCATTTTAATACTTAACAGTTACTGGGTTTTGTTTTCTTTTTTGTAAATTTTAATGGTTCAAATAATTATTTGCTTTATGAGGTGGCATTACTCAGCACCTCGTGAGATTACTGGAATTCTTATTCCATTTTTTCCTCTGGCATTTACAAGGTGTTGGCCCACATGGCTTTCAGATCCATTTTTGTAACCATAAGCTGCAGCCATAAGTTACAGAAACTAATAAAATGAAATGAAATCTTAAGATTTTGGGGAAGCTGAATTTTGTCTTCAGTACCATTTTCTGCAATATTGCAGCACCGGTCTATTGTGTTTCTGTAATATCTTTTATAGGTCTACTGGTGAAACAGCAGTCTCTTCTTTTGACATCGACAAGATGTACACCCCTTTGTTCTTTGCACGAGTGAAGAGCTTTACTGCATTTTCAGAAAGACCTCTCTAAGAAGGTTACATCTCTTACTCTTGCATGAAAAATTACAGCAAACAACACTTAAGTTATAAATGTGTGTATATATATACATATATATATATATGAATTTTATTTTAAAAAATGGGGGATCTTTTTGAAAGATATATACTGGAAATAATTTGATTTAGGGTGGCAGGGTTATTTTATTGGTTCTGAAGTCAAGTTTACACATTATTTTAAACTTGTTTATGTTGTGAAAAGACTTTGATAACATAAAAGGCATTTTTGCCATGTCATTTTATGAGCAAATTTATAAGCTGTTCTCTTTCCAGCGTAAGGCTTCATCTGCCTATGCACCTTAAGTTCAGGAATCGTTCTAAACCTACTGCTGTACATAAGACATGGTGTGCGTGCATTGGGGGAAGGCTCAAAATGTGAAGAAATTGTCCTACATCTGTGTGTGGCCTACACAAATGTAAAATAAATGTTTACTTTGAAATACATGTATTTGGATTGCCTTTCAAGAAGAGACATTGACTTTGCTGTAAGCCGAAGCCTTACAAAAAAAAATTAAGCAAGGGAAGCAAAGTCGGAAGTTCAGCTTCAGTTGTTGCTATCTGTTTTGGCATCACATTGTTTCAACAACTAGTAGTTATTGCATTGCAAGGGGTAGAAGATGAGCGAGAAGTCACATTGGGGAACTGGCTGCCTCTCTCTTCTTCTTGATCCAGGAAAGGATTTCAAGAAAGCAATTTGGAGCACTGAACTTGAAAGTTCATTGTTTGAATTATGTTATGCAAATGAGAATAGGGCTGTACTCAAGTATGTTTGTCTTTTCTTTGTTTAATCCTTCACCTAACTGCTAAGAATACTGCACACCCCTGGGGTGTTTTGTCACACTAAACTGATTTTTTTGCTTTTGGGGACTCCTACAGATGTTCAGGTACTGTGTGCTGCTTCTCCTGCGTATGTACTTTGGGAGTTGAATGCAACTGCTGTATGACGCTTATCATAAATATGTACTTACAAACATAAAACTAAAGTTTCTAAATGTTTTTCTTCTCCCAGTTTGTGTTACATTTATTTATTTACAATCAAGCACATCCCTTTAAAATGCCGATTTATATTATTTATCATAGGTTTGTCCCAGGAACTTGAGAACAATATGCTTGTTTTTGCTATCATTTTATCCACACAGCATCCCTATGAAGTAAGTTAGACAAGAAGGATGTTTTATTGAAGGCCACCCAGTGATCTTGATTGTTGAGTCAAGATTTGAACTCAAGTCTCTGTAGTCTGTATTCAGTACACCAGACAGGCTTTTAAAAATAAAACAAATGGCTAGTTTATAGGACAAAGCACAGGGCTACAGTTCATAGCTACGAGGCAGAATCTCAAAATATTTTATACAGTAAAATTAAATGCATTCTTTATTAACCTTTTCGGGGGTCACAGCCTAAACTTGGAGACAATGGCTTGGGTCCACAGATGTCTTTCAGAAGTGACCTGCTGCATCGTCCCTTTGTCTCATCACGTATCATTCCAGAGGACAAGCTTTTTGGAGGTCCAAGGAAGGGGCTGTAGGACAAAAGAGCTCCATTGCATAGAGGTTCCACTAACCTATCTGAGCATCCAACCTAGTGGCTGGGATCTAAAGAACTATCTGGGTGTGGTAGATTTCCTCCCCTTAGCTGGTGCTGTTACAAATAGCTTATGAAGTCCTGCTGCTGTTTTCAAAAGTGCTTTGCCATACTTTTGTGGAAGACGTTTTAGAAGTAGAAGTCCAAAGTCCCTCGGGATACAGTAGGTCTGCTTACTTCTGGTTTCTAGCAGTATTTTGAATTCAGTTGCTAGAGTTGTAAGGTCCAATTATATGACTGCAAATACAGCTTGTTTACTTTAAACATAAATTGCCAGTGCACTTTTGAACTCTTGAGTAAATTGACACAACTTATATTCACACATCTGCAATCTCCGTTCAAGGAGAAGTGCTCAGGGTCAGTTTTTTTAACCCATCCACACATTCAGACCAAGCAGACAGAAGTATTTGCTCAGATTGAAAAAAATGTCACTGTATTTTTTTAACCATGTTCTGCTCTCTTGGTTGTTAATTTAGAACCATTTTCATGACAAAGGGAAATGTATCCCTATTAATTCTCCTTGACTTCTCAGTGGCTTTCAATACTATCGACTATGGGACCCCTCTGGAGCGACTGCAAGTTTCAGGCAGTGGCACCACTCAGAGGTGGCTCTGCTCCTCCTTGGATGGACGTTTCCAGAAGGTGATGCCTTTCGGCCATGTGAAGCCTTCAATGTGGGTTCCTCAGGGTTCGATTTTATCACCTGTGCTGTTTTAACACCTACATAAAACCACTGAGTGAGGTCATCTAGAGGTTTGGAGTACGTTGTCAGCAATATGTTGATGACACAAAGTTCTACTTCTCCTTTACATCTGCAGGTGAGGCAGTGGATGTGCTGGACCGTTGTCTTGCCTCAATCATGGATTGGATGAGAGCCAACCAACTCAAGCTTAGTCCATATAAAGCTGAGGCACTGTGGTTCCCTAGACTGAATGGATAGGAGGTTGCCTCTTCCTGGGGTTACACTTACTCTGAAGGAGCGGGTATGCAGCTTGTGGGTACTGCTGCATCCTTTGCTGTCATTTGAAGTTCAGGTGGCCTCAGTGACATGGAGTGCCTTTCATCAGCTTCAGTTGCTGGTCCTGCTACGCCCCTGTCTGGACAGGGATAGCCTAACTTCTGTTGTTCAAGCTCTGGTAACCTCTAGGTTAGATCACTGCAATGTGTTGTACATAGGGCTGCCTCTGAAGACTGGAAATTCCAGCTGGTGCAGAATTCTGTGCCAGGTTGCTCACCAGAACAAGGAAGTTTAAACATGCTACACCAATCCTGGTCAAACTGGCAATCAAAGTGAAATCAAATCAGTTCTACACAGTGAAAAAGGACTATGCTGTGTTATAAAAACATACCTGTTGTAAAGAAGAAATTTGAAGCACTTGAGTTGTACAAATGTATTCATTTAAAGTGGAGGGTTTGAATTGAGGAGGGGGTCTGTGCATGAGTGGAACAGACTTCTGCTCATGCAATGGGACTCACCCCTTTTCCTCCCCCTGCCACTCCCTAAAAGGTAAAGGTACCCCTGCCCGTACGTGTCCGACTCTAGGGTGTGTGCCCATCTCACTTAAGAGGCCGGGGGCCAGCGCTGTCTGGAGACACTTCCGGGTCACGTGGCCAGCGTGACGAAGCTGCTCTGGCGAGCCAGCACCAGCGCAGCACACGGAAACGCCATTTACCTTCCCGCTATAAAGCGGTACCTATTTATCTACTTGCACTTGGGGGTGCTTTCGAACTGCTAGGTGGGCAGGAGCTGGGACGGGAGCTCACCCCGCCGCGGGGATTCGAACCGCTGACCATGCGATCGGCAAGTCCTAGGCACTGAGGTTTTATCCACAGTGCCACTCCCTACATGTCCCGAAAACTGGCAAGTTGGGGCATTTTCTAGAGCAGATTTTGTAAGAAAGGATGGAGAAGGAAGTCCTGTCTGTTCATACATTGGATTTCACCCTAAAAGTAAACATGGCATTTAAAAGTAGGCTCTCTTAACATTCAATAATAACAGTAGTGGCACTCATCTGTTTTCATTGCACAAGTTGAAGAACTTGAAAAAGCAAGCAAGTAGACCAGTCTTTGAAAATGGATCATAATAGGATAGAATGTGTATTTGTCATTTAATAGTGTTTTCTAGCACGTTGCCCTTGGGAGAAGTCTGGTTCTCTTTGATGATAAAGTAACACATTGTGCAATACCTTATCTGGAGGAAATAAACCAATAAATGCTGTGCTGTAGAATTTATTGTTGCATTGAGAATGCAGCCACAGGGCTGTTAACTATGCCCTGATTAAGCTTTTTATCATGGGAAATTGCCCTGGAAAATTGTGATTTATTTTTATGGATGTATATTTGCTAGGTTGCAAAAAAGAACAACAACTTCAAGCTATAATTAAAAAGGGGTCCTTGTAAGCTGCACATAATGTGGAACATACTAGGCTTACTTGAAAATTCTAGGGCACTGTTCATCAATTAGTTTTGATAGCAGGCCATGGTGACAAGGGAATAGGAAGTCCGAGCTCCACACCTCCATTGTTTGGATGGACCTATGGTAGCCATCATTACTCCAGGGTTTTCCCTTCCACACCCTCCTTTTACTTTGATAGGACCAGTTGACCACCTGACTAAGAGGCCGCCAGTTCCTGATCCTTGTTTTAGACTTGAGGCAGATAAAGTCTGCCAGAAAGGATTTTGGTATATCCATCAGAGACGAGGTATCATTACTGAATGACGGAAGAGCTACTGGGTAAAAAAAATGAATGAAGGGTCTATGAAGAGAACTAAGAAGTTTCATTTATAACCATGGACTCAGCTACATTAGTAAAGAAACAACGATATGCATGCACTATAAACATGCAACACCAGATGGCGCCAGAGAGCAGAAAAAAATTATACACATTTTCCTATAGGGTTTTTTATTTAATTTTGTTATAACAATTTAATTTCTGACTTATTTATAGAGGGTTTTCCTGCTGTGTGTAGATCCTCCCTATGCCATAGACCAGAAAAAGCAAAGCTTTTTCACAAAGTTTTGGCTTTGTGAAGTTTCCAACCTTAAGATGTGATTTTACTGATGAAGAATCTACCTCCAACATTCACGGTATAAAAGGTTGTGGTCCCTATGTGAAAAGGAACACCTTCCAAGATCAGCCACTGTATCCCTGCCATGACAAGTGGATTGTAGAACAACACAAAATATGACAAGTGCTGCCCCCAAGACAGCAGTGACACTACACTGATAATGGTGTAACCAGTGTTGCATAATGGTTAGAGTGTTGGGGGGATTTGGGGTGAGCTCCCGTTGCTCGGCCCCAGCTCCTGCCAACCTAGCAGTTCAAAAGCATGTCAAAGTGCAAGTAGATTCAGCATTACATGGGGCAAAAAGAGAGAATTTTCTGAGGGAAAACTAGATTTTCATCTCACGCCCAATCCACAAATATTTCGCAAGTGCCCCATTTAGGTAGGCAATTTTTGCTAAGTCCTTAACATTTCGTGGGCGACGTTAAAAGGAACCTTAAAAAGAGTTATGGGCGGGGGGAGCCAACAGGATGTTTTCCAGAAGCTGTAGACTACAATTCCCATCATCCCTGACCATTGCCTATGCTGTCTGGGGCTAGTAGGAATTGTAGCTCCAGACATCAGGAAGGCACCACACTGTTGGCTGCTCCTGCAACAGAGGATCTGTTTTTAAAAACAAAACCCACTTATTAGGGAGATAAAACAAGAAGCTTAAAATAGAATGTCGTCAAAAGGAAAATGCAAGATAAGGAAGATTTAAATTGTTTTCTGAAAGAGGGCAGAGAGGAGGCCTGATGGAAATATAAAGGAAAAGAGTATAAGGAGCTACAATAGAGAGAGCACCCCAAAGGAGAAATAGCACAAGGAAATGGAAATTTAGAGAGAGAGATAACAGACAGAATGAGGAGGAAGAATAGTGAACAAGCATGTGGCAAAATCAGAGAGAGGCTTCATCATTCAAAGAAGTTTGAGTACGAGTCAGCAGATAAAGGTGATGGAAAGAAACGAGGTGTAGGATGATTAAAGAGTGAAAAGGGAATAAACGGAAGAACTCAGAATAGAGGCCATGCATATGAACAGAGAGACTGGAAGACTAGCAAGCAAAACATGGGCACCCACCCTTACAGAAACAGTGAAGGATGCGTTTGGGTGTCATAGAGGAGCTGTTTTGTCTTATTGAAGGTTGAGTCTCTTTTAACCTGTTAAAAAATTGAAATACTTCTTCCTTGCCACTAGGTGGCAGTTGATGATTTGGATATGTTGTTTATTGGCTCACTGGAAATGGAAGAGTTATTTTGTCTCTGGTGGCCGACATCGATATTTAACGTGGAATTCCCTCCTTGGCTCAGTCACATCAAACAGCATCCATACACCACCACCACCCAGTCATTGTCCTGTATTTTCCCTGTAGGTCTTTTCTTAGGCTGCAGAAAGCGTAACCTCCCCCCCCCCCCTAAGAAAGGAAGATCAATGCCATTTCCATAGGTGTAAATGACACAAGCGAATAGTGGGAAACGTTTTTCAAAACCCCCAGCAAAATCATGATTGTGTGTGTGTGAAATTAGCAGAAAATTATTGTTTTGAAGGGTTTTGATTGTTGGACGGGCATGATATTTTAAATCTATCAAGGGGGCGAAGGAAGCAGCAACAGTCTTGACAGGTCAGAATCAGAGTCAAGCATTTAGGAAGCAGCTATACTGCAAATACGCTGTTGATTTGTATTGTTGTGCTTCTGCCATGGGGGGGGGGGGGGGACATGCTGAAAAAGTAATGAAGGTTGCAATCCTATCCACAAATACCTGGATGTGATCCTTATTGAACTGACTTCTGACTACATGAACTGACTAGTCACATGTAGTCACAGTGAGTCATTTGGCTTAAAATGGGACTTTATGGAAAGGTACCTAAAATCATGAGTGGTGGGGACTAAACAGAGAATTTTGTCCTTTGTCCTTCTGGAAAATATGAAGACACAGCTGTTAGGCAAATTAATTGACAGCATTGGTTTCTGCTCTAAACTCACCAGGAAGCATTCTTACTTGGGTCCTACTGAAATAGACTCAGGATGTTGTTTTGTCTAGCGCTCAGTGTCGTGAAGAGCAAACCCTGAAAATAAGACTAAGATTGCCACGTTTTTCCTGGCAGAACCACCTGCATTTAACAGCTGTATCAAAGGTAAAAATTCAGCAGGTGCTGCTTTCCTCAGCAGAAATACACAGAAGACGACAAACTTTTTTTTCTTCTTCTTCCTCTTCCTCTCTATTTTTGTGAGTCATTAATTCATTGAGTTGTTCAAGAGCCTTGAGGCTAGATACCAGGTTATTGGTGCTAATTAATCACAAAGGAGAAAAAGTATACAATGAACTACATATGAAAGATATGTCCATCCCACCAATTACCACACTTGTGTATATCAAATCAACTTAAATGTGAATCTGCTTGCCTCCTCTTCCTTTCTGATTGTATCTACAAGCACTTCTTGAAACAGCATGCACTGACCCAATATATATACTAGTTTCTTGGCCCTGGTCCCACATTTTCTTTTAATCTTTGTTGAGACTGAGAGTCCCATTCATCAGAAGCGATCATGCCTGATTCTTTGGGAATTTCTAAGCAAATTATTATCATGGAGCAAATATAAATGGGGGTAAAGGGACCCCTGACCATTAGGTCCAGTCGTGGCCGACTCTGGGGTTGCAGCGCTCATCTCGCTTTATTGGCCGAGGGAGCCAGCGTACAGCTTCCGGGTCATGTGGCCAGCATGACTAAACCACTTCTGGTGAACTAGAGCAGCGCATGGAAACACCGTTTACCTTCCCTCCAGAGCGGTACCTATTTATCTACTTGCACTTTGACGTGCTTTCAAACTGCTAGGTTGGCAGGAGCAGGGACCGAGCAACAGGAGCTCACCCCGTCGCGGGGATTCGAACCACCGACCTTCTGATCGGCAAGTCCTAGGCTCTGTGGGAAATAAAGCCGCAATCCTTTTTTTAATCAGGAAGAGTGGATAAGGACTATGGAACCATTGTCACTAGCTATGTGTAATAACAGCAAACGATTTATGGGTACGCTGTCAGTTTCCAGATATGCTCCTCTTTTGTACTCAATATTCAAGGAGATTTGATGCATATATCACTTGATGCTTTTCATTCAGTTTCTCATTAAAAGGCAAGATACTGGAAGGAACTTGACCTGCCATCGAATTGTCCTTTGTCCAGTAGTGTCTGGATTTGCCATGCAGCTATTCCTCATCAATCTAGTCATGACTATCTTCCCTTTCAACACCTTCTCTCCATTCATTACTAAGTGCATGAGATTACATCAACTGACCTTGTCTCCTCACTTCTGTGAGCTCAGCAGAAGATTGACAGAAGTATTTTGTACCACACACCAGGGATGGAAGGATCTGCCGGTGGCTGTTCTCATTTTTCCAACTTTAAATTCAGTTCTCCATATTTCTGCAACAGTTTGTTTTTAAATCCTCATGAGAATCCTTCAGCTTTTTAGAGCAAGTTTCTCCTAATGAGCACATTTTAATATGCAATTTTGATGAACATATTTTTTTTGCAAGCCATTTCTCCCAATACCATGCATTTGTGCATGTTATCTTTTACCAATAAGGCATACATTCCCCCTAATATATGTATTTGTGTATACAGTGGTACCTTGGTTCTCAAACTTAATCCGTTCCGGAATTCCATTCCCAAACCAAAGCGTTCCAAAACCAAGGCGCACTTTCCCATAGAAAGTAATGCAAAATGGATTAATCCATTCCAGACTTTTAAAAACAATCCCTGAAACAGCAATTTAACATGAATTTTGCTATCTAACGAGATCATTGATTCATAGAATGAAAGCAATAAACAATGTGCTGCAGTCACACAATCCATCCATCAGTAACTGAACTAGGTTCCACACAGTCACACACAAAAAAGAGCCACAAAATCAAAAACACAAAATAAATAGCAAAAACAGACAGACCTCAGCATAACACTCAAAACGGAAGTGTGGCACTCAAATCGGAAGCGTAACACTCAAAACGGAGTACGTTCGGTTTCTGAAAAGAGTTTGCAAACCGGGACACTTACTTCTGTGTTTGCATTGTTTGGGTTCCAAGTTGTTTGAGTACCAAGGCGTTTGAGAACCAAGGTACCACTGTACATTGGTCGGTTGGAGAATTGTATCGCAAAATTCAGATATGTGCGAATTTCAAAGGTTGGATGTGTTTCAGTTCTCCTATTGCTTCAGAAATTGTGGATTTGACATATTCAGCTTTAAATGTAAGCTGAACTGAATTTCTTCCCTATCCGCACGGCACACACAAATTGTGACAGAGCAGTTGGACAGCACCCAGAGGACAGGGAGGAGAACCAGTGGGCACAGCCTTGTTTACCTTCTGCAAGTTTGAGGTGTGTGGAAGGAGATGAAAGGGGCTATTGTTTCCCTGAAGCTACAGAGGTACATTGGTTCTATACCAGTTTAACTGTTGCTACTTCCTCCAAAGAATCATAGTCATTGAAGTTTGGTGGCTGTGATGATATAATAATATACCTTTAAGTATTGGTGCTCACTAATAATTCTGTTGGCTAGAAAGGCAGTATATCATTTTCCTAACTAAGATTAAATTAATAATACCATGCACACACACACACACACACACACACATACTGAGTGACTGTCTTCACCCAGTCATCTAAGTCCACTACCCAAGTTGGCAGTCACAGTTTGTTTTATGATGGGTGAAGTGGTCTGTATTTGTCCTCAGATGGACAATCTTAGAGAAGATCTCTAAGATCTTAGAGAAAACTGGTGGTGCCGAGGCGAGACCAAACAGAGAAGCTAGCTCAATCCTGATAGCTCTGTTTTTTCACAGTAGAAATGCAGGCACCCATATGCATATTAGTGCATTACTAAATCTACAGAAGCTTCTTCCTGAAGCCACCATAGTTTTGACAGTCTCCATCTTGACATGCGTTCTTGTAAAAGAATTGTTGTAGCATTTTAGACCCAGGGCAGCCTAGAATCCTTGATCACTTACTGGAACAGAAAAAGACAACGCTCTAGAGCTTCACATGTAACTATTACTAATTTTTGACTGTAATGGCCTAATAATTATTATTATATTATATTATATTATATTATATTATATTATATTATATTCATACATACCCCACCCATCTGCGTTTCCCCAGCCACTCTGTGCAGCTCCCAACATAATAATAATAATAATAATAATAATAATAATAATGTGATAAAATATCAAACATTAAAAACTTCTCTAAACGGGGCTGCCATCAGATGTCTTCTAAAAGTCAGATACAGTGGTACCTTGGGTTACATACGCTTCAGGTTACAGACTCTGCTAACCCAGAAATATTACCTTGGGTTCAGAACTTTGCTTCAGGATGAGAACAGAAATCATGCTCTAGCGGCGTGGCAGCAGCGGGAGGCCCCATTAGCTAAAGTGGTGCTTCAGGTTAAGAACAGTTTCAGGTTAAGAACAGACCTGCGGAACGAATTAAGTACTTAACCCGAGGGACCACTGTAGTTACTTATTTCCTTGACATCTGATGGGAGGGCGCCACTACAGAGAAGGCCCTCTGCCTGCTTCCCTGTAATTTCACTTCTCACAGTGAGGAAACTGTCAGAAGCCCTTCAGAGCCGGACCTCAGTGTCCGGGCTGAACGATGGGGGTGGAGACGCTTCTTCAGGTATACTGGGCCGAGGCCGTTTAGGGCTTTAAAGGTCAGCACCAACACTTTGAATTGTGCCCGGAATCGTACATAGCCTCTGAAGATTTTTTAATATTGCAAAGCATCTCTTTTTGTGCTGTATCTGGATCTCAGAGGATTTAATTCCCTACTGTATCATCTCATCTGCCCAGATCTAAACCTCTGCCAGGAACTCTGATAGATCAGTTTGCATCATCAAAGCACTACTAGTGACTTGAAGAATATTCCTGAACATAGATGCAAAGGGCCTTTGGGAAACAAAAAAAAATACAAAACTCTGCAACATTTGTCCCTGCCTCTCCATGATGCTGGCTTCCTCAGGAACCATCAACTTCAGCTGAAGTGAGGACATCTCCTGCTTAGTCCTAGCTAGGTTCAGCTTTCAGCCCTTCTTCCAAAGTTAACTATGGGAAGAATAATAGGTTAAAACCTTTCTGCCTCCAACCCTGATTTCATCAACAGTAATAGATAATGAAAATAGAGTTGCTATCCTTGGTTTCTGATAAGTCCAAATGGAAAACATATCAAATAAAAAAAACCCCCAAACTACTTTACACTTGTGTGTAGGATTGCCTTCTAAAGACAAATCTAGTTGAACCTGAAAAGCTAAAGAAAATATGATGACAAAGATGAATGCATGTCTGGGTATGTAACAAGACAGGGACAATCTCAATCTGGTTTTTCCTCTTTGTTTTGAAGGGATGCTAATTAAAAGATCTTTTATGAGTGAAAGATCACCAACTAGATAATAAATGTAAATGCATATGATTAACATGCTTCTTGGGTGTAAAAATTTCCTCCTCAGGGCAGATTTTTTATGTTTCTCTGATTGGGATCTTGAAGTTGAGAAAAACTGGCATTTTAACTTATTCCAAGTTAAGAATTGACATCCATTTGTTGCTGAAGTGCAGTTCTGCCAAGAACATTCATCCCCAGTGTCTCTCTGGACGACACTCATAGATCCCATTGGTTCTAATGGGACAGTTTTTTACCTTTTTATATACATTTGATGCACATTCCTCTCCCTTCAAAGAATTCTGGACACTGTAGTTTGTGAAGGGTTACTGGAAATCATAACTCTGTGAGGAGTAAACTACAGTACCCAGAATTCTTTGAGGGAAAGAATGTGCTGCAAACATGCTTTAAGGGTATGGTGCATATTCAGTCATCAGTGTATACTTAAATCTCTCACTAAAATTAATTGAATCTAAAAATGCTGACCTTTGGCAGGATTGTGCCCAATATTTCTTGATAAGGAAGATAATAAATTCTTTGATAAGCATTTGTTTGGCAACATTTACTGGTGACTCCTTTACAGATGGTATTCTTTGGAATGCAAATGATTAAGCAGAGTTAATTTATTGAACTTTAGATTACTCACGACACATCCAGTTTAGGTACAGCTGTCAACTCAGAAAGTATATTCAGCAATGGTTACAAGGGTTTTCTTATCCAATGAATGTTACAATGCAGATCCATTTAGATATGTGAAAATTTTGCCTTTGACCTCAGTGGACACTGGCATGAAGCATGTCTGCATATATACAGATTCTGAGCTTTATACAATCTGGTAGACAAAAATGTATCTGGGTAACTTCTTACATGAGAAGCCTGACATCATTAATGAAAATACTGTCAATTTAGAGTTAAGTCAAGCAGTTAATTAAGCAAACTCCTTTAATTTGTTGACTGGCCTAATGCTTCTAATCACGCTATTACTAATTGTATTAATTACTTTCTGTACAAAAGCTAGCAGTTCAATGTGTTGCATGTGTCAAATTCTTCTGTTAATCTTGCTATTATGGTCTGACATCACATCTGGGATATGAAGAACACCATCTTAATTGGAAACATTTTGGAAAAATCAATAGCATGGTAATACAGGGAAGGTAGGATGATAATAAAGATTAATGGAGCTGAACTCTCAGCATCTATTTGTCAGCACCTGAGAGCTGTGGAGTTGACATGCATCCATCTGGCATTCTTAGCAATTGCATAAGAGATCATAATGCTGGTTTAATGTCACGAGGGATTAGTCAAGAAACTGACATATCATTTCTTCCATTGTGAATCCCAAACATGGGATCGCTCTGCAAGGTGGAGGTGGAACAGCCAGCCTTAGTTGTCTTTGCTCAACTATCCTGTCAGCCACTTTTCCTCTTGAGCGCCAGAAACAGCATTTGGCTATGTAGTACATATGGCAGCCAACGCTTGGTAAGTTGGTCAAGAACAGAAAGTTACCGGCTGTAAATACAAATGATTTTATGCCCTTGCTAATTTCTGTTTACGATGGGTTGTCCTCAGGGAAAGAGTACATTGTGTAAGGTTGCGTTTCACAATGAAGAATAATCCCCTTGTAGCGTGCAATGGATGTAATAAATATGCCAGTTGGGGGAAAGGTGCGACTGGTTATGACAACACAATCCAGACATATAAATGAAGCCTTTTGAGAGATATATTGCGAAGCATTTTTAAGCTATGGGTTCTGCACAAGGGTGCCTTAAATGATGAGCTTTTCCTTTTGCAGTGCGGAGTACAATAATGGATTTGTACCTCCAACCCAGAAGCAGTGGGACCCCTCCCTATAAGAGAGGACAACTTGACCTACAGGGAGGGGCAGACCTTGGTAATATGCTGCCCTGTGCAAGACCAACATTTGACACCCTCCCCGCTGTCATCTCAGTGCTGGCTTACACAGGGCTTTGGGAAGGTGGTATAGGCTCTGGCAGGGTCTTAGAGCCCTCCTGCCTCCTTCCCAAAACCTGGTAAGCACTTGCCTGCTTTGGGCACGGATAAGGAGGATGCTAGGACCCTGGCGGAACCCTCCTGCCTCCTTCTCAAAACACTTTGAGAAGGCACCCTCCTCAGCTGCTCACCTTGCACAGCTGCACCGCTTGCACTGCTCTAAATCTGCCTGTGCTCCAGGGTTACCAGCTATGACCTGCAATTATGGTTAATCTAATGGCTCCTGCAAACAGTCTGTTGATTGAACATTCATCCCGGTTTGCTTACATGCTTCTGCAGAGGTTAGAACATGGGTAGGCAAACTAAGGCCTGGGGGCCGGATCTGGCCCAATCACCTTCTAAATCCTGCCCACAAACGGTCCGGGAATCTGTGCGTTTTTACATGAGCAGAATGTGTCCTTTTATTTAAAATGCATTTCTGGGTTAATTGTGGGGCATAGGAATTCGTTCATCCCGCCCCAAAAAATATAGTCTGGCCCCCCACAAGGTCTGAGGGACAGTGGACCGGCCCCTGCTGAAAACGTTTGCTGACCCCTGGGTTAGAATATGCCCAGGGCTTACAGGGTATTCCTACTTATTTGTCTGCAGGCTGTTCATATGACAATGAGCATTCACCCAGAACTGCTTGCAGGATCAGTAGCATAGCAAGGCTGGGACAGCCGGGGGGTGGGGGGCGGGCTGCACTGGGTGCCACAGGGCATTCTGGGGGACTGCTGGGCAGCATTGGAGCTGCAGGGCAGCATGGGAGTTGACTGGCGGTACTGGCACTTCAGGGCTGCAGAGCCACTGTCCGTTGCTCCCAAAAATTTCAACAGCAACTTTTGTTGATTTCGTATAAGAAGCTCAACAGCTTTGGGGGTATCTCCTTTAAAAAGCTCAACAGCATTGGGGTATCTCCTAAAGAAAGCGCAACAACTTTGGCAGATCTCCTTTAAAAAAGCTCTGCCCCAGACACCGCTGTGCAGGGTGTTTTTACTTCTATTTTATTGCGGCATAGGACCCACGTACCTACGTGACCGCCTCTCCTGGTATGCCCCATGGAGGATCTTAAGGTCCACAAATGACAACATTCTGGAGATCCCAAGTCACATGGAGGTTAGCTTGGTCTCAACTAGGGCCAGGGCCTTTTCAGTACTGGCCCCGACTTGGTGGAATTCTCTGCCACAGGAGACTAGGGCCCTGCGGGACTTGACATCTTTCCACAATGCCTGCAAGACAGAGCTGTTCCGCCTGCCCTTTGGTTTGGACTCAGTCTGACCCTTATGTTTCCCTCCCCTTATGGTTTTGACTTTTAAAATGAGGCTGCATTTTAAATTGCATTTTAACCTGTATTTTAAATAGTTTTTTTTTAATTTTTTTTTCTTATTATGTTTTTACTGAAATTTTATTGATGTTAGCCGCCCTGAGCCTGGCTCTGGCCGGGGAGGGCAGTGTATAAATAAAATTTACTTACTTTACTACTAGTAGTAGGGTGACAGAGTGCTTTAAATTGTACTAGGGTGACAGAGCAAATTTAAATTTTTTATATATGCCCTTAAATCCCGCCTGCAAAACAGCGACAGCCTGAAGGCACTAGCAGTAGGTAGAGCTGCGTTGCTCTCCCTTCTTTCTAATGTCGTGTGTTGATGCTGGTCACCAAGAGGGGCAGGGGGAGCTCATTGTGGTGAGGGTGCAGTGGCAGGAGCGTTGGATTGGCTCTACCGCTGGGCCCACACTGCATCAAGCCCCAGACCCTTTCCCCTCCCCCGTCTCTCTCAGGAAACAGAGGGACGTGTGGCATTGGGCAGATTTGAGGGCAGCACAGACGCACCCGCACATCCCCACCGGCCACCACTGTCTGGAGGCACCCTAAGAATAGTAATTACCACTAAATAGTGTTCTTTCAGTGTTTCAAGGGCTGCACCTTTGTTATGGCAGCAATCCTGCAACAACCATATAAAGTGGGCCAATATGACTTATCTCCATGTTACGAAAGGAGTCCTGAGGCTACGATATTGTGGCTTACCTAAGGCCTCCCGGTGAATTTGTGCCAGCAGCCAGGCACTACTTCGCTCACGGCTCATACCTTTGGCCGCTACGGGTCATCCGTGTAAAAAGCTGAAGGAACATCTTGTCCTAAAAAATCCTTAACTATTTCCCCTGTCACCCTGACCATCCAGCTGAGAATCTTCAACTGGCCCTTATACGAGTTGTCCTACACAAAAACACCCTCACAATCTCTCTGTCCTGACTATGCATTCTTCTGTCATCGGTACAGTCAAATGGAATCAGATAGCTGCATACCACACTTCCATTTTTTTGGTTGTCGTCTTGTAGCCTTTGGCCTTTTGGTGACCTGAGTATTACCACCAGCTCAAATTTCACAGGTCCCATAGGAGTTGTGGGAATGTGATAACTGCCTGACAGGAAATGTCTAAGCAGTGCCATGTGGGAAATGGTTGACTGAACCTCACTCTTTGGACAAAGAAACCTTCTGCTAACTCATTCATGTCTTGGTGGCCTCTAGATTAGATTAATTTAATGAGCTCTAAGTGGGCCTGGGCTTAAAAACAATCCAGAACTTTGGTTCAGAATTGGCTCATTCAACCATGGATGGGTCTAACCCAGTGCGGTGATATTACACCCATTCTAAAGCAGCTGCTTTGACTCCCAATTTGTTTCAAGGCCCAGTTTTGCTGCTTTACACCCTTAGTGCAAGGTGACTCAAGCTTTATGGAATTGGCTTCCAATCAAACAAGCACCTAATATTTTAGCTTGTAGGAGGTTGTTGAACACTTGTTTTTTGTTTTTAAAAAGGGCTTTCCCTGAAGAGTGTATAGTAGGTAGAGTTTTGTAATGTGATGCTTCTAAATCATGTTTTTAGATTGTTATGTATTTTTATTTCTAATAGATAACGTTGGGCTTTTAAATGTGTGTGTGTGTGTGTGTGTGTGTGTTGGGCACTGCTTCAGAAGCATTCATTGGGAAGTGGTTTCTAAATCCTCAAATAAAATAAAGAAACGAAAGTGCCCCTTTCCCCTTAGAGACTTAAAATAAATGGGCTTTATAGCAACTTGGCCTCTAATGCAGCAGGTGCAAGCAGCTACTCTCTGAGGCCCGCCCCTCAACCATCAGTTTTGTTCCATCATATTTCAACACCAGTTCCTTGAATGTCGCTTCTTGGACTCTCCCTGAATAGATCATGATTTAAGTATGGCAGCCAGCAGAAATGGGAAGCTGCTTTATGGGTGACTTGTTTTAAGACGGCGAGAAGGAACTGAATGTCACAGCATTCTCTCCACTCACAAACCAACATTTGGAGTCCTGCTGCCACCAACAGTTGAGGTGGAACGTAGCCCTTGAGGCTAGCGGAGATGGACAGCCTTATCCTCCATGAATTTGTGGACTCCTCTTTGAAAGCCATCCAAGTTGGTGGCCATTTTGTGGGAGAGAATTTCGTAGTTTAATCGTGGACTGTGTGGAGCAGTCCTTTCTTCTGACAGTGGGAAAGAGAGCACGGACATCAAGATTAGTTGTCACTGATAGTCTTGAGTTCGTCAGCTCAAAAGGTTATATCCCAAATAAATCAGCAGCACTACCCTGGACTCATAGGAGCCAGCTTCTAGGGGCTGAGGGGTCTTTGGCTCCCCCTGTAAAATATTAGAGGGGGTTGGGCTCCCCCAATTAATGGACATTGCCTTTCAAATGGTGTGTGCTCACCGCCTCATTTGGTGGGGGCTTAACTGTCCCCCCCCCCATGTGTTATTCAAATTGGCATCCCTGCTTGGACTGACTTTTACTGTTACCTTGCATTCCTTTTATCTGAATCTGTTGCTCTACCTCCTATTCTTCAATTAACTCACAAACATCCATGTCTTTGAAAAGAGATGAATGAGGTAGATAAACTGGAGTGGTAAGACCAGGGAAATACAGGGAGAGACTCTTGGACCTTTCCTAGCCGTGCACAAGGAAAATGGCAGCAGCTATAACTTGTTCATGCAGCAATATGACAAGGCAAGCCATACCTGTCTTCTTCAAAGGGGCTGGAACCTGTTACCTCACATTACTTTGCTCTTTTCCCTCTGGGATTGTTTGTGCGATGGACTGTAACAAGGGCAGCCAAGATATTTTGTGGGTTTTTTAATAAATAATTTTTATTAATTTTCCAATATACATTTATAATATCCAATCTAAATTTATCACATATTTTCTCTTCCTTCAGCCTCTCTAACAATCATCAATTATTCAATTTTTTAATTACACATTTCCTAATTTTTATATTGCATTTTATATACCTTCACCCTCTTATTTTTCTTCAACACAATATTCCTCAAACATTCACAGAGCTTCTTGAAATCCCACTAGCGTTGTTTGCTCCTCACATATACATTTCAAATAATCTGAAAATTTTCCCCAATCTTCGATGAACTTTTGGTCACGTAAATATCTGATCTTCCCCGTTAGTTTATCTAATCCTGCATAGTCCATCAGTTTCATTCTCCATTCTTCTAACGTCGGTAGTTGTTCCTGTTTCCATTTTTGGGCCAGTAGTATACTCGCTGCAGTTACGGTGCTCTCATAATATTTTGGACTGTCACCTCCCATCATCCCTGACCATTGCCCATGCTGGCCAGGACTGATGGGAGTTGTAGTCCAACAACATTGAGAAGGCATCCCATTGGCTACCCTGGACTGTAAGAAAGGGCAGAAATATCACTGTGTTGGGCCTATTAAATTTCACTATGCACTGAGTTCTGCAAAGCTTCTTTTTCACTTCCTTTCAGTCTTTTTCAGTTTTCAGAAAAGTGTATTGAGTGACCTGATCAGCTTTTTGA